>NC_139606.1:28420662-29020662 GCF_964270895.1 Podarcis filfolensis
GGGAGCAGTGGGATTGTTGCTGGTATTTAGTAAGCTATGTATTAACTGCATTAAAGTTAAGAGTGCTCTGCATTGATAGCAGGAACTATGTTCCTAGCCTCTGCCTCTTCACTTCTTATATGTAGTTTGTATGCGTGCGTGCATGTGTGTGTGTCTTAATTCATCTAGATATGAACTATTTGGATTGAGTAGTACAGCTGCATTTGTTCTATTGTGGGAGTGGGTTGGAAACAACTTTTCCAAAAGCAAATCTGAAATTGTGTGAGTTTGATGGAGGGACTAAGCTTAGGGTTTGAATGAATGTGCAATATACAAGGAAGAAGAACTTGCATTTTGTCTGGAAAGGTTCCCCCCCTTCAATTTATCCATTTGATGGGTAGGGTTTTTTTTTCCGAATTCAAGAAGAGAATATTGCCATGCAGTCCTGTGAAACTATTAGTTTTTGCTGCTGCTGAAATTCATGCCAAAATTCCCACTGTTGGTGGGTAGAAAGCAATCTTGCTGTCAGTAAAACTGTCGTTGGGGCAGGCTGCTTTCCAGTGCTATCATTGCAACCTGAAGCACACTTACAAAGAATTGAGATCCATTTGGCTCAGTAGGACCTGCTTCCAAGTAAACCTGCACTGCATGTTTACTATCATCATAGTAACATACAAGTTCCTGATTCTTCCTTGTTGAAGTGTACATGTGATCTTTGCAGACTACTTCAGGCATAGAAACCCTCCGCTGCCACAACCCTTGGCTGTTTCACTGCTGTCTTTTTAATAGTTCCTCGGCACTTTTCTTCTCTGTGGGTGAGGAGATGCATAAAACAAAATGTTTTAACGATTGTCAGCTTTTTAATATATGAAAATTTCCTGATCTATAAAGGATAACATTTAAAAAAGGCAACCTAAGATTTTTTTTAAAGACACTTTTTGGAAGGTGAAATCCAGTTTGTATCTTTCCTTCTGGCTACGTCCTCTCTAATGTTAGAAAATCTAATTCACAAAATGTTTAATTCTTTAAGGGCAATATATATGACAGATTAAATAGAAAAGATTGATTAAAAATGTCTTTTAAAATTGTATTTACTCAAAATATGTAGATGTCCATACATGCAAAAGGTAACTTTTTCCTAGTGTAGTAGCTACAAAAAGTGATTCGAACCTATGAGGCCTTAACGGCCATTCATGCCAATGTAAATTGGTTATAAAAGTATAGTTAGACCAATCTCTATTGAATGTGAAGTCAGAATCAGACACTGAAGACATTTTAGTCTTTGGAAGTCTACTCTACAGAACTCTCTTGGTTCTATATCTCCACCTTTGTCACACATTCCTATTTTATGGCCTGGTAAGATCCTCATCCTGCACTTCTTTGAGTCTGATTTGTAATTTTCAGTGTTTTGAATTTTGGGGCCTTGATTCTCCGATAGGTTGAAACCATAGTGTTTTGTTTTTGTTTTTCACAGCCTCACCCCTTATTCTTCAGTAGTTACAAGAACTAGGGAGAAATTCCTAACTTTTATCTTTGTATTTCAACCTTTTGACTCCCAATCTCTCTATCTTCTTCTTCCTCCTCCTCCTTCTCCACACACAGTAAGTTGTGGAGATGTTTCTCCCCTCCCCTTTCCACACACTACCTATAGCAATTAACTGCCTACTTGATTTTTACCCTCCCTTCATGGATGCAGTGAATTTTTAAGAGAATTTCACAAGCAAGTAGTTTTTTAGTGAGTTTAAAAGTAAACAGAGTTTTAAAAGCCTATTTTTATATTCAGTATAAAGCACAAATGTGCAGAAAGTGTAGAATGACTTACAAAAAGGGAAGTAAAAGTCCATAATATTTCATGTATAAAAGTAATACCTTGATCGGTTATTGGTCCTCCTAGAAAAGCCCAGTAGTTATGCCGGTGCAATGCTAGGATTATAGAAACATCTAGAAAATGACGATGGATAGCTATTTCAAAGGAATGACTTCTATGAATAAAAGCAACCCCAAAATCACTTTGGCCAAGAAGGGGTTGGTGGTTCTCAAGGATGCACAGTCAACCTGGAAGTTTGAAAGTGGAGTTCCCTGTCTTTATTAAGTCATCACACACCTCTTCGTATTTGTGGGTATTGTTTCCTGCCCAAATGTTCCCTGATGTAACCTGAAAAGACATACATTCTTATTGGGCTCTCTGGTTAATTGTGCTTTCAAGAAATCAAATTCTAATATGGTTTACTTTGCTAACATGTCCCATTAATTTCAATGGAACTTCTGTGTACCTCAGTAAATCTCAATAAATAATCTCAATAAAGTTGGGATTATGTCCATAGTATTTTATCTTCTGCAAAAAAAATGTGATGATGTAATAAACACTAACACAGGAACTCTCATCCTTACTGTTAATTTTTATTTACATCTTCCTGCTTATCTTCAAACGTAGCTTGTGTCTACTCCTGGTTACACCAGGAATGCAAGGTAGCAGCATTGCCATTTCACTTGCAATTTCTGGTTTATGAACGTGTACCCACACATTGGAAGTTTGGAGTCTACATAATGCTATGATCTTTTCTTGCTCTTTCTTTCTTTCTTTCTTTCTTTCTTTCTTTCTTTCCTGGTGGGCTGTTTTAGTTTGGAGGCCTATTGTACCAGTGTGGGAATATTGATGGTTACAACATTTTAACGAGACGTTGCATGATGGCCACAGGTGGAGTAAACTGAATGTCTTTAGAGCAGTTTTATTTCTTCTTCCAGCATGACACTTTTAAAAAAATAAATAAATATGTAATTTCAAAATAAGGAGGGGGAAAAAGAGTTTTCAAAGGCCACATGAGAAAAATAAAGTTTTCCGTAGCCACTCCAGGTATGGGGAGGAGAGGAAAGCTAAAAAGTACTTTTGTTTAGAAGTCTGAATGATGGTGGTGGTTTGTGGGGGGGAAAGACCTTTTTAAAGGTTTTTGCATGCCAGTGCACGGGCCTATTGCTGTGGGAAGGGAGGGGGGAAAGAAGAGAGTATGGTTTGCTTGAGGCAATGCACTGGAGGACAAAAGTGTTTTCTAGCACTAGGAAAAAAAGAAAATGCATGGCAGAGTTTCGTCTTCTAGTAGACTATATAGCATGCAGAGTTTAGTATGTGTCAAAACAGTGTATGACATTGCTGTATCAAAGTTGTAAAGTTAAGCATTATTTATTGAAAACTATGTATTTTTTTTTTTGTAAAAACCTGATCACCTAGAGGATCAATATCATTCACTTGTGCTAGTACTACATTCTTAACCAGCTTCTTTACTACAGTACTTGATATGCAGTCTTAAGCGCTCAGGGTTGAAAAAACAGTCCACTGCAATGTCTCTTCTCTCTTTTTCTTTTTTTCTTCTTTGGGCAAGAATGTCAAACGAAGGAGCAAATTCATACAACAAATTCATACAAGATATACATAAAGCAAAAAAAAAGTCTAATATAGTGGTGTGATTAATCCTTACATGTGTTTTACATGTGGATTTTCCCCCTGTCCATCCAGTTTTGTATTCTATATCTATAAAGAGGGTTCTGCTCTTCGTTTTGTAGGGCAACCAAAATTCTCAGTCATCTGTCTTTCCAAACAAACATAGCTCATTGTCCCCCCAGTCAGGATAGCCTGGGGGGAAATGGTATTCTGTGCCCATCTGTCTCAAAACAAGGCAAATGTAATTTCTGTTTCCTGCTTTTAGCACTTTGGGTAAAACCAAAGTATTCTTTTGGCTCATCAATTCATGCAATGTTTTAAAGTTGAACATGAAATAAAGAAATAAGAGAAGTTTCTACTCTTGGATTAAATACCAGCAAACTCCATTTCTCTGTATCTTTTTTCTACAGACAATTTACACTGTAAATGTATTTTGACATAGAAATAAATCATTCTGTATTAAGATTCTTGATATGAAAATGTTTTTATGAAAATCTGTAATTGGAACTATAATATGTTTATAAAATGTGTTTATGTGGTGGAAGTTTGTTGTATATTAAATATGGTTTTATATAAATGATTGTGTTATATTGTAGAAATTTCAAAATACACAATTAACACAACCCATTTACGCTGTTCAAACCTTGACTGTCTAAAACTCCTTTTAATTTGGTTTCTGTGTACATTTTCTCATGTAGCCCCAAGGTCAAAATAACCCATGTAAGCTTGCCTATTTAGCAAAGGTGTTTGTATAAACAGAAATTCAAATATTTCTCCCCACCTCCTAACCACTGGAATAAAAACAACAACAACTTTTCATCAACTACTTAAGCCTACTTGAATGTAAGCTAATTCCACCCCTTTTTAAGTCAGCTAATTGACCCTGGCTTAACTAGTTCATAGTGGCTAGTCTTGTCTTACATAGTGCTCATCTCATAAAAGTAAATAGCATATTGCTGTATTTTCATTTGTGCCCAACACGGCATACATGCGGCTATAGTTCAATAGTGGAACATAGATGTTCCATCAGCTTTGGAAGTTCTTAGAATAACATCTGTTAATTTAATTGGTACAAATTATTTGGTATGTCTGACAACGTGCTGCAGCACGATTACCTGTAGATATGAAACTGAAGAGTTGTCATCATTTGTCTTCAGACTGAGGGATTAGACAGAAAGTGTTTTAAGGGTCTGTGTGCAATGAGGAAGTACTCACAGAAAGAAGTACCAGGTCGCAAAAGGGTGACTTCCACCTTTACTGACCATGCTAGGCCATTTGGACTAGTACTAGTTGGCAGAAGGGCTGGCCGAATTCCTGCATGGCTTGTAAGTGCAAAGTGGGTCATTTCTGCACACCTGTCACTTGAAAGCCCAAAAATACTCAAGCCAGTACAGATCTTACAATCTGTCATCCTGTAATGAAACTCTTCACACAAGCTCATATAAATTTCAAATGATCTTTTACGCATTTGTAAGCTATTTGCCCCAAAAGGATAATAATTCTGCTCCGGATATGTTGTTTATTGGTGTACGTATGTCATTCATTCCCCGTCTTTTAGAACATACCTTCACATGGTGGCTTCCCATAATTAAAGCAAGAATACAGTACAACGTGAAATGCATTTTTTTAAAGAAAGAAAAGCACCAAATAAAGCCAGCCATAAAATAAATGGCCAAAAAGGGGGGCGGGGTTCCCACTTGAAGGCTCCAAGAGAGGTCTCCAAACAAAGTCCTCTTAGGAGGAAATTTGACAGATTTCACAGAAAAGGTTCTGTCCATGGTACCTACCAACCTGACTAACTTTAACTGCAGGTTATAGGACAGGGACTTACCGGTAACAGGCAGCTCTTATGGCCTAGGTAGGTTCATATGGGTATAAGTGCTCCTTCAGATAACCTGGTCCCAAACCGATGAGGGTTTTAAAGGTTAACGCCAGTACTTTAAATTGAACCCAGAACAGCAAAAGATGGCTACTTCTGCTGAACGTAATATTGGTGCAGTACAGGCAAGTCACTTATCCTCCACAAGCATTTGGACGGCTGAATTGTCTAGTTTAGGGAACTATCTGACAAGGCAGGCTGAGCTCAACGAGAGACACATTACAATAACCTAGCCTGGATGTAACCAGCTTATGTGTGACTGAGACCCAGGCTGTTTTCTTCAGGTAGGGTTTCAGCTAGGTAAGCTGGTAAAAAGCACTATTCTTTCTTGATTTCAAAATGCCTTGAAGCCTGACTACTCACCATACACAAATGCATGCAACCCAAAAGCTGATGCATCTGCTCCACAGAAAGAAAACTGATTTGGGAGGAGGGTGATTTTGAGCAGATCAGTTGAAGGAGCTGTGTAATCTTTCCTCCTGCCCTCCACATCTCAGATCCAAATTAACCACATGGTTTGCTCTCCCCGTGGCATTCCAGATGCAGGTTGGTCTTTGCGGATGCAGCAATAATCCCACAGTTGGGGGAGGGTGAATTGAGAAGGGATTGGGAGCAGAGAACTGGTGGAGAAAGAGTTAAGCCCTATACACTGCTGCTCCATTCAAAAGCACACTCTCCCAACAACTTTGCCACATTCTCTTGTGTTATCCGCTTCCCACTAGATGACTTCTTGGAGGAAAATTTGTGCTTAGTGGATGCTGGAACAATTTTGCTTAGCTGTTACAAGGGGAGAATAGGGAAATGAAATAACAAATCAATAGTAATAATAACTTGTGTACCTGACGGTGATGTGATCAGAGTTTTTAATTCTTGTGAGGTTATTCTTGTGAGGGAGTCACACTTTATAACCATCCAGGCAGCCTTTCACAACGCCTCTGATTAAGCAAATATTTCACAAACAGCTATGAAGCCATAAAGTACACCATAGTTTTGTACTTGGTCTATTATAAATGTTCAAATGAAGAGAAAGATTTCCAGAAATATATATGCTTTTAAATCCTGATTCCATTCCCATTGCATACAGCCGAAAAGCAGCACTAAAATCCTCATAAAACATCCAAAATAAACATTATGATTCTTATTCAAGATTAATATCCTGAGTTTCTCCTTGCCAATTTTGGAGCTGCCTCTTTGCGTTATGACAGTCGTACACAGTATTAGACATCTCATTTTTTTATTGCTCCAATATCACACATTTACTACTCCAGGTTCTGATCAAGGCCGGCCCTATCATTAGGCAGAGTGAGATAGCCACCTCAGGCAGCAGATACTGGGATCAGGGAGCAGCCCTTAATAAATTAACCTGCTACCCTCAGTTGCAGTAGAACAGTGGTGGACTTTGGGCTTTCAAATTTCAGCAGCGCCCTGTGCAACACTAAAATTTGGCACCCCACCTCTCACCTTTCTTCTTCTTCTTCTTCTTCTTTAAAAAATATTAAGTTTCAACATTTTTAACATTTACAGTCATAACACAATTTCATCTTTTCTCTTATTTTTGTCGACTTCCCACCCCTTTCCCCATGTTGTTTTTTCTCCTCTTCTGCTGCACTCTTATCTTCTATCTATCAAATCACAACCACAATATTATCATCTAATTACTTCTGTTGCACACAAAATCCAGCTTCTGAGTTCATCATACTATAATTTAGTCATACCTTGGAAGCCGAATGCCTTGGCACTCAAATGTTTTGGCTCCCGAAGGCCGCAAACCTGGAAGTCAGTGTTCCAGTTTGCAAACATTCTTTTGGAACCCAAATGTCTGGTGCTGCTTCTACGGCTTCCAATTGGCTGCAGGAGCTTCCTGCAGCCAATCGGAAGCCGCACCTTGGTTTCTAAATGTTTTGGAAGTCGAACGGACTTACAGAACGGATTCCATTTGGCTTCCAAGGTACAACTGTAGTCTGAAAAATAGCATCTGTTCTTCCACAAAACACTCATCATTAGATTCTCTTAATTTTGCCAGTTCTGCATAGTCCATCATCTTACTTATCCATTCTTCTTTGGTTGGAACTTCTTCCTTCCATTTTTGTGCATATAAAATCCTAGCTGCTGCTGTTACAGACATAAGTAACTTTAACTATTTTTTTTTGCAGATTTCTGCTCCTATAATCTCAAACAGAAATGCTTTGAGCTTTTAAAATATACTTATTTAAAATATTATTATTTTTTTATCTCGGCATGTATCATTTCCCAAAACACCGTCCATTCTAAGTCATTGTTGTGGTCCCTCTGTGGCACCCTCTCAGCTCGGTACCCAGTTTGGGCGAATCAGTCACATCACCCTAAATCCACCTCTCTGTGGGGAACACCACTAAGTAAGATTCAGCTGCCAGTCTTGTCAGTTTCTGTACATGAGAATGGGAGTGGGCCACCATCTTGTCATTTGCCTCAGGCAGCAACATGTCAGAGGCCAGCCCTGCTTCTGAGGAGTGTAGTTGCCGGAAAGGATTTTACATGGATTCAGGTTGTAGGAGCTGTGTACTATTTTACGAGAAAAACTGTTCCAAAGGTGGGCTTTCAAAGACAATTTGCAATATCCTAGTGCTGATTCACACAGACGTCTTGACACTGTGGTGACATGGTGAAGTCACCACAAGTTCCTGTTGTTGTTGTTGTTGCTGTTGCTTGTTTGTTTTTAGAAAGTCAAACAGCCATGTAATTATTCTGGAAGACCTCCAAATCAAGGCTGGAACAAGGAATTGGTTTCTGTAATCTAGACAAGCTGCAGTACTGTATTTACCTACGTTTTACCATTTGCTAGACTATTCACTATGCCGGACAAATACTCATTTTCAACACAAGGAAAGGGTCACGTCAGTTCCTTGTTCCTCCCTGAAATTCGGTTAATGTCACAGACTCATGGGAGTGTTCATTGAGTTCATCTGGAATGGATTTCAGCAAGCAGTTCTCCAAACAAGGGCAAACTTTTAATTACACATTGGTAGAGTAAATTTGTGCAAGCTGGACAGTTCTGTTGGAAGCATCAGTGCCAGCTAGGTTTATAACCATTCAGAAACTCCTTCCAGAAAGTGGTGCCATAGGACATGCTCTTTGTTTCTTATACCACTTTGCACTTTGCTTTTTGAAGGCTGATAAGGCAAGGAGGATTCGGCTGCAAGGAGCCTCTTACTTATAGTGTGCTGTTTCACTGTCTCAAGAAGAAGAAGAAGAAGAAGAAGAAGAAGAAGAAGAAGAAGAAGAAGAAGAAGAAGAAGAAGAGTTTGGATTTGATATCCCACTTTATCACTACCGAAAGGAGTCTCAAAGCGGCTAACATTCTCCTTTCCCTTCCTCCCCCACAAAAAACACTCTGTGAGGTGAGTGGGGCTGAGAGACTTGAGAGAAGTGTGACTAGCCCAAGGTCACCCAGCAGCTGCATGTGGAGGAGCGGAGACGCGAACCCAGTTCACCAGATTATGAGTCTACCGCTCTTAACCACTACACCACGCTGGCTCTCATGCAAAAGCCTCTATGGATGTGCTTTCTCCAGAGGCTCCAGCTTGCAAGGGCAATTGGGGAGAGGGCCAACGCTGCAAGACGTTGCACTGCATGACATCCTGATGTTGCGCATGCGTCATCCCGACGTCATACACATGATGTCAGGGGGAGCTGGGGAGGAGCTGGACGCAGAGGCTCTGCAGCTTCAATGGCCGGCGGCTCCTCCTGGGCCTCCTCTTAGCACTGCTGCTGGTGGGAGGCTGCTTCTACCCTCCTTCCCATCCACAGCAGCAGAAGGAGAAGGATCTTACCACTGGGGCCATGCCATGCTTGGCTCCATGCTTTGCCTCCACAATTTTTGGACATCGGGGGACTTTCAGAAAAAAGGAGTGAGCCCATGCTTTGCACACAAACTTTTAAATATATGTGCAGTGGTACCTCTGGTTAAGAACTTAATTCGTTCTTAACCTGAAACTGTTCTTAACCTGAGGTACCACTTTAGCTAATGGAGCCTCCCGCTGCTGCCACCACGTGATTTCTGTTCTCATCCTGAAGCAAAGTTCTTAACCCGAGGTACTATTTCTGGGTTAGTGGAGTCTGTAACCTGAAGCGTCTGTAACCTGAAGCATTTGTAACCCGAGGTACCACTGTATATATATAGAAAGAGAGAAATAAGAAATGTTTCACTAATTAGGATGCATAAGACAAGAATGTCTGAGCTTTGGTCTTTCCGACGTTGCTGGGCCACAATTACTTGTTGTAGTTGGTCATGCTACCTGAGACTGATGGGAAGTCTAACAACCTCTGGAGGGCCACAGGTTCTCCATCCTGAGGAAAAGGGATGCAACTCACTGTTATATTTTGCAATCTTTTGGGTCATATAGTGGAACAGTCAAGTCTGAACTTTCTTTTTAATTTATTTTTTCTTTTTTAAAAAATTAGTCCAAACTTAAAACATGTAACTGATGTGAAACCAAGGACCCCTGCAAAACCAACAACAACACCCTGTGTACTTCATTATAATCAGTGCTAATAGATTAATTAAATTTGCCATTAAGGAATGTGGCCCACTCCTTCCTAGAGAAGAGAGTTCCATTAGTGAAAACATAATGCATATTTATTTATAAACAACATATTTTTTATTAAGAATTGGGTATAATATCTATTGAGTCGTCAGATATTCAACGGAGATACCGAGCAGCAGTTGGCTTGCCCATTAGCAAATTGCACAAAATGCTAATAAAATATTTATTTAGCTATTGCTTTTCTTGACCCGTCAGTTGGGTTCACTAATGGATCCAGCATTCCCATGCACAAAGTTACACACTCATTTCAAGGTTCACCGAGCAATTGTTATGCGCAGTGTAAGCATAGGCTGATACCTGGTTAAAAAAATAGAGCAAAAGCTACACTGTGGGTGTGTGAGAGAGATTAAATGACTTAGAATTGCAAAGCAGATAGAGAACTCTCAACTCATTTGCTCCCTCAGAGCAGAGGAGGTTGAGAAATGTTGGGAATGAACCTTGGCCTGTGCTAGACCTTCTCCTGCTCCAAAATACCGTAACACTACCTGCTCAGTATGTGGGAGACCTCAGAGCAGCCAAGAGGAGCTCTAGGGTAGGATCACTTTTCAGAATACAGCCTTCTGCTTCTATGCTAGCTGTCCCAGCCATAGTGTGGCACATGACTCCTAGGGACCAAGTCTCTTTGCCCCCCCCCCTAAAATATTCGACACCCTCCCAAAGTTAATCGCCATTGCCATTCAAATGGTGTGTGTGTGCCATGTCATGTGACTGATTATGTGGGGCGGGGCTTACCACCCTCCTCCATATTTTATTTAAGTTGGCACCCCTGAGAACCAGTCATTCAGCCACATAAAGTTGGAGAGCTCTGTTGTGGCAGACACTAAATATATTCAAATGCAGTCTTGCTTCCCCTGTTACCTGATAGCATCACATTCTGAAAAGCAATTGCATGTGTGAAATGAGTGAATAGCCACAATGATGAACTCTTTTCGATACAATGAAAGGTTAGCCTAAAACCTTTTCAGACCTCAGTGCATCATTGCCTTTTCCTGGTGTAGACTGATCCCTGCCCTCGTATTTATGGGACCGCCTCTCCTGGTATGCCCCACAAAGGACCTTTTTTATTTTATAATTTTTATTAGTTTCAATTCCTTATACCACAATATGAATAATCATAGTTTAGAGGTCCTGGGCCTTAAGGAAGCCAAACTATCCTCCACCAGGGCCAGGGCCTTCTCAGTGATGGCTCCGACCTGGTGGAATGCTCTGTCCCGTGAGACCAGGGCCCTTTAGGATTTAACCTCCTTCCATCAGGCCTGTAAGACAGAGCTATTCCACCTGGCCTTTAATTTGAATCCAGCCTGATCTTTTATTTTCCTTCTCTCCCCTCCCCCTCCCCTTTTATGAAGATTACCCACTCTGAGACCCCACAGCTAATTCTCCCCTGGCCTCCTCACTGGCCCAAGTAGGACTAATTCAGCTAGCTTGCCCTGGTGATTATCTAATGCTTATTGGATGGATTTCCCCCAAACTGATTTTTGAATTTTATTGTTATTCATGCTTTTATACTGTATTTTATGCTGCTTCTATGTTGTACAGTGGTACCTCAGGTTAAGAACTTAATTCATTCCGGAGGTCCTTTCTTAACCTGAAACTGTTCTTAACCTGAAGCACCACTTTAGCTAATGGGACCTCCCGCTGCCGCTGTGCTGCCGGAGCACGATTTCTGTTCTCATCCTGAAGCAAAGTTATTAACCCGAGGTACTATTTCTGGGTTAGTGGAGTCTGTAACCTGAAGTGAATGTAACCCAAGGTACCACTGTATTACAATTACCAGTAAGTGTTTTAAATTTGTTGTTAGCTGCCCTGAGCCCGGTTTTCTGAACCGGGAAGGGCGGAGTATAAATAAAAATTTATTCTTACATTTATTATTGTGCCCACCAAAAAAGGCGATTTCTAACTATTGGGGTCACTGAAATGTAAATGTGAGCAATGGAGGTGTTGCACAGTGGCAGCGAAGGGGGCTCACTCGAGCATAGCTAAATGTGGCAGCCTGCAAGGAACATCGCTGGTTTCCCTTCCACCCTCAACTCCCTGGAGCACGTGTAATAAATGAGGAGAATGACATCATCTCCAAAAGGGACTTGATTCACAGACACGGCATAAATAAATCATCCATTCAACAAAACGAGGAACCAGGAACTGAGGGCAGATGGAGTCATGTTCTTAAGCCAATGTATTATTTACCTAGTAGTCTCCACCAGCTCCTCCAGAGCCCATTCAGCCTCTCGGGTAAACACAGTCAGTGGTGCCGTCCAGGAAAAAAATATATAGTATGTTAGATAACATTTCCTTTAAAACCATACGTCAGCACTGAGATGTTTTCTGTGGCTGCTGCACACAGATGCATCTTTTATTTTTATTTTTAAATTCTTTTTATTGAGTTTCAGTTACAACGTCAAAGAAAGAAAAGAAAAAAACCAAAAAGGAAGACAAAAAAATGAAACAACAGTTTCAGAAAAGAAAGGGAAAACAAGAAGAAAAAATATCCATACATAACACCAAAAAAACATCAATCTCTGTTACAGTTCTTTATCTTATTCTTTAAATCTTTATATATTTCGGTATTTAGATCTTTCTTCTACACCCCTATTGACCTCCTTCCCTCCCGATTTCAGGCTTCTTGATGAAAAGAAACTTTCTATTTTCTGCAGCTAATAATTATTGATGGTTTGCGCATCGTAAGTTTTATAACAGACCTGCTATAGTTTTTAAATTTCTATAGTTTCCTTCAATGTATACCATAAATTTATTCCAATCACTAATAAACTTTGTATTTTTTTGGTTTCTAATTTTTTGCGTCATTTTTGCTAATTCAACATATTCAAATAATTTTGTTTGCCAGTCTCTAACCGTTGGTGTATTTGTACTTTTCCAATTTTGTGCAATTAGTATTCTGGCCGCTGCTGTCGAGTATTGGAATAAAATTTTATCTTCTTTTTTAATTTCATCCCCAATTATTCCTAGTAAAAAGGCCTCTGGTCTTTTAGGGAAAGTATATTTAAATATTTTTTTTAACTCGTTATAAATCAAATCCCAGAATTTCTTCATTTCTTCGCAGGTCCACCACATATGGTAGAAATTGCCTTCTTTGATTTTACACTTCCAGCAGGCCTTATTTCCTGTTTTATACATTTTTCCTAATTTTGCTGGTGTGATGTACCACCTATACATCATCTTCTCCAAATTTTCTCTAAGTGTAACGCTTGCCGTAAATTTTATTCCATTTTTCTATAATTTCGACCACTTTTCATATTCTATATTGTATCCCAAGTCCATTGCCCATTTTATCATAACCTCTTTTATTTCTTCATCTTTGGTGTCCCATTCCAATAGTATATCATACATTTTGGATAATAACTTGGTTTTACCTTCAATTATTTCTATTTGAAATTTGGATTTTTTTTCACTCATCCCTGCTTTTTTATCTTCCATCCATATTGCGTTTATTTGATGATATTGCAGCCAGCCTGTTAATCTTTCTTTCAAATCCTCATATGTTCTCAATTTCCAGCCGCTTTCTGATCTTATCAGTAGGTCTTCGTAGGTCAATCTTTCTCCTTCCATATTTACTTTCTTAGTTATTAAAATATCCGTTGGCGATAACCACCAGGGTGTTTTCCATTCTAAAAGTTTTTTATTTTTCTCCCAAACTTCATATAGTGGTCCTCTAATGATATGGCTTGAAAACCCTTTATGTACCTTTTCTTTATTTAACCATAAGTAGGCGTGCCAACCGAACCTATTGTTGAACCCTTCTAGGTCTAACAAGTCAGTGTTTTCCAAAATTATCCAATCTTTGATCCAGCAAAAGCAGGCGGCCTCGAAGTATAATTTCAGATGCATCTTTTAAAAAGGAGTGGCTGCAGGTTTTTCTGCTGCTAGCCAAGATCTGCTCTCCCCACCTTGGTGCCTGAGAGGAAAAATGTATGGTCTCCAGGTTAAATGCTATCTACCTATTCACTCCCCACCCCTATTTTTGTTCATTTTGCCTCCCCCTCTCCCCGTGAAAACACCTTGCACATTTTAGCTGTTCAAACATAGCAAGCTGCCCAATAACCCATCCCCATTGTAAACAATTTTTACCCAGTGTTTTTTAAAAAAACCCCAAACAATTGAAGCAGGAGGTCCTGTCACAACTGAAGGCTCTTCTGGCTCCAGACTAGAAGAATTAGAATAATTCCTGAGCTCATGTCAGAAGAGGAGGTTAGGGGGAAATAAAACAGGACACATTTGCAAGAGGCTCCGTGCTGGAATCAATCAATCAATCAGCAAATCAGTCAGCCATTGCATTTATACCCACAATTCCTCCAAGATGCTCAAGGTAGTGTACATTATTCTCCCCCTCGCCATATTATCCTCACAACAATGGTGTGAGGTAGGTCAACACCAGAACTCTGTATGCAGGCATTGGTTCCAGCACAATTAGGCTCAAGCTGCTGGTGTTTTCATAGAATAACTTTTGGTGGGGCAAAACAGAGGTCAAAATAACATTATTCACTCCTAATGAAAGGCGCAGATGAAATTAGGTTATGGCCCCATCATTATCAAAGAGCCAGTTTCTCCTCCTTTTCCTCCCATGTGAAATATTAGATCACACTTTCCCTATACACCCAGCTAATTTCTCTTTCTCTCCTTCCCCTGCAACAAAAAGGAGTCTTTTGATTGGCTGTAGTAATGAAAAGGAGATGGATGAGGTGGGGCTCCCCCCCTTCTCTTTCCCTTTTCACCAAAGTGAGCTTTCAAGCTTGTGGCAGATGCTAGATTTACAGCACCAGAGGCCCAAAGAGTCTGAAATTCAGCAGGTATGGCAACAGTGCAATTTCCCCATCTGTCATTCTGCCATGGAGCAGTGGGAGCACCAGCAGCTGTAAAACGAAGAGGACATTACTGTTTAATCCTTTCTTCTCGGGGTGGGGTGGCTGCGGTTGTGGGGCGGGGGGGGAATACTGAATTTTAGAACCAGCACCTTTTCTCTCTCTTTCAGACCAGCAAACAATTGGTTCTTAGGCTGGGCGCCAGCACAACTGCTGGAATATTGTGGAACAATCAGTATGGAAACAATGCCAATGATTTCAATACTTCGTTAGCCCAGCAAGATACTTGGCTTCCAAGCTGGGCACGAACTCAACCACAATTGCACAGCTAGCGGCTTCTGCGCCATTTTTAAGTGAACCAAACTGAAGTATACAAATGCAATCTGTGTTTATTTCCTTAGCACATTTTATGCTCTTTCACAGATTTGCATATACCTCATGCTAGCCTAAGCACACAATCAATGGAAATGCAGCCTCCCCAGTCCTATTGTCCACCCTGTCTTACCTGTCACATAGCACACCTGGAGGGTGCAAACAGCACCAGGGAGTTTTAAAGGAAGCATCACAATAATTTTAAGGTGAGGCTCACATGAGCATCCAGAGGAGGTGCAGAGAACCTTTGCGCTCCGGATGCTGCTAAACTACAACTCCCATAACCCCAGGCTGTTTACCACCCTCCTGGAATTAGTGGGAGTTGTAGTTCAGCACACCTGGAAGGCCAAAGGTTCCCATGCCAAAGTCACAGTAAGGGAGATAGGTAAAGGTAGCTCCTAATGCTATCCATTCATTGCTCTTCCACTGTAAGCTTCCTGCGGAATTGCAGTGGGCTTTCGTCACTACCGAGGTTATTGTGTTTTTTGTGAGTAAACATTCTGCTTTGCGATTTTGATATTTTGCAATAAAAGAGAGAGAATAGCCCGGTGCTATTTGCTGTTTTCATGAGATCAATGCGCCCACTGCAGTAGGATCAAGCCTTATATGATGAACAAAATTTATTGCCTTTTAAACTGTGCTATATTTTAGGCTTTTGTACAGGGTTGACTGTGGTTAAAAAAGTGAAATATTTGGGTATAAATATGACAGCTAAAAATGTGAATTTGTTTAAAGATAATTATGAAAAAACTTGGAGAGAAGTGAAAAAAGATTTGGAGATCTGGTCCAACTTAAAGCTTTCCTTGTTAGGCCGTATTGCAGCTATAAAGATGAATGTATTGCCAAGAATGTTGTTTTTGTTCCAAGCATTGCAAATAATTGATAAAATGGATTGTTTCAAGAGGTGGCAAAAAGACATATCTAAATTTGTCTGGCAGGGCAAAAAGCCCAGAATTAAATTTAAGATACTAACGGATTCAAAGGAAAGAGGGGGGTTTGCCCTGCCAGACTTTAAACTTTACTATGAAGCGGCAGCTTTCTGCTGGCTGAAAGAATGGCTACTTCTTGAAAACACAGACATTTTGGATTTGGAAGGTTTTAATAACATTTTTGGGTGGCATGCATATTTGTGGTATGACAAGGTTAAAGCACATAAAAGTTTTAAAAATCATATTGTCAGAAAAGCACTATTAAATGTCTGGGACAGATATAAAGACTTGCTGGAAAATAAAACTCCAAGGTGGCTGTCGCCAATGGAAGCTAAGGCAGTTAAAAAGTTAAATATGGAGTCCAAGTGGCCAAGATACTGGGAAATTTTGGAAAAGGAAGGGGACAAACTGAGATTGCAGAGTTTTGAGAAATTAAAAGGGAAGGTGAGAGACTGGTTCCACTACCATCAAATAAATGAAGCGTTTAAACTGGACAGTAAAATTGGCTTCCAGGTGGAAAAATCAAAATTGGAGACAGAACTGTTAGAACCCAGTACTAAGAATTTGTCCAAAATGTACAATTTGCTGCTGAAATGGAATACACAAGATGAAACGGTTAAATCGGTCATGATTAAATGGGCTCAGGACATTGGTCATAATATCTTGTTTGCTGATTGGGAAAAGTTGTGGACCACCGGGATAAAATTTACGGCATGTAATGCCTTAAGAGAAAACATTATGAAAATGATATATAGGTGGTACATAACCCCAGTCAAGCTTGCAAAGATTTACCATGTGCCTGATAACAAATGTTGGAAATGTAAAGAAACTGAAGGTACATTTTTTCATCTTTGGTGGACCTGCCCGAAGATTAAGGCATTCTGGGAAATGATCTATAATGAACTTAAAAAGGTATTTAAATATACTTTCCCCAAGAAACCAGAGGCCTTTCTCTTGGGTATTGTCGGCCAAGGGGTGTTAAAGACGGATATAACTTTCTTTATGTATGCTACAACAGCAGCTAGAATACTCATTGCGAAGTACCGGAAGACGCAAGAACTACCCACACTGGAAGAATGGCAGATGAAGGTGATAGACTATATGGGCTTGGCAGAAATGACGAGCAGAATCCGAAACCAGGGAAGAGAAGCAGCGCAAGAAGAATGGAAAAAATTCAAGGACTATTTAAAGAAATATCACAAAGTTAATGAAAGTTAGAATGATGTTGGACTGGAAAGTAAATGGTTACTATTAGCAATGGTTAAGACAAGGAGAATAAGGAAGAATAGTCTAAATTTAAATTAAAATAAGGGAAGATTTGCTGAACAATCGATAAGAATCTGGAATACAGAAAGGGGAGGCATGAGGAAGTCGGGGAAGATAGGATATGAAATTAGGATATGAAATGATACATGTTTTTTGTTTTGATTTTGTTTTTGTATGTTTATGTTTGTTGTATTGTGTTTATATGGAAAAATAAAAATATTATAAAAAAAATATATATATATATATATATTTTAGGCTTTTGTGAGTGCGTCTTTCCAAACGGAGCATCTTGCCAAGCAAGTCAAGTGTCTCGTAAAACACAACGTGTGAAAATTTAACAATAAAGTGAGCAGGCTCCTGTTTCTTCTGGCTGAATGTTGCCATCTCAGTCGTAGGAATATGCATTTTGAAATCACATGTGTAAGGAAAACAGCATGCCATACATCCACAGCAAACCCACAGGGGAGACTATTGAGTCATCAAAACTGAATACACAATATTTGGCAACAGTTTTCTCATCTATTTCTCTATGGAGAGGAATTCCCATCCCCTCATGAGAGAATTTGCATCAAAGCACATGTGCTTTCCTCCTGAACTTTCCAATTGATAGCGCTGGAGAAAGCATTGTATGGGCCTACACTTATGGATATATGGGCTGTCTGAGACACGACGAGTCGTTTCTGGCCTCTAGTGTTTATGGTGGATTCTTTCTCGATTGTAGCCATGGTTCCAGAAGACCCCAATTGCAACAAATCCATTTCCGGTTTTCTACTTGTCTAGTAGGTTGGCTCTTCTGAGAAATAGGAAGTACTTTAATGTGTGCCTCTAGGACTTTAGAGAAAACGCAGCTGTAACTGTGGCCTGACTTCTAGCTTTGATGATGCTGAGTCCTGATGGCACATGCTTTGGCGATCCTCTGATATGTACTTGGTGCATATTTCTTCCCCCCACCATAATATGTGCCTCTGGTGTTATTTCCTTAATCTTTGAGAGCATTACAAGTAGCGACAGAATATGTAAATGCTGGTTAATGCCCAAGAGATCTGGTAAGATGGTGGTGGGGGTGGGGAGATGGCAGTGCATCATACTGGCATGTATCACCTTAGAAAAAAGCAGTGCCTTTAACCACTCAAACATACTTCATTTGGACCTCCTTTACTTGTAGGCCACCTTGTGAAGGTCATGCCCTAAAAGGCAAAATATAATTCCTTTAAAGAAATCCCTGCCCCCTCCAGGTAGGGCTGGGAAAGGCTTCAGATTAAAACTCTGGAAAGCCACTGCCAGGGAGTGTTGTGAGCTAGAAGGAAGAAAGTTCTCACGTGCTGTAAGGCAGCCTCCCAATTTCTTAAGACACAAGAATGTAGCTAGAATACAGTATACTCAATGGGCTTATTTGCACCCCCTCCCCCCAAGGATATACCGTATTTTTCGCTCTATAAGATGCACCAGACCATAAGAAGCACCTAGTTTTTGGAGGAGGAAAACAAGAAAAAAAACCCAGAAGCCAGAACAGCAAGAGGGATCGCTGTGCAGCGAAAGCAGCGATCCCTCTTGCTGTTCTGGCTTCTGGGATAGCTGCGCGCCCTGCATTCGCCCCATAAGATGCACACACATTTCCCCTTACTTTTTAGGAGGGAAAAAGTGAGTCTTATAGAACAAAAAATACGGTATATTTTCTTTGAAGAAAGGAAAAATTGTACTTCTACAAATGTTTGAGATCCTCCAAGCCTGCTGATCCCTCTCCCCTTGTGTTCTGGGTAACAGTGCTTTTGGTCTATAGGCATCTAGGCTTGGAGAATGAGTTTGTTGTTAATACATAGGATGTTAGCAGTAATAAGACTGAAAACGCAAAGGCAAATTTCCTGTTCAGCCTCCCCTTGTGCAGTGTTTTAAAATCCTACGTCTTATGTTTTCACTAAACATTTAGACGGGGGGGGGGGGGGAAGCTTGCAATTGCTTTTCTTCCCAAGCTACCAGTAGTCTTGTCATAGTCAATAAAGAGCCCATATGTTTTGTCCTTTGTTTAACCCACTGTGGTGTTTCTAACCATATAGCTGATTATGGGAACTATGTATTTGAGGTCTAAAGGAAAATTTCAGTCTATTGAGTAATCGGTTTCTTAGGTTTGCAGCTGAACCGCCAAATATGTGTGTGTTTCAGTTTTGTCTTGCTGCTGAAAATCTGCTGGCATGCAGGCAAGTTGGCCACTTTTCCAGCTAAACGATGAGCATAACATCCTGTCCCCTTATGGCAGGGTTGCCACATTTCAAGAAGTGAAAATCCGGACACAAACAAATTGTTGACCTTTTTGGGAAGGTTCCCAAAGTTGTTGAGTCAAAAAAACCCAAACACCAACCACGTGAATTTTCGGTTATGTTGCTAAACATCCCAGAAGAACTTGGACATAACATTATGTATATCTTGGACATAACATTATGTTTGCTGATTGGGAACAGTTATGGACCACAGGTATGAAATTCACGGCATGTAATGCCTTAAGAGAGAATATTATGAAAATGATATACAGGTGGTACATAACCCCAGTCAAGCTCGCAAAAATATATCACTTGCCCGATAATAAATGCTGGAAATGTAAGGAAGTGGAAGGTACATTTTTTCACCTATGGTGGACATGCCCAAAGATCAAGGCCTTTTGGGAAATGATTTATAATGAAATGAAAAAGATATTTAAGTATACTTTCCTGAAAAAAACAGAGGCTTTTCTCTTGGGTATAGTCGGCCATTTGGTGCCAAAGAAAGACAGAATCTTTTTTATGTATGCTACAACGGCAGCAAGAATACTTATTGCAAAGCACTGGAAGACTCAAGATTTACCCACTCTGGAAGAATGGCAGATGAAGTTGATTGACTGTATGGGACTAGCAGAAATGACCGGCAGAATCCGCGACCAGGGGGAAAAGTCAGCAGAAGAAGATTGGAAGAAATTTAAGGAATATCTACAGAAATATTATAAAATTAATGAACTTTGAAAAGATGTTGGTTTGAACTTTGGTGGTCTCCAGCTGTTATGATAAAGATAATGGGGATTATAATTGTTTTTGTTACTAAATTTAAAAAAGTTGAGTGGAAAATAAGGCGATATTTTAAAAGGAATGTTAAGAGATTAGGATTTGCTGAATTAACAAATTGAACTAGAGAACAAGAAGGGGAGGTATGAGGAAGTCAAAGAAACATGTGACTGAAAACTGTTATTGAAACTGAATTGTTTTTAATTTTTTTCTTTTTCTTTTTGTCTTTATATAAAATTGGAAAATTCAATAAATATTCATTTAAAAAACAAACAAACAGAAGAACTGCCACTTTTCAGAAATCACCCCCCCCCCCGCCCGATGTCATTTCCGCCATTGAAATCCCTGTTTAGGGAAGCTTTTAATGTTTAACAGACCACTGTATTTTAATATTTTGTTGGAAGCAGTCCAGAGTGGCTGGGGAAACCCAGCCAGATGGGCAGGGTATAAATTATTATTATTATTATTATTATTATTATTATTATTATTATTATGTGTGGGGAAATCTGGATGTCTGAATGTATGGCAACCCTACCTTATGGCATAGTCTATAGTGTGCAAGACTCTTAGGTTCTGCCTTAGGTTTGAGTCCCACATTGGGTGAAAGATTCCTGCATTGCAAGGGGTTGGACTAGATGACTCTCAAGGTCCCTTCCAGCTCTACAATTCTATGATAAAAACCATTTATTTTTAGTGCATCGTTATTCTGCCCTGAACATTAGCTAGAATTATGGATGGCTCTTTCCTGAAGGAAAACTATATAATTTAACAGAGCTTATTATAAAGGCATTTTCTAAATTCAAGCTATTTCATTCAATCTTGGCTGCTGGGAAAGTACCTTCCAGATGTGTCGATAGCAGCCTGGGCATTTTGTGTTTAGTGCAGCGTTTCGCTTTATCCTTAACCAGTTTCCACTTCAGCCTTCCCTGCTGCAAGTTTATTAGTAGGAAAGTGTTTTGCAAATGATGATTTATGAATGAATTATGCTGTCTGAGAATATGTATTGATTTGGAATGCAGTTGCAGACCCCACAACGAAAGCACACTGGGGAGAAATGGCAAGGATCAGCCTTCCATTAGCTGAAAGTCATCAAAGATGGCCACCCCACATGGTTCCTCCCCATAGTTTTTCTTAGACTTCACATCAAGGGAAGTGGTAACATTAGCTTTCTGCATCCGAGGCTTGTGATCTGCATTCTTCAACATCACAATTAGTGCGATGATTCTTTGTTGACTCCTTTCATCCATTCAGAGTGGAATGACATTTACTCTAGTAGCATTTTAAACGAACTAATCAATACCTAGATATTTGCTATTAAGACTGATGAAGAAAGGTCAAGTAGGAGACAAATGAGGTTGGCTCATATCCACTTTTCATGTCTTGCCGAACTCTTTCCTATGCTGAAGACTAGGTCATGGGCTTCTTTTCTCTCATTCCAATACACAGTCTTGAAAATTTCCCACTTTTGAAATTTCATTTGTTTCTTAATACAGCGGCAGAAAAACACCTTGCTGCTCATTTTGTGCAACTAACTCTGCATTCCCTGCATGTTGTGGTGCTATTAAGAGATGAGTGAATGTGCCCAGAATGCAGTGTTTCAATCCTGGGTTTGGCTCTGCCCAGAACGATGCAATCTGGGAGGAGTTTGGTGATAGAACCAGGTGGAAATATCTCCCTTGCAAAATAGTAGTCTCCTCCAGATGACCTGTTAATTGAGCACTCATTCTGATTTGTTTGTGGGGAAGTTACACAACAATGAGCATTCATTCTGATCGACTTGCACCTACCCAGTAATCATTAGTTCATCACATCCCAAACTTCTTAATCCATTTCTCTTTTGCTTTCCAAAAAAACCTTTTTAATATGTGGATTTGTTCTGCTATGGTGACAGGGCACTTTAATCCACTTTAATTGCACAAACGGAAAGAGGTGCCAGAATGCCTCTTGGAAAACAGAAGCAATCTGGAGGCACCTTATTCTGGTAACAATATATTTTTAATCAAGCCTCTGCTGTCTTTTGTTTGGCATCTAAAGATTATTATCTTTATTGGGTTGTTATAGACCCAATATGCTGCTTCAGAACTTTTAGATGTTTTGTTTGTTCTACAGTGCCAACCTACAGTGCTTTTATTAAAAAAAATGTGCAGTTGGACACAAAATGTTCAGTTGAGGGGGGAAAAAACCCATGGAGTTCGAAAGCTGATAATATGCAGTTGGCAAAATGAGCAAGGGAACTAAACAAGTTAGGTGGCAGGCAATGCCAGGGCAATATGTGCAAATTATTTGAGAGTGGAAGGTTTCCATACTCCCAAACCCTGTTAAAACACTTCTTCACTTTTTTTCTTCATGCAAGTAATGCTTCGTCACATCCTTGTAAATGGCCTTAAAGTACTTTTGCTTTTGCACCTCAGGCCTACTCTCCACCCTACATTCCTTCCACTATAGCAAAATAGTTGGCCTGGGGTATTATTCAGTCAGTGGTGGCATATTATGATGGGTGCAAATATAGAAGTTTTCTGTTTCCACAGATAGTTGGCCCCTGCTTTTATTTTTGTTTTATTTTTTCAGCCGGAACTCTCCAGAACTCAATTCCGGCACCTCTCAAGTGGGTGCCATTGCCTTTATAAGAGAACAAAGGAGGCATTCATGGTGAGTTCCAGCACCTCTTTTTCTAGAAAAACAGCACTGCTTATAAGCCTTTCAATGCCAGCACCATGGGATTTGGCAGAGAGGATGCAGGTGAGGAACACAGCAGTGTTCTTGTAAGTTGGCAACCCTGCAAATAATTCAACCTTGTCCCTCAAAGCCATGGAGAGCACATTCTCAACACACTCAGGGCCTGATATTTTACCATACCATACCATACCATACCATACCATAAAGAAGGCTGTTCACCGAAGAACTGATGCTTTTGAATTATGGTGCTGGAGGAGACTCTTGAGAGCCCCATGGACTGCAAAAAGATCAAACCTATCCATTCTTAAGGAAATCAGCCCTGGCCACCTCATGAGAAGAGAAGACTCCCTGGAAAAGACCCTGATGTTGGGAAAGATGGAGGGCACAAGGAGAAGGGGACGACAGAGGACGAGATGGTTGGATAGTGTTCTCAAAGCTACGAACATGATTTTGACCAAACTGCGGGAGGCAGTGGAAGACAGGAGTGCCTGGCGTGCTCTGGTCCATGGGGTCATGAAGAATCGGACATGACTAAACAACAGCAACCATACAATGTCAGGAGTTGTCCTGTTTCCTCTGTAAGCCAATAGCAGTCAGTACTGAAAGTCTGCACTGCACTGCATCATAAAACAGACCATTTTAAGCCACCAGATGAGTTGTGCTTGATAGGCAATCTTGGCAAGAACTGGAGAAGCCCACTGTTCCACAGGTACCAGTTTTGGCAGTGCAAGCTCGATGTTGCAGCAGAAATAGATAACTTTCAGGATCACCCAATGGCCCTTGCACCAGTGGGTCACAGAGTGGGGATTTTTGGTCTTTGTGGAAGCTGCCCAGAGTGACTGGGGAAACCCAGCCAGATGGGCAGGGTACAAATAATATATTATTATTATTATTATTATTATTATTATTATTATTATTATTATTATTATTTACATCATTGCAAGAATCACTGGATTGTCCCGTTAAGAACTACTGACATCTATGGAGAAACTACGGAGAGGTACTTCCGGGTTGGCGCCATTGTTTAATGGCGGATTCCCTCCGAGCTCCGGAGGGAATCGGCTCCGTAGCGTCTGGGTCTGGCCGCTGCGGCGAAGCGGAGACCCTTAAAATCACAGGCGCGGATGCCTGTGAACACAGAGACTCGGCGGGCACCATTTGCGCCCCCCCAATCCGCGACGGAGCCTTTTTAAAGGCTTCGGAACGGAGGCAGGGTGGGGCGTGGTGCTGAGAGTACTCCCTCGCCTACGGAGTGAAGCCGCAAGCCATTGACAGAGAGCGCCAACTTCTTCCAAGACCGATTGGACTCTAAAACATAAACCCGTGAGTAATACGGAGATTGGAACCTTAAAAAAAATCTTTTAATTTTGGATTTGGAACGAGCGGGAAGGGGCTAAAAAGGAAGTCCACCCCCCTCTTGTAAACAATTTAAAGCAAAGGACTGGGCAGCTAAGGTCGAGAGAATTTGTTTTTGTTTTTTAATGAAAAATCTTGACTTCACGGTTTTGACACGATAAGAAGATCTACTGGAGGATAAAAAGAATTTTGGGACTTGAAATTTCACCCCCCCCCCCGAGACCCGGGAACGTCCCATGAGAAAGCCTGTTGCATTGAAGATTTTGACAGCTGTCAAGTGAGCTGCTAGTCAGCTAGTTGTCAGCTGGAAAAAGAGAACATTGTTTCTGCTGTTCTTGCTGGTTTATTTGGTATAATTTGTTGAAAACAAGGAGGACTGTTACAAAATAACTGGACTTTTGGTTTCGAGCTGAAAGGAATACTAAGGAACTAAAATCCCCCTAGAGGGGTAATAGGGACACTACATCATAAAAATGGCTGGAGTACGTAAATTTCAAGCAGAATTGGACAGAGCACTCGTTCTCTTGGGAAACTTGCAAGAGGAATACAATGCTTTGTCTACAGAGGCATCATTACTACACTGGACAGTAAACAACATTTTTGAGTCTGATAAGGACTTGAAACAGGAAGCCTATTCTACTGAACAAATAAATGAAACTGAAAGTGTAGATACGATGGAGCAATATGTGGCTTTTGAAGAAAATGAAGGAGGAGCAGGAGATTTGCAGGAGTTAAAGGAGAGCTACATTATGAGGCCTGACATGATGACAAAAAAGGACAATAAAAATTGGATGTGGAAAGCCTGGTCTGAATGGGAGTCTGGAAAATGGAGAGACCCTCTTTGGAGGAGATCTGAAGACCTGAGGATTACAAATTTGTTGAAGGGGAAAGCTGGAGCTTTGGGGACATTTGGATCTGAAAGAAACTTGAAACAAGAGTTGGAGCACCCCATAGGCTTTGCTTTTAAGGATGGAGGACCGGCTGGAAGTAACATGGATTCTGTTGGGCCGGAGCCCCTCCGAGACTTGGGGCTTAATATCAAAGACTATCAAAGAGACCGGCAGAAAGGAACTGAGAGAGATATAAGGGCCTCGGACGTGAGATCTCCAGGCTAAATAAATAACATAAAGACTGACGGTTATTGGTTGGGGACTGGAACCGGGAAAAGGGTGGGTGGAGGTTGGGAATCCAAAGGGTACATAAGGATAATTTGCTTTTTATATTTTGTTAGTGGTAAGGAAATTGGGTAAATCGTGGAAGGGAAATTTTGGTCGACTTTAGGAAAAAGGTCTAAGAATAAATAATGAGGTATAAGTATTGATGTATAATTTTAAAAAGGTAAAATTGGTTTTTTCTTTTTAAATTAATTGAAAATAAGGTTGCTAAAAATAAATTGAGGAAATGGAAAAAAGAAGTAAAATAAAATAATAGTATGTTAGAATAAATGTTTAAGCTAAGGTAAAGAAATAAGTTAAGGACTTGCTGAATTGACAATTTAAATTGGAATATAAGAAGGGGAGGTGTGAGGTCTGAGAAATAAGGTTAAGAATTACAAGTAACAGAAATTTTATGTGTTTTTTCTATTTTTTCTTTTTTGTGTTTAGTTTTGAATATTATGTATTTTTGTGTTTTTTGTTTTGTTTATTTTTTGGTTTTTTGCTTGTTATGTGTTTCTTGAAAATGCTAATAAATATTTTATAAAAAAAAAAAAATATGGAGAAACTACGGAGAAACTACCACTGGTGCAGGGTGAGGACAGGCGGTAAAGCATGTTTCTTACAGCCTTTTTTCTGTGAGGTATCTGACAGGGAATTTGTGCAGTTGGAAAATCTGCTTTAAAAAACACAAACAAACTCTGCCAACCAATCTCCTCCGCTGCCCCTGCACCTGCAATTGCAATCAAAGCGTATTGTATAAATGTTCACCTGGAAGCGTGTACAGGATTGCAGACTATTATTATTAGCCACTTCTTTTCAGAATAAAGAACTCAAAGCCAGGGCCATCTTATGCATATCTGGCACCGTGGTGCAAAGCTCCCTCTGCCCCTCCCCATTTTCCAGAGTTGCCAACCTTTTTTTACGGAGTATGGCGCTGCCAGCGGGGCTGGAGAAGAGTTTGGATTTGATATCCCGCTTTATCACTACCCAAAGGAGTCTCAAAGTGGCTCACAATCTCCTTTCCCTTCCTCCCCCACAACAAACACTCTGTGAGGTGAGTGAGGCTGAGAGACTTCAGAGAAGTGTGACTAGCCCAAGGTCACCCAGCAGCTGCATGTGGAGGAGCGGGGAATCGAACCCAGTTCACCAGATTACCAGTCCACCGCCCTTAACCACTACACCACACTGGCACACTGGAGGAAACGGGCAGTGACTGGAGGGCAGCTCCTTCAGTGGGGAAGAGGTGGAGGCTGGACGCAGCGCCTCCCGGCTCAGATGACCACTTCATGCCATGGTGGCCAAGGCAGACGGAGGCTCCGGGCACGGCGCTACTTTGGCGCAGCATGGCGGAGGCGGGTGAGGCCGGTGAGCTGATGCTGGGAGGCGCCCTGTCCAGCCTCTGCGTCTTCCCTGGTGCTCTCCAGAACTTGGCATCCTGGTGCCCTGCGCCACTAGCCTCTATGGGTAAGACACCCCTGCTCAAAGCGACTTACAAAAAGCAAGTGTATAAACAATCTAAAGTACAGTGGTACCTCGGGTTAAGTACTTAATTCCTTCTGGAGGTCTGTTCTTAACCTGAAACTGTTTTTAACCTGAAGCACCACTTTAGCTAATGGGGCCTTCTGCTGCTGTCGTGCCGCCGGAGCACGATTTCTGTTCTAATCCTGAAGCAAAGTTCTTAACCTGAAGCACTATTTCTGGGTTAGCGGAGTCTGTAACCTGAAGTGTATGTAACCTGAGGTACCACTGTACACTAGTAAATCACACAGAGAGATCCCCTGTTTACAGCTTTCAACAGCTTGCTTTAACCTCAGCTATGAATGGGTTAAGAGAATTCTTCCACTCCACCTCATGACAATCATATATTGCCAAGAGGATGGGAGACGTTGATATTCTGGTCAGTCACTCAGCACATTATTTTTTAAGCTTTCAGTATCAAGGTCATAAATAACACCAAGGACCAATACATCCACCCATACATATGCACATAGACGCAACGTAGAAGCGAAAGAGTTTTGTGAGAGTTGATGCGATTATTCTCCAGGAACTTTGTTCAGTTTTTAGCTTGTCAAATGAGCTGCACTGTGTTTCCATTGTAAGGCAATATCTGTGCTTCTGTCTTTACAATCCATAGAGCACAATAGCAAGGAAATTAAATCAAGACTGAGTCTGACCAGATGGTGCAATTAAAACATACCAGTTTTTGCCTGCAGTGTACAAAGGAGGGAAGAGGACAGCATCATATTAGGTGCCTTTGATCTCCCCAATATAGTGTATCAAAATACCCATGTACGGATGGATTGCCAATCAACCTAAGAACTTAAGAGCTTGTCTAGAATAATCCACTTCACAACAATGACAGTGAAAGACTTGACAGAGGAGGGCTACATTTTCCAGGAGTTTCACAAAACAGCTGGGTGGGTGGGTGGCGGGGAGAAAGGCAACACTCCCCCACCCAAAAAAACACAACAAAAAACCAGATTCTGCTCATTATGCAATGACTCCCCAATCCCTGGACCAGTGTTTTCCATTCTCAGACTCATATTTCTATGTACTTTCTAAAGCAAAAGTTGAAGGTAAATACAGTGGTACCTTGGGTTGCATACACTTCAGGTTACAGATGCTTCAGGTCTGCTAACCCAGAAATAGTACCTCAGGTTAAGAACTTTGGTTCAGGATGAGAACAGAAATCGTGCTCTGGTGGCGCGGCGGCAGCGGGAGGCCCTATTAGCTAAAGTGGTGCTTCAGGTGAAGAACAGTTTCAGGTTAAGAAGGGACCTCCAGAACGAATTAAGTTCTTAATCTGAGGTACCACTGTATAACTATAGATGATAGGCTACAACAGGAGTGGGGAATTTGGGTGTCAGGACTGGAGTCTGCCGCAGGTCAGCAATAAAAGAAGCAGATCTTCATCGCCAGTGAAGTTACAGTTACTCTTTATTCAAGGAAACATACAACTGGCCCAGTGGCCTCAGCAACCCTTCCCAGCGTGGGAAAACCAGGTTTTTTGTTGGGGGTGGGAGCAGGACTTGGTTAGGGTGGGCAGGACTTTTGTTAGGAGGGCAGAACCGACGCGATTGGTCAGTTAGCTAAGTATTTCTATTGTTTTACTTGATCGGGGGACTACGACAGGGGGATGGACAGCTGCTCCTCCTGCCCCCCCACTATGCCTATGTTTCCTAGTAGAACTTGCCCCTACGGAGCACCTGCCAGGACTGAAGGACTCTGCTTTCCCTTCTTTCTAAGGCTCCTCTTCTCCTGGATGTTTCCCAAGCAGTCTCAAACTGTGTCTGCACACCTCTGACCTCTGTTCTGCTCTTCTCATTACTCTGCATGTTATTTCAACTTGCTTTGGGTTTTTTTTTTTTTTTGCGGGAGAGGGGTGTCTATCTGTATGGCATTTGAAACATTTTTTAAAAATAAAATTAGCAGACAATGCATAAATATTGGAAATAAGTCAAGAATTTTCTCACAGTTTATCGTTCATTTCATATTCATATGGCAAGCAAAGCAAACTCATTTTGAAATTGGTGGGCCCAACTTAAAACCATTGATTTCAATGGGTCTACTCAGTATGGCTTAGTTGGATTTAATCCACTCTGCCAACAAAAAGCTTTGTCAATTAAGTAAATTGGCTAATGAGTAAAAATACGGGCCATGAAGACATACTGTAATGTTAGTCATTTGGTAGGTATTGAACTATCTCTGCTAATGAAACAAAAATAATTTGGAAAAATTTTTTTGACTGCTTCAGTTTCTAGTTTTTGTTCGATGGGACTCTTAATCCATCAGAGTCAGTATCTGATGTAGAGGAAGCTGTTAAAGGGCCGAATATTTAATAAGGCCCTTGGGCCTGATGGCCACTTAATTAATTCCTAAAAGGCCACATAACTGGAAGTTGCTCCCTGCTGACAAGGGTGTTTTTCAACATACCGGGTCCTCATAGTCTACAGCTATTAGGGAAAAGGCCATTATTTCAGATTTGTTAATGGAGGCCAGCTCATGAATGCATCTCCCCAGGAGGCAAAGGTGACTCACACAGTGCAGCTTTACCTCCTGAACTGCCCAAATACCAGACACGGACATTTTCTTCTTTAAAAATAATAGCCATGGTGAAAGTATCATGAGACAGATTGTGCGTAGCTTCAAGTTTAGTCTGGGTTTTGACTTTGGGCTCCTTGTGTAATTTCACATGATTATTTGTGAAAGAATACTCATTCACGGGCCTTTATCTCAATCTCCCTGCTTTCTGTTACATATATGAGTTGAAAATATTACATGCAGAAACTTTTCCATTTATTTTGCATGGCCTTCTCCATGAATACTTCAGCGTGGAATTAACCATTACAGGGAGTGAGAAAAATTATAGAACCATGAGGGGGAAAGGGTTATCTGTATCCAACCATACTTGTACTCTTGATTCTGCTGCTATATTTGAAGCACCAGACCACAGAATATCTATACAATCACATTTGGCCAAATCATATTCCTCTTCTGCTAATTAGCATGAAAGATCCCATTCATTTTAGTGAGATTTGGCTAGGAAATATTCCCAGCAGATTATCAACAGGACATATGTCTCCCTTACTGCCATTGCCTTGCCACCATCATCCTTGGTGGAACCCAGAATTTACTTATAGAAGAATTATTGAAACCCAGATTTATCCCACAGTTGAGGAGAGCAGCTGCCGAGTATTATTAACAACCTGTTTAATTTGTCTCCCACTATTATAGTATAGAGTTTATTCTTATGCTGTAAGTCACTTTGAGTACTTTAGCAGACCCTCCAAGTATCCCTATTTTCCAGGGATAGTCCCGGATTGACAGAAACCATCCCAGTTTCTGATTTGATCCTAGAATGACCCATTTTTCCTTAGGAAGTCCCTATTTTCATCAGAGAAATGCTGGAGGATATGGAGCTATGCGACCCATGAGCCAAGGAGATAAGTAACTATACAACCTTTAGAAGACATCTGAAAGCAGCCCTGTACAGTGGTACCTCTGGTTGCGAACGGGATCCGTTCTGGACCCCTATTCGCAACCTGAAAGGAACGCAACCCATGCCTGTGCGCCTGCGCACGGGTGGATCACAATTTGCCACTTCTGTGCATGCGCGTGACATCATTTTGCGCGTCTGCGCATGTGCGAGTGGTGAAACCTGGAAGTAACCCTTTCTGGTACTTCCGGGTCGCTGCAGGATGCAAGCTGAAAAAACGTATCATGAAGCAAACGTAACAAGAGGTATGACTGTACAGGCAAGTTTTTTCAATGGTTAATGTTGTTGTTGGAAATGTTGGAGGGTACACAGTAGTTTGAGCGGCATCTAAAACTGAATTTCTGCACCCCTTTACCTGGGAGAAAAGCCCTAAGAGGAACAAAATTATCCATTGGGTTTTGATAAGACACAGTCTTGGGTACATTCGTGATCACATTACTAAAAATGTGAGAGCATTTTTGTGGTTGTGTTTGTAGACCACGGCCACATCATCAATACAGGTCAAACAGTCACCTTTTGGGAACCAAGGAGGTCCGTGCCTTTGGCATGCCTACAGAGAACTATTTCATTTTTATTGCAGGTCTTTTTTAAGAGCAATATTCTCCCGGTGTGAGTGGACAGAAGGTTCTTTGTGAGATGCCCTCATGAGGCTCTTCTGGTGGTCTGGATGGCCTTCACTAGGGAGTAGGCCTTTCGTGTGGTAGGCCCTGCCCTTTGGAGCTGCCGACCAGTAGAGGTTTGGCAGGAACCATCTGTGCCATCTTTCAGATGCCTGTTTAGACAGACCTTCACAATATGAATTTCTCTTTTTCGCCAGCCAGTATCTCCTGATATTTTTTACCGATGTTTTAGATTGGGTTTTATGGATATTTAGGGTCTGAATTTATTTTATTTTTTCATGTTGTAAGCTGACTTGATAAGTGTGGGATATAAATATTTTTAATAAATAAATAAAATAAGGGTATAGGTACTCCTGAGGACAAATCACACATGCTCTGAAGCAACCAGAAGTTGTGGGTGGAGGTGTTGAAACCCATCCAAAACCAGAACTGTCTGTGCCAGCTGCTATTTGCGTTAACGGGCATTAAAGGGGCAGGTGGTGAATTAACTTACTGAGCAATCCAAACGGGTGTGTGGAAAGATCCCATGGCAGAGAAAGCACCACTTCCAATGCAGGAATCTTTTGCCCAACATGGGGCTCAACCCCAGTATGTGAAGAAGTACAGTCATACCTCGGATTATGAACGCTGCGGGTTGCGCGTTTTCTGCACCAAACGTGTTACTTCTGGGTTTCGGCGCTCGCGCATGCGCAAAAGCACAAAATAGCGTCACGCACATGCGCAGACACAGCACTTCATGCTACGAATGCTGCAGGTTGTGAATGTGCCTCCTGCACGGATCACGTTTGCAACCGGAGGTATGACTGTACTTTCTTTTGTCAATCCTGAGTCTTCCAAATTTTAGTTCCATCAGATGTCCATGAATTCTTGTGTCTCACCTCTGCCCCTTTAAGATTGAAGCGAGATCAGGGACTTAAAAGGGAAGCAGGGGAGACTCGCAAAGGGTTCTCCATGCTTCCTCTTCCTTCCTTTTTCAGTCCCTGTGATCAGCAACGTAAAAGGAAAGTGGAAGAAGGCTTGCAAAACCCTTTGCCAGTCTCCCCGCTTCCCCTTTAAAACGGGAGCACAAGGGAAATTGTCAGGTGAGCAGCCCAATCCACCTGGCAAATTTGACTCATGGGGTAGATCCAGATGTAGCCCTGGGATCTGCAAAGGCTCCCCACCCATGCTCTTCTGAGACAGGAAGGCTTCTTATACTCCTTACTGCCAAGAAGGAGCCAATTGTCAGCATGGGCGGAGTCAATCTGGAATGTTATTCACTGAGAACCTGTGGTGGCATGCCTCATGGGACCACAACCAGCAGTTTCTGAAGAAGAGAAGAGTTTGGATTTGATATCCGGCTTTACCACTACCCTAAGGAGTCTCAAAGCGGCTAACATTCTCCTTTCCCTTCCTCCCCCACAACAAACACTCTGTGAGTTGAGTGGGGCTAAGAGACTTCAGAGAAGTGTGACTAGCCCAAGGTCACCCAGCAGCTGCAGGTGGAGGAACGGGGAAGCGAACCTGGTTCACCAGATTACGAGTCTACCGCTCTTAACCACTACACCACACTGGCTTTCTGGGTTTTATCCTTGTGCTAAGCCAAAATGGATGGGGGTGGAGCACTCGTTTTAACTAGCGATCCGTTGTACTCCTGCTCACATTCCCTGTGCTCTGTTAAAGGCAAGTTGTTTCACTCATAGCATTCTAACGCAAGGCTGGAAATGTATTCATTAATCCAAGGCTAATGCTTGGCTTGTAATTTCATGCTGAACGTCTGCACAAGTTCAACACATAGCACTTATCCCATGGTAACACATAGTACTTATCCCATGGTAACAGGGGTTTTCCCCAGACTGTCCCTATTTATGCATAAATGAATCAGTACATATAATAGACTGTGACATGTAGGTGACCCACCACATAAGATGCCTCAGTTAGGTACAGAATTAAACATGAGCTACTTCTCCAGTTTGCTGCATGTCAGACAATATACAACAGTATTATGTTAAGATTCTCTCCCCTCCCCTCCCCTCTCCTCTCTTTTCCTTGCTTTTATTTTGCTTTTATATATATTTTCCTAGTCTTCTCTATCTCTCTCTCTCCCCCCCTCCCTCCCTCCCTCTCCTACCCCCGCAATAAAATAACACTGTGAAGAGATTTAAACTCACTTATCTGCCTAAAGCATGTTATAAACTATATCTTAAAGGGAGCACATGAGTTTAAAGTGCATTTTAGAAATTCTCTGACAGCTTTCTGGAAACCCAGCTAAACATAAGGGACCAAATATTGACTCAAGGCATAAAATGACAATAAAAATCTGTGTCAGATGGAGCTGCCAAGGGGAGGCACAGAATCTTCGGCTCCTCAGATTCGTAGTGCCATCAGAGCAGGGCTTTGGGGTGGAAGTTTAGGGCCCCACTCAGAAGAATGGGGAAGAGATCCCAAATATACAGTGGTACCTCGGGTTAAGTACTTAATTCGTTCCGGAGGTCCATTCTTAACCTGAAACTGTTCTTAACCTGAAGCACCACTTTAGCTAATGGGGCCTCCTGCTGCTGCCGCACCGCCAGAGCCTGATTTCTGTTCTTATCCTGAAGCAAAGTTCTTAACCTGAAGCACTATTTCTGGGTTAGCGGAGTCTGTAACCTGAAGCGTATGTAACCCAAGGTACCACTGTAGCAGGAAAACCTGTGGCTCTCCATTAGTAAACCACAAGTCACATCATAACTGACTATTGGTCATGCTGGCTGGGACTGGTGGGAGTTGGGCTCCAGCAGTATCTGGAAGACCACCAAGTCTCCATTTCTGAAGTGAGTGAAGTCATACCCAATGCTATCAGAAGAAGCCACCACTGTCAATAAAGCCATTATGTCCAAAGTCTAGAATTGCACTACTGGATCAGCACTGAATTTAGAGGTGCGTGCAGTTGGTTCCCTTGCACAGGGTGCCGAGACGAGGGGACACAAAAAGATGATCCATAATGGAGAAGATCCATTTGGGGGCACCAAATTTTGGCCTCACATAGGGTGCCATGTTACAATTATTTTTTTACCCAAGTCTTCCCCTTCCTGTAGAATCCCTGCAGCAGAATGGTGTTTTGCAAGAACATCTACAGAATCAATGTAGGAGGATGTGTTCACATAGAAACAAGAGATTGTAGCCCAAATTTCACGCCAAGTAAACCCTCTGAAATTACCACACCTAAGTTAGTCATATCCAGTGGATCTAAGTGTCCACAACCCAATATTTGTGAGCTGGCTGCTCCATCTAAGCAACCAACTTAGGTTAGTCATATGCAGAGAAGACCCAATGGCCATACATGCACTCAACTTCCTTTGGTTAGCAGAAGAATCTGAAGGATGTTTCTAAGCATGTTTGTGGCTAGAAGGCTCCTTGAAACCAGGAGCCATAGTCACGTAGCGGGTTCCTGTTCATAGGTAGGCTTCTAACCCTGCACAACCAAATGATCTTGGGAACCACTCTGCCCCCCCTTTAAAACCTTCCCACTCAGAATAGTGAGGTCAGGGACTGAGCCAGCACGCAGAGGGGTGTTGGAGGCAAGGCTTTGATGTGTAGCTCTGAAGCCCCTACTTGTTCTCCATTGAAGCGTAATCCCTGAACAGGGCTTCCCATCCTTTCTGGTGTGGTGCAAATTGCCCTACAATGTTAAGACAGCCTCCAGTGTAGCAGTGTAGCAGCACTAGCACCAGCTGCTGCGTTTGCAGAGAAGCCAAGACCAGCATCAATGCACAAAGACATGTAAGCTGAGGTTTTGCTCACCAAAATGAAAGTGTGTGCATGTGTGTGTTGACTTGTGTAAACAGGTCAGGGCGGGGGAGAGCTGGTGTGTTAGAGTTGGCCTTTTGACTCTATATTTTCTTGAATTATTTAGGCTCCGTTGGGGATGGCCTGCCCTAAGAGCAACCACTATCACACAGGCTCTGGTGTTGCTTTTTGCCAGTTCATAATGAAAACATAGAAACATATTGATAAAAGCAGCTATGGCATCCAGTTTCACATACACGCTTCGGGGAAGATGGAGAGATCAAGAGGGAAAGATGGAGGAGAAGGCCAAAGAAAAACCCAGATACTGAGACACGAGAACACCCCAAGACTCAATTGTCATAATTTTATACCCTCTGCCTGTATACACATTACCAACTTAGAACACAGTTAGGACATTCTTTTTCTCGATTCAGGCTGAAGCTGGTTTTGGAGGAAATGCAATAAAATGCAGTATGTCGTAAGGAATGGCAGGGTAGATCTGGATCATGGCTGATGTCATGAATTCACTGCACTGGGAGCACACTGGATGTAAATGTAAGTGTGTACACATCCCATGTTTCCACAAGACCATTTACAGAGATTGCACTGCACATTGCCAGATTTATGGTGGTGTAATGAGAGAGGGATGCGGGTGGCACTTTGGTGTAAACCACTGTGCCTTGGGCTTGCCAATCGGAAGGTCGGTGGTTCGAATCCCAATGACGGGGTGAGCTCCCGTTGCTCGGTCCCAGCTCCTGTCAACCTAGCAGTTTGAAAGCCCTTCAAAGTCAAGTAGATAAATAGGTACCACTCTGGCAGGAAGGTAAACAGCGTTTCTGTGCGCTGCTCTGGTTTTGCCAGAAGCAGCTTAGTCATGCTGGCCACATGACCTGGAAAAACTGTTTGTGGACAAACGTCGGCTTCTTCGGCCAAGAAAGCGAGATGAGCGCCGCAACCCCAGAGTCGTTTGCGACTGGACTTAACTGTCAGCTGTCCTTTACCTTTTTTAATGAGAGAGAAGAAACACATCCAAGATGTGAGCCTGGTGATTTTTTATTTTATTTTTTTGCACTCGAACCAAGGGAATGTGGGTGCAGAAATAGCCATCCCTGTTAAGCGTGATCAACAGAAAACACACCATAGATCTTTTTAACAAAACAAGCTGTTGCTATTCACTTCTTCAGAACAAGAAAGAAAAAGAAAAAAGAAATCCCTAGCTAGTCTGGCACCAGTATCACTGCTGGATACCAAGAAACAGAAGAGCGAGGTTTTGCTATTTGTTACCTCTGGCCTCACTGTCATTGTATGTGATTTTACAGCCTAAACAAAGGGCTAAGCTGTAATTATATGCCCTGCCCTGAATACGGTTTGGTATGTAGCTGCATCATTTGGGGGGAGGTGGGGGGTGACACCAGCTAATCACTTGTTATTTGACACCTTCCTGAGCTGGCTCTCTCTTTGCTCAAGAGATGGAAAGTTAAAAAGGCCCCTTTAGCTGCTTTGGGGAAAGCTTCCTATTTTTCAGATTACCCAACTGCGCTGGCTGGCAAGTGAAGACGTAAGGGCCAAATCAAGTTGCCAAGGTCAACTAAGAGGAATAGGAAGATTCACCTTCAGCAGGTGACAATATGGAAACAATGGGGAGTCACTGGTTCCTTTCCAGTGGACCATTCAGCTGCCATTCTTTTGGATTAGCTCCTGAGTCCTTTGGGTCACTTGAATTCCATTCCTTACCTCAACTAGGCATTTATTTGGAAAGAAAAATGGATGGGTGGGAGAGAAGTACAAACTTTCCTGGAAGCCATTCCCTTTACCCAAAGTGAATTACGTTGTTGTTGTTGTTGCTGCTGCTGTTGTTGTTACTTTTTACAAAACTTCCATAATGTTATAATGCCACTGATATATTAGTGATAATCATGGGTGAGATGTGGACCTCTGGAATGTCTTTCCCATGCTGTCTCTCCTGTGTTGGATTTTGGTGATGGGATGAACAGGGGAAGGGTCTTGGGTCTACAGGTGTCTACATAACAGTCCCTGTCTGAATTATGGCAAAGGAGACTATATGGCTTATTAATCCATTAGATGAGAGCCCTGCCATATGATGCATCCCAAGACCCTGACGTCCTTTCTCTTGCCAGGATTTATCACCTTCCAAGCAAACGTCAAATATGTCTACCTACCTGGGAAGCCAGGCGATGAAGAATGCGTGGTGAATTGACGTTTGAAAGGTTAACAATGGGAGGCTTTCCAATGGGAAAGATGCTGCAGCCATACAGGAAGTGCTTACGTAGCGAATGCCACTGACAGTGATGAGAGGCATATAATGTCACTTCAAGATGAGAGGCCACTGAGTCAGAAAGAGCCCTGCACACAGCTCCCTAGGCACCACTTAACAGCCTCGATGTTCCTAACTGAAAGATGACTATATAAAAGGCCAAATGCTGCATACGTTGACAAATTGTTTCTTTCTCTCCCCAAGAGACCTGTGTGTTTTGACAAAGCCTCTGCCAATTAGCTGCCATTTCTTTCCCTGGGAAAGAAATCATAATTATGATATTGCTAGAAGCCAAAACAATTAAAACATTATATATAAACACCCACTGGAGGAAAGTGAACAGGGATTTCAGTGAAGTTAGCAGCTATTCTAGCAGTGACTATGAATTTTATATCATCTATCTATTTATCTATCTCTCATCTATTGCAGACCCTCCAAGTGTCCCTATTTTCCAGGGATAATCCCGGATTTACAGAAGCTGTCCCAGTTTCTGTTTTGATTCCAGAATGTCCCTCTTTTCCTTAGAACGTCCCTACTTCATTAGAGAAGTGTTGCGGAGTATGGTAGGACGTCCCTATTTTCATTGAAGAAATGTTGGAGACAACATCTCTATTTTCATTGGAGAAATGTTGGAGGGTATGCAATATCTATATCTATCTATTTATCATCTATCATCTATCCATATCTATCTATCTATCTATCTATCTATCTATCTATCATCATCATCTATCATCTATCATCTCTATCTATCTCTCTATCTCACTATCTATCATCTATCATCATCATCTATCATCTGTCTATCATCTCTATCTATCTATCATCTCTATCATCTATCTATATCTATCTATCGATCTATATCTATCATCTATCTATCATCTATCTATCGATCTATATCTATCATCTATCTATCATCTATCTATCTATCTATCTATCTATCTATCTATCATCTATCTATCATCTATCTATCTATATCTATCATCTATCTATCTATTCCACTTGGAGGCTATTTCTTCTTTTAGTTCTGCTGTGGCCTTTTGTTTAGTGAACCACACAACTGTGACATTAAGTTGAGCAGTAGCAAAGCACAAACACCTGATAAACAAATAGAAGTCCATTGTTGCCATCATGAAGTGCTGGGACTGAATTTCCATTTTGCGAGGCAATATGTTTCCCTAAATGGCTTGGTTGTGTCTCAGCTTAGAGTTTCTTCTCCCCTCCTGTCAGCATTTGTCTTGCTCAAGAACACAGAAAGTATTGAGACAGACATAATGAGATGCAGTTGACTGAGAGCTAGTAGGCTCCCTCTTCTAATGTATAGGCTCCTTTGCATTACCACCAGCCGTACATACAAGACTGGAGCTATGGGCGGTGGTGGTGGGGTTTGTGTGTTAGCATCTCAACCCCTGGAATTTCTGACCACTGCAGGCTTTTCCCTTTTATGTCCCTTCCATAAGCTGTTTCACTTGGCTGCACCTGTGAAATGCATGGATTGTGGCTTCCAAGTTCTTTGTCACGGTTTCTTTTGTAACTACATCTGGCGGTATAAATTGTAAAACTTTGTGTGTGCGTGTGCTGTTTCAGAAAATGTGTCATTTTTCTCCTTTTGAAGTTGGCACCTTGAAGAAAAGTTGTGCATAGGATTTCCCCCTGTGCTGATTGGCTGAGGCATTTCTGAATGCTAACATATTAAGCCGTGGATTGCTTGAGGAAAAAGAAAAGCCATCACTATTATAATTTACCGCTCTTTATGTGGTAGGGTTGAGTCAACCATTTTAAGTAAGCAAAGAATCCGAAATGGGTTTGAGTGTCTCAAAGTGAGTAAGAATGTTGCATAAATAACTGAAGATATAAAATGTTAACAATGTTTCTTTTACTCTTTAGTATAGGGATCAATAAACCACATATTAGCTCAATGATTTTTGGACCTAAATTTGGCTTTCTTTTATTATTCCGGAAAGAAAAAGATCATGCATATTTAGTACCTGCAGCAGAATCTATGCTTTCAGAGATTGTGTGTGGTCTCGAGCTGTGATGTGTACTGAAACCATTTTAAATAGGTCTGTGCCAGGAATACCAGGACCAAGTCAGCACTAATATTAAACAGTATTCCTGACCACCTGCACTTGACAAAGCACACATCATAAACATGAGAAGCAAAATGAAGCAGAGGGAGGGAGAAGGAGGGATCCCAGCCTGACTTTCCTGCAAACATGTTTATGTTCAAGAAAAATGCAAATCTCTTTCAAGGGTGCTTGAAAGATATTGCCCCAATGTGGCTATTTGCGACTGCATCATTATTATTTATGAAATTTGTATACCTCTCCCCCTTACATCTGTAGATCTCAGGGTTGCTCACAACATATTAAATTGCCCCACTAAGTAAGCATAGTGGGAAAAAGTGGGAAAGCACAGAAAATGGCCACACTTAGCCAGTAAGAGAGATTCATACATGGAAAGGCAGCCTTCTGTGGGCAAATACAGTGGTACCTCGGGTTAAGAACTTAATTCGTTCTGGAGATCTGTTCTTAACCTGAAACTGTTCTTAACCTGAGGTACCACTTTAGCTAATGGGGCCTCCCACTGTCGCCGAGGCACGATTTCTGTTCTCATCCTGAAGCAAAGTTCTTAACCCGAGGTACTATTCCTGGGTTAGCGGAGTCTGTAACCTGAAGCATCTGTAACCCGAGGTACCACTGTACGTGAATGCAAATGCATTTCTGCATATCTGCATCACCATCTACAATGCAGTGAGCATCCAGACATCTTGGGCTGGATGCACTTTCTAGAAGAATGTGGATGCACATCCGCAACCGGGGTTACTGGTTCTTATGCATGACTAAAGCTGGATTGAGGCAATAAGCTTTGGCTTTTGAGTATGTAAGGCTTTTCAAGAAAGCTGACACACTATTTGCCTCAGGTACCAGTTTTGATGGAAGGCTGCTGGCCTTCTGCTTGAGCACCACTAAATATCTCAGAGAGTATAGAAGCCCCACAACCAGAATCTTCCCCAGGTGCTTGTTTGAGAGGAAGAGGAGGAAGGTGAAGGAGGAAATTGTTGGTAGAGATATGGAATAAGGGGAAAGTGAGCCTGGGATTAGGGGGAAAGAGAGGCCAAATGGTACCATTTAAGGATGGCGGTGGCAGCAGCAGACCCTCCAAGTGTCTATATTTTCCAGGGACAGTCTAGGATTTACAGAAACCATCCTGGTTTCTGATTTGATCCCAGAATGTCGTGCTTTTCTGCTTAGGACATCCCCATTTTCATCGGAGAAGTGTTGGAGAGTATGGAGTTATGTGACCCCTAAGCCAAGGAGATAAGTAACTAGGCAACCTTTAGAAGACACATGAAGGCAGCCCTGTACAGGGAATTTTTTCAATGTTTAATGTTTTATTATGCTTTCACATATGTCGGAAGCAGTCCAGAGTGGATGGGGCCACCAAGTCAGATGAGTAGGGTAATAATAATAATAATAATAATAATAATAATAATAATGGAACAGGATGTCCCTGTTTTCATTGGAGAAATGTTGGAGGGTATGCAGCAGTGGCAGCACAATAAGTGGGAGGACAGCTGGAAGTTGGCTTAAGAAATCCGCCTGAGGTTGGGAGGGGAGGAGCTGGTGGCCACGGCAGTGTACATTGACTGGAGAATGTTAGGGAGCTGGCCACACGGCTATTTATTTATTTAAGTTCCTTTCCATTTCCACCCCACCTTTCTTCCATCTTGAAGGCCGCACATGTGAAGTCCCCAAGTGGTTTCCTACCCAGGCATACTCCTCCTTGATTCAGCACTGCTTTTCATCTTATGTAGACATTTCCAATAGGGCTGCTAAATTATGCTGGGTAACATTCCTTCCTTATGTGGTATAGCCGTTTGCAGAATTAATGAGGTCTGAGGACTTACTCTCCTTAAAGCCGTGACTGCCTGCCAAGGAAGTGTCACCTTTTCTGAGGCCGATCGTCTCCTCTAGCATGTTCAACTGTCTTTCCCAGCGTGCCATTCTTACAGACATGTCATGGCCCAAATTGTACAGGATTATTATTGAAGGCATTAATGGATGTTAGCTGACTAAATGAAGACTTGGATTCCAATGTTGCTTTTATTTTCAGGTTTTGCAATTCAAAAACAATGACTCCTAACATGTGCCAAATTCCACAGGCCTGCCCAATAATTCAGTTCATCCAAGAAAAATAGAATATAAGTCTACCGACATAAAAAGTAATGGACCCAGCCTTCAAAGTGAAGGGGAGAAAAATATTGGGCAAACACAAGGCATACAAAGGTCAAGCCGATTCCTCATCAAAGAAGTTGCACCTATGATAAATCAAAGTAGCTAAACAGTGAAATATAAAAACCAGCAGATTTACTAATTCTACCCCTTCAGCTCCTATAAAATCAAAACCACAAATCAAAAACAAAAACAACAAACTGGAGAAAATGAGAAGCAAAAAGACGAAAAACCTTTCTTGCTGACAAAATCTTTCCTATGAACTCCTACCCCTGCTTTATGGGAGTCACTTGCAAGTATTTGGAAACAGAGTAAGTTTTCAAATGCAACAACAGCAAATACGCCATGTAGAGTTGCTTTAACCCACCCCACCCCCAAGCTCATACTTTTCCAGTGGCAACCCTAATAAGTGGCTTATGTTGCCAGCTTACTTTTACAGCTAAGCTAACAGAAGCATGTAACTCTTTCAGGGCAGGCATTGGTCTCTCTCTGCCTGTCTCTCTGCTGCCACTGAGAACACCAGGGTCTGCCTTTAAAAGAGTGTGCAGTAGAAACTGGTTACTGCTGTCTCACATGTTTATCTGAACAATAGCCCTGAGCTAGATGGACAACTAGCTAGATCTAGCACTGGCAGTTTCCTATGTGCCTATATTGGGATGCGGGTGGTGCTGTGGTCTAAACCACTGAGCCTCTTCTGATCAGAAGGTTGGTGGTTCAAATCCCAGCGATGGGTTGAGCTCCTGTTACTCTGTCCCAGCTCCGGCCAACCTAGCAGTTCGAAAGCATGCCAGTGCAAGTAGATAAATAGGTACCGCTGTGGCAGGAAGGTAAACAGAGTTTCTGTGCACTCTGGCTTCTGTCACGGTGTTCCATTGCACTAGAAGCGATGTAGTCATGCTGGCCACATGACCTGGAAAGCTCTCTGTGGACAAACACTGGCTCCCTCAGCCTGAAAAGTGAGATGAGCACTGCAACCCCATAGTTGCCTTTGCCTGGACTTAACTGTCCAGGGATCCTTTACCTTTACCTTTTACCTATGTGCCTATTTACTGCCTGTCCTTATATATGTTTGGACTGGTGGTATAAACTCCAAAGGGTAGGTTGAACTCCTGACTGTTGCCTATTCTGCACTCTTCTCTACTCATTTAGCACATTTGCTTCAGTGAGCTACATGTAAGGATAGGGGAGAAATTCTATTCAGTTTTGCATTCAAAAGTGAATCTCCCTTATTCACAGTAGGAGAACCAAAACGTAACCATCCTTTGAAATTCACACTTCACCAAATTTTTGCAAATCTGTTCTCCAGCCAAGTAATGTGTCCAAAAATACATACAACAAGGTAAAAGCTGAATAAAAATATACACAGTAGTGAACATAACAAAAAAACAAAAATGTATTGCACTAGGGATAATAGCAATATTAGGGGAAACTTGCTTTGAAAAAAATGTGTATATTTGGAGAAATTCACACTGTTGAATTGTCATGAGGACTTAAAAATAATTCACAAACTATATGAAAATGTGGAGGACTGAAGTGTAGGTTGCAAAAACGAGAAAGTGAGAGAAATCAAAATTGGCTAATATGCCCATCCTTAGCTATACATCATCTTCTCTATCCTGCAGCCAGGGAAGGAGATTATTTATCTATTTATTTAATATATTGACAAGAAAAATGATGAGAAGAAAGGATTGGCAAGGCACCAAAACAAGAGCGTTTCCCCTTGATATACTATACTTACCAGTTCTATTTGTGTCGAAATGAAGACTTTCAACTGATGTGGTTGGCCTCAAAAGAGCCACTTTGATGTTCATTAGGGATCTGGTTGGGAGTAGGAAAAACAAATTATCTTCAGAGACAGGGCATAAAAACCGTCAGCCTTAAAAAAAATAATAAAGGAACACGAAGCACGGCAAAGAGGTCTTGGTTTGTTATAGCACGTTTGTTGGATATTGCCCAGTGTTTTCTTGTAGTGTTGAGGTTTCAGTTTGGAAAAAAAGTGAATAATCTATAGAAAGCATAATCTAAGAGCATAAGAAGAGCCTGCTGGATCAGGCCAATGGCCCATCTCATCCAGAATCCTTTTCTCACAGTGACCAATGAGTTGCCTATGGGAAACCAGCAAGCAAAACCCTAACACAACAGCACTTGTGATTTCCAGCAACTGAAATTCAACAACTCACTCCCTTTGATAGTGCTGGTATCCACTGATAGGCTTATCCTCCATGACTTTGTACAATGCTCTTTGAAAGCCATCCAAATTGGTGGCTATCATTGCTTCCTGTGGGAGTTTGACTATGACTATGAGAAGAAGCACTTTCTTTTCTCTGTCCTCAATCTTTCAGCAATCAGCTTTCCTTAGATGCCCACAAATTCCAGTGTTAGAGAGAGAGAGAGAGAGAGAGAGAGAGAGAGAGAGAACTTTTCTCTACCCATGTACTCCATACTGCTCATAATTCTATAAATTTCTATTTATACAAGCTTAGCAATATATGGCCCGTGAAGCACCTTTATAGTTCATGGTAGTTCTTAAGAGTATTTAGCAACAAACTTTCCAAAGTTAAAAAAGAAGTTCAGTAATGTTTTTAAGAGGCCTGTAAGGTTGTAACCAATTTTATTCTCCTCATATTGCAGATTTGGATGGCTGGGGTAAGATTTGAACTTCCCATATACACTGCAGTTGGCCTTATATTCTTTTAGCCTTCAAGTGAGTGAGCTTAGCATTGGGTCTTAGAATATTAGGAAATAGCATGCCAACCCCAGTGCCTCCTCCCATGATATTTCTAATAAGGTTGGCCACATGTCCTGTTTAACAAAAGACACTACTCTATTTGAAGCAGTGTCAGTCCTCTATTTGAAAGAGCCCTTTGTTTGAAGGACTGTCCAGTCCAAATCCAATATTAAAACGGCCTCGGCCCAGTATACCTGAAGGAGCATCTCCAGCCCCATTGTTTAGCCTGGACATTGAGGTCCACCTCCAAGGGCCTTCTGGCTGTTTCCTCACTGCAAGAAGTGAAGTTTCAGGGAACCGGACAGAGAGCCTTCTCAACAGTGGTGCCCTCCTTGTGGAATGCCCTCCCATCAGATGTCAAGGAGATAAAGAACTACACAGGTTTTAGAAGACATCTGAAGGCAGCCCTGTATCGGGAAGTTTTTTAAGTGTGACTTTTTAAATTTATTTTTATATGTGCTGAGGAGTGGCTGGGAAAACCCAGCCGGGTGGGTATAAATAATAAAATAATTCATTATTATTATCATTATTATTATTATTAAAGAAAGAGCATAGACTGAAAAGTCTGCCATCAACAGCTAGGTCATCTCGTCACTCACTGTCTGCTTAAACCATAGTAATTCTCACTAAATTTGCACCGATACATATATTGTCACATGCTAATTTTATGCAAATCTGTGTCCTTTTTTTGGGGGGTACCTTTTTATGAAGCATAAGTGGCCGCTCCATTTTCAATATATATTTTTCCTATCCAGAGGATGTCAAAGCCTTCTTTGGGAGCTTTATTTGTGCCATTACCAGGCAACTAATTTTGCCTCTGTGAAGGAGGGGGAGATGGCATTTCTTTCAAGTGTGCTTATACTGGTGTCAGCCATCTTCTTTGTGCTTAAAAAGCTGATTGCAATCATGAGGTTTATGGGGGCCGCCATTGTGTGCTTCGTTCTCCTGCCCCTATTCACTGCTTGCATGCTTCCGAAGTGTTCCAGGAAAATTCCTGTTGGACATTTTCCTCCCCAATCATTCCCCTCCTTCCTTTTGCTGATCTGTGGAACACACACACACACACACACACTTCAAAAGGGGAAAGAAAGCCTCTCTAATGGCGGTGCAATTGAGAGATTCTGATTGTGCCACTCAGTTGCCAAGGTAACGGACTTGTGGATATCTAGGTTTATTCCTTCATTACTGGAAATGCCATTTACTGTTGATACCCCCCCTTGATGTGAATGTGTCACTAAAGGGACGGAATAAAGCAGCTTTCTAAAAACACGTCCTATAAGAAGATTTCTGCATATCTGAAGCACAGCCAGAGAACTGAGGCTTTTTGATAATGCACGTTAGACCATTGTGACGATTGGCAGTCTTGAGAAGCCTTATAATTAATATAATATACACATTTTAAGTGCAGCGGGGTATTTCAGAGATGATGTGTAAAGCAATTCAACTCTTCTGAACAGAGTTGACTTTGGCTTTTGCCCACAGAGAGCTATTTAGTGTGGTGGCTGACAATACGTATAGCTTAGACCTTTCCAATGACTTTGGGCTTTTCAGCTCTGTTGTGAATGTAGACAGTCCATTAACAATGAAGAAGTCCCCGTGTTTTACCTCGTCCACCAGATGGTGCCCTGACAATGGGGCTGTTACCAAGAGCAGTCAAGTCATCAGCACAGGGCTTATGAAAACATACATGCATACACACAATAAGGAATTTGGCAGAACCAGCCAAAGTGGATGCAAAATATAGCCATAGATAAATCTTAAGGAGCAGGTGCACACCTCGCCAAAAGCCTCTGTTGCTTTTCACATTGTGGAAGAACCCTTTGCTCAGATTTATGATTCTGAGGTATGTAATAAAGAGAATGTAATCAGGATTTGAGGTGTTTGTGTGTGTTGGGGTGGCATTTGAAGTTCCTGAGTCAAAACCATTGGATGGCTATCCCTGACATATATTATTGGGAGACTTATTACCTTTCTGAGATGATGAAGAGATAACTCAGCTCTGCTGCAGAAGGAAATGACAGGCTTTAAAGTTATGCAAAGCCTTTGGAGTGATGGTGCCCAGGGTAGCAACTGGGGACCCGTAAGTTTCAAGTAAAGAGAAGTGCTGTCCCAGAGCTCATTAGGTTGCTCAAAGTTCAGGGCCAGCTTGTCATGATCTCTCCCTGGTGCTATCACTCCATGCCATACTAGCTCCTTTCTCTTCTTGGGAACTTACATGGAGCCTTTGGTGATGGGAGAATTTTTGAGGGACTTTCATTGTCCCCTGGCTCATGGGGGCTGAGGAGGCATTCAGGTTCCATCATCGTGATGTCATCTGCAAAGCAACAGGAACCAGGCTTCAGAATGGATTCAATGATATGTGTTCCTTTCCATTTTGTGGAGGAAATAACGTGTTAGTCTGTTCTAAGCTGAAATGGTGGGTGGGAGGGAGGGTCTCCCTTCACAGCATTTCATTGGAACAAATGGTAAACAAGCTTAACAGGGGTTTGCAATTTAGCTTCCTACCCAGTCTGTCCTGCTGTGTGTGTGTTTGTGTGGGGGTGATATTTACAATGCAGTCAAACCAACAATGCATGTTTGCTAGATAGTCACATGATAGGTGCTGAAGCTCAGAGTTTCCCTGTAAGTTTGCTAGAGAAAACTCTATGAGACACTCCCACTGTGCCCTGACAGGGGAACGGCATAGCCATCTCCTTACCTGGCTTATTCTTCAACAAGTATTCTTTTGTTCCCCTTTTTTAAAAAATTGCCCATGTTGTTGTTGTTGTTGTTGTTTAGTCATTTAGTCGTGTCCGACTCTTCGTGACTCCATGGACCAGAGCACGCCAGGTACAGTGGTACCTTGGGTTACATATGCTTCAGGTTACAGATACTTCAGGTTACAGACTCCGCTAACCCAAAAATATTACCTCGGGTTAAGAACTTTGCTTCAGGATGAGAACAGAAATCATGCACCGGCGGTGCGGCAGCAGCAGGGGGCTCCATTAGCTAAAGTGGTGCTTCAGGTGAACAGTTTCAGGTTAAGAACAGTTTCAGGTTAAGAACAGACCTCCGGAACAAATTAAGTACTTAACCCGAGGTACCACTGTACAAATAAATTTGCAGCCACTTTTCTTTTTTAATTCCATTGCCAAGAAATCCACAACCTTTTTCAAGCATGGCCAAGAACCTTCAGCATACCCAGTCAGATTTTTGACATTTCTTGACCTAAACCAAAGACCATTCACACACACACACACACACACAAACCATATCAAAAAATGCTTTTGAAAACCCCCACCACTTCGAAATGGTTTTGCCACATGACATGGGAGGCTGCTGCCTGAGAAACAGGAGCCCAAAGCTCCTGGGGATGCAGAACTACTTGCATGGTTCTTTGTATCTGTGTCTCCGTTGGATTAAAATATTTTTGTAGAAGGCAAGGCAAAAAGCAGAAAGAGAAGGTGAAAGAAAATGAAAGTCTTGTTATTGTTCAGAACAAACCCCAGAAGATGTATGCGAAGTTTATTACCAAGTCACTGTTGTATGTGCAGTTCGTTGAGTATTTTCAGGCAGCAAACAAACAAAATATATGTGGAAGAAATATTTAGCTTGTTACCAGGCTAACTTCCTAATAGCTTCTGCTTAGCTAGGGTGACCACAACAAACAGAAGTCACAAAACAACTGTGCCCACTTGAAAGGAGCCAGAAGGAATGAGGTTTCTGAAAAAGATTACTGTTTCCGTGAGACAAATCAAAACACACTGGAGTCTCTGGAATGGGAGCTGAGAAAAGAAATCTGAATCACTATTATTACTAGTACAGGACTGAACACGAGGAAGAATCTTAACAGCTCCCACTAAACCAAATATACCAAGTACTAGGACTGAGATCAGCTAATAAAAGTCTAGGGCCAAGCAAGAGGGTTGAAGACTTCAACCTGTCAAAAAAAGGGCAGGTGTACAGTTATAAAAAAGGCCGATTGGACAAAAACTTATTTATGGTCAAGTGTCTCAAAGTGGTTGAATGTAGACACCCCCTATATTTAGATTTTTAGAGAGATGGACTGTTGTGAAGTTTCTAGGTACTTTTCAGGAGATTTGCGTTAGACATCTTTATTCACATTTGCATTTTTTTGGGGGGGGAGGAATCTTGGAAAATTCATATTCCAGCACAAGTGTTATATTTTGGTAGAAACCTATCAGACATTATTGCCTGAACGTGTGATTGGAGGGTCAGGGAGCTCTGCCATCAGGATGCTCTGTCACACTGGCTCAACCCCAGATCATGATGTCCTGGAGTGAGGCTCCAGTCAAGCTAGTTTGTTGATATCTTATATAAGCTACATGGGCTAAAAGGGACATTGAACAGTTGTGTCCCATCCCATTATTCTATCCTTTAGTTCAGGGGTAGGGAACCTTTGGCCTGCCACAGATCCCAATTTGGCCAATGAGGCTGTTTTCCACAAGCCACAGCCACCTGCTCCACCACGTGATATAACCTGTGATGTCAAATATGAGACAGGTAGAGAGGCATGGTAGTCTATGGATTGTGTCCATTCCCCTACGCGATAAACCAGAAATGAAGAGTAGATGCCCAAGCGCACTGACTCAGTCAATAGACTGTGAAACTGCATTTTAAAAAACACAGCAGTCTTATAAATAAATTGGGAACATGATGGAGAATCATGCACACCAGATAGCTTTTTGACAGCTATGTATTGCACACTCCTTGCTTACTATAATAACCTTTGCAGCTGTTGGAAGGTTCATAAAACCCTTTCTGTGAGCACCTATGAATTTCTCTGAACCACATTTTTATCTTACTTTTAACCATGGAAAAAAAATAATAATAACATGGTATAGCTTTAAAAAAATGGATTGGAGTAATTTTGCTTCTCAAAAAAAAAAAAAAAAAAGACAGGAGAAGGGACAAGTAACGTGAAGATTTATGGATGTGTTGGGCATGTTTCTGACAAAAGACCAAAAAAAAAAAACAAACAATTTATGATAAGGGAAGATAATATGACGGTAATTTTTTTGATAGGTATGGCAGAGCATATGCTCTTAGAATACTCAAGGGACCTGAATCAGTTTTTTTGAATAAACCTGGCAAAAGGAACATTTATTTACCCTTTTTAAGAGGGGGAATCAGACAGAAGCCTTTCTATAGCCGCCTTGAGACCTGTGGGTATAGGGCAGTATATATATATATATATCTATATATATCTATATATATATATCTATATATATATCTATATATATATATATATCTATATATATCTATATATCTATATATCTATATCATCTATATATATATATATATATATATATATATATATATATATATATATGGCCTTTCCTTTCCCTGCCTGGAATCGCCAGGGATTGAACCTCTATGCAAAGCACATGGTCTCTCACTGAGCCCTGGAAAAAACCCCTCTCTCTTCTGAACAGGAACATAATTAGACATTTCTGTTCTTTGGGGCATATTTAAATATCCTCACATAAATCCTTCTTTTTTTTTTAAAAAAGGACAATTGCAATTTTACATGTATAGAGCAATGTACTTTGGTTCTGTCTCACATACAGATTTGAACAAACTGTTTGTGTGGAGAAAGATGGAGGCAGCAAAGCCTGGTCATTGCCAAGCATTAAATGCGGCATGGCATGGCCAATTCTCTTCACAGAAAGTTAAAAGCAGAAACAACTTTCCTCGCAGAGCTCCTGCTGTGCCCTGGGCAGCTGCACCTGTTGTTCTCCTTCGCTTCTTGAAACCAAGCAGGATTTTCTTTGTGGAACTCTATAAGACCAGCCTTACAACTACTTACTTGTGAGTAGTATGAACTAGACCTGTGGGAGAATGTGCTTCAAGCTAGATTCAGGATAGCAGCCATCGTTTGTTTTTGTTTTTTTTAGTAAATAGCTTTTAAAACAGGACTTTGCACCTCTTGGCTCACACAATATTAAATACAGCACACTGAGTAGAACAGCTGGAATTAAGGCCTTATTCCCTGAGGCATCTTAAGAATTTAGGGACATTTTATACTGTCTCCTGATGAAACAAAGCACTTAGGGCACATTCTTCAATGTCTCTACTTGCAGTGGCTCCTTTAGAAGTCAATGGGGCTATTAATTGTGCTTCTAATTCTCTCACTTTTATTCATGGGGCCATCCAGGTGATTTAAATAGAAAATACGGAAAATCAATGCCATTTGAGCAGTCTGCGACTGCAGGAGCTGTTCCCCAGAGGTTTTTGCATATGTGAGCAGGGAGGGACAGCACTGCCAGGAAGGGGGATAAATCAACCAATCTTATATTAATTGTTTTAAAAGTTGATGGGAAGGGAAGAATTGACAAATGGAAACTGTCATTAATGAAATGAATTTGGGGAAGGGCCAGTGCGCAACAGCACAGTGTCTGCCTTGCATGCAGATGGTCCCCTGGGGAACCACTGGCAGTCAGTGTAGACCAGTAGTTCCGAATTAGGGGTCCAGGGTTCGCGGAACGCACTTAGGGGGTCCACAGTCCCATCCCTTGCCTCATCCCAACTAATTGTTTTGTGGTAATATCACAAATTTTATGGTCTTTTTTTTTAAAGTATACCTAAAACCCATTGCTTTTTAGGGGCTACCCTGCATTTTGTTCAAATAATTGCTTTGCAGAGGTAACTACTATAGAGTTATCAAAATTGTCAAAAGTAGTAGAAGAAGAAGAGTTTGGATTTGATATCCCGCTTTATCACTACCCTAAGGAGTCTCAAAGCGGCTAAGATTCTCCTTTCCCTTCCTCCCCCACAACAAACACTCTGTGAGGTGAGTGAGGCTGAGAGACTTCAGAGCAGTGTGACTAGCCCAAGGTCACCCAGCAGCTGCAGGTGGAGGAGCGGAGACGTGAACCCGGTTCACCAGATTACGAGTCTACCGCTCTTAACCACTACACCACACTGGGGATCCTTAGCTTGGCTTTTGAAAAATAGGGGGTCCTCAATAACTAGCTAATTGAGAACCACTGGTATAGACAATGGGCCAATTGTCTGAGGGCTTGTCCACATTTCTGCTTGTTCCATGCCTAGAAAGCCCAAGCAGTTTTCCACTTGACAAGTGATTTCTGAGCATGGGTTTGAGCAATTTAGCCTTTGCCTTGCTGCTCTCCTCTGGAAAACTCGCTCGTTGGTGCTAAATCAGGACAACAATCCACAGAAAACCCAATTGCCCTTTGTTCCAATTCAGCACTAAAGATCAGTTTTACCCAGAGGGGAAGTGGCGAGGCAAAGGGGTGTGTGAAGAATGCCTTCCGTATGAGGCAGCTTCTTGTCTTCCTATGTACTTGTGAGGTGGGGAGAGTGACTGAGGGATAATTCCAGAAAGTCAAACAATAGATAATCAAAGAATAATATTAATGGAGGGAAGGGAAGGTGGTTAGACTTTTAAAGAGCAGCCTTTAAAGAGCAGCCTTTAAAGAGCAGTCTATCCCACCACAGTTAATTAGGTGGAACTTTTTCAAATTATTTAATTGTCATGCCAGAAAATACAACCCCGGCTAAATTTTTGCACTTCCGTGCTGTTACAAATATAGTGGTGCAGCCCTGGGTCATAGCAAGCAGTTGGCAGTTCTATTAGTAGGTACCTGGAAGTAATATAGTTCCTGCCCTAGCTTCAAGAGTATTCTGGTGCTAAATTTGGATCTGGCAGGGCAGTAGAGGGATGAATCTACTGGGAAGTATTTGTGGCTAAGACACAGATATCCCTGTGGTACTGGGCTTGGCTTTCCTTTCCTCTGCTTGGGCAAACGGTTAACCTTCTTGGTTCGTTTAAACAAGTTTATAGTTAGCATAAAATGACCCTGGAAAAAAAAGCCGCTTTACTGAAGAACTTCCTTTTGCCCCTCTGCAAAAGGGCACCACAGGCATAATCCTCCATAGAAACTAAACAGGGCACTGCTGCCCTTTCCGGTCGCTGCTCAGTGGCAGCTATTCACTATGACAATGCAACAGGTGCAAGTTTTCATGGAGTGAAACCTACTCAGTGAACGCTCAACATGGCACCCATGTTAGGGTTGCCAAACATCCAGAATTTCCCCGACATAGCCAGTATTCAGCCCTTGTAAATAGCGTCTGGGCGGAACGTCCGGGTGTATGGCAGTCCATACATGCTGGTACAGTCATACCTCATGTTACATTTGCTTCAGGTTGCGCGTTTTCAGGTTGCATCCTGCGGTGACCCGGAAGTACCAGAAAGGGTTACTTCCAGGTTTCGCTGCTCGCGCATGCACAGACATGCAAAATGATGTCACGAACATACGCAGACACAGCGAATTGCAACCCACGTGTGCGCAGACGCGGATTGCGTTCTTTTCAGGTTGCGAACGGGCCTCCAGAACGGATCCTGTTCGCAACCAGAGGTACCACTGTAGTGTACATTTGGGCGATTTTCAATAAAAATAGCTCAAAAGCTCTTCTTCTTTTTTTTTAGATTTTGCAAAAAAAACCAACAACACAAAAAAAGCTTTCCAGTAAAGTAACCCTTCTTGCCTCAGAGAAATGTAATGGGTTGCCATTTGGAGCTCAGAATGAAAGGCAGTGAGCTCCAACACCCTCCTCAGTTAGAATGAGCTCTTGTGCGTGCCCATGTGAACCAGACTCCCTCTGAAAAATTCATGCAAAAACAATGTCCCCCTCTCCCCGCCCTGCTAGCAGTGTAATCATAGGTGTTTTTCAATCAGTCAATGAATAGTTAATGGGTTTGTTTCCTAGTTTATGAGCCTTGAAATGGGTTTCAATTAGTTTAGCTGCATGGGGAAGGGCTTTCAGCATGGCCTCACACATTTCTCCTCAGAAGTAAGCCCCATCGAACACAACCAGACCAACTCTGAGGAAAGTGTGTCTAGGACAGCACCCTTACCCGTGTTAAGCTTTGATTTTGTCCATTCAGGATAATTCTTTCCTGAAGTGATTTCATTAGTTGTTTGTTTCACGTGATTTAAAACACGAAAAATGGAGGGGGGGGGCATAATGGAGCAAGTTAGTGACTTTCTTGTTTCTGGTCTTGGTAGAAATTCGTTATTTAAATGACATGAAATTTGATCCTCCCTTATCCGAGAGTAATTGCTCCAGTTTAGTGAGCTTTGTGTTATCTACTACACTTTGGAGCAGAGCAGGCAAAGGGGAAGTAGCAGCAAAGCAAGCACACAAATCCCTTTATTTATGTGCGGGATTTGTTCGTGAACTTCCTGCCCCCAAATAAAACGAGGGCACAGCCCTCAAACACCCATGCACAAGTTGGAAAGTCGCAAGGAACGCTATGATTTTCAATAATGGCCTGCCAACCCCATCATTGCTTTAATGCGTCGTGATAATTAAAAGCTAACAGTTTGCTCCCTATTCCCACAATCCTTTGCAATCTGAGCATACTTGTCCTGAGACAAGTACAGTTCTGCCTTCCCCACTTCACTCCCAGTTTCCTAGGCAATTATATATTTAATAATACTAATGACGGCGACGACTATGGTGTGCCATATATTTCAGACATCTAAACACACACATGCCAGATCCACCCAAGGGAAATAAATCACATTTTCACAGGCATTTTCCATCAGCATACTGTTCTGTCACCGGCGGTATCTCTGTCACAGCCACAGCCCTCGGTTAGAATTTTGTTAGGCCGGGGGAAACTCCAGCTGACACCTTCCGAAATACAGCTGACACTCTGCATATGCTAATCATCCCTGCGAATGGAAAAACAAAGCCATTGTACTTGACACAGAACGGTTACAAGAGCTTTGGGTAGACAGCTGACGGCCCTGACCAGCCTTGAACCTTAGAAACTTGCCGGGAATTCTTCTGGATCCATTTCGTAAGCTCACAGAAGCCTCTGGCATACTTTTTTTGCTAGAGGCACCAAGCTGCTGCTTGCTAGCAGCCAAAGGTGAATGGCTGAGACAGCTCTCCATCTTATGGGGTTGAATACAGTGGTACCTTGGATCTCAAATGCCTTGGCTCCTGAACAAATCAGCTCCTGAACGATCAAAACCCAGAAGTGAGTGTTCTGGTTTTTGAATGATTTTCGGAAGCCGAATGTCCGGCGTGATTTCTGCGGCTTCCGATTGGCTGCAGGAATGTCCTGCAGCCAATCAGAAGCCGCGCCTTGGTTTCTGAACGGTTCCGGGAGTCAAAAAATTAAATATTTTAATCACATATTTGTATGAGGAGGGGGGTGTCCTCATTTTATCATCACAACAGTCCTGTGAGGGAAGTGGCCCAAATAAATCTTCCCGTTAGTTTATGGCTGGTGGGAGTTTGAACTCAGGTGTCATCCAAGTCCAGTACCCTATTTTTTACATTTACATTGGCTCTCAGTGATGGGTTTTGTTTGTATGGGGAGACTGGTTGGATATTCTCTTTTTTTAACGTATTTTTAAGGATATTTGTCCAAAGATACAAAAATCCATACACATCACAAAGTATCTGTTTTATAATACACTGAAATGCTTAATCTTAAAAAGGACAGAGGCAGAAAGAATATTTTTTTCAAAAAGAAATAAAGGAAGGAAGAAAAAGTGGGAGCAGAGGAAAAGAGATAGAAGAATAAAGAAAAATAAAAAGACTTCCAGTTCTCTGTGCTGCAGCTAAGTACTGTATCCACTCATTAACATCCAACTGTTCTATCTTCTATAAGCCAGTATTTTTTCAGTCTTCAAATCCCAATATTACAAGTTTATTTCCTCTTTCATGCTACCCCTTTCTGCAAACAATATGCAATATTTACGGGAATCAGGTTGTGCCACTGGCCAAATTCCCATTACCTCACTTCTCCCTGCCCATATAATGTCTTTACATTGATAGTGGACTTCTGAAGATGGGGACTTCTATACAGGTATGCTTACTTGGAACCTGGAACCCTGATCAATTCTATTCTGTAGGTCTCCTTTCTTCAGAAACACATGCTCAAAATGCAGGCATCATGGATGGGGCTGAGGAGAGATGTGTGACACTGTGGTGGAGCCAACAGTGCAGCTCTGCTTCTCATTAGCCTCGTGGAGTCCCTCCATGTATCCAAAGTATGAAGGATCTCTGGAAGCCAGCCAGGGTGCTTCAGTGAGATCAATTACCCTGAAGCCTCATGAGTACTGGATCAGTCTCCAAAATGTTTCTTGGAATGGCAGGATTAATGTGATGGCATGGGCCAAAACTACGACCTGAGCAATCCCTTCAATATAGGCAATGGAAACTTAACTCGTTTGCTATGTATGGACAATGCAAATTAGAGGCTTGCAACAATGGACTCCACCTCCCCAAACATACAGCCACCCCAAATGTGGCTGTATAAATGTAGTATAGACACCGACAACTGGGAAACACTGGCCTGCGAGTGTTCCAATTGGAGAACAGCTTTTACCAAAGGTGTCATGGGCTTTGAAGACACTTGAACTCAGGACAAAAGGGAGAAATGTGCTAAGAGGAAGGCACTCTTGGGTGGCAAACCCTCACCCACCCGGAAACCTATGTCCCCACTGTGATATGTGGATCCAGAATTGGCCTCCACAGTCACTTACGAACTCACTGTTAAAACCATGTTCATGGAAGACAATCTTACTCAGCTACAAGTGATTGCCAAAGAAGAAAGAAGACAACCAGATATTTTAATTTACAAAAAGACATCTAGAGCCAATTCACAAACCAAGCTTGTGTGTTGCAAATATGAATTGACCAATAGGATGTGCTCACAATATGGAGGGGGGCAGTGTTGCTACCTGTGAGCATAACACAGAATAATTTGTGCTACCTCCAGAAAGTGGTATAGTTTCATACTTATTGCCTTGGATGAGCTGCAATAGCATATAACCAGTACCTGAAATAAGGTCCAGACAAGAACTGAAATAAGTGGTGCCCATTTGATTCAAACAGTTGCGATGCATCTTAATTAGGAATGCCCCTAAAATTACCTCTGTGCAATTCATTACTCATAAGTTTTAGCATTTATAAGTGCTATTTCCCACCCACCCTTCCGCTCCCAGCTACCACTTATTTATCACATTTTGTGGACTGCCAGGTTTTTCTAGCTACAGATGGAGCTGCAGACCTGAATCTCTAGAAGATGCGGAAATCTGAGGTGAAATATGTGAATCCTGGTCTGAACTTCATGAGTCATGAATCATTAAAGTCTGAGTCATTAAGTTCAGTTGAGGATAAAAGGAAGGCCTCAGATTACCTCCAGAACTCAAAATCTGAATTCATCTGGAGTTTTACAAGAATATAAAACCTCCCATTTTCCCTAAAAGCTCAGCATTTCAAGGAGATGGGATAGAGGGAATACTGCCAGAATGTGCATTCATTTGTCAGCTGATAGACAAGGAGACCTATCTGCTTTGTTCCTTGTATTACGGAATGAAGGTAGAAGCAATGGTAAATTCACAACGAACGTTTTATTGGGGTTTAATACAAGAGACCTCCATCTTGGATAACCATTCCAGATTGCCCTTTCTGCAACTGACCACACCCTTTCACTCCTTGTTTCTTCTGACCCATTTCTCGGTGGATCCTTGTTCCCACACACTTTAGACAAAGTTCTGCCTTTTTCAATCCTGTTTATCACAATGGGAGAGCAGTAAGTGCATTCTGGGCAGAACAACTCAGGACCCTTCCCCTTATGCCAGATCGGAGGGCGATATTAAGAAGGTAGCCCCCTCTGCCCAGGTCTCTCTGCTAAGCACCATGCCTTCAGTATAGACCTCTGTCTTCTATCCACCAAATGTGCAGACAGGTCCACTGGTGGAATCCCCACCAGAGGCCTATTTAAGGGAGTGATCTAACCGAACAACATTTACCGAAAATGCATAGATTAGGGGAAAGTGTGCATGAAAACGAATTAATGCATGAAAATACAAACATTAGGCAAATTTGCTTGGGGGGGGGAATGTTCTCAGTTGAAACAAGCAGGGTGAAATTACTGCAGAAATGTGGAGAAGTGAATTTAAGATTGGAAGAATAAGGAATTGGGAGAACCGAAATGACCACATCTGTCCATCCCTTTGCCCAGCTCCTACCTGGAAATGCCAAGGCTTGAGACTTTCTGTCTGCAAAGTAGATGTTCTGCCACTGAGCCACAGCCCTTCCCAATCTTTGGTAGGCTTCAGAAATGCCATTCATATGTCCATATTTATGGATGTATTTGGACAGTAATTGGGAGGGTAGGGAGCAGTGGTGCCAGTATATTTAATGTTGTGTAGGCATGTGCAAGGGACGCGGGTGGCGCTGTGAGTTAAACCACAGAGCCGAGGACTTGCCAATCAGAAGGTCAGCGGTTCGAATCCCCGCGACGGGGTGAGCTCCCGTTGCTCGGTCCCTGCTCCTGCCAACCTAGCAGTTCGAAAGCACGTCAAAGTGCAAGTAGATAAATAGGTACCGCTCCGGCAGGAAGGTAAACGGCGTTTCTGTGTGCTGCTCTGGTTCGCCTGAAGCGGCTTAGTCATGCTGGCCACATGATCCGGAAGCTGTATGCCGGCTCCCTCGGCCAGTAAAGCAAGATGAGCGCCACAACCCCAGAGTTGGCCACGACTGGACCTAATGGCCAGGGGTCCCTTTACCTTTACCTTAGGCATGTGGAATTGCACAGGAAATGACTATTGTATTTGAAATTCAGGGGCAGATTTACACTTTAAAGCTTACAAAAGCTATTTCCCAGTTTGCTGATAAAACCAATATGGAAACTTCTTTGCTTTGTTTTGATGGAGATTTACAGCAGCCACACTAAATGCAGATTTAGACAGTGCTTCGCGAGGTGAGACCTGGCTTAGACTGCATTGAGCAAGAATATTCCAAAACACTTTGCGTAACTTCAAATATCAATAGTAAACAATAAAAGAGGGAATGAGGACTCTAATAAATTCACTGAAAATGTTAGAATTCATTAGTCATAAAAGTAGCATCTTGCCAACAGGAAGGATAATATTATTATCTAGTTGTGAAGGTTGTAGAGAATTAAGTAGCAAGCAACCATGATTCCCTCCCCAATGCAGCATTTTGCGTTTGTTTGTTGTCCATTTTCAACATTTTAAACCTTCCTTTAGGAATATTGAACATGGCAGACACGTATTCAGAACTATAAGCAATAAACCAAAATGTTAAAGTTCATCAATTGCACTTAAAATGTATTAGAAAATTCAAATTCAAACAACAGCAATCAGAATCCTGTTTTTTTTAAAAAAAACTCATACAGTAAAATGTTTGCAAAAAAGATAAGTCTTGGCTGCCTGCCGAAAATTGGCAAAGTACTGGGTGTACTTCCTTTGGTAGAGTATTGCAGCATTTTGGTGTCACCCCCAGAAAAGCTCTATTTCAGATGCTAATAGGATCTGAAGCAGTGTTTCTGAAGAAGACTTCAGGGTAAAGGCTAAAGATCACATGGTTGGAGGTGATCCTTAACATACTTCAGCTCTAAACTGTTGGTCAAAAACTGTGCTTTGAAAAGAGTCCAGAAACAAATAGCATTTTTATTTTTAAACAAATATCAGAACTAAGAGGTTTTGTTTTTTTTAATGGGGTACAAAGATCAGTACTGCACCTGTGATCCCAAACCAACAGAAAATGGTTAAAGCTCAATTATGCTGTTTTCTCACACATCACAATATAAAACTCACTCATCCTGTGAGTTTGCGAGGCTGATTTTAAGACACACACACACACACACACACACACACACACACACACACACAAACAGACCAATAGTGAGTCCAGTGATAAGAAGGTGGTTTCTGCATGTGCTGTATGGGGCAGTAAGGGGCAGATGGGGCTTGTCAACTGGGGATGGTAGCCCATCCAGGAGAAGAAAAACTCTGATCCTAAAAAACTATGCTGTCTTACAGGATATATCTGGGAGAAGAAACGGTTAAGGAGTAAACCCTACACAAATCTAGAGTGGAGTCCCTAGGGCAGTTGAAGGGGTGCCAACATGAATAAAATATGGGGGGGAAGTTAAGCCCCACCCAACCACGAGACATGGTGTGCATTAGAATGGACACCCCCATGAACGTTGGGGGGGGGCTGGCCCCTGGGACCTTGGCCCCTAGGAGTTGGCTCCAATGAGCAGTTGACTGGTGCCCTGTATGCCTCCTTCCGTCAATTCCTGTGGCCATGCATATTGCTCTGCTTTCTTTTGGACCACATAAGTGAGGTTGAGAGGGGGATCTTGCCTGGGCAGCCCAGGACCTCCATACACACAATGCCCAGGCTTGTGCCACAGGGAGGTCACTTCTGTGCTGCTAACACAGTGATTTGACTTCATCCCTGGAGGCCCAGTCCACTGTCTCTCAAGACAGAAGATGCCAACAACAACAATATGATAACAACTGAATGAGACCACCTGCTTTGGTGAAGGAAAACCTAAAGAAGGAAACTCAAATAAGGTATGAAGGAAGATTTAACTAATTCTGCAGATGTTTAAGAAAGGCCCTTATAAAAAAAAACCTCCCGTCTCCTTCCAATCCAGTATATTTCAGCAGAAGGCTCTTAGTGCTCAACCATCTTTTTGCAAACAAGAAAGGGGAATGAGAAGCATCTGAGCTGGGTTGTAATTTGAACTCTTTGATGGCACAGCAGAAGTATCTGCCCTTCCCTCGTTTTATGGGCCTCTCTCAGTTCACTCTTTGGCATGACATAACATGTCACATAGCTACAACTCTTAATGCAGGGCTGATGCTGTTGTGCGGTAAGAACTGGCATGCAGCGGAATAGTTCGACCACATATCTCCATTTAACACTTGCTAAAATGGAGGCGTTCATCTGGATTCAGAAAGGGCTAGCCCAAAATGTTAAGAAGTCGAGAAATAGCAAATGGCATCTTCATTCCTTGAAGGGTATAGGAATATTTCTTGCCGGACAACTCCAACATTTGTGCTTCCAGAAAGTGGTCATTTGAAGGGGAGGTGAAACAAGTAGGGTAGCTACTCATGTATCGCCAAAAAGGAGAGGAAGAGATGCAGAAATCTGGATAAAATTCACACAATCAAATTTACATTCTGTAATATCTCTTTAGTTACAGGTTCAGGGGACCTTAGTGCTTCTTTCATCGCTAGCTGGTTTGCTAGCTCCAGCCCCTTTTGGACAAAGATGATGGTACTCCATGCTCTGGGAACTTCCAGACTGGATTGTTGCAAAGTGCTCTGTGTGGGGCTGCCCTTGAAGATGATTCAGAAACTGCAATCAGTCCAAAATGCAGTAACCAAATTACTGGCTGAGGTTACCTTTAGTTCTCACATAACCCCTGTTAAAATTAAATACAAAAGCTACACCTGTTGCCCGTTCATTCCCATGTCCAATTTAAGGTGCTCGTGTTTAAAGCCCTAAATGACTGGATTGCAAATATATGAAAGATGACCTCCTCCCCTACACACCCTCTTACAGGGCCGGCCCACCCATGAGGAAATGTGAAGCAACCGCCTCTGGTAGTAGGATCGGCTGCTGCAGCGGATCCTGATGTACATCTTGATTCTCCCGCCCTTGTCCCTGATGTCGATCTTCACTCCCCCTTCTTCCTTGGTGGGGAGGGGAGGCACCACTTAGTGGTATGCCTCAGGTGTTAAAATGTCTTGGGCTGGCTCTGCCCTCTTGGGTGCTAAGATCAGCAGAGGGGGCACTCTTGGTTGTTCCACCACACTCAGAAGCTCAGGAGAGGGCATTTTTCAAGGCAGCCCCTACTTTGTGGAAGTCCCTCCCCAAACAGATGTGTCTTGCACCTTCATTATACAGCTTTCAGCGGGTGCTGAAGACACACCTAGTCACCCTGACTTTTGACAACTGAGACATATATTTTTTTTAGACAGCCGCTTTGACACCTCACAAGGCCTTCCACCTCCCTGTGTTTACCCCCAGTGCCTCTGTGTGTGTGTGAGAGAGAGAGAGAGAGAGAGAAAGAGAGAGAGAGAGTGCTTGTTGGAGTGTTGCCTGCTTTCGTTCAGACACTGAGATCCAGCGCCGAGGGCCTTCTGGCGGTTCCCTCATTTTGAGAAGTGAGGTTACAGGGAACCAGGCAGAGGGCCTTCTTGGTAGTGGCACCCACCCTGTGGAACACCCTCCCATCAGATGTCAAGGAAATAAGCAACTATCCTATTTTTAAAAGACATCTGAAGGCAGCCCTGTTTAGGGAAGTTTTTAATATTTAATGCTGTATTGTTTTTAACACTTGATTGGGAGCCGCCCAGTAGCTGGGGAAACTCAGTCAGATTGGCGGGGTATAAATAATAAATTCTTATTCTTATTCATATTCTTATTTGTTTTATTGGGGGGTCATTTGGAGGGAGGGGCTTTCTGGTCTAGCTCTGTGTGTGTTCTGTGCATTACTAGTTAAATGGGTATTTTGTGCTGCCCATGACGGTTCCTTAGATTTTTCAGATGTGCCCCTACCCCCCCCCAAAGAAAGCTTGGGGGATCCCCTGCTGCAGGCATTGCAGAAATGGCAGCTGTAAGACAATGCACCCGTGCTAAATAAAGAGGCACAGCTGGGACACACACACACAGCTGACATAGCATGTCCTGACACTTCCTTCCAAAAGGAATGAGGTGGGGAGGTTGTGGGCTGGGGAGAGAGCGGAAAACGACTGCATTCCTAGCCTATAACTAAAAGGCAGGGCACCATTCCTGGAAAACAACAACAACCACCAAACAAGGGGAGGCACATCGATCCTGCTCCTCTGCCTCAGCCTTGTATCTAAATAACCAATTCTTCCGGAGGAGAGCAATCTCTCGCAAAGGCCCACGCAGCTACAACTGTGTGGTGTCATTCTTAATCATGCCTTATGGGCACTCGGTTTATATATCTAGGGAGGGGCAAAGCGGACTGCTTTGGAGACAGCTAATGGAAACATTCTGCCTCAAGGGAACAGAGCGCACACCTGCTGCTCCCACCTGCACTTCTGGCTGGTAGACAAAGGTAGCGAGGAGAGTGGAGGGGAGTGGGGACAGAGCAATGCTGCTAAGCCAGCCTATCTCAGACTTGCTGCTCCAGAAAGACGGGAGATTAGCAGGAGGAAAGTGTGCTTTTGAGCTTCTGGGAGTGCAGGGGCACCAGAGCTGTGCATGTTTTCAGGAAAGCGAGAGAGAAAGAAATTGAGAAAGTTGGTGTTTCCTACAGTAAGGGTAAGAGCAGGAGAGAGACAGAGTTGGAACATGGGTGAAGGGAACACAAGCAATTTATCCATCACAATCCTAACCTTCTTAAATCCCTCTGGGTTTAATGAGGTTTTTATCCCCCCTCTCCTCAATGTGTTTAGGATTTGCAGCCTGGTTTGCCTTATTGCTAACAACGAGACCTAAGGTTTTCCAAATGGTGAGCTTTGTGACATAACTTGGATTGTGAAAAGGGAGCCACGATGCTATGAGACCTTGAATTGTGCAGGGCCAATGACCTGCCAGTGAATGCAAATTACGTCCAGGAAATGTAAATGTGAAACTATAGCTCAGTTGGTCATGGGTTTGAGCCCCATGTTGGGCAAAAGATTTCTGCATTGCAAGGGTTGGACTAGATTCTTGTGGTCCCTTCCAACTCTACAATTCTATGATCCATCTCTAAAAAAAATTAAAAAAATCCAAATCACTTTGCAGGCTTCACAACTACACAAGGTAGGTCGCTATTATTATTTCCAGTTCAGAGATGGGAAAAGGTGTCTGAGAGATTTTGATTTAGGGAAGAAAAAGTCCTCTCCAGAGAGGGCATCTAAGCACAGCTCTTTCCTAGACCGAATCCAACTGACTATCTCTAAATTATGTTGGGAAAGTGTTTTTGTACTGAGAAGGTGTTGCAGCAAAGCTTAAATCTCTATATCTATCTCCAGGTGTGATGGCACATGTGAGCTTAGGGAATCACAGATTTTAACTTCATGGAAACTTTTGTGGTGCTTGCATGTGTTTGTGTGTTTAGTATTTTGCATGCAAGCAGGGATGAAAAATTAATGGACTATAAATAAATGAAATGGCGGAAAGCGTGTCATTTAGCTCTCACTTAAGAAAATAGTTCAGCACCTCCCTCTTGCTAATTATGGGTGCAATGTGCAGACACGTCATGCAGAGCATATAAATCACGTTGCTTTCATCTGAAATGCATAAAGCACATGCTTACAGAGCCATCCTAAGCGTAGGAGTGGGCCAGACTAAGCCTGGCCGGGGTGGGGGGGAGCCTTTAAAATAAGAGTTTGACTTACACTGCCCTTTTTTGCTGTATAAGTTCCACCAGGATGCCATGTTGTCAAGCTGAACAGATCCAGCATGAGCTCCCGCCACCCAGTCCTGCCCCTCCCTTTCCCTCCACACAAAATACCATTTTTAAAGGGCTTATACTACCATTGGAGGGACATGGGTGGCGCTGTGGGTTAAACCACAGAGCCTAGGACTTGCTGATCAGAAGGTCGGCGGTTCGAATCCCCATGACGGGATGAGCTCCCGTTGTTCAGTCCCTGCTCCTGTCAACCTAGCAGTTCGAAAGCACATCAAAGTGCAAGTAAATAGGTACTGCTCTGGCGGGAAGGTAAACGGCGTTTCCGTGCGCTGCTCTCGTTCGCCAGAAGCAGCTTAGTCATGCTGGCCACATGACCTGGAAGCTGTATGCTGGCTCCCTCGGCCAATAAAGCGAGATGAGCGTGCAACCCCAGAGTCGGTCACGACTGGACCTAATGGTCAGGGGTCCCTTTACCTTTACTATCATTAAGATCTGCTATCTTTGGCTCAGTTGCCTGAGCATTGGCTGAGCCAGAAAGAAGGAGTCACCTCAGCATATATCTGACTGAGCTGGGATGCTGGGCTTGCACCAGCAGTGCCAGGAATCATCCCGCTGATCAGGTGATCCATTAGATCCTAACTTGTTCATCCCATCAGATCTTGTGTTCAAACTGTGTCTGGTGTGTGTCTTGATATCATTCTCTAAATTTAGAATGGTGGACTTTTCTGATCTTGGAGTGACAATCTGTGAGAATGTAACAGCAGTCACCTTTTCTCTCACTTTTACAGGTATTTAAACTAATTTGTTTCCCATTTGTTTGTTTTTCTTCTTAAAGTCAAAGATACCAAAAGACAAAAGAAAAAAAGATTATGTCTCTGAAAGCCAAGAAAGACCTATGTTATCTTCCAGATATGCGATATGCACGTATAATATCTGTCTACAGTGGTACCTCAGGTTACATACGCTTCAGGTTACATACGCTTCAGGTTGGTTACAGACTCCACTAACCCAGAAATAGTGCTTCAGGTTAAGAACTTTGCTTCAGGATGTGAACAGAAATCGTGCTCTGGTGGCGCGGCGGCAGCAGGAGGCACCATTAGCTAAAGTGGTGCTTCAGGTTAAGAACATTTGCAGGTTAAGAACGGACCTCCGGAACGATTTAAGTACTTAACCCGAGGTACCACTGTATTCTATTCCAATATTACCTTTGGAACAGATGCTATAGCCAAAAAAAAAAAAAAAAAGAGGGAATGAGTTCATGGACTATTATTAGTTTTAGTATAAACAGCATCAAAATGGGCTCTGAAAGTGAAACAATTATTCTGAGCTGCTTGATTGGCTATGAAATGTTAATTCTTCTTAAGCCATGGAGCAAAAATGACTTATGAGGATATATCTGTCAGACCCTCAGTTTGTAGTTTGTGCCTTCGTGGAGACTTGGCAGGGAAAGTAAATTATGGTTCACCAAATATTAGAGTTTATGTTTTTCTTTTCAATTTCTTTTTGTTTTTTTGTTTTTAGTGCCTTGTGGTTTCCCTCCTCCCCCCCTCCCCAAATGCAGTGAAACAGAAGACTATTTCAAGCACTCTGTTCATTACAAATTGGGTCCATGTAACACATGTACAGCTTGATGTTCCCTGCGGATTCCGATGCCAGCTTTTACGAAGAGGTTTATAATGGAGGAACTCCCTGACAGGATTCTAGCTGCATTCTAATCCACCTTGGGTAGAGGAGAAGAATTTGGTGGCAAGTTGCAGCGCACTCCTAGCCACATTTACTCAGCGCTGTGGGTGAAACCTCAGTGCCTAGGACTTGCCGACCGTATGGTCGGCAGTTCGAATCCCCGCTGCGGGGTGAGCTCCCGTCTATCGGTCCCAGCTCCTGCCCACCTAGCAGTTCGAAAGCACCCCTAAGTGCAAGTAGATAAATAGGTACCACTTTATAGCGGGAAGGTAAACGGCGTTTCCGTGTGCTGCGCTGGTGCTGGCTCGCCAGAGCAGCTTCGTCACGCTGGCCATGTGACCCAGAAGTGTCTCTGAACAGCGCTAGCCCCCGGCCTCTTAAGTGAGATGGGCGCACAACCCTAGAGTCGGACACGACTGGCCCGTATGGGCAGGGGTACCTTTACCTTTACCTTTAGGCCCTATTGAATTCAGTGGGCCTTAGGTAAGTGGGGTTAGGATTGCAGCCACAGTCAGTAAGTCCCAGTAGTATACAGACACGGGTGGCACTGTGGTCTCTTGGGCTTGCTGATTGGAAGGTCAGCGGTTCGAATCCATGTGATGGGGTGAGCTCCCATTCCTCTGTCCCAGCTCCTGCCAACCTAGCAGTTCGAAAGCACGCCAGTGTAAGATAAATAGGAACTGGTGTGGCAGAAAGGTAAACTGTGTTTCCGTGCACTCTGGTTTCTGTCACAGTGTTCTGCTGTGCCAGAAGTGGTTTAGTCATGCTGGCCACATGACCCGGAAAGCTGTCTGTGGACAAACACCGGCTCCCTCGGCCTGAAAGCGAGATGAGCATCACTCCTCATAGTCACCTTTGAAAGTGAGATGAGCATCACACCTCATAGTCACCATCACTCCTCATAGTCATCACTCCTCATAGTCACCTTAACCGTCCAGGGGTCCTTTACCTTTACCTTTTTACAGTGCTCTTACAGCCCAATCCTACACATACACACTCAGCATTAAGACCTAGTAAGTTACTTTAAGAAACCCCCAAGAACAACCACATTTCTTTCTTCTTCTCCCTCCTCCAAGGACCTTGGGACCTCAGTGACTCTCTGAGCACTTCCAGCCTGTCAAAGTGAACCTGTGAAACAATGGGTTAGTGTGGCTGACTGTTAACCAGAAGGTTGGTGGTTCAAGCCCATCCAGGGACAGCTGTGGGCAGGATTCCTGCATTGCAAGGGCTTGGATTAGATGGCCCTGGGGTCCCTTCATAGATTCCATGATCTATGATTTCTATGATTATTTCTGGGTTGGATACAGACACATCCTGCCAAATCCAAATTTCACAATTATAGTGGATTGGATTGTTATATACTGAGCTGAATCCTAGAACATCAGGATCCAGAATGCAGCAGTCTGATTGGTCTGCAGGAGCCACCCAATCCAGCTCCAGATGGAAGTGAATCAGTGACCTGATTGGCCTTCAGGAACAGCCAATCAGGCTTCTGGATGAAGTGAATCTGCAACCTGATTGGCCTACAGGAGCAGCCTGGAATTAGCCAATCATGTGGGGCCCATTGTGTAAATAATGTATATATAGCTAGACGTTTTGGGGAAAGTTTCATTCATTGATACTACAAGCTGAATAAAGAGTGTGAAATTCACACTTGATCAAGTATATTTCAGAAGGTCTCACGTTTTCCCCAAAGACTGGACTTTTTGCAATAAGGGAAGTTATGAAGAAATGCACTGGAAGGTGTGACGTTTACCACTTGCTTTGACACAGCAGTCACCTAACATCCCCACAAACACATCAGAGAAACAGCTCATCAAATAGCCAACATTGCCTGTTGTTGCTGTTGTTGTTTATTCGTTTAGTCGTGTCCGACCCTTTGTGACCCCATGGACCAGAGCACGCCAGGCACTCCTGTCTTCCACTGTCTCCCACAGTTTGGTCAAACTCATGCTGGTAGCTTCGAGAACACTATCCAACCATCTCGTCCTCTGTCTTCCCCTTCTCCTTGTGCCCTCAGTCTTTCACAACATCAGGGTCTTTTCCAGGGAGTCTTCTCTTCTCATGAGGTGGCCAAATTATTGGAATTTCAGCTTCAGGATCTGTCCTTCCAGTGAGCACTCAGGGCTGATTTCCTTAAGAATGGATAGGTTTGATCCCCAGAAAACCAATCAGAATGAATAAACAGACTGAAGTGCCTGCAGTAGCTGGCTCAAACTCTCTTTGTGAGCTTCATGGCAGTTCAGGGATGTGAACCTTGACTGCCTCACTGATCAATGCCCAAAACTGCATCCACTATACCACACCGGCTTTAAACTTAATGGGGCATGGCCACACGGCAAAACCCCAAGAATGTTTGTTTTAGAAATGGCCTTTATTTCTCCTCAGAGAGGCATGCTTAAGATTGCAGTCTTACTTCCAAATTTAGTGTTTACTAGGCCTTTGCACTGGATTCGGCCAGGGCCCTAACTGAATTTGGCTGATTCAGGGGAATCCGGGCATCGGTTGAGATCTCCCCAGATCACAGTGAGTCAGGTTGCAAGGCCTGGAGTGACCGGAGGCTGTCAGAGGGCAGGGTGTCAGGCAGGAAGGAGAGGAAAGCGTGAGCAGAAAGAAGGAGAAACTACGTCAAGGAGGGGCTGGCCAGGCAGTTGTATCTTCATGGAAAAAGGCAGGGGGTGGGTGGATATTTTAATCCAACAGCAGCACTGTTATGTACTGAGTTGAATAGGATCCAAAAGGCAGCAGTCTGATTGGTCCTAGAACAATAGGATTCAGAATGCAGCAGTCTGATTGGTCATAGAACAATAGGGTCCAGAATGCAGCAGTCTGACTGGTCCACAGGAGCCACCCAATCCAGCTCCAGGTGGAAGTGAATCCGCAACCAGATTGGCCTACAGGTGAATCCCGGGAATAGCCAACCACATTGTGTAAATAATGTATATAAAGCAGACATTCTGGGGGAACTTCCATTCCTCCTCACCACTATGAGCTGAATAAAGAACATGAAATCCACTCTCGACTCCGAGTATATTTCAAGCACCCAGTACTGCAGACATTTGACCCACACAACCTCCTCGTCTCTCGGTTACTGGCTTACACAGTGGTAACGGCTGAGACATCACAGCCATTTTGTGAGGACTCAAAATGGAGGTTGGCTTCCCAGGCCCCATCCACGGCTGTCAATTTAGCTGCCTGAGCACCCAATACCTATTTTTGCGCTTTGTTTTGAAACCATCTTTTACACTGGCTTAACCTCAGCGCATGCCAGGGACCTTTATAGGAAGCTACTGTCTGAGGGACAGAGACCCTCAGTGTGGGGAGGAAGGTGGATCTTGCATTCATTTTTGGCATACCAACCTTCAGTAAGTATCCTTGCTATGAAAGGCAGACTGCACCAGCCCGGTTGGAGGAGATCCTTTGTTGCCTGGATGTTTGAAGATTGAAATTTGGAGCTAAACTATTGGATATAGATGTGTTGTCTGGCGCATGGTGATGTTTTATCATGCTTATTGTTCATTTGATATGTTGTGATTCATGCTTGGGGCACAATTTTGTGGGAAAGGGGCATACAAATGAGCAGATTATGATGAAGAAAACTGTTCATTTGAAGAAGACAAAAACAAAAACAAAAACCCAGGCACATGCAACAATATGATCTTTGCTGTCCACTGAAATCATCCCAAGCCACTTCAAATTCAAGCAGGACAATTGTCATACTTGGTATTAAACATTTTCAATCATCAGACTTGTTCTCTCACTTGATAGCTTCCAACATGTTCTCCTTTTTCCTCAGACAACAGGCATCTTCTTCCCTCCTCCCTCACATTTCACCCAGTTTCTGTCTTCATGAAATGGCTTCTCAGGACTCTAGGAATCAATTCACACACACACAGCTTTATTGCGGTCCATTTACTTTAGGACTCTCTTTGAATCACATCTTATGTTGAGGCTTGGCCAATCAAGGCAAAATCCAGTTCCCACCAAACACCAACCAACCCTTCAGTGTGTAATGCTTCATATATTCTAGATGTTTCCCAAACTTGGGTTCCCAGCTGTTTTTGGACGACAATTCCCATCACCCCTGACCACTGGCCTTGCCATCTAGGGATGGTGGGAGTTGTAGTTCAAAAACAGTTGGAGACCCAAGTTTGGGAAACACTGGTCTAGATTATGATTCATCCCAAAGGATAAGGTAAAGGTTAAGGGGCCCGTGACCATTAGGTCCAGTTGTGACTGACTCTGGGGTTGCGGCGCTCATCTCACTTTATTGGCCGAGGGAGCTGGCGTACAGCTTCCAGGTCATGTGGCCAGCATGACTAAGCCGCTTCTGGCGAACCAGAGCAGCACACGGAAACGCCGTTTACCTTCCCGCCGGAGTGGTACCTATTTATCTACTTGCACTTTGATGTGCTTTCGAACTGCTAGGTTGGCGGGATCAGGGACCGAGCAATGGGAGCTCACCCCGTTGCGTGGATTCGAACCGCGACCTTCTGATCGGCAAGCCCTAGGCTCTGTGGTTTAACCCACAGCACCACCCGCGTCCCATCCCAAAGGATACCTGCTACAAATACAATTATATGTAAGGCAAAAAAGGATCATCCTGTCAGACAGAACAGCTTTTTTAAATGGGAAAAAAAAACCAAGCCAGAAACAACAACAAAAACAAAACACCATTTATAGTTAGATTGACAGGAATGTCCCTGTTTTCTTCTAAAAGTAGTTTGATGACATTTAACAAGCTGACAGACTGATCCCCCTAAGTGCCCACTAGCTGGGAGATGCACAGATGCTAATAAAGGCACTGTTTATTTGCTAAAAAGTCAATTTCAAGGGAGAGATTTCCTGCTCCCAAGGAAGCTTTTGTGATGTAAGGCCATTTCACACATTATGCAGAGGCAGGTCCGCATTTGCCACAGCATGTTTGGTAGATAGCAAGTCAGTTGCTCCTCACCTTTCATACTTTCTGTTTTAGTTTTGAACTTTTTATTGAGAAAGGGCTGTAGCTCAGAGGAAGTGCATCTGCATCACATGCAGAAGGTTCTAGGTTCGATCTTCAGCAGCGTAAGATATGTGAAAGACTCCTGGCTGAAATCCCAGGGAGACTGAACAGTTGCTGTTGACTGTACAGTGGTGCCTTGGTTCTCAAACGCTTTGGTTCTCAAACTCCGAAAACCCGGAAGTAAATGTTCCAGTTTTCAAACATTTTTTGGAAGCTGAACATCCGATGCAGCTGTCGGCTATTGTTTCCGGAGCACCTGCACCAATCAGAAGCTGTGCCTTGGTTTTTGAACATTTCGGAAGTCAAATGGACTTCCGGAGCTGATTAAGTTTGGCACTTTTGTTTTTTCTATTTATTTTGTGTTTGTATTTTTGAGGCTTTTCAATTAATTTGTTTTTGTGAGTATGTGGAACCAAGTTCAGCTACTGACTGACTGATTGATTGTGAGTGCGGAAATGGATAAAAAAGCCCCCATCCAAACAATGACTACCATCAGTGCAGGTAAGAAAAAAATGTAATTTAGATTTTTATCATCTATAATACTGTCTTATTTATTTTATAGTACAGTATATTGATTATTGCTTTCATTTTATGGATCAATGGTCTCGTTAGATAGTAAAATTCATTTTAAATTGCTGTTTTAGGGGTTGTTTTCAAAAGTCTGGGAACGGATTAATTCATTTTCCATTACTTTATATTGGAAAGCATGCCTTGGTTTTGGAACGCTTTGGTTTTGGCATGGAGTTCTGGAACGGATTAAGTTTGGGAACCAAGGTATCACTGTACTGATCTTGATGCACCCAAAAATCGGATCTCTTATAAAGCAGGTTTTTGGTTTCCTACTGTTACGCTCCTGAACCAAGCAGAAGCTAGAATCTACAGATGTCTCATGTCAACGTTATTTCACCAGCATGGGCAATCAATTTTTATTTATTACAATATTGCTTAAATGTATGTCTTTGCTAAGTACAGCAATAAATTTCAGTGGATTTGATGCTTATTCACCCTAGACAACTTTTACAATGTAATAATATAGGGCACAATCTACATGCACAAAATGTAGGCCCTAATATGAACTGAGGTTGGCCAATAATAATAAAAGATATTTTAGTGGCCAGTAATTGTAGGCTATTTCATGTGGGGATTGGTGTTTGCTTCATGCAGCTAGCGAGCGGATGTGGTTTTGCTTTAGAGAGGGCTCCTTTAAATACAAAAAAGCCAGCTCTGCATCTCTGTAAGGGTATGAAAAGCAAGTCTGACTTAATCAGTGCATTGATTTGCTTAACAACTCCAGGTATCCTGGTCTCTTGCTGTTGGCAATGAATAGTTAGCACCATTAGAAGATGTATTTCCTGCCAATTAGAGCTTTGCAGAAGTGGTTTAGCTGCTTTGAAGAATGCCCATAAAAGAATCTATACTTATGGCTGCCTTCCATCTGGGTACATGGGTAACTATGCGCACAACCATTTATTTCTCCAGCGTTGCTCCATTTTCTTCCTCCAGGACAACACTGCAAAATTGGAAATAATTTCATTTGTTCAAAAAACTCCCCCAATAAGACAATATCGCAAACATCTGAGAGCGCGTGGATTCAGCTGGCTTTGGTATCGTGTCTAGACACAGCAGCATCTTGAATCACAGGTTTTTAGAGTATACAACTCCCCAAAGCGTAAGTGTAAATTATTTTCTCTGGTTCATTTCCATAGGGATATAATGATGAATTCAATCTTCCCCACATTTTCACTGAGGAATGCAGTGGATTCAAGCAAATAAGGGTGCCCCTATACTGTAGTTTGTATTCTCTTTGTGTGTGGTGTGGGGTTGGGGAGTCGAATACATTCTCAGGCACGGTTACTACGAAACATCCACATAGGCTTTACTCTGGCAATATTCGGAAACAAAATCATCAACAAGCTTGCAGCCCTGTGTAGCAGAACTTCATAGTTCAAATTCATTGGCAGAGTATCAAAGCGCCTGGTAGAATTCCGCTTGAAACTCCTGACAACTGTAAGATCATTTTTGATAAAACAGTCAAATGTTTATTGTGTCGGACAAGACTAGCATCTGAGCTGCAGAAGCATCTTGTTCATTTCATCAGCGTGAGCATAACAGGAATACCTCCAGATGGGAGGTGGTGGAGCACACTGTATATAGCTAAAGCCAGTTGGCTTAACTGGTATGTTTCTTATCCTCAGTCAAGCTTCCCCCACCAAGTGAAAGGTGTCACACATAGTCCATTTCATTATAGCCCACATTCTCTCTTCAGCTTGCCACAAAAGGCAGTGACAGCTAGAGAGCATGAGGTCATGCATGACTGTTGCCAGGACTGAATCTGAATGATGCTGTCGGCAAAAAACCTGCCAGATCTTCACCATAAGCTGGCATTTAAGACCCAGCAATAGAATCTGTCACCCTAAATCTGCACATGTGCTCTCCACATGACCTATTAACTGAGGATTCATCCTGATTTGCTTGCACATGGAGGTTAGGCTATATTCAGCAGCAGCAGCAGCAGCAGCAGCAGTAGTAGTAGTTGTCAGACATCCAATATCATAACTGAGACAGAATGTATAATGTAAGGTAGAATAAAGGCATAAGTCATGTTGTTACCAAACCAGTCACCAGAAATGCTTAGGAAATACATTGGACCATAAGGGCCTTTGCAAAAACCCAAGGAGGTGATTTATATCTTGTTTATTAATACGTTGGGACGGGGCAAGCTTCCCCAGACTCCTGGGTGCTAGATTCTCCCCATAATTCCTGGATTTAGTAAAAAGAAGAATTAATCAAGGATTTACCTTCCCACAGCAGCGGTACCTATTTATCTACTTGGACTGGCCTGCTTTTGAACTGCTAGCTTGGCAGGAGCTGGGACGGAAGCTAACCCTGTCATGGGGATTCGAACCACCGACCTTCTGATCAGCAAGCCCAAGAGATTCAGTGGTTTAAACCACAGCACCACCCGCGTCCTAAGGCATTAACCCATCAATAAAGTCGCTAGAAGGGTGAAAGCTATACCAGATGAGGAGGGGTAGGGTCCCTCCTCCAGCTGAGTGTTAGTGGACAGAACAAAAGGGTGTAGCATTTCAGTTTGGAGGATGTAAGTGAACAGGAACAAAGTGCCTGTTTCACAAGCTTGAGAGAGGGGCCAGGACAGAAGGTGGGCTGTTTTGTGCTGCAGAGAGGGTCAGATGTGCTGTCTGGGGTCTCTTGGAATCGGAGGCTGCAGCAGTGGAAGGACGGGACCCTCTTGGGATGTGAATGCTCTGTCCTCCCTCTATCTAGGCTCAGGTTGTATATGTGTGTAAATAAACCATATATCATAAAGACACTACAAACTCCACTGACTCATTGACCAAAAGGAAACACAAACTCTGGTAAGTGCTCATGGAATCTCATACCGTTCATGGAGACTGAGGTGGTGTGTAACAATATAAGCAATGAAGGGGTACCGAACAATGGAGAAAGATTTCCACATTTTGGCTTCTCTAGCCTGTCCATTGCACTTTTCGATTTCTCCACCACAGCTAACTCCCAGATTCTACTCCAGCAACCCCATAGAATAAAATACTTGTGGTTACTCCAAATTAATGGAAGATTCATAGCTATCAGTGGAGAGTAGCCTGAAGGTAGTGATGCTTTTGGATACTAGTTGCTGGAAACTGCTTTTGTGCTTGGGTCCTGCTTGCAGGTTTCCCATAAGTATCTGGTTGACCCCTGTGAGGACAGGACACTGACTAGATGGCTCCCTGGCCTGATCCTGAAGGCTCTTATGTTCTTCTAGGATCACAGCTTCTTGAATTCAATACGCTGCAGGGGATGAACAGCCCACCTCCAAGGATTTGCAAAGGCACCTATCTCCTTGTGGGTGTATCCCAGATGCAGGCTGCCTCTGTGGAAACAGAACAAGGAAGAAGGGGGGGAAACTTCATTTAAATTGTTGTTCGGCAAGTACATAGAGAAAGAGCAGGTGGCCACACAATACAAAGCAGTTCTGCATTCAACGGTGCATTCAGTTTACCCAGTTTGCTGGAGGTGTGAATAGGCTTCACGCCACTTTTACATGGAGCGGGATTTGTGTGAAAGAGCCCCCAGATGGAAAAATGGGAAGTTACCACATCAAGAGAAAACCCTTGAACGCCAGCTGTAATCACAGCGTTCCCTTAATTCAATTGCAAAAGTCGCCTTTACCGCTTCCTTTAATCTTCATGAGTGAGCACATTAATCTTTCCCTTTATACCTTTTGCAGTTACTGTGTGTGTAATCTTACCCCCAACTTTGTGCATTCGAGATCACTGTCAGGTTTCTGTCCGTGTCTCTCTCTCTCTCTCTCTCTCTCTCTCTCTCTCTCTCTCTCTCTCTCTCTCTCGATACTGGAAGACGAGGCACCCAGTTACTCCAGTTACTCATGCACAGTGCTGGGTTCTAAATTAACTGCAACTACACAGGGGGAAATACTTTCATGTCACTACAGACAGCTTGATGAAAGCCTCCTGTCTGCATGCAGCCAAAGAAAGCAAACAGAGTGAGAGGATGCACAGGGAGAGAAATAGAAAATTGCTAGGAATATACTAATGTCATGTAAATCCACAATGCAAACACATTTCAAATACTGTATGTTTTCCTATATGCGCCCTTCACCTGGAAGGGCAAATTATACATAAGATATTGAAACAGGGAATGAAACAAGAAAAAAAGAACATATGACGGGAGGTTTGAAAAGCTAAGGTTGTTTTCAGAACAGAAACAAACAACAGGGAAGTTGCCATGTGATAAGGCAGGCAACAGTGGAAAGGTAAATTGTCATGTACTAATGACTATGATCCAGTCCAAGATAAGCATTTTTTCCCCAAAGTTCTGTTTATTTCAGTGAGGGAATTTTAGCACATTGCTCTACCTCTGAAATAATTGGAAGGTAAAATTGCTTAATGGGTTAGATTGTGGTCATACAAATGCAATGGGTGACACATATGTTCATCAGCAAACTGTTGTTGTTTTATTGGATTTCTTGCCTGCCCTTCAGTGGCGCTGTGGGTTAAACCACAAAGCCTAGGACTTGCCGATCAGAAGGTCGGCGGTTCGAATCCCCGCGACGGGGTGAGCTCCCGTTACTTGGTCCCTGCTCGAAAGCACGTTAAAGTGCAAGTAGATAAATTGGTACCGCTCCGGCGGGAAGGTAAGCAGCGTTTCTGTGCGCTGCTCTGGTTCGCCAGAAGCGGCTTAGTCATGCTGGCCACAAGACCTGGAAGCTGTACGCCGGCTCCCTCGGCCAGTAAAGCGAGATGAGCGCCGCAACCCCAGAGTTGGCCACGACTGGATCTAATGGCCAGGGGTCCCTTTACCTTTACCTTTGCCAGCCCTTCATAAGGTCCGAAGTCAGGTGACAACAATATAAGAATGCAATATTAAAATCAGTTAAAAACAATTCACAATTGGAAGGATAGGGAGAGTCATAATATATATCTCTCTCTTCAGGTATCAAAGGAGTGTTTCTTCAGCACAAACCAGAAGCTATACAATGCATAAACTAGGCACACCTATCTGGCAGCCACAGAAGAAGTCCTCTTCTGGGCTTCCTCTACCTGCACTTCTTACGGTGGAAGTACTCTGCCACTCTTAACAGGTGTGACTGTTTCTCATTTGGAACGCCAAATAATTTGGTGTGGTGATTTTTGTTTTCATTTTTTTCAATCTTCCTTCAAGTTGCTCTGGATAGCAGGCATGGGAGCCATTTCCTTCTATCCTCAGACATACCCAATGAGTTGGTCTGGTGATGGTTGGTTTGAAGTCACCCCGTGAGGTTCATGCCCAAGCTGAAATCCGATCCCAGGCTTTAGCGACCCAAATCCAAGACTGTTTGTTCCTTGCTTTTGTTTCCTTTCAATGTGCCACAGATTCACTTCAATGCGCTCACCTTCAGTGTACCACCCTAGTTAAGTAACACATGGCATGAACTGGAACAGAACGTGTCTTCTAAGTTTAAATGCTTTCATAAAGCAAGTGGAATTCTGGAATTGCCTATGTGACAAAACAAATCTATCCTTTGCAGTCCCTTACAGCGTCACTTCACATTGACTTTTCCAGCTTCTTAATAGGGCCTCAAGGCACAATCAGGGCTTATTTTGCCCAATAAAATTGTATTTGCTGCCATTTGCTGTGTGCAGTCTCCACACCTTCCCTCTGGAGTAGCCCTTCTGCTGGAGGAATCAAGGCACAAAAGCTGGAAATGGAAGAAGGGTGTTAACACAATGTCGGCATCCAGCCCTATTGTGTCTGCCGTGAAGAATGTGGCTGCAAGAGTGCATAGAATATGGGATGTTGTTTGTGATGTAATCTGTGATGAGTGACAAAACTCCCCCCCCAAAAAAACACCCAAAAAACAAACCACCTATACATTTTTGCTATAGTTTCTTAAAACATAACAAAGCACGGGTGCTTAAAGGAGACATGATCCCCACTATTCTTCTATGCAGGAATTAACATCTGAAAAGCAAAACACAGCTTATGGGAAAACAAGGCCATTGCTTTCAGCAGGGGAAGGGAACCTGTGACCCTCCAGATATTGTTATACAGTGGTACCTCAGGTTACATACGCTTCAGGTTACATACGCTTCAGGTTACAGACTCCGATAACCCAGAAATAGTACCTTGGGTTAAGAACTTTGCTTCAGGATGAGAACAGAAATCGTGCTCCAGTGGCGCAGCGGCAGCAGGAGGCCCCATTAGCTAAAGTGGTGCTTCAGGTTAAGAACAGTTTCAGGTTGAGAATGGACCTCTGGAACGATTTAAGTACTTAACTCAAGGTACCACTACACTCCAACTCCCATGAGCCCCAGCTAGCATAGCCAATGGTCAAGGTTGGTGGAAGCTGTAGTCCAGTAACTTCCAGAAGGTGATATATTTCCCCAACCTTGGTCTCTACAGTGCTGTTCATGCTATTTGCTTTATCTGCATTGGTGAAAAAGAATTATTTTGGGGTTGTGCGCCTCCCTCCTGCTGCAAGACTTATGTGGGGCAATATCTAGACAGATTTTTGTTTTTATTTTTAATAAGGCTATATGGAAAAACATTTATTCTCCTCTCGCTTCCTCCAACCATTTTGGTCTTTGACATCCATCTATTATTATACATATAACAATTACATTGCATGGCTGTCAATTAAAAATCATGCTACAATGGTCAAAACATACTTGTTGTGACCTGTTTTGAAAAACTGTGCACCCTCAGGTAAAAAGTAAGTACATTCATAGTCCACTGAGCTTCATAGGAATGGGAATGCAAATCTCCAGCTGATATAAAAAGGACATGAACAGTGCTTGACCTTTGCCAGGTCATGCCTACTGTATGGAATTGGGTGCTTTTAGTGTATAGCCTTGGTTTTGAGTTTTGGCGTGTGTGTATGTTTTAAATGAAAAGAAAGGAATGCTGTCAAGAGCTTATTTAAATTTTATCACCAATCTGCTCCCAGGGACGGAATACCTGATTGGGGATTAATTTGGCTTCATCTAATACCTGATTAGGTATTAAGGTGGCTTCATAAAAGTTTTTTAGTGCTGCATGATGAACGTAAAACTGACACTTAATACAATGCTCCTTTTCAGTGAAGGGTATGATATACCTCTTTGTGTGGAAGATCTCTCTCTCTCTCTGAGCCCGTGTATGTGTGTTATGTGTAGAATCAGGATGTAATGAAGGAATTGTATGCCATTTACCAGCAGTTGCATAGTCAGTGCTGAAAAGTTGCCCTGCAAATTAACTCTCCAGCCAAAGGTAAACTGATTGCCTTCCTAGAGTCTTTCCTTCCACACAAACATCTGGTTCTACTTAAGTGCGTCCACATTTGCAACTTACAGTTAACATTTTTTGGCACCGGGAGCAGCGTCTTGCAATTATGCTAAGTCTAGAAAGGAGATTTGCTTTTACAGCAGAATTCATAAAATTAAAAAAAAAAGAAAAAACTTTTAGCCCAATTTATTAGCTGCAACAAGCCTTCCAGAATGCAGACGTCTGGTCTGGTGGAACTCAACAGATTTCTGTTCATGGCTCTCCACACACTTATGTGCATGAAAATATAACCACTTTGTGAAGGGGACTGTATGCATTAAAATGCAATATCATTTAAAATTCAGAGGCTATTCATCACCTACGGCAAATGATTACAATATATAAAAAGGTAAGCTGATAACGATGCTCTTCATTGTTGTTTCAGAATTCAGGTGTATCTTTTATTAGCATAGGGTAGTCTTTCACTTTAGGAACATTGTCAGGGTTTTCATAACCTTATTTTACAAAGAATAGATGAAGCTATTTAGCTATTGCTAGGCTTCTCCACTGAGGAACAGGCGGGAGGCTGCTTTGCTGAATAACATGGGGCAGGGAGAATCCCTGCACATGCAAACTAGCAGACCAAGATGAAGGATAGTTTAAAACAAACAAAGCCTCCACTTCCCTCCCAGCCCCTTGTTTTCAGGTCACTCATGTGTTGTTCTGTATCTTAAAAATATTAAGCAGTGTGCAGGTATCCCATATGCAGGTACATCTTTCCCGACCCATTCGCATACCCTCCAACATTTCTCCAAGAAAAATAGGGACGTCCCCTTTTACTATTTATACCCCACACATCTTACTTGGGTTGCCCCAGCCACTCTGGGCAGCTTCCAACGTATATAAAAACATAATAAAACATTAAACATTAAAAAAACCCCTTCCTTATACAGTATTGTCTTCAGACGACTCGGGAGGTCAGATAACTCCATACCCTCCAACATTTATCCAGTGAAAATAGGGACATCCTAAGGAAAAGGGGGACATTCTGGGATCAAATCAGAAACTGGGATGGCTTCTCTAAATCAGGGATGTCCCTGGAAAATAGGGACACTTGGAGGATCTGCATTTGCCATGCAGGGTGTCTGGAACATGGAATGAAGCACCTGTAGTCTACAGCAGTAGAGTCAAGCAACCGTGTTGCCCTCTGTGAATCAGCTCTCAGTTGTGACATCATGCCTTTCTTGGGCGCTCCAGCCAACAAGATGTGAAATGGGCAGAGTAAGACTGTTTCTGGCAGAAACGGCAGCTTACCAGCTCTCAGAAAGGCACGCTCTTGATGAATATTAGCATGAAGCCTCATGGGAAAGAAAAAGAAGCCATGATCCAAAACACAACCGCACTCAAGAATAGGTGCTTCTTCTTGATTCTGTGGAATTGTACGCCCGTCTCTCCTTCATTCCATTATTTAACCATGAAACCCTGGAGAACCGCTGCCAATTGGTACTGAGCCAAGTGGACTGAATGAGGCCATCCCCAGACTGCCAGTAGTTTGAAGGAGGGAGTCAAGCACAGACCAGAGCTTTAGATTTCTGCAGTTGAAGTGTATTGAAGGACACTGTCACCCTAATGCATAAAATCCCAGGATGTTGTTAACCCCACTGCTTAGAGAGTTTGGTGATTTTGTTGGAAGCTACCCAGAGTGGCTGGGGTAACCCAGTTAGATGGGCAGGGTATAAGAAATTTACTATTGTTGTTGTTGCTGTTGTTGCTTAAACCATGTACAATAAATAAACAAATACATGTTTTGAAAAAGAATAAACATACACAACAATGCGCCTTTGTGTGGTTTGTGTAGTGCATTTGTAGCCTGGGTCCCGGAGCAACACAGTTTATTCACTGTACAGTCAAACGTCGGTTTTCGAACGTATCAGCTGCCAAACATTTCAGAAGCTGAATGCTGAAAACCCGGAAGTGAATGCTTCTGTTTTCGAACGCACCTCGGAAGTCGAACAGCTTCCGAGGCGTGTTTCTCAATTTCCCACATTGAACTTGCTGACAGCCCTTTGAACCTCAGTTTTCAAACGTTTCAGAAGTCAAACAGACTTCCAGAATGGATTACGTTTGAAAACCGAGGTTCCACTGTACTGCAATGCCCCATCATTTTCCCCAGCTCATACCAGCTGCCTGTCCATGGTTAAAACCATGTTCAAGGCGGCTTGCAGCATGAAAAAGATTTACATAGTTACAAACCTAACAAAAGTCGCCGGAAGCAATAAATAAAACACATCAGAAAGTACACAACCAAACTGAACGATTTCCACGCAAGTCATAAGATCTATAAAAAAAGGAAGATACAAAAGATAACGTCAGTATCAGCAACAACCCACCCCAAACAAAAGCCCCTAAAAAAATACACCAACCCAAGAGTCCGTTCATCAGCCTCAGCTTTTGTAGTTGGAGTCAGTCAGGGCCCTGCCTTCCCAGGCCAGGTATAAAAAGTCTTGCAAGGCAGGGAGCAGGTCTCCCAAGATTCACAGCAAATAATTGCTGCAGAGGGGCCAGCTAAGAAATTAGAGTTTGGAACCTCAGTCGCAAACTGAGCAGGCCTGGACTAGACTGAGGAGCTGAGCCCTGGGAATGCCCAGGTTTACATATTTCTTGACTGCACAAGCAAGCAGAAGGAATTCCCTACAAGAGGCAGCTGCCTACACTGTTCTTCCATCTCTGAAATGGGAAACAGGGTCCTTAGAAGCCTTGCCACATTCCCCCAGGGCATTCCTCCTTTAGATCCAGGACTAGGGGTCCTGTTATTACAGTAGTTATGCAGCCCAGATGCTTTTTATAGAGAAGGCACAATAGAGGACTGGGACTTTAGGGGGAGTCCTAGTTTTCCTTAACTTGGAGGTAAATAGTTTTTGAAGCTGACTCTCCTTAGCAAAGCTAGATTAAGGTGGCTGGGGACTCTGGTGCAATTCCTAAAATAACTCCTCCCCCCCTTTTCCCCAAAAGGAACACATGAAATAGGGTAACACTAAATAAGGCTTGAGGTATCTGAAAGGCTAAAATTTATTATGGTGTAAGCATTCATGGGCTGGATTTTTAAATTTTTTTTAGTAATAGTATTCTGAGCCTGCACAGGTGGAGCTGTGGTTTAAACCACTGAACCTAGGGCTTGCCAATCGGAACATCGGTGATTCGAATCCCTGCGACGGAGTGAGCTCCCGTTTCTCAGTCCCTGCTCCTGCCCACCTAGCAGTTGGAAAGCACGTCAAAGTGCAAGTAGATAAATAGGTACCGCTCCAGCGGGAAGGTAAACGGCGTTTTCGTGCGCTGCTCTGGTTTCACCAGAAGTGGCTTAGTCATGCTGGCCACACGACCTGAAAAAACTGTCTGCAGTCAAACGTCGGTTCCCTCGGCCAGTAAAGCGAGATGAGCACCGCAACCCCAGAGTTGTTCGTGACTGGACTTAACTGTCAGGGGTCCTTTAACTTTATTCTGAGCCTGTAGAGTTTCACAACTCTCAGCAAAACACAAACAAAAAACACACTTTGCCAGCCTTGAAAAATAGAAATGAAAATACTCTGAGCATGTGCAGTTTCACATTTTAAACTTACATTCACTCAACTCCTTGTTCTTTCTGCAGCTCCAAGGCTTTCCACCTCAGGCAAAAGGAACACAGGCGTTGTTGGAATTGAGTTCAATGGTGTGTATTTGTGTGAGAGTTTTCATTAAAAAAATAAACGAAACTGGAGTATATACTGGTGTTCATTCCACTGTTTAGAAGGGAGAGTGGCATTGGTGTGACCCGCTGCTCAAGACAAGCTCCATTTTTTAAAGTGACTAACAGATTGACGTTACGAAGAATTAGGGGTTGACTAATAAGATTTGAAGTTTATAGGCCTCTCCTTGCTACTATCAGATCAGATTTTAAGGCCTGTCTAGACTAAGAAAATCTGCAAGTACATTAATACAATTAAACGAGTGTCCTGTAGTATGTAAAACCAGAGCAGAACACACCTTAACTAGACCCTCATTTCTTTCAGGTTAAGGATCAATAAGATGAAACATCTTGATACTGATAGGGGAACGGTAAAAATTTGAGAATAGGTCAGGATATAAAGCAGAGTTACTGCCCCCCCCCCCAGCAATAGGAAACAAGGCATCATAGAAAACGACAGTCAGCTAAGAATAGGTACGAAACAGCTCAGTATGAATCTTTTGTGGGAGAGTTGCAGTCAGACTTAACAATGCTAGTTAGTATGTGAAGAGGTTAAGGAAGCCAGAGTTCTGAATTACTAGAGTGGACTCTGTGATGTCACATCCCCTCTTCTCCAAGGAGGGAAGAAGTAAGGCTTATTTCCGTTTCCTGTTCCTTCCCTGCCCCCATGCTATTTGAGATGGAGACAAATGCTCCTTAATATAGCTCTCTGCCTTAGATATGTATCTGAGGCCGCCTTGCTGTATATTTTGCAAGTGAGGACATATACTAAGGAAGATGCAAGTCTGAGACCTAGTAACTGTAAGTAAAGCATTTTAAACTTACCTTGCAATCTGTGGTCTGTTTTATTGAAAAAGGGGGAAACAGAGACAGCTGCCTTAAGGAGCAGGAACATATTTAAAAGATTTAAAAACATATTCCTATTCATCATTAAATCTAAAATGATGGGCTTTAAACTCTGCTACTAGGGCTCCTTATGTGCAAGCCCTATATTTTAAAAACAGGCACAAGGCATTTTTCATGTGTGTTAACTCCCACACGTGGGTCTGTAGAGGATCCATTATAATCAATATATACTCTTAGTAATACCCATCATATCTTCCTCAGCATGAATTTGAAATGAAATCATACTCAAGAAGAAGAAGAAGAAGAGTTTGGATTTGATATCCCGCTTTATCACTACCCTAGGGAGTCTCAAAGCAGCTAACCTTCTCCTTTCCCTTCCTCCCCCACAACAAACACTCTGTGAGGTGAGTGGGGCTGAGAGACTTCAGAGAAGTGTGACTGGCCCAAGTTCACCCAGCAGCTGCATGTGGAGGAGCGGAGACGCGAACCCGGTTCACCAGATTACAAGACTACCGCTCTTAACCACTACACCACACTGACTCAAGGTTTTCATCCTGCTCCTAACTTGCCCCTCTTTGTATCACCAAGCACGACCTCCCTTCTTCTTCTCCATTGATAAAATGCTGTTTGATTGAAGGCCCTTGAGGGCCAATTTTGACATATTATTCTGAAAACATCCCTCCTTGGATAAACACAGAGCAGCTTGCTTAAGTAGCTTTCTTCCAGAGCAGCAAACCATAAACAATCCAGAACAGTTCGACATTTAGATCAGGAGAAGTTGCGAGCACAACTGAATCTTGTGATTTTTGGAAGTATATTAAGACTAGCGACAGAGTAGGATTCAGACAACCGCTTCCTTTCTAGCTCAGAGTATTGCCACACACATTCTGTGTAGATTACATGAGTCCCCTGTAGGTGGGGAGAGGAACTGCATGATCCCTGTCCCATGGATGTGAGGCAGGAGGTGCTTTTGCTGTATTGTTTTCAACACCCGCTAAAAACTTCATTTCTTTAAGCAAGCTTACCTAGATATGTGGATCTGACATGTATTTTAAGACGTAATTTTACTTTATATTGCACAAACTGCTGATTTTATTCATATGAGGGGATAGGTTGATGAGTGTGCTGTCCGCTTAAGGTCCCAACAAGACCCTCAAAATGCTTGCTCATGCCTTTTGAGTAGATTTATAGTTACTGGCCTTTGATAGTACGTGGAATCTGTGGTCAGAGCTGTTGTTCAAAAGCACATCCTGAGTCACAGTGCAGTCAGTGCTTGAGCCACAACAGAGTTCTCTACAGCTTAGAGATTTCTTGGTAGCAGGCCCACATTTTTCAAATTCATTCCCCTCAGAAGTGCAATTAAGCTTCCTCTTGGTTATCTCCAAAAAGTGTTGCCAAACACACACCTCTTCCCTCAGATTAGATTGTGAGCTGTTAATAGTCTAACTCTGCCCTGTATGGTTTCTAACTTTTTTGCCTCCTTGAAGGGCTCCTGTGTCCCATGAAGGGTAGAAATTCAACAGGTGAAGCTTTTGCTTAACCATTGTGCTCTCATGCTGCGGGTAAGCTGACCTATTGAACTTCTGCTTTTACGCAGCACTGGAGACTTATCACTTAGAGAAAGAGAAAGAAAGAAAGAAAGAGATAGACAATGCTAAGCTGCAGGCAGCAGGGGTCTGGTGGTTAACCTCTCAAGCTGTCTCATTTGGTCCTTGTAATGTTGGCAGCTAGCAACAGCATTAAGAAAGCAACTGCAAACTTTAAAATGTTACTATTTATTTACCACATCTGCATTTATTAAAAAGAAGAAAGAACTTGAAAGCAGATCATTTTCCCCTCCGAAAGGAGCGAATGAGTTGCTTACTTTCCACAAGAAGTCAAATTCCAGTCTCTGATCATTTATATCTGTTAGCTCATTTCAATGCATTCCAGTTTAGAATTATCCATTCCCTAGCGCTGAGCTGAGCTGAGGGAAGCGTGAGGAAATTAGCTGAGTGCAAGAAGAAAGGCTGTTTTTCTTTTTTTGCAAATGTACTTTGCAAACGTTTCCAAAGAGGTTGCGGTGTTTGTAGAGACCTTGACCCTTTCAGAGACACTCACACTCAAGACGCAAGGGAGAAATGCGCTAGGAGGAAGGCACGCTTAGCAAATCCACACCGTGATCAACTCCTGCCCGGAAACCAATATTCCCACTGTAGAAGGATGTGTGGATCCAGAATTGACCTCCACTATCACTTACGGACTCATTGTTAAAACCGTGCTTATGGAAGACAATCTTACTTGGCTACAAGTGATCTCCAAAGAAGAAAGAAGAAGAAGAAGAAGAAGAAGAAGAAGAAGAAGAAGAAGAAGAAGAAGAAGAAGAAGAAGGCAGCACAGTTCCACCAGGTATGCCTTCCCCCCCATCACAATATTGCAATAAGCATTAAAGCCACACACCGCAGAACAACAGTTAACAACACTTCACTGTTGATGAGCCATGTCTACCACACTTTTACAAATGGCAGCCCTCTATCTGGAGGGCTGCCAGAAGATAGTCCTCTATTTGGAGGAGTCCTCTGTTTGAAGAACTGTCCAGTCCAAGTCCAGATCACAAGGGGCCTTGAAGTCGCCCATCAACAACTGACAGCTCCTGGATGGTACCAAGCAGGCTGACAGGTCACCAGACCACTGTCTTCCCTGCTATGGTGAGGTGAATTGTATTTCTGCATAATAAATCTTTTTAAATTTGCATGACCCCATATATGTAAATGAACATACACAAATATTGTCCTCCTTTTTGAGGGTGCATTTCTTTTTGTTTGGCAATGCGTAAGTGGCCACACGAACTATGCCTGAAGGTATGAGTTCATTGAAGTCTGAAGGAGCATATTCAGCCATACAAATCTTCCCAGTCTCTGAGATTTTGGGGGGAGGTCCTTCTTTCAGTCCCACCACACTCACAGACACGCAGAAAAGGGACTCCTTGGTGGCTGCTCCCAGATTTTGGAACTCCCTCCCTAGGGAAGCTAGACTGGCTTTACTAGGATTACCAGACGTCCCAGTTTCCTGGGGACAGTCCCCGGATTTTCAAATATGTCCCCGGACAAATTCCTTCCCCGGAATGTCCCCAGATTTGCAAATCTGTCCCTTGGAAACGTGGCAGCGGCAGCCTCAGCAGTCTGGAGCCAGCCTGGTAGTGCAGTTGGCTCTGGCTGGCTTCAGGAGCTGCTTGCTGCCGTGGCGCCCGCCATTTTTCCTTGCCAGAAGTCCTCGTATGATATGTCTTGTGCTCATATGATGTGTCTTGTGCGATCTCCTGCCCCCTTCCCCCTTTGTTTTGACTGATCTGGGGAGGCTCAGGAGTCGCGGGCAGGCGGCCGTTGCCCAGTTTTTAAAAAACTCTGTGCATTTATGTTTCACAGGGTGCAAAAGAAGGGCTTTGCACCTTTATACAATATGCATGTATACTTGGACCCAGGGTCTTTAGCCTCGCAATCCCCACTACTGACTCCCTGTTGCTACTCAGCTTAAAAAAAAAAAGTGTCCCCGGATTCATTGCAAAAATCTGGTAACCATAGTCTCTAAGCAGTGTATAAGCTACTTTGGAACTATTGTAGTTAAGCGGTATATAAATTAATATGTGGTATATACATGGTTAAAATACCTAATACACAGTAGGGGGGGGGAGAGAAATCAGTCTGAACTATAAAACTAGACTTATTAAAATGCCTGCTGGAATAATAACATTAAAAGTCTTTAGGAGGTGATGGAAATTCAACAGGGAGCGGGGGCCTGTCTGACCTTAACTGGAAGCGAATGCCAAAAAATGGAACCCCTCTTCTCAGTTTAAAGTGGCCAACTTTCAGCCCACCTCCGAAATAGCAGGATGGCCTGTTTGTGTGGTGCTTTGTGTTGCTAAATGGGTTTCAGCATTATACATTATACATTATTTGTGAAATGCATGGAGGGGAAAGAAAATGGTTGGAAGTGTACTTATGCAAATAGCGTGCCCTAATTATGAAAGCTAACACAGCCGCTGTTCAAGCATTGCTTTTCAAAGTGTGCAGTCCTACCAATCAGAAAACATTATCATGCTGATACAAGTTGCTTTGCTTCTAATTAGCCAGATGTGGTGTGTGTGTGTGTGTGGCAATTTTCACTAACCTAAATACAGCATGTTTAGTTTTCTGATTATCTCCATAAAGAGCAAAAGCAAAAATAACTCTAGGAGACTGACAGGTCCTCTGATCCTTGCCCCCGAGTGCTTTTTTCTTCCCAGCCTCCTTCAGAAACGCAGCCAAGGATAATTTGTTGCTGGGAATGGGTTATTATGGTGCTGATGGGGGTGGATGTTATTTACTATTTCTGTGCATGCCACCTTTCCTTGCATCTACCTGATTGCAGGATGGACTGTGCATAAGGGAAGGCAATTTGAGGTGCAATTCTTTCCATCTGAAGCCCCCATCTGAATTGCAACTTTGGGCCGGAATGTGTTGAGTCCAGCACTTGCGTTGTGCTTCTCGAGTCTGGTTAAAAAAGCAAACTTTCTGCACTCACTGGATAGGTCAGTCGGTAGAGCATGAAACTCATATTCTCAGGGTTTGAGTCCCACATTGGGCAAAAGATTCCTTGTGAGGCCTTCCAGCTCTATAATGAAGAAAGACCGCTACTCATCCCAGAACCATTGGGGCTGACCGCTGCTGTTTGCTAATGAGGGCAGCACACTTTGCACATGTCCGGAAGCCCCACAGTCTTTTTCACATTCTGGCATGCATTTACATTGCATTTTTAACCTCCCAGTAAGGAAAGCCATACTGAATCAGAGTTACTTGCAAGGGTTCCTCTACTTTGAAAGTTTATTCACATTAGGGACGCAGGTGGCGCTGTGGGTTAAACCACAGAGCCTAGGACTTGCCGATCAGAAGGTCGGTGGTTCAAATCCCCGCAACGGGGTGAGCTCCTGTTGCTCGGTCCCTGCTCCTGCCAACCTAGCAGTTCAGAAGCACATCAGAGTGCAAGTAGATAAATAGGTACCGCTCTGGCGGGAAGGTAAACAGTGTTTCCGTGTGCTGCTCTGGTTCACCAGAAATGGCTTAGTCATGCTGGCCACATGACCTGGAAGCTATATGCCGGCTCCCTTGGCCAATAAAGCGAGATGAGCGCCGCAACCCCAGAGTCGGTCGTGACTAGACCTAATGGTCAGGGGTCCCTTTACCTTTATCTTTATACCTACATTGCTAGGCAATTAAAGGCATACCCTCCGAGTGTCCCTATTTTCCAGGGACATCCCTGATTTAGAGAAGCCGTCCTGGTTTCTGAATTGATTCCAGAATGTCCCACTTTTCCTTAGGATGTCCCTATTTTCATTGGAGAAATTCTGGAGGGTATGGATTTATCTGACCCCTGAGCTGTCTGAAGGCAATCCTGTATAGGGAAGGTGTTTTTTTTTTAATGTTTAATGTTTGATTGTGGTTTTTTATATATATTGGAAGCTGCCCAGAGTGGCTGGGGCAACCCAGTAAGATGTGTCGGGTATAAATAGTAAAATGATCACTATGGAATGGGACGTCCCTATTTTCATTGGAGAAATGTTGGAGAGTATGTAAGGGTCCCCCCCCCCCTCTATCTCTCTCACACACAGAGCTATCATTATTTTTTGCTAATGCTATACAAGTGCTAACCTGATTCACTGCTAATTGCCAGTCTGGCCTCTGTACACAATAGATTGCTTTCTTTAGGAGAGTTAGCTAAGCAGGGGGGAAACTCCTCTCCTGCAAAAGAAACCCCCCATCCCTTTCCTATTTTTTAAAAAAGAAAATCACCCCCTACCTCCTCTGCAGCTGCTCCTGGTAAGGGGAAGTCATTCTCTTCTTAACTAGAGTTCCTGCCAGCTGCTGCTATAGGCTGAGGCGACTTCTCTGCACCCCTTTCCAAGTTAGATCTCCCCTGCTAATGCTGCCAATTTTCACAGAAGTCGAAAAGAGAAACTTTTGAAAGTGTTTGTCAATTTCACCTCATTTTTACAAAAATGAAAAAGAAAGAAACTGTAGGAGATCCTGATTTAGAGGTAAAAGTGGGGGAAGTGTTGGTAATTCCATTTTCCCCCTCAAAAGCATCCTAAGTGCCTCAGCTTTATAACTGCATACACTTTAATATATAATAAAGTGTTGGCAATCCCCTTGTAGTTTCCAGGCCAAAAAAATAAAAATAAAAAATAGTAGTGTACTTGACAATCAGGTTGTCAATTTCAACCTCTTCTTTCTAAAAACTTTACATGAAAGGGTAGTGGATTTGTTAAGAGGAAAAAGTCAAGGGGGAGGATAACAAATAGTGAAAGAATGAGGAAATAAAGGAAAAAGGTGAGGGTTGCACATCATCACCAAGCCTGTCAAAACTCACACCTTCTAATGAGGGGAGAACAAAAGGGTGTAAATTCAATGGTCTACCCTTAATATGTGGCCATCTAAAGTGTGTTCAGGTTTTAAATGTGCTGGTGATCTCTCACTGGCTATGCTTCAGCAAAGTCCAAGGTAGGGGTCAGCAAACTTTTTCAACAGGGGGCCGGTCCACTGTCCCTCAGACCTTGTGGGGGGCCGGACTATATTTTTTCTGGGGAAATGAACAAATTCCCATGCCCCACAAATAACCCAGAGATGCATTTTAAATAAAATCACACATTCTACTCATGTAAAAACAAGCTGATTCCCGGAACGTCCGCAGGCCGGATTTAGAAGGTAATTGGGCCAGATCCGGCCCCCGGGCCACAGTTTGCCTACCCATGGTAAGAGGTAGTGACTGGGATATGATTTGTCTGGAGTATCATATTGAATTGTCAAATGTTGCCTGGCCTTGCCTTAGGGCTCCGACTGAGTTTCCCCCCTCCACCCCAGTGATTTATTTTGGAAATCACCCACTTGGAAGGACCCCACCAGATAATAAATTTATAGCACAACAAATGCTTCATTGCCAGTGTGGTTCATTGTGAAGCCTCTTGAACTCTTAAGAGTTGCTTCCTTGTTTTGGAAATACTGTTCCCCACCCCCCACCCCAATACTCAAATCACATATTTGTTTCTCAGAATACGCCATTATTTTCCCAACCAGTGGGATCCTATGCTTATGTGAGATTCCTCTCCCTGCCATGTTGTGATTTAACACCTGCACAGCCAACTGGCTAACTAACTCCCTGCACAGAGCAATTCATTGCCAATCTCACACTGTAGCCAGTCTTTGGAATCTCTGGGGAAATTTATAAAAGAGATGTCAATGGATGGCTGTTAGCTATAACAGCTAAACTGAACCTGCCTGTAAAGCAGCGGCATATTTTTGAATACCAGATACTGGGCATGGAAGCCCTCCTTTTGAGAACACAGAAGCTCTAAACAGAACACAGGGCTAGGTAAGTCTAAGTCCAACATGCCATACATTCTGTCATGCAGATGTTGTGGACTCCAGTTCCCATAATCCCCCATCACCATGGGGATGATGGAACTTGTAGTCTACAAGGGCACCACATTCCCTACTCTAGTTCAATGTGATGTTTCAGCTGAGCTCCTTGAGACCATCTCTGTGCAGTCTGGGGCCAGAATTCAGAATGCATTTCTGCTTGCCCAATGGAATGAGCTCCCCTCTCCTCCACTTGAGCAGTCTTCTGGGGCTTCCCCCAGATTTGTGGGGCATGCAGGGGGCGGAGAAGGGAAAAAGGCCCATTCGCTCTAGCAGAAGTCCTTGTACTGGCTGCTGTTGGCAGACCTAGCTAGATGACTCCAGGCCCAAGTATTCCATCTGTGGTCACTAGAATCAGGGACGAGACATCAGCCCTTACAGGCAACGAAAGATTTCCCCCCATGTGTTTCAATCAGACACTTGAAAAATCCATTGTGTACATGATAATCCACTACTGCTTCCCTCTATTCCAAAGTTCCAAAAACAAATCATTGGGCAACGGTACGATGTTTCCAATCCCGAGGGAGTGGGGCCAGTTTCATGCTGGGAACTCAAGAATTTGTAATCCCTGTCCCCGTTCCCTATGGGAAAGATACACCATCAAGGACTGGGGGAGTTCAGACAAGACCTTTCAATTCAGCCCTAACTTTGAACTCACCATCCTAACCTTAGAAGTACAATATGCGGCAACCTGAGCTCAGAGGCAGAGGTAGTAGAAGGCAAGGGACCATAGCTGTCAACTTTTCCATTTTCTTGCGAGGAATCCTATTCGGAATAAGGGAATTTCCCTTAAAAAAGGGAAAAGTTGACAACTATGCAAGGGACACAACCACCTCAGAACTTTTGAGCTCTCTCTTCCACCTAAGAAGCTCAGGGCACGAAGAATGCTAGCAAGTCAGGAAAAAAGGGGGCAGCACAGTGCTTTCCCTGCAACCCTGCTGGATCAGGCCCAAGGCCCATCTTGTCCAGCATCCTGCTCTCACCATCGCCCATGAGCACAACATGGCCACCTGCGATTCCTAGCAACAGGAATCTGGAGGCACACTGCCCATGACAGCAGAGATGGTTCATAGCCATTGCGGCTGGTAGCCATTAATAGCCAGATTCCCTTATCCTTCCTGTTTTCCCCTTGCAGGGAGTTGTGTTTCATAGGAGAGCAGTCCGAGATATCACAGAATTGTAGAGTTGGAAGGGATCCTGAGAACCGTCTTGTCCAATCCCCTGAAATGCAGGAACACACAGCTTTCCCATACAGTGGTACCTCGGGTTAATTCATTACGGAGGTCCGTACTTAACCTGAAACTGTTTTTACCTTGAAACACCACTTTAGCTAATGGGGCCTCCTGCTGCTGCCGCGCCGCCGGAGCCCGATTTCAGTTCTCATCCTGAAGCAAAGTTCTGAACCTGAAGCACTATTTCTGGGTTAGCGGAGTCTGTAACCTGAAACGTATGTAACCTGAAGCATATGTAACCTGAGGTACCACTGTATGGGGATCGAACTTCCAACCTTGGTGTTATGAGCTCTAAGCAGCTGAGCTACCCATCTCCACCTGCAGCCTAAATACATACAATCCATTCTACCACATCAGGATTCTATGGAATCTTGCCTTATGCCAGCTCAGACTATTTGTCCATTTTGGGCCAGCATTGCCTGCTCTGAGTGGGAGCAGCTCTTTAGGGGGTCTCGGAGAGAAGTCTTTGCCATCAACTGCTGCTTTTTTAAAAAAAGAAACTTTGAGGACTGAACGCATCAGGACTGGCTGCCTGCAGCTGATTCCGTTAACCACTCTGCCCGGCGTGTGTGGATTGAGGCACTGCAGGCAAGGACTTTTGCACACCACATTGCTCCTTCTCTTTCCACAAGGAAAACAGACCCTAGAAAGGCCCCCTAAACTTCCCAGTGCCCTGAGGTGGGGGGAGGAGAGTCATATTGGCTGTAAGGAGAGGCAAGTATATACATGCATAATGCATTCCATTTGTAATCCAAGAAGCACACACACACACACACACACACACACACACACACACAAATTGCAGTGCACCCACATTCTATAAAAAAGAAAGACAAGGCACTGTGGAAAATAATAATAATAATAATAATAATAAATGTATTTATTCCATTGTACAGAAATATAATTAATATTTCCATTAGAGAAGAATTAAAGAAAGAAGGGGTATGTGTATGGAAAGTAACTCAGAGGAAAGATCACATATCTGCCCTGGTTGAAACAATTAGTTTTGCTTTGCCTGAGATCTAAAGCATAAAGGACGTGGGATCGCTGTTGACTGGCTGTGTCAATCTATAAAGTTGCTTTGATCCCTTTCAGCGCAGAAAATGACTAACAGAGACTGGAAAAGTGACCTCACAGCACTGCAGAGCGGGCTCTCCCCACACAAGTGAGCACAGTCATAAAGCACTATTGATCTGAAGCAGCCTCATAAAGATCAAGAGATAGCAGGCCATCGCATAGAGGCCTGATTCATCAGGCGTTGTCCGTCCACCAGACAAAACCCTACGGAACCATTTTTGACCCTTTTGCCACAGCAAGGCCTAAGGTGACATAAGAATCTCTCTATCTCTCTCTCTCTGTCTGTCTCTCTGTGTGTCTCTCTCACATACACCTCCAGAATATTGGGCAGATCATGATGATGCCAATTATTGCAGATCCTCCAAGTGTCCCTGTTTTCCAGGGACATCCTTGATTTAGAGAAAGTGTCCCGGTTTCCAATTGGATCCCAAAATGTCCCGCTTTCCCTTAGGATGTCCCTATTTTCATTGGAGAAATGCTGGACGATATAGAGTTATCCGACCCCCCGAGCCATCCTGCATAGGGAAATTGTTTTTTTTTTTAATGTTTAATGTTAGATTGTGGTTTTTTATATATGTTGGAAGCTGCCCAGAGTGGCTGGGGCAACCCAGTAAGACGTGTGGGGTATAAATAGTAAAATTATCATTATGAAATGGGACATCCCTATTTTCATTGGATAAATGTTGAAGGGTATGGTATTGCTATTTTTTTTTTTTTAAGTATACTCATGCCTCTGTTTCCAGGCCAGCATCCGTTTGGGCATTCCAAATGGGCTGGTTGTTTTGAGCATCTGCTATTGAAAAATTCTGTGCAGGGCTGATGTGGTTCATGCCACATCTCATTGTCAGTCATCCCTTGCATTTGGGTTCCTGACGCTCACAAAAAAAGTCTGTCGCACACCATGGAGTGTGGACGGAAGTCTTGCACTTTCCCAATTCCTCGCAATTCTGTTGTCATCATCAGAATTGCTTTTCCTTCTTTCATGTGTTGTCCAAGTTTGCACATGACAGTAAGCTGCAGTCCCATGACTGCATGAACGTGGCAGCTCTAAAAAGGGAGCTTCCACCTGTTTTTAAATCGCCACAAAATGGCAGCGAAGGGCTTGTCCACACCTTCGTTTGAGTGAGTGGGGAAGTGCCCCCCTTTCACAAGTATCTGGAGGACTTGGGGGTTCCTTGGAGGAATGTCATTTTGACATACAAATTGTAAGTAAATAATGAACTGGGAATTAAAATCGAAGTTACTTGAAAGTTAACTCTTTCAAAATCAGTAGGTGATGTCCAATGCTAAACCCCACCAAGAATGGACTTAAGTCCATTGATTCATTGGGACTACTCTCAGTATGACCTAGTTGGATGCCACCAAACAGAACTCACTGCAGAGAAAACAAGCTTAGGATGAGAATGTTAAAGGGAAATACACTATTACCTTTTTTTTGAAAATCTAAGAGGTGGGACAGATATTGTTTTCTGACATACAAGAGCCCTCATCTGTGCAAGTTAGGTAGGAGTCAGGAGAGGAACAGGGATTTCTGCACTAAGTTAGTGATGCAAGTCTTTGTCACTGCCAGCTGGCTCAGCCAGCAGAAGCAAGCAAAGGGATATCTCCATTCAATCCAAACGCCTTGTAGCCCTTCATGGGATGTGTAGAGTACATTTCTAGTCACTGCACCAGATTTAAACCTGCTGTCAGGATGTTGTCAGCGGCTCCTGGCTGGTTGCCCAGGAAATTAAAAAGACAAGGAGAAGTTTCTTACCTGAAGGAGCGTCTCCACCTACATTGGTCAGTCCGGACACTGAGGTCCAGCGCCGAGGGCCTTCTGGCGGTTCCCTCACTGCGAGAAGTGAGGTTACAGGGAACCAGGCAGAGGGCCTTCTCGGTAGTGGCGCCTGCCCTGTGGAACGCCCTCCCAGCAGATGTAAAGGAAATAAACAACTATTTTACTTTCAAAAGACATCTGAAGGCATCCCTGTTCAGGGATGTTTTTAATGTTTAATGCTGCCTTGTGTTTTTAATATTTGGAAAGAGTGGCTGGGGAAACCCAGCCAGATGGACGGGGTATAAATAATAAATTATTATTATTATTACTATTACTTACAGTCCGTTTTTATTTCAATCATTACACAGAGAGGCTATAGAACCTGGCCTTTTAGATAATGGCATTGATCTGAGTGAATCTCCACCCCACTGTCTCTCCCACTTCCTCATTTGTCATCCTCATCACCTCCCCTATGGGTGCTGCTACGTGCCCTCTGTCTTTGAACTCTTTGCTCTCTTACTTTTAAGGCTCGCCGGGTTCTGGGAGATGGAGGGTCTGGAATGCTTTCTAATGACAACGTGTCAGCCAGCTGTTGCTCTGGCTCTCCCATGATTTCCCAGCATTCCCCCTCATCTGCCTCTGAGCTGTGGCCTCCCTCAAACCCCTGTTGTAAATCTATACTGTTTTCCTCTTCCTCCTCCCTGGAAGGGTCAGGCTGGGGTGGCAGTCTCCACCAATCCTCCTCTGCCCAGTCCCTGACACCCACCCCAGTTCGCTGGGGGTTCTTCTAGCTCTTCAGAGCAAAATTAGGGGCGATGTGGAGTGAGGTTGGGGAAGGAGAAGGAGTAGTAGAAGGAAGGGAAGTTCTGTTGGACTCATAGAAGTCATTCTGCACACACAGTAATTTGGTTGGATACAACTCAGTAATACTCCCAACAATACATACCTGTGATTTCTGCATTGTAGGGCATTGCACTAGATCAGCTTTTCTCAACCTGCGGGTCCCCAGATGTTGTTGAACTACAACTCCCATCACCCCTAGCTAGCAAGGCCAGAGCTCAGGGATGATGGGAGTTGTAGTCCAACAACATCTGGGGACCCACAGGTTGAGAACCGCTTCACTAGATGATCCTTGGGGTCCCTTCCACTTCTACAATTCTAGGATTCCACTATTCCCATATTGCTTATGGATGGTTTTGTTTTGTTTTTAAAGAGCAAAGTAAGATAAATTGAACTTGAATGTGCTTGATTATATTCAAATGATTTGCTATTAATTCCAGTTATTGCTTTCTGCAGTTGTTAATGTTCGTTTTGGCATTAAATTCCTTTTGCTTCTGTTGTGACTTAGGTTTTGTGCTTTGGATGAATCTGCTAGTTTTCATTCTGATGCCCTCAAAGTGATGCATGTCCATATGAAAAGGTGTTTAAGATGTTTGCTAAAAAGAGGGGAGGGGGAGGCAGCAAAATCAACCAACAGCTTCAGCGTAACAGCCAAAAATTGCAGGTGATTGCAAAAGGTTATTGACGGAGGAAGAGCACTTGCCTTGGTACAAGCCTGTTCACAATCTGATGTGACTCAGCTCAAGCCAGACGTAGTTGTTTCTGTTTTCGTAAAGCTCTATTGGGTTCAGTCGGCAACTAGATGTGATTAACACTCACCTCTCCTGTTAAAGTTGCCCAATATAACAGTTAATCTGGTTAATGCAGTTGTTTCCAAGTTAACCCATGCTATGTAAATATGACACAACAATTGTACTCAGAAGGCTTTTGTAAAACCAGTTTTATCACAGAAATACAAATAGCAAAAGGGAAGGGATTGAGCAGGATGGAGAAGCAGAATGTCTATCGGTAAACCATAGAGCAATTCAGTTTTGGATGTGTGAACTCAGGCCAGCCAGCAACAAATGTAATTTATTTTTATTTGCTGCATTACCAGAATAACGAGTTGGGGGAAAAGAAAGAAAAAAGGAAAATGGAAACAACTTAGGACCAGGGTATTTGGAGACTGCTTTTCCCAGTTGATTTCTACCATTTCAGATCCCACTGTTCAGTATTTTTGTTTTAACGTTCCATTTAGTGTTTTATTGAATTTCTGTTGTATTCTTGTTATGATGTGGATAGTCTTTGTTGGTGATGTTATTACCGTAATATATTAAGGAATATCTAAGTTGTGGAAATGCAAATAAATAAATAAATAAATGACACAAAACGACGAGAGCTGTAGTCCAGCAACAGCTGGAGGACCACAGAGTTTTCTCCGCCGCTGCACAAAACATGATGCCTTTTCATCTTCGCCATCAAATCATGCACCATCATACAGGCCCATTCACATGTTATGGTGGCCTGATTCCACATCTGCATCAACATTCTTGGTGGGAGAGGCATATGTAAGGTGAAGGGAAGATGCAGTGTCATAAGGGACACATGGAAGCTACCTTCTACTGGGTCAAATAATTTGTTCCTCCACTCCATTATCTTCCAATGAGTAGCAAGTGCCTTTCCAGGGTCTTGAGGATTGGAAAGATTGCATGCAAATATTTAAAGTATTAGATAGATAGTGTTGCTGACAGGATAAACCTAGAAATTAATAAATGCTGGGATTTTGGTTACTTGTGGTACGAAGGGAGAATGCAAAGTTCAGAGGAATTCCTGGGCTGGCTTATGCAAACCAGCCTGGTTGGCTGGGGGAAGTTAGCATTACAAAAAGGTGTTGATGGGCCATAGAAGGATGCTTTGGCCTTGGGAGTCAGGTGTCATGAAGGTTGCCGAGGTAACTGTGTGTCTGCAGGGACAAGAAAAGGGAGTTTTGAAGCAGGGGCTTCTGGACAGAAGGAGAAGTAAGTAAGACAGAGATCCCGCTTGGAGAGGGAGATGAAAGGTCACCTGCAATATCGTGAGCCATGCTGCAAGTTCTGGACTCCCTCCATGCAGACTGAAGGTGTCAATAGGTGAATAAACCCTATTTCTTAAAGCACAACAGTCCCCACCATGTCTTCTATTCTCCAAAGGGACACAGACTCTCTGTGTGTGCCTGTGACCCAATGCACTCTTGCAGAGAGAGGGGCAGGCACCGTGCTTTTCTAACAATATTACTGACGCCTGTTCCACATCCAGATATAGCAGGGCCCTCCAGAATATTGTTTCCCACCTCTGTATACGGTATGATCACCCTGATTCCTTTTTAGCTCCCAGTTTTGAGACATTCAATCTTCTTCCATGTCTGAGATGGCGTTCAAATTAAAGCGTGTCAATTTGGCATTCATTTAGCCTAAGGAAGATGCATGACAGTGGCAAAGTGCAGAATCCCCAATAAAATATTACGCCTTAAATATTACCTTCCCTGTGCAGGGCTGCATATTAGCTGATATAGGTAATCAATGTGAGGCTGACATATATGCATCACCAAGGTAGGCTTCTGCTGTGCTAAGCTTGATCTCTGTTTAGGTAAGCAAAAGGAGTTCAGAAAATGGGAGCTTTGCTTTTGATAGGCTTCCCCCTCCCCTATGGAGAAAAAGATAATGGTTCAGTCCTGTGGAATGGACAGGGCATAGATTTCCATTGCAAAATGTGATTTCAAACCCCCTCCCTTTGCTAGTTCTAAATTTTAGCATGCAGCATCTTGAGGAAACAAAATTACTTTTTTTGTAATCAACTCTCTGCATGAAACATTCATTTACTCATCCCCTGCATGGCTCCAGGACTTACGTTATTCATTAGTTTTTAATAAAGTTTCCATTGGAAAATGTTACATTTGCTGCACATTCCATTGTCTATAACGGCAGTTTCCAATATTACACTGGAACGCTAGTTCACGTGAACAACATAATTTGTGAAGCAGAGTTCCTAATCACATGAAGGTCTCTTTTAAGGTGCTGAATGTCACAGTGACCATCTTTCAGTGGGCCAACGTACACTTTACAGTGGTAGGTGTAGTCGATGCATTTGACCCAGTGTTGTCTACCAACACATCTGCCGTCACTTGGGGGCAGAAAATGAAGCCTGTGCATCTAGATTCTCATACCCCGCAAGTGTCCTGGAAAAAAAATGAGACCTCCTGTTTCCCCCCCACGAGAGCATGGTGGTTATTTGGGCCACCGTCATCTCATGCAATTTCATGCCAAGATCTTGCCCAGAAAAAAGCACTTTTTCAGGACCACAATCTCACTCAGCATAGCCCCGAAAAGTGCATCTTTTCGGCTCCGTTATCTCCTGTGGTTCATGTGACTTTTATGGGAGCATGGATGGGGAAAAATGAGTCCCAGTATTGAGGGTATGGATTCTGAGGTGTGTACAAGAGAATGAGAGAGAAAGGTGGTGCACACACGCATGTGTGTGTGTGTGTGAGAGAGAGAGAGAGAGTGTGTGTGTGTGAGAGAGACCATAGTGTTTCTGCATGTACATAAATGTATGTGTGTGAGTGTGGGACTCCACTCACTTTGGTCCCATCTGTCTTTTGGCCACACTCACCTTCAGCAAGCAGCCCCTGGAGGAGTTTCTATAGGCCAACACAATCCTTCAGCAAAAAGAGAGAGAGAAAGAAATTAGCCAGAAGGTTGTACCATCAGTGTCTAGCATCTCCGGCTTAAAGGCTGAGGCAGAAGGTGAGTAACTCCTCTGTCAAGACCCAGAAGAGCCTTTCCCACTCCACAGTGGGAAAGATTACACATACAATAAAAATGGAAGAGCCTCTGGCTGAAAATCTTTCCCCAGCCTTGGAGTCACAGCCTAAGAGCCCAAGATCATCAGCCCAAGATACTTGAGTGATTGTTTCCCTACTGTGCTTCTTTGCATAGTACCTAAAATACTCTCAGGCACTGTGCAAAGAACGGAAAAGACAGCTCCCTGCCATAAAGGGTTGTAGACCAATAGACAGAACCCGAGGAAAGTGGGATGGTGAGGGAAGTTGAAGATGAGTCGCTTCAAGTGATGAAGACAAAATGAAGATAGATCACGACCAGATGAAATGGGCAATGCAGGTGTAGAAGGGGGTGAAGTCAAATGATGGTTTTCGCAGACAGACCACTTCAGTGCAGCCAGGTGACTACAAATGAGGTTGTATCAATATGAGTTGTATCAATATGATCTCCTCTCTCACCCCCAAAATGGTCTGGAGACAGAGGCAGCAAACCAAGAAGATGGACCAGGAGAGAACGATTTGTTTCCAAGTATTGAAAAAAAATCTCTGCCACACATGACTGCTCTCCTTCTTCATCCTAGGCATTTTGAGAATGCTGTTCCTGATTGAATTCAAGTTCTTACTCAAGCAATTGTGTGCTCAGAGAAGGGCTGTTGTGTTCATTCTGATAGCTGCATGGCGCCTTTGCTTCAGCTCAGCAGCTAGAGACCACGTAGTCCTCGTGTGGCGATGTCAGCTTCAGCTTTTGTCCCCCTCCTGTTTGGAACTGAATGTTGGAAATCTGCGAGAGAGGGCCTGCAGAGAAGGCCTGGGATCCCACGATTCTGTCCCAGGCAGGAAAATCCCCGCTGCAGCTGCAGGAGGAGAACAATTTGTCCAATCATCAGCTCAAGCGGGAGGTCACTGCTGATTGGGGCTGCACCTATTATTATGTACTTAAGAGGCTTCTGCAGCAACAAAGAGCCATACAGAGGGAAGAAGGAGATGGCAGAGGCACCTGCTGGCCTCACCTTGGCCTGCTGGAGGCTCATTGGTTTCCTCTCCGCTAAAATCCTTGCAATGAAAAGGACTCATTTGTGAGGAATGTGAAAACCGTGTCCCTTGCTGTATACCAAAAGCAAAAAAACCCACACTCACCAGCTCAGGGCAGTCATCAAAATACCTATTTTCTGCCAAGAAAATTAGAAAAGTACAAGTGGATATTAGCATAATGCCACAAAGGATGCTACTTCCATAGTGATGTGCTGCATGTCTGCAGATCACCTAGATGCAAGATCAGCAATTATGTCTTCAGCTTTCCACCCCCAGAAACACAACACACAGGGCTTTTCTAACTCTCTCGTAGAAATAAAGATGCATCTGCTGCTGCTGCTTCAACATTCCAGTGAGGCTCAGGATCCACAGAGTCCTTCATTCATAGTGGACTCTTTGGGAAGAAGAATGGCTTCACAGTTTCAACAATGGCTCGGTGAAGTGTTTCTGTTTATTCTAACAAGCAGTCGAGCCAGCTGGAATCCTTCCAACTGGAATGATGTTTCTGTGACAGTTAGATAATAACTGGGCATTCAGTGAATGGTGTAAGAACATAAGAAGAGCCTCTTGGATCAGGCCAATGGGACATCTAGTCCAGCATCCTGTTCTCACAATGGCATAACCAGAAGCTCGAAAGTAGGACCAGACCACAACTGCACTCTATCCACTTGTGACTGCCAGCAACTGGTGTTCAGAGTGAGACTATGTGTGAAAAGGATGGAATGTTAGAATTCCTGCTCTGTGACTGGAGTCATGGGATTTTTGTCTATCACTTGGTGGTGTATGTTTTGACTCCCCAGAGTGGGAAGTGACGGAGACAGGATGTTTGTGTTACTGTGTTCTGTGAAGTAGGACTATTGTCCTTTGTTTTCTCTCTCTGCTTTCTGATGCTACAGAGAGAGGGAGCCATGTTGCAGTGCTCCGTGTGTATTTATATGTAAATAAAGTGTGTATTTATATGTAAAGTTACTTTATTTTTAAATAAAGTAAATTTACTTTATTTACTTTATGTAAATAAAGTAGATTAGTCAAAATGCTGAGTTGCTGAGTTCTGTTACACAAGCTGCAAAGACTCTGCAGATCCCTAAGTGTGCCGATGTCTGTTGGCATCGGTCGCTGTGATGTTCGGGCTGAAGAAAGCTTTTGAAGCTCCCGAACGATCAACCAGGAGGGAGGGAACATGCCAGTCAGGCATGTGTCTCTGCCAGGGTCCTACTCGAGAGTAGAATGAGCTCCTGACATGGAGATGAGATAGTAATTAACCAGAACAAAGGGTCTTGAGGAAACTCTTGAAGATCAAGCTCATGGGTGGAGATACTAATGTTGTTGAACTTCAACTCCCATCAGCCACCCCTAGCCAGCATGGGCAGTTGGAGTCCATCAACATCTCAAGGGTCATGTGTTCCTCATCTATGAGCTTGTATATCTTCTCAGGTCCAGAAGCCTTTTCCATTAGAGACCTTAACATATTCTGTGTGAATAACTCTGCAAGCACCACACAATTTAGCATTAACACTTGGAGTAATGCATACTCCTCAGATTGGGGTGGATAGTCCGTGGGGATATTTGGAGCCAGCCCAGCCCAGTGTCCACCACACCACACAGACAATCAAATGTGCATCCATTACTTTCCTAATATGCACCCACCGCATATTGTAAGACAATGCTTCCTTGATCTCATTCACTTTGCGATCAATCAGGAAACTGAAGACTGACTGTTAGCATATGTGCTGAACATAATAATTGTTTCAAGGGGTCCCTTGCTGAAACATGCCGTGAACCTTCACTTCAGAAATCAAAAGGCTTTGATCCAGCGATACCCACATTCAGAAAGATGCTTCGTGCAACAAGTATTACACGTGCAAAACGTCCTGCCTTAAGAGAGGGCAGAATGGCCAGTTACTCTGCACTGTCAATATGTGGAAATGGAAATTCCTTTGTGAAGCCATGCACAAAGGAATCCTAGTTAGGTTCTTCCATTGCAGGGGTGCCAACTTGAATAAAATATGGGGCGGGGGGCAGGTAATTGATCTGTGTAATTGATCACATGACGCAGTGCACGCACACCATTTGAATGGCAATGCCCACCAACTTGGGGGGTGGCCCCCTCAAATATTTTATTGGGGGGCAAACCTCCAACAGCCCCTAGGAGCTGTTCCTATGTTCCTATGTTCCATTGATTGGAAGATAGAGCAGTGAGTCTGATCTTATTTTACACAGGGAGATCCTGTACAATTTCTTGCCTGGATTGGACTTGCTTTTTTTCCTAAATAGGTTTACTTCTTCTTTTTTCTTTTTCTTATTGCCAGATAACACTGTCATTCTGACAGCCTGTGCCATTGACAGCACAATCTTACACTCAGAAATAATTCCTACTGAGTTCAATGACTTACTCCCAGGAAAATGTAGTCTCTGTCTCTCTGTCTGGCTGTTGTTTGTCTCTCTCTCACACTCACACACAATTTTTCAAAAGGCAAATAATCTTGTTTCTTGTTCCCCTTTCTCTCCCTTTAAAAAGTAAATAAATACAGGTACATAAAATAAATAAATACAGGTACATAAACAGTGTTGCTCCTCCTCCAATGTCTTCCAAGACTCGATCTCAGCCTTGAAAATGTTAAGCCTGATACACAAACAGTTCCAAAAAGAGATGTGAGAGACTGTAAAACGTTCAAACTGCCAGACATTCTGCTATTAATATGTATATATTTCCAAGCATCAACATGGAATTATAACTTCCACAAAGTTTTATTTTCCACTAGCCTCTTTGAGGAATTATTGCAACGAGAGTACCTGACTTTAGAACATGACAACAAACTTCGTGACTCTGTGCACACTATATGTTTCTATCTTTTACAATGTAACTTGGAACTGGAAGCTCCACTTATTCAGAACTGGAAAGGCTATAAACTAATTGATGAAATAGTAACTAAAAATACGTGTCCTTATTTCAGGGTCCCTTGTTAGAGAGGGGAACTTTTAAGACTACTATGAAAAGAATCTGAAAAAAGCAAAACTTTATTCCTCTTCAAGTCCCATAGTTGGCAGAGTGATCAATAGCAAAGGGCATAGGAGACTGCTTTTTTCACCTTTTTGTTCTGCTAAAGTAGTAACATAACTGGAAATGAGCTAAACAGAAAGACTAAAAGTCTCCCCCCTTCACTACTCCTGTTTTAACTGGCAATTTTCTCACATGTTCTCTCTCTCTCTCTCTCTCTCTCTCTCTCTCTCTCTCTCTCCCTCCCTCCCTTCCTCCCTCCCTCTCCCTCTCTGTCTCTCTAATCCTATTTGTCTAATTCCCACAAGCCATTGGAGGGAAAATAGCATAAATTCTGCCAATAACATGCTGAAACTATGCAATTTACCCTGAAGTAAAAGTGGAATCTCTCCCTGTCCACACCCCTTTTTTGACCTCATCACCAAACGGTGGGTTTCAGTGTGAAAACCTTCCTATCACACTGCAGACCCATTTCCCCCTATTCAACACTAGACTGCACACCATAATTAAACCTTGGGGGCTTGGAGATTTTTGGATGAAAGCATAAAGAAATGCAACGTGCAGGCCTCTTACCTCTAACCCACATCTTGCTGTGAGGGTTTTCTTTAGTTATACATGGTTTCACAGGAAAACATGCTTGGGGGTTGGGAAATGACTGGAGGGAACTGAATTAGCACCTTCAATGTTGCTTGTAATGGGTCCCGTTTGCCTAATGAGAGGAGCATTATTATATTAAAAAGTGCTGTGGAGTCAGCTTGGGACCACCTTACTAGTTAAGGGAGAAGCTCCTTTCCTAGCAATGCTTAAATTCTGCCGTGATGATGTGGCCTATAATTATAGAAAGAAAAACGAAGATTTCAGCCAGATGACTGGTCTTTTGACTCGTGGTCCACACTTTGTCGCTACGTAACTTCAAACCTGACAGAGGAACCAAAACTGTTTTAATCAGAAAACGGTCCAATTTCCAGTTGACCTGGTTTGACCAATGGTGACGAAGAAAGGCCTCACCAATCCTACATACTGGTTGCTCTAAAATATTAGGCTATTTCAAACTTGACTTCCAAGGCATGCAACTATTCAATCTGGATTGTATAACTATGACTGTTCAGAGGGGGGGGGAAACCTAAAATTTTCAAGCTTGGGACACGGGTGGTGCTGTGGGTTAAACCACAGGCCCTAGGGCTTGCTGATCAGAAGGTTGGCGGTTCAAATCCCCACGACGGGGTGAGCTCCCGTTGCTCAGTCCCAGCTCCTGCCAACCTAGCAGTTTGAAAGCACGTCAAAGTGAAAGTAGATAAATAGGTACTGCTCCGGTGGGAAGGTAAATGGTGTGAACTGCTCAGGTTCACCAGAAGCAGCTTAGTCATGCTGGCCACATGACCCAGAAGCTGTATGCCAGCTCCCTTGGCCAATAAAGTGAGATGAGCGCTGCAACCCCAGAGTCGTCTGCGACTAGACCTAATGGTCAGGGGTCCCTTTACTTTTACCTAAACTTACTAAATTTTGGGAGAAAGTGGTGGTTCCAAGAACTCACTCTGTGCCCCCTCTCTTTCCCTCCCTCACACCATGGGGGGAGAGAATAATAATGCTAATGCTAACTTACCTTGCTGTAAGGATTACACCTAGAATGATGATGGATGTGAAGAGCTTTGAATACTTGAAAGCACAATGCAAATGTTAAGTGTCATTATCATCAAACATCAGTCAACCAAGATGCCTTTCAATGGCGGCAGTTCACACTTCCAGTAAAGAGTCAACAACAAGTGACCTACATTATAGATATGAATAAGAGCAATGGCTGAATTCCAACAAGATCTCTATTTTTAGTAAGCCAGCAAACCAATAATCAGTGAATCACACTAAGGATGTAGTTCAGGGTCAAGTTTTTCTTCACAGGTGTACTGTTTATAGGACCCTGAGGGGTGGTATTTTAAAATACTAGTGTGCATGTATGATGTGAGATGATAGACAGACAGATACTGTATCTATAAAATATGTATGTGGCACATTCACATGTAAAACAAGTAAAAGAAAAAGAAAACAGTGGAAACTGTAAATCTGGATTAAACTGAGAAAAATATGGATGACATTTTGATGACAACTTTATTACATTTATTGTCCACCTTTCCTCCTAAGAGCTCAAGATGGCAGTTCTTGCCCCTCCCCCCTTCAATCCTGACAACAACCTTGTTGTGGGTTTAAGAGGGCTAAGAAGCAGTGACTAGCCAAAGGCCACCCAGTGGCTGAATGGGGATTGGAACTCTGGTCTCCTGGGTCCTGGGCCTCACTCTGACAACTACACACTATGCCACACTGCCCAGTGGAGAAGCATGTGCACATAAGCAGCCAGTCCTGGTGGTACTGCAATTAAACTGCTAGTACATTTGCAAATGGGACGCGGGTGGCGCTGTGGGTTAAACCACAAAGCCTAGGACTTGCCGATCAGAAGGTTGGCAGTTTGAATCCCCACGACAGGGTGAGCTCCCGTTGCTTGGTCCCTGCTCCTGCCAACCTAGCAGTTCGAAAGCACGTCAAAGTTTGTTGTTGTTGTTTAGTCGTTTAGTCGTGTCCGACTCTTTGTGACCCCATGGACTAGAGCACACCAGGCACTTCTGTCCTCCACTGCCTCCCACAGTTTGGACAGACTCATGCTGGTAGCTTCGAGAATACCATCCAACCATCTCATCCTCTGTCGTCCCCTTCTCCTTGTGCCCTCCATCTTTCCCAAGATCAGGGTCTTTTCCAGGGAGTCTTCTCTTCTCATGAGGTGACCAAAGTATTGGAGCCTCAGCTTCAGGATCTGTCCTTTCAGTGAGCACTCAGGGCTGATTTCCTTAAGAATGGAAAGGTTTGATCTTCTTGCAGTCCATGGGACTCTCAAGAGTCTCCTCCAGCACCATAATTCAAAAGCATCAATTCTTCGACGATCAGCCTTCTTTATGGTCCAGCTCTCACTTCCATACATCACTACTGGGAAAACCATAGCTTTTACTATACGGACCTTTGTTGGCAAGGTGATGTCTCTACTTTTTAGGATGCTGTCTAGGTTTGTCATTGCTTTTCTCCCAAGAAGCAGGCGTGTTTTAATTTCATGACTGCTGTCACCATCTGCAGTGATCATGGAGCCCAAGAAAGTAAAATCTCTTACTGCCTCCATTTCTTCCCCTTCTATTTCCCAGGAGGTGATGGGACCAGTGGCCATGATCTTCGTTTTTTTTGATGTTGAGCTTCAGACCATATTTTGCGCTCTCCTCTTTCACCCTCAATAAAAGGTTCTTTAATTCCTCCTCACTTTCTGCCATCAATGTTGTATCATCTGCATATCTGAGGTTGTTGATATTTCTTCCGGCTATCTTAATTCCAGCTTCGGATTCATCCAGCCCAGCCTTTCGCATGATGAATTCTGCATATAAGTTAAATAAGCAGGGAGACAATATACAGCCTTGTCGTACTCCTTTCCCAATTTTGAACCAATCAGTTGTTCCATATCCAGTTCTAACTGTAGCTTCTTGTCCCACATAGAGATTTCTCAGGAGACAGATGAGGTGATCAGGCACTCCCATTTCTTTAAGAACTTGCCATAGTTTGCTGTGGTCGGCACAGTCAAAGGCTTTTGCATAGTCAATGAAGCAGAAGTAGATGTCTTTCTGGAACTCTCTAGCTTTCTCCATAATCCAGCGCATGTTTGCAATTTGGTCTCTGGTTCCTCTGCCTCTTCTAAATCCAGCTTGCACTTCTGGGAGTTCTCGGTCCACATACTGCTTGAGCCTTCCTTGTAGAATTTTAAGCATAACCTTGCTAGCGTGTGAAATGAGTGCAATTGTGCGGTAGTTGGAGCATTCTTTGGCACTGCCCTTCTTTGGGATTGGGATGTAGACTGATCTCCTCCAATCCTCTGGCCACTGCTGAGTTTTCCAAACTTGCTGGCATATTGAGTATAGTACCTTAACAGCATCATCTTTTAAAATTTTAAATAGTTCAGCTGGAATACCATCACTTCCACTGGCCTTGTTATTTGCAGTGCTTTCTAAGGCCCATTTGACTTCACTCTCCAGGATGTCTGGCTCAAGGTCAGCAACCACACTACCTGGGGTGTACGAGACATCCATGTCTTTCTGGTATAGTTCCTCTGTGTATTCTTGCCACCTCTTCTTGATGTCTTCTGCTTCTGTTAGGTCCTTACCACTTTTGTCCTTTATTACGGTAATCTTTGTACGAAATGTTCCTTTCATATCTCCGATTTTCTTGAACAGATCTCTGGTTCTTCCCATTCTGTTGTTTTCCTCTATTTCTTTGCATTGCTCGTTTAAGAAGGCTTTCTTGTCTCTCCTTGCTATTTTTTGGAAATCTGCATTCAATTTCCTGTATCTTTCACTATCTCCCTCGCATTTTGCTTGCCTTCTTTCCCCCGCTATTTGTAAGGCCTCGTTGGACAGCCACTTTGCTTTCCTGCATTTCTTTTTCATTGGGATGGTTTTCGTTGCTGCCTCCTGTATAATGCTGCGAGCCTCCACCCATAGTTCTTCAGGCACTCTGTCCACCGAATCTAAATCCTTAAACCTGTTCCTCACTTCCACTGTGTATTCATAAGGGATTTGACTTAGATTGTATCTTGCCGGCCCAGTGGTTTTTCCTACTTTCTTCAGTTTAAGCTTGAATTTTGCTATAAGAAGCTGATGATCTGAGCCACAGTCAGCTCCAGGTCTTGTTTTTGCTGACTGTATAGAGCTTCTCCATCTTTGGCTGCAGAGAATATAATCAATCTGATTTCGATGTTGCCCATCTGATGATGTCCATGTGTAGAGTCGTCTCTTGTGTTGTTGGAAAAGCGTGTTTGTGATGACCAGCTTGTTCTCTTGACAGAACTCTATTAGCCTTTGCCCTGCTTCGTTTTGCTCTCCAAGGCCAAACTTGCCAGTTGTTCATTTTATCTCTTGATTCCCTACTTTAGCATTCCAATCCCCTATAATGAGAAGAACATCCTTCTTTGGTGTCACTTCTATAAGGTCTTGTAACTCTTCATAGAATTGATCAATTTCAGTTTCTTCAGCTCCAGTAGTTGGTGCATAAACTTGGATTACTGTGATGTTAAAAGGTCTGCCTTGGATTCGTATCGAGATCATTCTATCATTTTTGAGATTGCATCCCAGTACAGCTTTTGCCACTCTTTTGTTGACTATGAGGGCCACTCCATTTCTTTTACGGGTTTCTTGCCCGCAGTAGTAGATATGATAGTCATCCGAACTGAATTCTCCAATTCCCATCCATTTTAGTTCACTGATGCCCAGGATGTCAATATTTATTCTTGCCATCTCATTTTTGACCACATCCAACTTACCCAGGTTCATGGTTCTTACATTCCAGGTTCCTATGCAATATTTTTCTTTACAGCATTGGACTTTCCTTTCACTTCCATGCATATCCACAACTGAGCGTCCTTTCGGCTTTGGCCCAGCCGCTTCATCAGCTCTGGATCTACTTGTACTTGTCCTCCGCTCTTCCCCAGTAGCATGTTGGACACCTTCCGACCTGAGGGGCTCATCTTCCAGCGTCATAACTTTTATATGCCTGTTGTCTTTGTCCATGGAGTTTTCTTGGCAGGGATACTGGAGTGGCTTGCCGGTTCCTCCTCCAGGTGGATCACGTTTGGTCAAAACTCTCCACTATGACCTGTTCATCTTGGGTGCCCTGCTCGGCATAGTTCATAGCTTCTCTGAGTTATTCAAGCCCCTTCGCCACGGCAAGGCAGTGATCCATGAAGGGGGCACGTCAAAGTGCACTCTGGTGGGAAGGTAAACGGCGTGTGCTGCTCTGGTTTGCCAGAAGTGGCTTAGTCATGCTGGCCACATGACCCAGAAGCTGTATGCCGGCTCCCTCGGCCAATAAAGTGAGATGAGCGCCGCAACCCCAGAGTTGGCCACGACTGGACCTAATGGTCAGGGGTCCCTTTACCTTACATTTGCAAAGCTTAGCAGGATCTGGTATGGTTTCAGATTGGATGGGGAACTGTGTGTTGAGATTTCTGCATTGCAGAGGATTGGACTTGATGACCCCCAGGAACACTCATGTTCCCTTCCAGCTCTACAATTCTATGACATTTTTTTAGCACTGAGTTCCCAAAAAGGTGCCATGTGGGAACAGCACCCATCCTGCCTGATGAAGAGCCCAGTTTTGTGACAATTAAATTGGTCCCAAAAACATTGTTCAGCTGCAGAATTACTCCTGTGTGTTAAGTGTGACTTACATGGAAGTAAGTCAGACTGTAATCAGGGTCAGACTGTCATCCTGCACACACTTGCTTTGGAAATAGATTTCACCGATGATGGGGCTTCCTAGTAAACATGGACAGGGTTAGATATGCATGGGGTTAGAATGAGCCCAACAGATTGTTTATTTATGTATTTATTACATTATTGGTTTATTTTTTTCCCTGTTAGGCATTTTGTGTTTTTTATATTGTGTTTTTATGAGACCTTCAGGTATAGGGCAGTATATGATGATGATGATGATAAAAAATCAATCCTACCTTTTCTCCAGTGCACTCAAAGTGGCATACAGAATTCTCTTTACCCCCTACCTTTGAGGTAGGTTAGGCTGAGAGACTAATAATAATAATAATAATAATAATAATAATAATAATAATAATTTATTATTTGTACCCCGCCCATCTGGCTGGGTTTCCCCAGCCACTCTGGGCGGCTTTCAACAAAGACCAAAAATACATTAAAATGTCACACATTAAAAACTTACCTGAACAGGGCTGACTTAAGATGTCTTCTGAATGTCAGGTAGTTGTTTATCTCTTTGACTTCTGATGGGAGGGCGTTCCACAGGGCGGGCACCACTACCGAGAAGGCCCTCTGCCTGGTTCCCTGTAGCTTTGCTTCTCACAATGAGGGAACCACCAAAAGGCCCTTGGCGCTGGATCTCAGCGTCCAGGCAGAACGATAGAGATGGAGACACTCCTGCAGGTATATTGGGCCGAGGCCATTTAGGGCTTTAAAGGTCAACACCAACACTTTGAATTGTGCTTGGAAACGTACTGGGAGCCAATGTAGGTCTTTCAAGACTGGTGTTATGTGGTCTCGGCGGCCACCCCCAGTCACCAGTCTAGCTGCCGCATTCTGGATTAGTTGTAGTTTCCGGGTCACCTTCAAAGGTAGCCCCATGTAGAGCGCATTGCAGTAGTCCAAGCGGGAGATAACTAGAGCATGTACCACTCTGGCGAGACAGTCTGCGGGCAGGTAGGGTCTCAGCCTGTGTACCAGGTGGAGCTGGTAGACAGCTGCCCTGGATACAGAATTGACCTGCAGGACAGCTGTGAGTTCAGAATGACTCCCAGGCTGCGCACCTGGTCCTTCAGGGGCTCAGTTACCCCATTCAGGATCAGGGAGTCCTCCACACCAGCCTGCCCCCTGTACCCCCAAAACAGTACTTTTTTCTTGTCAGGATTCAACCTGTAACTGGCATAGAGTCAGCCAGTGAGTTTCATGGCTGAGCAAAGATTTGAACCCTGGTCTCCCACATCCTGTTCCAACCCTCTAACCACTGCACCACACAGGCTCTCTCTCCACCCCACCCTCTTTGAACAGCACTTCCTGTCTCTTCCTCCCCACTTTCTTTCACACCCACACCCACACCCATGTTAAGAACTGCCTATGCCATTCTCCACAGTTTCAAAGCAGTTAGTCATGTTCACAGCAGCTGCTCATTGTAGAGAAAGAAGTTGTGCGGTGCAATCCAGTACAGGACAACTCAGAAGCAAGCCAAGCTAAGTTTATTTATGTATCTGAAAATTTATAATCCGGTCTTTCATAAAATATAAGAAGGTGGCTGACAGCAGTGGAGACTGTATAGGTTTGTAGCCTCCTTGCACCCTTACCAGAGAGTAAACCCCAACTGGAGAGTAAGGCCTGATTTCCAAGTAAACCTGCATCAAATTCAGGCTGTAGATCCCCTTCAGACTCAGGCACCTCTCTTCATGGGAATGCCTAGTCCAGTGGTCCTTGCTTATCTCTCAAGAGGTATGTATTTAGTTCCTCTTGTTGACTGAAGTCATTGTTGCACAAAGGAATTCCGAAACACCAAATGGCTGCATTAAGTGGGTGTCAGTGGTGGCTGCTGATTGGGAGATGGGGGAGTCACTTTAAGGAGGGGCAGGCAGCCAGGAGGTGAATGGGTAGTGGAACTGGTTGACAGAGTTTTCTTTTAAAGCCCCCAACTTTAAGCTTTATCTCCAGGCCCTCAGCTAATTTACCTCTCACCACCTGCTCTTCCACCCCAAGTGCCTTCTTATCTTAGGTAATCAGGATGCAGGAATTCCCCTCTCTATCCCTCTTTACAGTCCACCCCCCCAGCAGCCGCTGCTATTTGAAATACATACTTGCTAGATAAAAGGAGCTGCTGCCATCCCAGATTCAGGAAGTCAGCTTCAGGTCGGAAGCAAATATTCCAGTTACTTAACAGCCCATATAGATGAACTCAATTACATCCTTCATCTCTCAAGATATGAATTAAAGAAGGCTTGGCTTTGATCTGGAATTCAGCAAACCTTACTTTTAAATCAGCCTACCATGGGGTTTTATTAGGAGTCGTAATTAGAGGTTAACATAGCCAGGAATACGGCACTGGGAAGCTTTAAAATGCTGCGCCGGGTTGGGTTGGGACACAAGTTCTGCAATGCACACACATACTTGACATTGAATTAAAGAGCAGCCTCAGATCCACAAGGCACAGGAAGGATATGCCGGAAGTATATTTTCTCTCTCTCTCTCTCTTTTTAAAGGTTTTATGGGAGAAAATGTTACACACCTTCATTCTCCATTGAGTTAACTGCAGCCTATTTAGTTTAATGGGTCCTAAAAACAAATTAGAATAAAAAGTTACAGGGAGATGGTTGCATACCAAAAATCTTAAAACAGATGTGCATTCTTAAAAAACACACAAAAACAATCAAGAAATCCAAGTAGGCACCAGCAGACCTTTTTAGTATAAACGCTCTTCATATGTTGCCATGCAGAATGTAACGTCTGTATAACAACTTCTCAAATGTCCAGATTTCCCCTTACTCTCATACTGCAGAACAGATGTTGTCCTGCTTTTTATTACTTTAATTTATGAACCTTGCATATGCTGGGTTTTGAAACCAAAGCTATGGAGAGTTTCACTTTGACTCGGAGTCTTTCTAATATAACCTTACAGTGGTTCCCTCCGTCCTGACTTTTGCTGCATAGATCATTACGGGGGCTATTTTCTCCCCTCCCTGCTGCTATAAATATCGTATTTCTTACTAATAGGTTAAAATACAGATGATCCAAAAGAGCCTCGCTTTGGAAAGGGCCAACTTTAGAGATCTGAAAAGGCACAGTTGCAGGAATATATGAAACCCATAGAAAAAAAGGTGGGGGTGTTCCTGTTCAAATGATCTAATGAAACAAAATGCAATTAAAACTAACAAGGCAACAAAGTACCCCCTCATGGGGTTCATAAACACGCCTGTGGGAGCTCTGAATTAAGGATAAGAGACCAATGTGCCTCTAATTGTGTCTTGTTTAACTTGACCATTTAAACAGCCATTTTCCCCCCCTTCTTCCAGAGCGAATTAGTCCAGGGCCCAGCTCCTGTTTAACTTAACAGATACACACATATACTGCTTCAGTCACGAGAGTTTTCAGAGAATAAGGCAAGATATGCGAATCAGTCGGCAGGTTTGCAGTGTTTTCCATTTATGCCTTTAAATTTTGCAAGCCAAATTCTTTTGCACTTGATGCTGGAAATACCTCGTACGTCGCTTCAGGCAGCGTAATTGAAATCAACAACTCTAAAGGAAAAAGCAAGGTACATTGTGCGCCCGAACCTGCTTCTGAGTACAACATGCGCTCACTTTATGAATGGAACATATATCCCCATACCCTTTGTCTCCAGATGTTGTTCAGTGCGAGCGAAGTGATGAATATGCACATTAACGAAGATCATTTTGCATTAGCCTTCGCTTTTTCACAGTGGCGTTGTTTTCTCTCAAGAAGATCCAGGTGATGGATGTAGAGTTTTATAGGGCGCCCATTTTATAGGGCAGATAGAGAGAGCAACGAGCCGAAGGTTGCTCAGTTAAGTTTTTTCACTGAGTGGCACCTCAAAATCTGATCTCTTCACTCCAAGTTGTACACGGCATCCACCACACCTCATGAACGGAAAATTGGATCTGGCTTAGGAAGTCTTGGGTCCAGGTCAAAGTGTTACTATTAGTATACCATGGTACCTTGCTTTACGAACTTAATCCATTCCGAAAGTCCGTTCTTAAACCGAAACTGTTCTTAAACCCAGGCATGCTTTCCTAATGAGGTCTCCCGCTGCTGGCGCCCTTTCGCCATTCGGATTCTGTTCTTAGACGAGGTAAAGTTCTCAAACTAGGACATGACTTCTGGTTTTGCGGAGTTCATAAACCAAATCATTCTTAAACAGGACTGTTCTTAAACCGAGGTACCACTGTATAAAACAACTTGGGACCAGTTTACCTGCAAGATAACCCCATATATGCCCACTCGACTGTTTCAAACGGTGGTACTGGCACTGTTACAAAGGCCATGTAATACCCATTCTGCATTTGTAAGAACTCAGTCTTTTAGTGTGGCAGCAGCTACTCTTTGGATCTCCCCCTTATTGATAACAGGCAAGCACCTTCACTGTGCTAATTTCTGCCCCTGCTAAAAACATTTGTTTAGAAAGTTGATATAAATTTTGATTTGTTTTTAGTTTATTGCTATTTTCTTTTGTAAGTCTTAAATTATTGTTATTATATATATACATTGCTACATACAACCTGGATAGCTCAGTTGGTTAGAGCTTGGTGCTGATAACACCAAGGTTGTAGGTTTGATCCCCTTATGGGACAGCCATATATTCCTGCATTGCAGGGGGTTGGAATAGATGATCCTTAGGTTCCCTTCCAACTTTACAATTCTATAATTCTCACTCTCCTTATTGATATATTTATTGTTTTATCTTTCTCGCAAACCACTTTGAGGGTGTGTGTTGTTTTCCTTTCCCTTTTTACAACCAAACCGCACATACATTTTAAATTCTCCTTGTGCCAGGGACTCGCTGTGTGGCCTTGGTCAAGTCTCTCTCTCTCTCTCTCTCTCTCTACCTCAGCTCCCCATGCCCCATCTGTAAAATGGGAACAACAAAGACCTACGTCACACAGCTTTTACGAGGGTGGTCACAATAAAGGCTGCAAAAAGCGCAGCGCGACATTAAAAGTCCCACATAAATGATATGTAGTAGCAATGACTAACAAAGCGTCTTTGAATGCAAACATGTGTGTACCGATGTCATTGCCGTGGCTTTTATGCGCACAGTGTTTGGAGAAACAGCCACATGTTTGTGTCAGCGCCTTGGCCATATGTCTATGGCAAAGAAAATTGAAAAATATTGCACCCCAGATGTTTCATCCAGCACATTAAGTAGCATATCTGTTTGAAAGACCCCTTCTCCTCCGTGTCAAAAGGTAGGTCACTGTTGTTATTCATATGGACCCTTGAAGGCAGACTCCTTTTCAGCAGATGGACGCAATCAATGGCAGAAAGTGTCTATTCCACCAACTGTATGTTTATGTGCATAACTAAACTCTGAAATTTGCTCCCACACGAGCCAGTGATGGCCACCAACCTCAGATGGCTTTGAAAGAGGATTCAACCAATTCATGGAGGATGAGACCTTCAGTGGCCACCAGCCATGATGATGATGATGATGATATTTATTTATTTATACCCTGCCCATCTGGCTGGGTTTCTCCAGCCAACAGAATATTAAAAACACAATCAAACATCAAACATTAAAAGCTTCCCCAAACAGGGCTGCCTTCAGATGTCTAAAAGTCAGATAGTTGCTTATTTCCTTGACATCTGATGGGAGGGCGTTCTACAGGTAGGGTGCCACTACTGAGAAGGCCCTCCGCCTGGTTCCCTGCAACCTCACTTCTCTCAGTGAGGGAACCACCAGAAGGTCCTTGGAGCTGGACCTCAGTGTCCGGGCGGACCGATGAGGGTGGAGACGCTCCTTCGGGTATACTGGGCCGAGGCCATTTAGGGCTTTAAAGGTCAGCACCAACACTGGTTATGATCTGCTTCCACTGTCACAGGCAATATCCCTGTGAATGCTGGTTGCTTGAAATCCCAAGTGGGAAGAGTGCTATTGCTCTCGGGTTGTATGTGCAGGCTTCTGGTTGGCCACTGTGAAAACAAGATGCTGGATTAGATGGGTTCTTGGTCTGATCCAGCACAGTTCTTCTTATGTTCTCAAAGAGGATGGCCCCTGTGAATTCAACATATCTCCTCACATAGGTGCTGGCTCCCTGGGTGCCCGAGCACCCACACAATTCTCCATGAAGGGGTGGGGCACCCACAAATTTCAGTACCAGGGCCATGCACGCTGCATAACACCCATGGCCCCAGGCACCCACAGTCGCGGGACCAAGCTGGCACTCCTGTCAAAGTCTCCTCTCCAGCAGTCACCATTGTACTGGAATTAAAGCTGGTTCTTTTCTGCTGATCATCAACTCAATGAGAGGAAGGAAGTGTAATTATAACCTACCTACTGTGAACAGATTTCCCGCTGGACAAAGAAAGAAGTTGCTAAGTTTGGGGGTCTGATACCCTACCCCTACCCCTACCCTACCTACAGTGGTACCTTGGGTTACAGATGCTTCAGGTTACAGACTACGCTAACCCAGAAATAGTACCTCGGGTTAAGAACTTTGCTTCAGGATGAGAACAGAAATCGCGCAGTGGCAGCGCAGCAGCAGCAGGAGGCCCCATTAGCTAAAGTGGTGCTTCAGGTTAAGAGCAGCTTCAGGTTAAGAATGGACCTCCAGAACGAATTAAGTTCTTAACCAGAGGTACCACTGTATTTCTAATCTCAAATATAATTTCTGATGATTGTGTCTGGACCTCAATACCTTAATTTCTGATGATTGTGTCTGGACCTCAATACCTTAAGGATTGGCTCTCCCCGTATGAACTGACCCGGACCCTGCGCCTGTCATCTGAGGCCCTTCTCTATGTCCCCCATCCCAGAGAGGTTCGAAGGGTGGCAACAAGAGAGCGGGCCTTTTCTGTGGTGGCTCCCCAATTGTGGAATGCTCTCCCCAGAGAGGCCTGCCTGGCACCATTACATGTCTGTAGCCGCAAAACTAAAACATAACTCTGGCTATTAAATAATCCACGGCCCGTGAAAGTGTGCGAAAGTGGACTGTTATTATCAGTGTAGGGTGGGAAGGGACCCTGACGGTCATCTAGCCCAACCCCCCGCAAGGCACGAACCTGCAGCTGTCCCATATGGGGATCGAACCTGCAACCTTGGTGTCATCAGCACCATGCTCTGGTCAACCGAGCTATCCAGTTAACGATGATTAACTTGTGATTAGGCCATCTGTCATTATAGGTTTTTTTGTTATTATTATGCTTTGGTCATCGATGCTTTGTAATGTGTTTTAAAATGTTGTACACCACCCTGGGATCTTATGATAAAGAGCGGTATATAAATTGAATTATAGTATATTATACTTGATTTTATTAAAATACAATAAAATAATGCACAATATTGCTGATAAGCATCCTTATGGCCTCGGCCCAGTATACCTGAAGGAGCGTCTCCACTCCCATCATTCTGCCTGGACACTGAGGTCCAGTGCCGAGGGCCTTCTGGAGGTTCCCTCCCTGTGAGAAGCAAAGTTACAGGGAACCAGGCAGAGGGCCTTCTCGGTAGTGGCACCCGCCCTGTGGAACACGCTCTTACCAGATGTCAAAGAGAAAAACAACTACCAGACTTTTAGAAGACATCTGAAGGCAGCCCTGTTTAGGGAAGCTTTTAATGTTTAATAGATTATTGTATTTTAATATTCTGTTGGAAGCCGCCTAGAGTGGCTGGGGAAACCCAGCCAGATGGGCGGGGTATAAATAATAAATTATTATTATTATTATTACTACTATGCAGGCTTTTGGAAGCCACAGCAATTTCTGTCTTTCCCCTGCATGAACATTAGCCGTAGGAAGCCTACCTCCAGAGTTGTACTCTGGGACCCAAACAGACATTACAGCAACACAGCACCTGTGCCCACAATGCAAATGGTGCTGAAATCCTATAACGCATAAGGCAGCTTTTGCTAACCTGGTGCCCTCCAGATCTTTTCCAGGACAATTCACATTACCCCACCAGCAGGTCACCTGGTCAGTCACTATGGTGAGATGGATTGTATTTCTATTCAAATGATGGGAATTATTTATAAATTTGCATCCCTACATATAAATCAGGGTATTGTGATTTGTATGCAAAGCTTTGTTTTCTTTTGTCCTCTGTTTTGATGGATGCTCGAAGGCATTTCCTCATTTTTCGAGGGGGGTGGCATGCATAAGTGGCCACCCTAGACATACCCCCCCCCCAAACTCCTTAATACTCTGCCTGTGAATTTATTCTAAAAATTAATCTCCTAAACAATGCACCATTTATGGAGTCTCATCAAGGATGGGGACTTTAAAAAACCAAAAACAACTGAGGTCTTTCAAACAACAGACTTTTTTTTTAAAAAAAACACACATACACAAAGCAAAGTTACTCTCTGTTTGCCAGCTGGTATGAAACTAGATTCCCTTAGAGAGATCAGCAGGAGAAAACAAACTTCAAACAGACTTCACACGCCATCCCTTAGTGACAGGGGCTTCACAAGGGTTGTGTGACATGCAATGGTAACTTTAAAAAATGGGAGAGAGAAGAAAAGAAAAGGCTGGATGCTTCTAAACAAATGTCACAAATTCTTCCAGCAGCGCAGTTTTCAAAGTCCTACGCGAGACGAGCAAACGCCACCAAACAAATGACTGTGAGTTTCAGAGAGAGACGAATGTCAGGTAGACAGAAGGAGGGACCCAGAGGTAGCGAGTCTCTTGTTGCACATGGAAAAGAAGCCACGGAATGTTCAGAATGACTCAGAATCTGAGTGCGGAAATGCGTCTCCACCGTGGAAACCTGAATATAAATAGCCGAAAATCTGGATGAGAGCTCTGAGCTGTTTATAAGAGCTTGCAGTTAAAGTATAATCATTCTATAGTCCCCAAGCCCTTTGATTTTCAACGTGACTCACCGGCAGTGAGGTTTAAGGCCGATGCACATTTAGAAATGATCGCTGCGATCTAAATAGAAATGCAATACAACTCATCATAGTGGAGAAGGTAGTGATCTGAGTGCCCGCTCGCTCCACTACACAAGCAGTAACTGATGAATGGCACCTATAAGGCTCCTACTCTTGCTCCTTCCTCGCTTCTTATGGATCTCTATGTTTAAACTGGACATGGGGCAGGCTGCCCCCCAATGTCCTGCAGGGGGACATGTAGCCAGAAGGATGGCAATAGGAACAATGCAGGCGCTAAAGCAGAGCTTTCCAAAATGGGCGTTGCAACATGTTAGTGTGTCGGCTGCAGTGTGTAGGTGTGTCGCGCCGATGCTCTGGAAAGTGGTTACTTTAACTTCCAGTTGGCTAGCGAAATTGAATTACTTTGTTGTGAAATGATGCATTACTACAAAAGTGTGTGGCCAACATGGAAAGCTCTGCGCTAAAGGAAAAAAGGCACAGGCCAAAGCCAGCTAGAAAAAGATATTGAGGTCTCATGGAATCCAGCAACCTACTCTGCAGCAGAACGTATTTCCATAGATAGTCCCGCTATTTGGTGGACATCTTGCTAGTTGTTATTGTTACAAAGCACCGAAAATTCAGCCACATGCTAGGGTAACCTGATAACGTTTTTGTTTTGTTTGTTTAAAATGCAAAGAGGACTAGAACTAGAGAGGGATGGATCAACCAGTTTCCATTCTATTTCAGTTTTGCATGCATTCAGTTATTACATTTGATCCCCAGTCGTCAGAAACCGGGATGGCTTCTGTAAATCTGGGACATTCCCTGGGAAATAGGGACGCTTGGAGAATCTGCAACCCATGCTTTAGACCAGGCATCCCCAAAATCGGTCCTTCATATGTTTTTTTGGGACTACAACTCCCATCATCCCTGACCACTGGTCCTGTTAGCTAGGGATGATGGGAGTTGTAGTTCCAAAACATCTGGAGGACTGAGTTTGGGGATGCCTGCTTTAGACCAGGGGTCAGCATACTTTTTCAGCAGGGGACCAGTCCACTGTCCCTCAGACCTTGTGGGGGGCTGGACTAGATTTTGGAGGGGGAAATGAACGAATTTCTATGCCCCACAAATAACCCAGAAATGCATTTTAAATAAAAGGACACATTCTACTTGTATAAAAACACCAGACAGGCCCCATAAATAACCCAGAGATGCATTTTAAGTAAAAGGGCATATTCTACTCATGTAAAAACATGCTGATTCCCAGACCGTCCGCAGGCCGGATTTCGAAGGCAATTGGGCCGGATCTGGCCCCAGGGCCTTAGTTTGCTTACCCACGCTTTAGACTGTGTGTAATGTGTTGCCTATGAACAGCCCAGAATACAGTTTGGAAACTGAACTGAGTTCAGAATACAGTCGCTAGGATGTTAACTTTGGCTGCGTGGGGGAATTGTATCCTGCCAATATGGAACAGCTGCATTGGCTCCTGGTCCATTTCCAAGCTCCATTAGAAGGGCTGGTGCTGACTTTTCAAGCTTCATGTGACTTAGGGTTGGGCTCAAGTGCTTGTCATCTAATAGCAGCTTTGGGATCGGACGGCAGCTTCTGGAGGAAGGGGTGGCCATTTTTCAGCAGGAACGCAGCATGAGAAGGAAATACATCCTTCCCATATGGGGTGGTACCCATGCAGTTCGGACAAGCACTGAATTGAAAGACGCACTCAACATGTTGCTGCCTGACCCTTACATGTATGGGCGAGCTGGCTTTAGCAAAGCATTTTTTAAACAAATAAATTACCCCTGGCCTTTAAACGGGCATTTAAAAAATATATCCTTTTTTTTTTCTTATCCTGCCTTCATCCAACCTGCCTCCAGTTCTCTCACTTCCAATCCTTGCTTTCAAGGGCTTCTTGCATTTTTGTCATGTTAGTTTTCATTGCAAATACGGGTTGGGGGGGATGGGGCTTTAAGCTGCCCCTAAAAGTAAAGTTAAAGCTGAGTTCAAAGCAATCCAGCTGCTTCCTGAAGCTGGTGAGCAGAGAGGTTGGACAGGGAGGAGAAGCCGTGGTTTCTCTTTGAAGTTGGGCTGTCGAAGTCTTGCTGCAAGATGGATGCTGATTGTTTCATATTACGGTGTCATTAAACTTAAAAGAAACTTACACGCATGCACACACACACACACACAACATGTATGGAGGAGCCTGTCAAATTAAAGATGATTTGAAAATCCCAAGCCTCTTTTGTTTTTGTTTTCTCTCAAATGGAAATGCTCTCTGTCAGGAAAGAGTATCTGGGAGGGCAAGGGTGAAAGGGAAATTTCTAGTTTAAAAGGTTGGGAAGCAAATGAAGTAAAAACCTATTTTTTTATTATGTATTTTGTGTTTTTATATTGCGATTTTATGTCGTAACGGCACTGAGACCTTCAGATATAGGGTGCTGTAGGAATTTAAGAAATAATAACAAATACAGTGGTACCTCAGGTTAAGTACTTAATACATTCCGGAGGTCCATTCTTAACCTGAAACTGTTCTTAACCTGAAGCACCGCTTTAGCTAATGGGGCCTCCTGCTGCCGCCGCGCCACCAGAGCACGATTTCTGTTCTCATCCTGAAGCAAAGTTCTTAACCTGAGGTAATATTTCTGGGTTCGCAGAGTCTGTAACCTGAAGCATATGTAACCCGAGATACCACTGTATTGGGGGGGGGGGACCAGGTATTTAATAAAAAAAAACACCTAGGTTAATCAGCCCAAGACCTGGTTGAAGAGGAAGGCACCAGACAAACTTGAAGCGTATGTAGCCCAAGGTACCATTGTAATACCAAAAACATATGAGCAGTGGCTGAAAATTTATCAGCCTCGATTGAATGGAGATGGGTTTGGGGCATTGGCTTCTTTCCCTTCCTCTGTAGATGTCAGTTCTAGATTGTAAGCTCCTTGGAGCGGTGAGCTGCCCCCTTGTATTTTGCAAATTGCTATCTATGCTGGCGGCACTATATAAAACCAATATGAAACAACCTGCCTCATAATATAAAGTGATGTGCGAGCATATGCTCACATTATCACTTGCTTCGCATCCAGTGAGTGGTGGAGCTTCGTGCTCCAGCACTGGGGGGCAGAGAGCAGGTGGGGGCGGGGCTGGCCTGCGTCCTGGGGGTGTGATGTGCCGCCTGCAGGGGTGGGACAGCCACGATGGCACCCCACTGGGATTGCACTGCCGGGAGCGGTGCGCTCCCCCTGCACTCCTCTTCTTCTGCCAGTGCATTCAGTGTGCTCCCATTGCTAGTTTTTTAAGCCACATAAACATGGCATTAGCCACAACCCACATCGACCCTGTGGTTTCTTGACAAATACTTCTTTTGGAAGTGTTTTCCCCCTCCTTCAAACATATGCCACATTCATTTCCTACTTATGAATGGTGTGTACACAGCCGTCGCACATGCTCAGATGAGCACGCATGCGCAGAAGACATCTTCATGAACAGGAAATCCTAGGGGACTGCAGGGAAACAGAAAAGGTTGTGTATGTCAGGTGAAGACATCCACACCCCCTCTTTGATGTCTCCAAGGCCATGCAAATGGGGCTTGAAATGACTTTTCTGAGAGCTTCTCCACACTTAACTTTCCTCTGCACTTTCTAGCCTGGGAGGAAGGCAAATGGTCAGCTGCAATATAACTGAGTCTATATATTCTGTGTCTGACTGGTGGGTGTGAACCAGCCAAATTCTGCATTCTACAGGCCCATTGATTTCAGAGGGAGCATTAAACCTGTCCTGATCACCCTCCCACCGATATCAGTACAATTTTAAAAATTTAACACACATACAGTGTCTGTTACAGCAGCTCTATGACATATGCTTAGTATTGGGGCTGCTTTTTATTATTATTCCTGCTATTACTGAAGACAGTGAGAAAAGAATAGAAGAGTGCTTTCCCAAAGGCATATAAGTAAAGATAAAATTGAAATTGAACTGAAAGTAGTTGAAAGATCCATATAGTTGAGATGGATCTGAAAGATTTAAATCTGCTATGGTGACTCCCAGCCATTTCCCAGCTGTTCTTCCTAATTCCTTAATTTTTGCAAGGATGTTGGCTGGTGTTGTATTGATGCCTCCCTGATCACAGGAACTTCAATGCACCCACCCTGAACAGCCGCATCCTGCCCAGTTTATTTCAATGCAATAGCACCTGTGCAGTCCTTTTGAGCACTTTTCCCTCCCTCTGATTGGAGAATCATAGAATTGTAGAGTTGGAAGGGACCCAAGGGCCATCTAGTCCAACCCCCTGCAATGCAGGAATCTCAGCTAAAGCATCCATGACAGATGGCCATCCAACCTCTGCTTAAAAACCCCCAAGGAAGGAGAGTCCACCACCTCTTGTGGGAGTTTGCTCCACTGCTGAACAGCTCTTACAGTCAGAGCGTTCTTCCTGGCATTTAGTCGGAATCTCCTTTCTTGTAACTTGAAGCCATTGGTTTGAGTCCTAATCTCAAGGACAGGAGAAAACAAGCATGTTCCCTCTTCCATGTGACAGCCCTTAAGATATTTGAAGATGGCTATCATGCAAGAAGATCAAACCTATCCATTCTTAAGGAAATCAGCCCTGAGTGCTCACTGGAAGGACAGATCCTGAAGCTAAGGCTCCAATACTTTGGCCACCTCATGAGAAGAGAAGACTCCCTGGAAAAGACCCTGATGTTGGGAAGGATTGAGGTCACAAAGAGAAGGGGACGACAGAAGACGAGATGGTTGGACAGTGTTCTTGAAGCTACCAGCATGAGTTTGACCAAACTGCAGGAAGCAGTGGAAGACAGGAGTGCCTGGCGTGCTCTGGTCCATGGGGTTACGAAGAGTCGGACACGACTAAACGACTAAACAACAACACATCATATCTCCTCTCAGTCTCCTCTTTTCCTGGCTAAACATACCTAGCTCCTTCAAGCACTCCTCATAAGGCTTAGTTTCCTGACCCTTGATCATCTTGGTTGCCCTCCTCTGCACACATTCCAGCTTGTCAACATCCTTCTTAAACTGTGCTGCCTAGAACTGGACACAGTATTCCAGGTGTGGTCTGACCAAGGCAGAATAGAGTGGGACTACTCCTTCCCTTGATCTGGACACTATACTTGTGTCTAGGCAGCCTAGAATAGCATTATAGAGAAACATGAGCAAAAGTTGTATATCAGGCATAGGCAAACTCTGGCCCTCCAGATGTTTGGGACTACAATTCCCATCATTCCTAGCTAACAGGACCAGTGGTCAGGGATGATGGGAATTGTATTCCCAAATATCTGGAGGGCAGGAGTTTGCCTATGCCTGTTATATATGCTTCAGGGAGTAAGTGAATGTTGAGATATGGGATGTATGTTTATAGGTTAGCTGAAAGCAGTCAGCCATGCTAGCTGAGTCCAAAAGTATGCAATTCAATTGGCAAGTGTGGAGTCATTTCTAGACTAGTGATACTTTTTGTAGGATGAATTCAAGCACATACCAGGAATGGAGTTTTGTACATTTGAAGTGGATTAAAGTGCTCGGTCACCCTAGTGCAACAAATTCAACGGAACAAAAAGATGTTTTGCAGTTAGGAAAGTGATGGAGAAAAATGCACTGAAAAGTGTGGGGTGAGCAAATGATTAATGGGAAGATTTACACAGGCAAATGAGAATGAATGCATATGTCATATAACCTCTCCCAAAACAGATCAGAACAGATACAGACTATACAGACATCATCTAACCTTTGTTTAAAATTTGTGCAAGTAGACATACAAGCTATGGGACAAGGATAACTGTGACTTTAAAGATGAATGGGAACCCTTTACAAAGTATTTGAAGATACAACAAAGCGAACTGGACTCCTTGGCTGGTTTTGAATAAACATTCATAAACTTTTTATTGATAATAATCAGCTAAATAGTTTTAGGATTTATACAACTGTGTAACATGCAGAAAACAGCATTTTTAGAGAAATCAAAGACTGGAACTGAGGGAAGTTGGGGGTGGGGGTGGGTGGGTTCTGTGGGGGGAGGGAGGGGGAGGGAGGAAAAATGGGGAGGAAATAAGGATGATATGTTTCTGGATAATATGTTTTGTTTTAATTTTGAATAAAAGTTATTTTAAAAAAAAATGTGCAAGCAATGCTCAATAAACATGTGATCTGGAAGAGCCCACAAAGGAATCGGAATTTACAATATGTAACAATAAGTCAATCTTGTAATGTCTACATTGTGATAAAGGCAAGATGGAGTGACCGCAAAGGTGGTCTCTTTTCTTTCTCGAAGACAGCATTTAGAGTCATATGGATTCTTCAGGCTACCTTTCTGATTCATAGAGATTATTTGCCATTAAAGGAAATGGATTGAATACCAAATTGGAAACGTATTATGTAACAGCATCTGGCTAGAGAAGAAATTAGATTTATTGACTAAAGAGAGGACTTAATTTTTTTGTTTAATAGTACCTTCCATGGAAATGTGAAGCTGCCTATTGGTTTGGCTGATTGCAATCATGGCCCATTAACAAAGGAATAAAATGGTTTAAGCATACAAACGCATTTGCAAGATATACTGAGCAGCGCTAAAATAAAAGATGTCATAAATTGTACACTGCAGCACTTTGCAAGCACTCATTTGCCTCTCCTGTGAACCTTACAGTATTTTAATTGCCAGAGCTGTTCTGTTATCACAATCTCATTCTTGGAAAGCAAAGCCAAGTTCACCCGTAGGTTATGAACAGAGCTGATAATTTTTCAACACACCGCTGTTATTAGATGAGATAACCTACTACGGCATGACTTCCCACTGAAATGGCCATGATGCCAAATTAAATTAGCGTATTTTTCTGGCCTGCCACTTCTTTAGCTCAAGTACATTTTTCCCCCATACTAGACAGAGATAGATACACATGCAGTAAAGGACTGGAAGGACAAATGAGTAGATATTAATAAATATATTTATACAGCATCATCAATGTACACAACATTTTACAATGGTAGAGGCAAAGAAGACAGCTTCCTGGTCAATTGAGTTTAGGATCTGCCATGTGGTGTCTTGGCTTGAATGTCAGAGTAGGACCAGACAGACCCAGACTCAGCTTCCCACACAGCCAAGAAACTCACCTTGGGTCAGTCACTGTCTCTCTATCTAACCTATCTCACCTCCAAGTGTCCCTATTTTCCAGAAATAGTTCTGGATTTACAGAAGCTGTCCCAGTTTCTGATTTGATCCCAGAAAGCCCCGCTTTTCCTTAGGACGTCCCTATTTTCATCAGAGAAATGTTGGAGGTTATGGTAGGACATCACTATTTTCATCGGAGGGTATGGAGTTATGGGACCTCTGAGCCAATGATATAAATAAATAGACAACCTTTAGAAGACATCTGAAGGCAATCTTGTATAGGGAAGGGTTTTTTTAATGCTTAATGCTTTAATGTTTTTATATACCCTACTTTTCCATCTATAAGACGCCCACATGTTTAAGGGGGACTCAAATTTAAGAAAATGGGGGGAGATGGCACAGCAGAGTTGTTGAGCTTTTTTAGGGGGGATTGCCGAAAATCGCTCACCCGCAGGAATTCAGGCATTGCAAAAGCTGCCTCCCATCTGTTCCATCGCCAGCAGAAGCTGCCAATCATCTGCCCAACTGCCAGAGGGTCAGCCAATCCAATCCACTCATTGATGCAGCAACCAATAACACACACAATAGCTGCTGACAGCCGTGGCACAAACCAATCAAACGTCTACCCTATGCACTATCCATGTATAAGACGACCCCCACTTTTTAGCATGATTTTTAAAGAAAAAACATAGTCTTATATACGGAAAAGTACGATATGTTGGAAGCCACCTGGAGTGGCTGGGGCAACCCAGTCATATGGGTGGGGTATAAATAAATAAAATTTATTATTATTATGGAACAGGACATCCCTGTTTTCATTGGATAAATGCTGGCGTGTATGTAGGTAAGATTGGGAAAAGCTCTGAACCGACTTTGAAGCCTAACTGCTTCTCAAAATATTGAGAGAGGGAGCCTGAATCACACCCACTCTGGACATAGTGCCACAAGCTAGTTGGAAGCTGCCCCATGTGTCTGAATGTGGGGCTCAAGTCTACCTCTCTGTCATGGACAGAGAGCCATTCAGTTCCAAGGGATGGGGAAGCTGGAACCGACCGCAGTGTAGATTCTGTACCATATCAATATCATAGGGCATGTGTAGCCCTCAGCTGCTGTCCTTTCTTGGCATTTTGGAGCCTGTGTGAGCATGGAGAGCCTAAAAACATGCTAAACTGACTGGTTTCCTGTTAACTGATTAGAACAGAAGAGTGGAGCATGAATTCGTGGTGATAAATAACTGAATAAATTCTATGCCACTCTGGGTATTTGTGAAAAGAGAACTGGATAACACCTTTGCCAGCCACCTTAAGCTCCTTGGAGGAAGGTTAGGATACAAATAGGATAAACAAATACTTTGCTCTCTGTGATCCTCATTTGCATCCAGAGCGGACTGCATACATCCCCAAAGTAGTTTTCATAAAACCTATATTGGTTCACAGTTGTCTTGTAATTTTTTTTTAAAAAAGGGAATTGCAATATGTTCTTTCTTTTGAACATACACAAAGTGGGCTGGGCATTAGGGTGACAATTATGCCCCACCAGAATAAAACATCACATAATAGCATAAAATTTGCACGTGCTAATGAATTGGGACGTGGGTGGCGCTGTGGTCTGAACCACTGAGCCTCTTGGGCTTGCAAATCAGAAGGTCGGCGGGTCGAATCCCCGCGACGGGGTGAGCTCCCGTTGCTCTGTCCCAGCTCCTGCCAACCTAGCAGTTCAAAAGCACACCAGTACAAGTAGATATATAGGTACCATTGTGGCGGGAAGGTAAACTGCATTTCCGTGTGCTGCTCTGGTTTCGCTAGAAGCGGCTTAGTCATCCTGGCCACATGACCCGGAAAAACTGTCTGCGGCAGTGGACAAACAACGGCTCCCTTGGCTTTTAAAGCGAGATGAGCGCCGCAACCCCAGAGTTGTCTGTGACTGGACTTAACTGTCAGGGGTCCTTTACCTTTACCTTTAATAAATGTGTATAGGTGCAAATTTAGACATAATTACTATAAACAATAATGCAGTGCACACCTAACCATAGCAGGGAAGATTTGAGCAGGTGACCTGAGTGTTTGCTCAGTCTCCTGTCCAGGTACTGACTTTTGATGAGCAGCTTCAGGAGCACTGCTTCCCCTCCTTTGGTTTTTTACTTTCAAATCAGGTTTGGACCTTCAGATACATGGCGCCTTCAAATAAAGGTCTGTTATCTGACAGCCCACGCGATTAATCTAGTGGGCATAGCTGAGGGACAAAGCGGGTGATAAAGTCTTTGGTTTAATCCTTGGCATCTCTGGTTTAAAAAGGATCTGAAATGGCACGGCTGGGAAGGAAGACCTCCCCCCACTCTCTGCCTAAGGCCTTGGGGAGACTACAGCCAGCCAGAGAAGATTGCACTTGACTGGACCAGCCATCAGTCTGGCTCGATTTAAGACAGCTCCTTAGTAAATGAGCTATAGGTGTGCGCCATGAACCGCGGCCCAGTGAGAGCCCACCGGGTGATGTCGTTTATCAGTTGCCTCTGCAGAAATGAGCAGCCCAGGATCAATAATAGGCCCAGAAACTGCAAAGCAATATAAATTGGCTATGTGCAGCTGGGGTGTGTGTGTGTGTGTGTGTGTGTGTGAGAGAGAGAGAGAGAGAGAGAGAGAGAGAGAGAGAGAGAGAGAGAGAGAGAGAGAGAGAGAGGAAAGAGAGATGGATGGAGGTCTTGTTTTCTCCCTTGCCACCCATCCTCAAGCGAAGAGGTAGCACCACAAAGTCTTTCATACCCACAAGACTATTTGTATATATTTGTATAGCTTTCCCTTTTCTCGTCCTATGATAAACACGCACACAACTGGGAAAGAAAGAAAGGACCGGTAGCAGTAAGCAGTAATATATTCTGCAAACATTTAAATTGCAAAACAAACAAACAAATAATTGGGGGTACAGACCAACCATTAAAGCATTTTGTTATCCCATCTATTCCAATGGGACAGCTAAGCATGTGCACTGATTTTATATCGTAAGCTGCCTTGTGTTCCTTGGATGAAGGGTGGTATATAAATTTAATGAATAAATGAATAAATAAAACCCATTTGTCCCATGGAAAGAAAGGAAGTGCTTAATTTTCACATAACCATGTCTCTAATTATGGGTTTTGAAATGGAGACTCTTTCTTCTTCTTATCAGTGTATTAAGTATTTTATAATAAAATAAAATATGAGTGTGACCCCCTCAAAGTTAATAACTTTCAAGTCCCACTGATGTTAGCAGAAGAGTTAAACACATGCTTAACAGCAGAACCTTAATCATATTGACTCAGAAGTAAACCCCACTAGGATTTATTCCCTAGTAAGTATGGAGAGGATTGCAGCCTGAATCTCACGGACATCAGAGGGACTTCAAAATTATTATTATTATTATTATTATTATTATTATTATTATTATTAACAACAACAACAACAACAACAACAACAACAACAACAACAACAACAACAATTTATTTGTATCCTGCCCATCTGGCTGGGTTTCCCCAGATACTCTGGGTGGTTTCAACAAAGATTAAAAATACACTAAAATGTCACACATTGAAAACTTCCCTGAACAGGGCTGCCTTCAGATGTCTTCTAAATGTAAGGTAGTTATTTTTCTCTTTGACATCTGGTGGGAGGGTGTTCCACAGGGCGGGCGCCACTACCGAGAAGGCCCTCTGCCTGGTTCCCTGTAACTTTGCTTCTCGCAGTGAGGGCACTGCCAGAAGGCCCTCGGTGCTGGACCTCAGTGTCTGGGCAGAACAATGGGGATGGAGACGCTCCTTCAGGTATACTGGGCCGAGGTATACTGAAGAATATTTTGGCCAGATTTTGCCCTAACAAATGTACATGTCAGTCTTGGATGGTCAGTGCGTGGATTCTCATTCCTCACTCTCCAAATTTTAGTATACCTCTCCAGGTTGCTCTGCTTATATCTTTTGGGAATTTACTAACCAACACTCTCACACACCGGTTTAACTTCTGGGAATGTGCTAACATTAAGTTTTACTGAATTTCCCCTGGTTTTTATAGATCCCCTGACACACGGCTGCTCTTGGAATACTGAGCATTCTTTTATGCCTACTTCTGTTATAAAACCAAACTTGGGCAGAGCAACAAAAACTGCATTGCAATTTAATGCAAAATGTTTCGATTTAGCATTGAACATATTTTCCCTGGTGTGGTAGCGCAATAAACAGTCATCTTAATCACTTAACAAGAAAGAAAACAACTTTGCATAAACAAAAAAGAATAAAATAAAATCTGCTCAGTTAGCAAAATTGTCGCTACCAAAAGAGGAGAACATAATCTATGCCTGCAAATTGAATTACAATGGTTTTCTCGTTTATAATCAGCTTCTGGAATTGTGAATCACTCATACGCTGAATGCTGAGACAATTTTATAAGGGAAGTAACACTTGTTTTCCCTGAGGGAGAGGAATCATCAGATCCATTAAAATGCACTACTTATGGAAGATTGTGAGATTATGTGAGGATTGCCTGGAGAATGTTCTGATGGACACGATGATTTTATACTGTTAAAGTAAAGCTATTGTTAAATATAAGAGGTCCCAAGGCCTTTTCACACATTACTGAGACATTTTAACTGTACGCCTCGAAATATGAAGTGTGAATGCAAGAGATGATTGAAAATGCATTCTTCATACAGATACTTTGACAAAGAGACAGGTCTTTCAGAGAGCCTGTTGAATGGCAGACCTGTTAGTTGCTGGTTACTGTGTGAAACAGACCTACACCCCCCTGCCCAGCCTGGCATAACCTCCAACATTTCTCAGACGAAAATTGGGATGTTCAAACAAACAAACAAACAAATATTAATACCTCATTTGTTGTTGTTTAGTCGTTTAGTCGTGTCCGACTCTTCGTGACCCCATGGACCAGAGCACACCAGGCACTCCTGTCTTCCACTGCCTCCCGCAGTTTGGTCAAACTCATGCTGGTAGCTTTGAGAACACTGTCCAACCATCTCATCCTCTGTCGTCCCCTTCTCCTTGTGCCCTCCATCTTTCCCAACATCAGGGTCTTTTCCAGGGAGTCTTCTCTTCTCATGAGGTGGCCAAAGTATTGGAGCCTCAGCTTCACGATCTGTCCTTCCAGTGAGCACTCAGGGCTGATTTCCTTCCGAATGGATAGGTTTGATCTTCTTGCAGTCCATGGGACTCTCAAGAGTCTCCTTCAGCACCATAATTCAAAAGCATCAATTCTTTGGCGATCAGCCTTCTTTATGGTCTAGCTCTCACTTCCATACAACGTTAAACCTTTTAAAACTTCCCTACACAGGGCTGCCTTCAGATTTATTCCAAAGGTTGTAGAGTTACTTATTCCTTGGCTCATGGGTCGCATAACTCCATACCCTCCAACATTTCTCCGATCAAAATAGGGACATCCGAAGGAAAAGCGGGACATTCCAGGATCAGCTTAGAAACTGGGACGGCTTCCGTAAATCTAGGACTGTCTCTGGAAAATACGGGCACCTGGAGGGTCTGCTCTGGTCAGTTGTCTAAATGGGAGAATGCATGGGAGACCTACATAAAGCGCTCTGAAGACTGGGTCACCAGTGTAAAAATAAATCAGTAAAAATAAATCCAAGGAATAAAATGTTAAAAATCATTTTGCTCTGATGAGGCAACTTATCAAAAATATAAATAAGATATAGAAGCAAAATATCCTTAACTTAACTAAAATATGTAAGGAAAAAAATGAGATACATTCCAAAATTTCATTGAACACAGTGGGGTTTACTTCTCATGAGGCAATTACAGGATTGCACTGTAATTAATTAAAACATTCATATCCTACCTTTCAGCTGCTAACAGGCATTCAAGGCAGGTTGAATTAAAATTGCTCATTGAAAGCCTGGGGAAATAATACCATTTTAAACTGTGACTGGAATGAAGAGGTGAGACACAAGAGATGGACTGAACTAGGAACACCTTTTATTATAATATATGCAGGATAAATGAGGAGTGTGGGAACTGAACTTCAACCTTGGGCAAGCCTTAGGCATGGAAAGGCATGAACCCAAAGCCTGAGCCTCACATTATGGTGAGTAGGAATGCTTCCTTGCCCCATCCCCTCTTGGGGCCCCATAACTCTAGGCTGAGGGCCCCCAAATCCAGAGCCACTGGCCTCTGGACAATGTCCTTGACCTTCAAAGGTGCCTTCAAAGCAACTTGCCTGTTCCATTAGTCTTTCTGTTGAGAGAGTCAGAACTTACAGGGTTAAGAAGTTCTGAGTGACGCTTCACATTCCGAGAGGTGTGTTTAGAACACGGAAGTGGGAGTGGTCAGTATCTCTGAGAGAGAGAAAGACACACACAGTGTGCGTGTTTGCTCCGTGGAGAGCAGCAGCAAGATGTGCGCTCTGTCGCCAGGAAATATATAGCTGTTGTGTTTGCTAAGGAATAAAGACTTTAAAGATAAGGAGACTGCTGCGTTTCAGCCTGAGTTATTACCACACGACAGAACGTTCCTGCTTCTGCTTCTGCTGTGTTTACTCTGCTGGAGTCAAAGGTCTTTGGGAGAGGTCAGAGCCGCGCAGGGAAGTGTGCCGGACCCCCGGACCCCATCGAAGCAACAGGTTATGGGTGATCAGCAATAAAGATAAGAAACGTTCGTGCGTGTGAGAGACTGCAGCCAGAGGCCAGCCGATGAGACGCTGGGAAGGGTGACTGCAGGCAAAGAGGCTGAGGAGCAGCCAAAGGCCAGCTAAGGAGTAGCTGGAGCTCGCTGGGAGGAGCTGTGCTGTACCGGGTGCCGGGAGGAGCTGCTACTGGTCGTAAGTAAGCTGGGCCCCGGGGGAGAAGATGGCAGACAGCCATGAAGTCTTGTGCAGTCCTTTTTGAAGAGGCAGACGGGAAGGAGCCCTGGGTCGAGTGGCAGGCACTGAAGAAAGTGGGAGCCAGACCAGAGGGGGCTAGACGCCAGCCTGAGGGACGCCCAGAGGGGGCCAGATGCTGCACAGAAGCTGGGGAACGCCCAGAGAGTCAAGGAGGGGCTGTGGGACGCCCTGGAAGCCCAAAGTGGGCTAGAGCCGTGTCAGGAAGCTGCTGCGATGCTTTGACATGCCAACGTGACAGGCAGCCGTGTGCTGGAAAGCTGCTGAAAGCTGGGAAGAGGAAAGCAGTGGCAAGCTGTTCCTCTGGAGGCTGTGCACCTAAGTTTGGGGGTGCAGGCCAGAAAGGCCAGTCCAAGGGTCTTGAGAGTGCCAAGGCTGTTTGGCAGGAGCTGGAGAAGGTTTGCAGAGAAACCACAGAGCTGGAAGCCAAAAGCCACGTCCCCAAGCCTCAAAGAGAAGCCTCTAGTAGAGCTGCTGGCAAGAGTGGGGGGGCACTGACGTCCAAAGGCAAGTTTGAAAAGTTTTCCATTCGTTGCTGTTTTGTTTGCGGTTCTGCGGAGCACCTGCGCCGAAGCTGTCCACAGCGAGACAAAGGGCAGGAAAGTCCCAAGGACATTTCCCATGGGAACCAGCCGGGTTTCCAGGGCAACCAGACCAGAAGAGGGGGCCGGCGTGGGAAACCGCAGAAAGTACGCGCTCCAGAAGGGGAGGAAAACGCTTATCAGCTGTCTGCGTCTATGGCAGTTTTGGACAACAACAACACCTGCAGCGAAAGCCCCAAGGTCGGGGGCAGCAGGAAGTCAGTTGCTAAGGCAACAAAGAAGGACAACTCCGGAGGGGGGAGAGTCCTACGTTGGGTTGTTGACTCGGCTGCGAATGCCCATCTGGTAACAGCGCCACCTGATGGACAAATGTGGAACTGCAAGGCTGTTTCAACTGAGAAAACAGTTAAATTTGCTACAGGTTCACAGGGACATGTGACCCATGTTGCTAACATGTTTGTCTCTTTCTTGCAGGATGAACTGAAGGTCTATGTTCTCCCTGAGATAAAACACTGCCTGTTATCTGTACCTTGTCTTTTACAGGAGGGATATTCAGTGAGTTTTGAGAACAATGTCTGTACAATTTCCAGAGGGGGGAAGCAACTGGTACGTGTTGAGAAAAATCAGAACAATCTCTTTGTTCTGGAATCACCTCTGGAGGGAGAGGGGAACACTCATGTTTCATGTGCATGCGTGTGGCACAAAAGGATTGCACATGGATCTTGTGATGACTTGCAAGTGTTATCAGAATGCACCAAAGGGTGCAAGGTAAGAGAATGTGGTGCAACACTAAATTGCAGGGCTTGTAGAAAAGCCAAGAGCAAGGGATGCAGTTATCCCAGAGTGGAGAGGGTAACCACAAAGCCTTTTGAGCTTGTGCACGCAGACCTGTTTGGGCCTATGCCTCAGCCAAGTGTGGGCAAAGCCAGGCATCTGCTGATTTTGATCGATGATTTTACTAGGAACTCCTGGGCTTTTTCGCTGAAATCGCAGGAGGAAGCAACGCAACTGATCAAAGATTGGGTTGCGGCGGTGGAACAGAGGTTCTCCACCAAGGTGCAAGGTTTCCAGTTTGACCGTGGTTCAGAGGTCACTGGGTCTGCTCTAAAGAGTTTCTTTCGCCAGAGGGGGATACGTCACAAGGTGACTTCGCCTCAGGAGAGTGGCGTGGCAGAGCTGAGGAGTAAGGCTCTGATCCAAGTTTCAGAAGTCCTATTGAGTGACTCTGGGTTGCCTCACAGTTTCTGGGGAGAGGCAGTAAAAACGGCCAATTTCACGATGAACAGGTGCTACAATGCAGTGGTAGGTGACACCCCATATTTCTTGCTCAACGGACAGAAGCCACAGGTGCATTTCTTCCGTTCGTTTGGTTGCAGAGCCATGGTGCCTGTACCAAAGTGGTTGCAGCAAGAAGGTGGTCCAAGGTACCAGGAAATGATCTTCTGTGGGTATGAACCCGCGACCAAGGGGTGGAGATTTGCGTACCCAGAAGGTGATCAGACCAAGCTTCTGGTCAGTAAGCATGCTGAGTTCAAAGAGCAGCAGGGAAATAGTCCAAGGTGCAAAGTCAGCCATGACACTGTCTCAGATTGTCTGTCTGAATCCGAATCTGAGCAGGAGGGAGAGCCAGATAATGGTGATCTGGCCGATGATCAGGATCAGGACCAGGGGGAGGCGTCTCCACAGGTTGTGAAAGGAGTGTCCAAGAGTGAGCCCTCATCTCCTGTTAGAGTGATGGAGAAAGCTCACAGACGGGTCAAGTCAGAGGGGGACTCTGATGAAGAAGACACTCTTGCTGGCCCCAGTGGGTCAGGAGAAGAACCCCAGTTTGTGCCCAGGCGGTCTTCACGGGCAACAAAGGGAATTCCACCTGAGAGGTTTCAAGTCACAAATGCGTGGGTTGCTCTCGCACAGTGCGAACCAGAGATTTGTGAGGAGACTCAACAGGCAGGTGGGAAGGTGTGGGACACACAGAGGTCTGTAAAGGTGTGCTCACAAGTCCTCTCAGAATGTGATGCGAGAGGGGGTGTTGAGAGAGTCAGAACTTACAGGGTTAAGAAGTTCTGAGTGACGCTTCACATTCCGAGAGGTGTGTTTAGAACACGGAAGTGGGAGTGGTCAGTATCTCTGAGAGAGAGAAAGACACACACAGTGTGCGTGTTTGCTCCGTGGAGAGCAGCAGCAAGATGTGCGCTCTGTCGCCAGGAAATATATAGCTGTTGTGTTTGCTAAGGAATAAAGACTTTAAAGATAAGGAGACTGCTGCGTTTCAGCCTGAGTTATTACCACACGACAGAACGTTCCTGCTTCTGCTTCTGCTGTGTTTACTCTGCTGGAGTCAAAGGTCTTTGGGAGAGGTCAGAGCCGCGCAGGGAAGTGTGCCAGACCCCCGGACCCCATCGAAGCAACATTTCCGGCACCTTCCTGCCAACGATGTAACCAAATTAGCCAATTTAATTGTCCCGACCCCTACATTCCGATCAGAGGCGCTGATTTGCACCCAAGTTTAAGGGGGCTCTGTTGTGCATCATGCATGCATGACGTCATGTGTGTGACACATGTTGCACACATGTTGTATCTTTGGGAGGAAGCCGAATGCAGAGTCCAATATGACGCGGTTTCAATGGCTAGCAGCTCCTCCTCTCTTGCGCTCAGGAGGAGCCAGTCAGCCTCTTCTGTCTCCTCAACACTGAGGGGCCCTGGCCACCTCCCCACAGATACTGGTGGGGGGGCGAAGACACCTCAGCTCTATAGAGTTGGTGCCAGTGATTCTGATATCCCCCAGAATCCAGTGCAGAGTAGATGAGAAAACCTGGACAGCTGTACCAATTCGTGGGCAGGAAAAAATTCTTACTCTGCTCCAAAGTGACTGATAACGCTATACCGGAACAGAAAGTCAGGTGGCAGGTGCAAAAAGGATCCAAAGAAGCATACCCAAGGCCCAAGAAGCCTGTGTCCATGTGCCCAGAAGTCTTTGCCACCACAGAGAAGGCCCTGCCCACTGTCACCTCTCACCTATCTTCACAATATCTCTAAAAATTATCTTCACGAACGGGCAGGCTCCTAGGAGAGAAGACAGTCCTTATAGTACATATATGTAAATTCATATGCATGACTTCATCATTTGAGGTTAAAATCACCTGTAGGAGAATCCACTGCTCGAAGCAGGAAGCAATGCTCTTCATCCGACAAGGCCGGAAAAGTAATACCTTTTAGGGGAACCATTTTTCTTGCTGAGAGTGTTCAATCTTTTGAGCTAAACTGGTCCAATAAAAGATATCACCTTTCCTGCATGTCTCGTTCTCCCGACGCAGCACAGTAATTGCATGCCAAATAAGCACGGACTTCCCCCAAGAGAATTTCTTCTGAACTCCAGATTCCAAACACTGCTGCAGTGCCCAAACAGTGTTTTCAAAAGAATTAGCTTCATAAGGTAAACAAGACTTTTTCAGAGTGTCAAGGGAGGCTTCTCTGAGCCAAGCCACAAAACAAATGGCTTGATTCTCCCTAGGTTTATTTATTATTGAACATTATGTGTCTATCTATCATCTATCTATCATCTATCTATCTATCATCTATCTATCTATCTATCTATCATCTATCTATCTACCTACTATCTATCTTTCGTCACCAACACTCTCAAAATGCCAGACAATCTTAATAAACAGCACAGTTCAAACTATATCTTTGCAGAAGTAAGTCCTGCTGAATTCAGTGGGCTTACTCTCAGGTAACTGGATTAGGACTGCAACCTAAAACAAAACAATTAAAAAAATGCAGTGCTTTTCCCCCCTGGTGGAGTGCTCCGGGACCTTTTTCTTTCCCCAAATCAGAGCCTCACACCTCTTCCCCAAATTTACCAGGTTTAGGGATGTAGGTATGATGCTCTGGCAGGGTCCAAGATCCCTCCTACATCGGGAAGGAGGCGGGCGGGCTGCAGGATCTGGTCAGAGGCATCAGGTCTTATGCTGGCCACCTGGCCCAGGATGGGGCCTGACAGGCCTGTAAGAACTGCTGCTGCGGCTGCCACCCAGGAGGACTCCCCTGCTCAGCGCCTGAGGGCCCCAGTCCTACCACTCAACACCTGGCCTAGGGCAGGGCCTGATGGGCTCTATAAAGGACTGCTGCCGCTGCTCCTGCTGGGCCGAGAGGGCTCCGTTTTGTTTTTTGTTTAAATTGCTGTTATTTTTTTACCTATGTCATTTTAAACTGTGGTATTAATGCTGTATTCTTAGTTTTAGATTTTGATTTATGTGGAAATTGTTTCCCATTTGGTTGTGTATTTTTTTTTTGATGTGGTTTATTTATTGTTTATGACTTTTGTAATTACCGGTATGTAAATCTGCTTATGGACGTGGGTGGCGCTGTGGGTTAAACCACAGCGCCTAGGACTTGCCGATCAGAAGGTCAGCGGTTCGAATCCCCACAACAGGGTGAGCTCCCGTTGCTCGGTCCCTGCTCCTGCCAACCTAGCAGTTCGAAAGCACGTCAAAGTGCAAGTAGATAAATAGGTACCGCTCCGGCGGGAAGGTAAACGGCGTTTCCGTGCGCTGCTCTGGTTCGCCAGAAGCGGCTTAGTCATGCTGGCCACATGACCCGGAAGCTGTACGTCGGCTCCCTCGGCCAATAAAGCAAGATGAGCGCCGCAACCCCAGAGTCGGTCACAACTGGACCTAATGGTCAGGGGTCCCTTTACCTTTACCTGTAAATCTTGTTATGCTGTAAGCTGCCCTGGGCATTGTTTTGTAACTCTGGAAAGGCGGCGTACAAATAAAAAATGATGATGATGATGATGCTGGCTGCATGTTCCAGTGGATTCCAGTCAGGCTCAGCCCCGCCTGCAAAACACCCCGTTTGGGGGATTTCTGCCAGGCTCCGCCCTCAGGAATACTACTGGGTGGCTTTTTGACTGCATGTTCAATAGGCGCAAGGAGGGTTTGTGCTGCCAGAAGCGGGCATAGGGATGCTTCCATTCAATCCACACATCCCACCAGCCTGGTACGGAGCATGAGGCAGCTACCCTGGGGATGTTAAATGCCCAGTGAAAATGCACGCTGTTAGAAGCTGCCAAGTTTGCATTCTCACCAAAGCATGCTTCTGTGCCAATGTGCTTCTTCTTTTTCGCTTAGAGGAGCTCATTAGATATGCTTTCTCACTAGACCAATCCAATACACTTCTGCTTGTTATCCTTAGGAGAGCTTGGCGGATGTAATTTCTTATGGACCTAATCTTGTCCTGTCACTTTCTCAGAATGCCTCCTATCATGGGAGTACAAGCTGACGGGAGATACGTGATATATTTTGACAACAGGCCTTTTCTCGCCTGCAACTGCTGCCGACTCCAACTGCTGCTAAGGGAGCCTTTTCTTAGATAGGAGACACAGCAACAACCGAGTAGACCTGAGGGTACAGGGCAATGGAATATAAAACAACTCAAGGTGGTTCAATGTGGAATGGGTCCCAGCCGTAGGTGCCCCCAACATCACCTTTCTTATCACATCTTCTAATCTCTGCTTTTTTATATGTTGGTCTGCAATGCCTTTTCATACATATATCTATACAGTGGTACCTCGCAAGACGAATGCCTCGTAAGACGAAAAACTTGCAAGACGAAAGAGTTTTTCATTTTTTGAGTTGCTTCGCAAGACGAATTTCCCTATGGGCTTGCTTCGCAAGACGAAAACGTCTTGCAAGTTTGTTTCCTTTTTCTTAAAACCGTTAATACCCAGGGTGCATTGCTTGAAGAGGTGCAGTTCCGTGCTTCGCAAGACGAAAAATTCGCAAGACGAAAAAACTCGCAGAACGAATTAATTTCATCTTGCGAGGTACCACTGTATATCTATATCTATTTCTATATATTTCCATATCTATCTATCCAGATAACTAGAAAGCTAGATAGATATCCAATAATCTCAAGGGGGTATACATTATTCTCCCCCTTCTCAATTATTTCCCACAACCCTGTGAAGTAGCTTAGACTGAGAACTCAGCTACATTAGTAAAGAAACAACAATTTGAATGTGCTATAAACATGCAACACTAGATGGCATCAGAGAGCAGGAAATTTTAATTGGTGTTTTTCCATAGGGTGTTTTTTAAAAAATTGTTATAACAATCTAATTTTTGACTTATTTATAACATTTTTTCCTGTGTGTAGATCCACCCTGAGAGGCAGTGAATGCTCCAAGGTCACCTAGTGAGCTTCATGGCTGAGTGCAGAATTTGAACCTTGGTCTTCAAGGTCCTCGTCTGACACTCTACTACACCACACTGGCTCTCAAATGTCCTGGTCTGGGGAAAAGCCTGAAAAAGTCTCAAGGGAATAGTTATCTCATGACATCTTCCCCTGAGCTTGTAACCCTCCAGATATTGTTGGACTACAACTCCCATCATTTGTAAACATTGGCCATGCTGGTTAGAGTTGATGGGAGATGGAGTCTAATTGCATTCAGAGAGATACAGGTTCACCATTCCTGCTTAATCAAAATATGTTGCCTCCCTGAATCCAATTTTTAGCCCATTGACTTGCCAAAAGACATAATAAGCTGATAGAAGAAGCAAGACTTCAAGCTTGGCCTTTCTGATTCAAGCCTAGTTCTCTTACCATTGAAGTAAGCTGGCTCAGTAAGACTTCACTGGGCATGAGCTTAACCAGAACAATGGGAAAAGGAGCTAATCTCACACCCTGTGATGCAACAATTTTGATAGGGACAAGCTGCCTCTGTACCATAGTCCTTAGTCTCATTGGGGCCTATCCATATTAGGTATTTCTGTATTAACTGTTCAGCAGATAGGAATCACAATTCAGTAAAGTTAGCACATGCTATGGAGCAATATCCTTCTTTTATGGCAACTGAACACTTGGATTCAATTTATTATGTAATGCAGCTTCTAAATGCATGCTCTTGAAAGTAAATCCAAAATAAGTGTGTCAGTAGGAGAGAGCCTGCACTGCCCCCTAATCTGAAATGATATTGTATGAAATGTGTATGGAATGATAAAACGTTCTGCTGCGCACATGCATTCCTGACCTTCCCTGGGTATGGAGGAATGCAGTGCACAGGGCCCAGCCCTTGTCATCTTGGAAATTGCTGCCAATTATATCTGCGAGTGGGCAGTTTGCATATCTTGTGTTTTTTCCACATGACTCCATGTGCCAAGGAAGGGCCAGGACTACTTGTGGGGAGAAGACATTTTTTTGGTGTGAACCAGACCCGGCGAACAGAGGTTCAGGAAGCAGCACCCAGTCCCCTTCCCATATGCTCAGTCTAAAAATAATAGCTTATCTGAGCAATGTGCCGATGCCATTGCACCAGGTATGTGAATTACAAACAGTTTCTTAAGGGGGAAATAGTTTCAACAACTGTGTCTTTGTTAACATTCTCGTACATTAAGAGCACCTCTTATCGTCACATTCCAATATTACACCTGTCTAAGCCAATGTACACAGAGGCAATTCCTACTGATACCAGCGGAACTTACGTACAAGCAAGTGTACTTTGGATCACCTTCTCCATGAGAAGTTCTTTCCTTCGAGGTCTTAACATGCCGATTCATTATACAGTGGTACCTCGGGTTAAGAACTTAATTTGTTCTGGAGGTCCGTTCTTAACCTGAAACCGTTCTTAACCTGAGGTACCACTTTAGCTAATGGGGCCTCCCGCTGCTGCCTCGCCACCATCACGTGATTTCTGTTCTCATCCTGAAGTAAAGTTCTTAACCCAAGGTACTATTTCTGGGTTAGCGGAGTCTGTAACCTGAAGCATCTGTAACCCGAGGTACCACTGTATTAGATGGCTGTAACAACAAATAAAATCCAGCAATTGAATATATTAGATTTCTACAAAAGCTGAGCCTATACCCTCTAATCTTCAAGGGGTCTCCTTTTTTGTAGGGCTGCTAGTTCCTGCCCTTCTGTTTTTGCAGAAAGCATCAAAGTAGCAGGGGGAAGAGGGCATTTGAATGTTTTCAGGTCCTTGGCACATGGAATGGGTAGCCTTTTTACCTATTCAGCCATCAGGATATATTAGTGACACCCTCTGCCCAGCTACTACCAATGAGTGCCAGTGTGGTGTAGTGGTTAAGAGTGGTAGTCTCGTAATCTGGTGAACCGGGTTCGCGTCTCCGCTCCTCCACATGCAGCTGCTGGGTGACCTTGGGCCAGTCACACTTCTTTGAAGTCTCTCAGCCCCACTCACCTCACAGAGTGTTTGTTGTGGGGGAGGAAGGGAAAGGAGACTGTCAGCCACTTTGAGACTCCTTCGGGTAGTGATAAAGCGGGATATCAAATCCAAATGCTTCTTCTTCTTCTTCTTCTTCACATAGACACACTGGGGGCAGAAAAAGTACTCGGTGACATGCTGTTCCTTGTTTGAGGGAGTCAAGAGGCACTCCCACAGTGCAAAACTCTGGACCCAAAACCATAGGTAGGATCAGAATTACAAGAACACAGTGCCTCCCATGCTACAGAGGCAGTTCAGAAGCATATCATGGTCAATGGTATCAAAAGCCCCCAAGAGATCAAGAGGTAACAAGGTCACATCTCACCTGTCCCTTTCTCAATAAAGCACATCCATTCAGGTGACCATTTTGTTCCCAGACTGGACTTGAACACAGGAACTGGGTTTGTTGCAACATAAATCGTCTGATATATTTGCACTTGAATTACTTATCAGCGCACAACTGGGCAGTAAAACTGACAATAATAAAAGTCATTAATAGGAGCAGTCACTGTCAGAAATAACAGCTGACATTTCTGGTCAGGGGACCGCCGCACTGTTATTATTTTTTAAGTGATCCGTATTCCAGCGAAACAAGAGGATTAGGAGCATCAGACGTGGAAACAGCTTTTCCTGAGAAGAAGTAACAACAACAAAATTTATCTGTTAACTCGTCACATATTAAATACAATGTCCCAAAGCAAGTTACAATTGTAAAAACAAAGAGGAAACAACAAAAGTTTAAAGCAACACCGAAAGAATAAAGCAATATCATTCACTAAAAGTGCTCATCTTTATTAATATAATATAATATAATATAATATAATATAATATAATATAATATAATATAATATAATATAATATTGACAAGTCATAGAATCATATAATATTAGAGCTGGAAGAGAACCAAGGGACATCTAGTCCAACCCCCTGCAATGCAGGGATCTCAGCTAAAGCATCTATGACAAATGTCCATCCCCTAAAAGTCTTGCCCCAACCCACTAAAAGATGACCATCACAACAAGCTAGGGTATGACCACACCATATGATCCCTATTAAAAAGCCAAATGCCTGGGCAAACAATCCTGTTTACATCTTCTTTCGGCACCTTAAAATTTACAGAGATGGGGACATTTTATCCTATCCTATCCACAGAAGTGAATTTCACTGATTTTAGTTAAAGGTAAAGGTACCCCTGACCGTTAGGCCCAGTCGCGGACGACTCTGGGGTTGCAACGCTCATCTCACTTTACTGGCCAAGGGAGCCGGCGTACAGCTTCTGGGTCATGTGGCCAGCATGACTAAGCCGCTTCTGGCGAACCAGAGCAGCGCACGGAAACACTGTTTACCTTACCTATTTATCTACTTGCACTTTGATGTGCTTTCGAACTGCTAGGTTGGCAGGAGCAGGGACCGAGCAACGGGAGCTCACCCCATGCGGGGATCCGAACCGACGACCTTCAGATCAGCAAGCCCTAGGCTTTGTGGTTCAACCCACAGCGCCACCTGCGTTACATCCCAGTTATTTCCATCCTACTCTCTCTTTGCAATCGTACAACCTCCAAATGAGAGGGGTTTTTTTCCCCTTCTCCAGGGCAACAGAGATAGCCTAAAGATAACAAAACTCCTGAATTTTATCTGAAGGGTTAAGCAAAGGCAAACAGCTAAACAATGTAACACTCACCTTTTTGTGGGAGGTGGGCTTCTCCCCTCTGCCCCCCTGAGGTAATTCCTACCTTTAGCTTAGTCAATAGAGATAATCATTTTCAGCCGATTAACCCAATTAAAATATGTGTGCATCACAAGAGCCATTAGCAGCTCTTGCTCTCCCTAGCAATCCTGTTTACAGAAAACAGTTTCTGCTAATCTAGACCTGACTGCTTGGGATGCAGAGGGGACAGTCTGAAGTCAGTTGTCAGCTTGTGCTGTACTGCCCTCTCTGACCTCTTCTACAGAGAAGGAAATTGCACCCTGGCTGAGTTCAGGGCAGGGAGAGTTTGCTGGGGAAGGTTTTTTGTGGAGTGAGGAACATAAGCTTTGTAAGTATTGCAAAATGTAAATGTCATTTTTTTAAAAAAACAAACCCGTTCAATCTCAGTGATCAATTAACAATGATGATGATGATGATGATGATAATAATAATAATAATAATAATAATAATAATAATAATAATAATAATGCAATGCTCTATGAGGCTGTTTAAAGTGGCTCTAGGTAAAAAAAAAGGGGGGGCCAACTGTTCTGCCTCCCTCCCCAAGTGTTACTAACTAAGGTATCTACATCCAAGCAGGCAATCTTGAATTAGTACTGAATATATGAACAGCTGCATGGTTAGAAATAGCTTTTATTTGGAAGAATTCTCGAGTGCTGTCAAAAAGTAAATTATTATTAAAATGTGGAAGAGTTCCAAAATTATCAACTTAACATATTTGGCAACAGGGTGGGATGGCAGGATGCCTTGCATATAAAGTGGGGGCTCTTTGATAACTATTGGAATCAGTTCACTAGATACCAAGAAGATATTTCTCTGAGATGTAGTTTTGCTATTCTTTGAGTGAGTTTCCTTCCTGCCCTCCTCCTTTTCTGCTCATGTTTATCCTTAAAAATAAGAGGGGGGGGGCGCAATGTTTTAAAGGATTTGGCTTTTAATTTTTTTTAGCATTTTACTATTCTAAATATTAATACAAATGCATATATAGGCGGTACATTCTTATATTTTTGATCTTAGTGGCAGAACTAATCCTAATAGTTCAATCAGTCGATCTTCCAAGTTCTCCATGCTTTATCCATGTAAATAAATACACTCGTGTCTAAACAATACTCTGGTCTATCCCAACCTCTTAAATTAGGTTTTATGGCATGTTTTATTTATATTTTTGGATTTCAGCTATGCCTTATTTGAACATGTTTCAAAGGGTATGACTACTATTACTTCTATTGCATATCACTTTGATTTAATGGGAATGTTTCATTGTATATTTTAATTATATGTATGTTTATATTTTAATGTCTGAATAGGACTATTTAATTGTTTTTTATGGTGTATTTTGAATTATTGTGTGTTTTAATAATGTTGTGCAATTGGTTTTTATATTCCGTAGATGGCTTTAGAAGCCTATTTTGGTATTAAGTGGTATATAAATAAAGCAATGATACTAATAAATCTTCTCTAAACAATATTATCTGAATTTTTGGGTGGTGCCCAGCTAGGTCATATGCAGAGTAGACTCAATGGAATCGACAAACTCAAGTTACTTAATGACTCACATAACTAATGTTGGCTGTCATCCCCTATATTTAAAAATACAGGCCCTAATCCTGTATTTTATTCTGATTCCCTTGTCCTTGCTGCTGCTAAAGGATGCTGAACTCAGGGTTTGGTCCAAAGCTAGCGCCAGATGTGCCGCTCTGCTCCTCAAACACATCTACTTTAGGGTAAGGTAAAGATAAAGGGACCCCTGACCATTAGGTCCAGTCATGGCTGATTCTGGGGTTGTGGCGCTCATCTCGCTTTATTGCCCGAGGGAGCCAGCATACAGCTTCTGGGTCATGTGGCCAGCATGACTAAGCCGCTTCTGGCGAACTAGAGCAGTGCACAGAAACACCGTTTACCTTCCCGCTGGAGCGGTACCTATTTATCTACTTGCACTTTGATGTGCTTTTGAACTGCTAGGTTGGCAGGAGCAGGGACCGAGCAACGGGAACTCACCCTGTCGCGGGATTCGAACTGCCGACCTTCCGATGGGCAAGCCCTAGGCTTTATGGTTTCACGTAGTCAGATGCAAAAGAAGGCAGGATACCTGTACCCTTAGAAGAGAGAATATCAGCAGATTTTGTTTGTCCTGGCGGCTGCTGAAATGACCTCTTTCACACCACTATTAAAGGTGTAGGAATTCTGGCCCCTCTTGCACCCAGTCCTCCAACATCTACTGTGGCACACCGATGCTTCCTTTCACATTTATATTTAAACTTCCCATGTCATGTTACAACAGTTTTCTCCCAAAATGTATGAGTTGCCATCAATAAAACAAAATGTGGGGACATATGGAGACGGAAAGACCTTGTAATGGATTTGATTGGCTCATAGAATCATTGAGTTGGAAGGGACCCAGTGGCGTAGCGTGGGTTGTCAGCACCCGGGGCAAGGCAAGTAATTTGCGCCCCCTAACCCGTGGATTTGCGCCCCCTAACCCATGGATTTGCCCTAACCCCAGATGTTGCGCCCGGTGCGGCCGGCCCCCCCTGCACCCCCCACGCTACGCCACTGAAGGGACCACGAGAGTCATCTAGTCCAACCCCTTTGCAGTGCAGGAATCATTTGCCCCATGTGGGACTTGAACCCAGGACTTTAAGAGTTTTACGCTCTACCAACTGAGCTGGACGTCTTTGTCAAGCATACGAATGGTCAAGCAAAACATAGAAAAATCTGCGATTCTCAAAGTTGGTTCGACGGCTACATACTTGTTACATTCAGGATAAAAGCGAAGTTGGTTTGTGTGATGCCTATGTTATTTAAAATTTGGATGTTTCCTTTTTACAGAGTTCTGATCCTGATTGATGGAGAGTTGCAATATTCTTTATTGTGTGCGCATACGTATTTTGCAATTACGTTTTCTTTGGTATCAAATTAAGTTAATCTGAAACCATCACCACACATCTCTTGTGTGATATCTGTACATAACTGTTCATGCGCTGCACACACAACAACCTGAGAAACGTTGCCCAAATGCTACAGCCAATCTTAGTTCACAGTACATATACATACCACAAAACTGACACATGCGCAGTAATGTGATTGTTCTACTCAGCGCTATTTTTCTAGAAAAAGAGGCGCTGTAACTCACCTCTCTCATTCTCTTAGAATGGCAATGGCACCTACCTGAGAGGCGCCAGAACTGAGTTCCAGTGAGTTCTGGCTGAAAAAAGCCCTGGTTCTTCTACCCATTTTGAGTTTCAAACTTTCTCCCTCACACAGAAGTGATTTCTCTGAATGGAATGCGCACCATTTGAAGTACAGCCTTTCTGTGAACTCACACTAGCTGAAGTCAATAGCAACACTTGTTTAAATGGACTTACTCCAAATTTACAACAGTGTTGCTGACTTCAGTATATAACTCTTGGATTTTTATGGGATTTACTTTATGCCCTGAGCAAATCGGCAGTCTCAGTGGCCTGAAACATACCCATTCATAATTCACCATTGGCTGAGGCAATTTACATCCAAATTATTTTCCTGCTAATCTGCATTAGAGTGCACGGACATAAAAGCAAAACAGCAAGACAGATGTAATCGTGGAAGAGATCTAGGGTCCTTTGGCTTCACTTATGGGCATGGTAATTTTTCTCCTAGCATATCTTTAATGCTGCTGCTGCAGGTGCTGCTGGGAATGCAATTTGCCTGCTTAAAATAAAGGCATTATTTAAATATGATCCTAGAGGGGAGAAAGGGGGAATTGACATATTAAATGCTTACTATCATGCTAACTAAATGGAGTTGTGATGCAGCACACAACAGTGCTGTGGCAAACAAAGGGATAGGACGAGTGGGTTGACAATTCTTGAAATAAAAAAAAATATGGAGGAGGGGGCACAACACTTAAAGAAAAACACTCCATGCTACTATTGCTTATGCTTCCAAATCCCCCGGCATGAAGCAGTACTGCTGACACATGATGGTCAAGTTCATACAGATCACAACATGATCCGGACTACCACGGTGGCACAAACAGCCTACATGTTGAGAAGGTAGCCCCATGAAGGCGAGCTAAAACTTATGTATTAAGCAGTTCGGGAATCAAGCTTCTATAAACTATTGACCCATTTTACAGATGAGGAACACTGAGGCTGGGGCCAGCCACAAGGGGATTTCATGGCAGGGAACTCAAAACACATGTCACCACTCCAGACTGCGAAGCAGGCCCCCAGCACCTGGCATGATCTGCTTGGCAGATCTGGGGACGTGACAATGGTTCCGCTGCTCCATTGTGATTGCATAGAACCATTGACAGATGATATACATAGATGGAAGTGCATTAGAAATCCAGCAACCAATGGCTCTATGACACAGTCGTCGTAGCTGCATGAATATGAAAGTGTACTGTGTCTCTCCTCAGGCTGCTCCCTTCCTCTAGCCAGTGTGATAACACAATGAAGAGGCAAGTCAGTTTGCCAGAAGCCAGAATCTGGATGGGTGCGATCTGTCCCTATGCTCCAGCCTAGGGGTCACACAAAACAAATGAAATACCGTGAAAATCCCTGAAATGAGAAGTAATCGACTATAAATATTACCTTGTGGAAATCAACTAAATAATAAAAATCAAAAAGCTTAAGGAAAAAAATTAGTGGAAGACACAAGATCTACCCACCCGGGAAGAATGGCAGATGAAGGTGATGGACTACATGGAACTGGCGGAAATGACTGGCAGAATCCGAGACCAGGGAGAAGAGTCGGTGGAAGAAGATTGGAATAAATTTAAAGCTTATTTACAGAAACATTGTAAAATTAAGGAATGTTAGAAGGATGTTAGAATGAAATTACGTGGTTTTAGCAGAAAGGTTATAAAAGATTAAGTAAAAATAGATTGTTAATTGGTGAGAATGTAAAGTTACATTATATTAAGATAAATTATTAGGATAAAAACAAAGATGGAAAGGATTTGCTGAAATAGCTAATTGAACTAGAACACAAAAAAGGGAGGTGTGACGAGGTCAAGGAAACAAGCAAATGAAAGATAAGCTATGGAAGGATTGATTTGTTGTTTTTTTCTTAATTGTTTTGTATTTTTCTGTATTTTTGCTCTTTTTTTCTTTTCTTTTTCTTTAATTTTGTAATCTTTCAAAACCTTAATAAATATTATTATTTTTTTAAAAAAGGAAAAAAATTAGAAAAACCTAAAATAGAAAATACTGCTGATGTTAAAGACTGGTGCGCTTTGCTTTACCTAGGTCGAGCTAGGATCATAATACATCAGAATTTTTGGGGTTCTACCCTTGTTTGAATTTTGGTCATTTAAAGTTTATGATTTTTCTATTTCCTTCTGAGGAAACCGAATAGTTCAGTGAAACGAGGTTTGTAGCCGACATCCCATTAAGGCTTTGTTCTATTTTAGGTTTTTCTAATTTTTTCCCCTTAAGCTTTTTGATTTTTATTATTTAGTTGATTTCCACAAGATAATATTTATAGTCGATTACTTCTCCTTTCAGGGATTTTCATTTGTTTTGTGCAATCTCTCAGTTCCGTGACTCTTTTTTCTATTGATTGCCAGCCTAGGGGGCGGCATTTTTTTTTAGCCGTGGGCCGGTCCACTGTCCCTCAGACCTTGTGGCGGGTCAGAGAAATGGCACTCGGGGGGGGGGAGAGAGAGCTGGAAGAAGAGGCGAGGGGGGCAAGTAGTCCTCCTTCCCATCTCCAGCCCCAGCCACTGCGCTTACCATCCCAGGGGCTGCTGCTTCTTGTGTGTAGGCAGAGCGAGCTTGTCCACTCCACCCTCTGGCCCACAGGAGCACCAGGGCAGCAGCAGGAAGATGAGCAGTGCAAAAGGGCTGGCTCCGGAGAGCGGCTGCTTAAAATGGTGCTCAGCCAGTTCAGCCTAGTCCCCTTCCTCCTCTAGGCAGGGCAAGGAGAAGGCAGGAGGAGGGAGGGAGGAGGCGCTGCCACGGTGTGTGTGTGGGGAGGGGCAGATGGAATGGCACGGGGGGGGGAATGGTGCAGCCCAAATGAACAGAATCCCCATGCTGATCCACGGACAGTCTGCGGGCCAGATCCTGAAGGCGATTGGGCCTGATACGACCCTCAGACCTTAGTTTGCTGACCCCTGCTCAAGCCCCACAGGCTGCGTCCATCCCATCTTTGTGCTTGGTGCACCACCAGCATCTCCCAACCCCCACTCCACAGTTTATGTAGATGGAAATCCTCACGAAGGCTGAAATTTACCAGTTTGAGGTCTCCAATGTGTATTAAAATGAAAGGAGGGAAAAGAATCTAGCTGTGCTTCTGATTAGGACGCATATTCACTCTGGCAAATTCCCAGTTGCCTCATTGCCTTGAGCAGCCGAAAGTTTTACACGTTAAGAATATTTATTCCAGTACTGGGGGGGAAAACATACATTTCATTTGGTGAAAACATATTAAAGTGCCTTTGACAGAAATCTGGTCTTGGGTTTGGAAGTCCCACTATTGCATTAGACCTGGACACATTTTGCCTTGGTCAAACTAACCTTTCTCAGTCTTAGGTCCCCGTTGTAAAACAGGAGCAATAGTGGCCTACTTTGCAGGGCGGTTATAATTGTAGAAAATATATATATATAATTAAGGATGGTAAAGTGCTTCAGAAATTAAGAATGCTATATAACTGAATTCAACAGCCAACTTCGAGCTGCAATGTTCTAGCTCTTGTGTCAGTATTTCAAATATAAGTTTCCATTCCATATACTGATCTATATTCAATAATATAAATGGAAAGGGCTGGCTTCCATTCCCTAACACATTGTCATTGTTACATTTCACACACAAACTTCAGGGTGAAGATCTTTTTCCCTAGAGGTGAGCTGAAATTTCTCAGAAATATTTATTTACCAAGAGAACTTCTGAGAGTCTTCTTTTTCGTTTCCTCATGCAAGAAAGAGGCCATGTTGCATGATTCCCCCTGGATTGTCTCCACTGTTATATGTGGCAACACAGGAGCCAACTCTTAGGGGCTGAGGTCCCTTCGGACCCCCAAATAAAATATTTGAGGAGTCCGACGCACTCCCCAGTTGATGGGCATAATGTGATCAATTATGCAGGGAAGGGCTTACCTCCCCCCCTATTTTATTTAGGTTGGCATCCCTGTGTGGCAGCCACCATTTCCCTCTCCTCCGCCCCACAACAACCCAGAAGAATGCCAGGCACAGAGCACTTGTGGACCGTGCAAAATGGCGGCCAGGTTGTCAACGCAATTGCTGCTGGTGCTGTTTTTGCAGCTGCAGGAAACCAACAACAAGTCATCAGAGGGAAAAAGAAAGAAGCTGTATTACTGCCACTGCTAATGTTGAGAAACATTTCTCTTCTCCCTGAAGAAATTCAGGGAAATGTTTTTCCTCTTCCCTCGTTCTCTGCCTGCAAACAGGATTGAGAGGCCACATTAAACTAGAACATTCATTTGCAACAATTCATACAGCCCCAATATGCTGAAATATGCCCACTTCTCAGTCACTCAGAGAACAGCTTTCAGTGTGCTTGCCTCTGAAACATTCCTGTTGGGATATGACAGGTGCCCATTAGTAGTACTTTCTGGAAACAAGCAAAGACTTTTTTGTTTCAACAAAGTTTTCCAGGTGGATGAAAAGGTGTTCATTTTGTTTTTAAACTTATCTCAAATATTGTTGTCAAATAGGACAGAAATTACATTGCATTCCAGGAACAGCTGATTTATTAAAAGCCGCTTTCTGCGATTTATTTTTTTCAAAGACTGAGAATTTAACATCACATTCAGATTCATTGATTTGTATCTGTTCATCATTTGGATCATCACAAAGCAATATTTTAATGAAGAATACTACACAGCCGAATAATAAAAGTGACGCAACTTAGTAAAAATTAATGACCCTAATAAAACTATATGCAAGATAAACAAATGTACAAATCTGAATTTTCCTGGCAAATCCTAATATAATCTCAAATTACTCCAAGTTATTTGTGAACCTTGAGGTTATAGATGAGTGCACCTCTCGGCTCCATATGATTGGTAGCTCCCCCTCGGGCCGAAACCCACACATGTGTGCTCACAATTTTCTGCTAGTGCAAATGCAGAAAATATTCAAATGTTCTACTGCTATAACTGCTATGATTACTGCTGCATAACATTATTCGTTGCCAAGAGTGTGCGGTAATATAACAGTGAAATGGCAAGGTTTCAACACACAGTATTTACAACTGGGGTCAGAAACTGATGCAAAAGCAATATATATTCCCCATTCATTTCAGTCACTGATTAACACAGTCAGAGGTGCTACATGAAATCACATTTGTATATTTTATTTGTGAATTCTATGCACTTAAATCTGGAGACATCAGTAAAAACAAGAGAGAGAGAGAGGGGGGGGGGTGGGGGGGGGAAGAAAGAACGGCTTCCTGTAAAATATTTTATTCCATGCATTACTTTTGTTAACAATGTAATAGTTATTCATTGTTTGCATCAGTACATGCATAATCATATTCTCTGGAGAGGAAAACCATGTACTGTTTCCTACATTTGCGCCTGCAAGGCCTGACCTTGAATGGATAAAATGGACTTTCTGTTTTCACTAGCCCTTGTTATGTACACCAGGAACAAATCAGAAAAGCCTGCCTCCAAGAAAAGCGTCGTAGGAGAGGCTTTGCCCTGCATGCACATCCAGGAGTACAATTCATCCCAGCTGGTTTTGGAAGGTAAAGAGTACATGATGTGAGAATTTCCTTGGTGGTGGAAGAGAATAACTGGCTGTGCAGCTTCCCGAACTGCATCCTAGGCCAAAAAGCTCAGGCACATTTCTTCCACTAGGAACAGGCCTTTTATACTTGTACATCTGAGGAAGTAACTTGCTCAGGGTAGTTATCCTGCAAACTTTGCCCAGCACAAGAGAAGATAGATGATAAATTCCAGCAGAATATTAAAATACAATGATTCATCAAATATTAAAAGCTTCCCTAAACAGGTTTGCCTTCAAATCTCTTCTAAAAGTCAGATAGTTGTTTATTTATTTGACATCTGATGGGAGGGTGTTCCACAGGGTGGGTGCCACTACCGAGAAGGCCCTCTGCCTGGTTCCCTGTAGCCTCACTTCTTGCCGTTAGGGAACTGCCAGAAGGCCCTCAGAGCTGAACCTTAGTGTCCGGGCTGAACGATGGTGGTAGAGACGCTCCTTCAGATATACTGGGCTGAGGCCGTTTAGGGCTTTAAAGGTCAGCACCAACACTTTGAATTGTGCCTGGAATCCTACTGGGAGCCAATGTAGGTCTTTCAGGACCGGTGTTATGTAGTCTCGGCGGCCACTCCCAGTCACCAGTTATCTGCAGCATTCTGGATTAGTTGTAGTTTCCAGGTCACCTTCTAGATAGATAGATAGATAGATAGATAGATAGATAGATAATGCAATGTTATTTTTCTGGAAAAAGAGTCACGGGAACTCACCCTGAACCCCTCCCTTGTCCTCTTACCAATGGCAATGGCACCCACCTGAGAGACGCCGGAACTCAGTTCCAGTGAGTTCTGGCTGAAAAAAAGCCATGGATAGAAGGATGGATAGTTGATAGATTAGACAAAAAGACATTTCGCCTCCCAACTTTCCATGCTAGGAGGCATGTCTGTTCACTTTGCACATTTCAGCCTGCACTGGACAACACAGACTCGTCATTATCATTTGATATTGCAATAACTCCTGCTGCCGTCCGAAAATAACACGGAATCCACTTGAAATAATACAGGCGAGCATAAATCTTTGAATGGTTTTATCCCAGGACAATTCCAAGTTTGCCCTTTGTCTGGGCTTTCTAGGCGAATCCTTGACCTTGCAGCCCCCACGCACTGAAAAGACCTTCTGTTTTGGTTAATATCTAGCCCACAGCCAAGTGGCGAATGGGTTAACTGTTGTAACAGCAGCAGCAGCACTGCCTGTCTGCTGGATCAAATTCTTGCAGGAGGTCACTCTCCACCGTTTGTTTCTTTAACATTTAGGATGCTTCCGGCAATGGAAGACGAGAGCCCCCGACTATTGTATGGTCTGTGGTCATATTTTCCATGCCAAGAGTCTCTCCTCTGCTGCTAGTAAAGGGGTGTGTGGGCAGGGGAGGGGGCTCTGCTGTTTGTTTGAAGGAGACATGAACAATAATCTCCCTCATTCAGCTCCCTCTCCAGCACCCCCCACCCCATCACAGCAACCTGAAGGAAGAAGACTCTGCCCCTTCATGGCCCCTTCAGCTCATGGACAGCCGTATCCTTTGTTTAGGTCTGGTGTGTGTATGTGTGTGTGTCCCAATCCATGCATTGCGCTGCCACAAAGGGGGGGAAAGGCCAAAGCCCCCCATTCCAAGCAGATGCCACAAAGCAGGTTCAGAAAAAGCCCTTCTGCACCCTCTTGTGAGCCTGATAATCTTTTCCAAACTTGTCCAAGCACACATTCTTCACGAATCAGGAGGACCATGCTGAGAGAATGGGAGGAGAAAGGGGAGGGGGGAGGAAGAATGCAAGGGATAGGAGTCTATGGTGTCTTTTGTTTGGCTGTGCACCAAGAGTACTTTTATTTAAATCTCCTCTAGAAAAGGGAGGCAGCGCAGGGAGGGGGCAGGGGCTGGGGAAGAGACAAGAGATCACTTTGCAGCTGGTTCAGTCTGGCAGGCACATCGCTCCATTTCTTGACTGGCTCCCTTGAAGAGCACCGGGTTTGCGGAGATATGGCAATTCCATATGTGGCGCCGCATCTGCGCCCGTCCAGCCATTCACACATGCATGTCGTCGCTCGGAGTTCCGGTCGCTGAGTAATGAATAGGCATGGGGGAAGTGAAGCCACCAGCCCTTATGTTCATATGATACTTATCCTATACGAGAAGACGAACCTCCTATGCTTAACTCTATACATGCTCCACCTTCTCAAGCTGCTGCTGTTTTAAATATGGCACGCACTGCTGACCTGAAAGTCACTTATGCAAGTTTCTGCATCCCGGACAAATGATAACAGCATGTGACTGTGTCGTTCCCATTCTGTGGACTTCTGAAGTTGCAGCTGCTGCTACTGCTCACGCTACGAGTGCTTACTTGACAATTTGCATGTTAATCCTGCTGCATCTTTCCTATGAAAACCCATGCCATTTATTTTATTTATGTATGGGATTCTGAACATAGGGAGCTGCTTTTCACCAGACAATTGGGCCACCGGTGGCCCCAGGCTGAGATTTCCCAAGATCTTTTAAGTGGGGTTATCCTTTGCAACTGAAAATCCTGGGGACAAGACCTGAGCTTGTGCCCCACCACTGATTTATATAGCTCTTTCCTATTTTATCTCATTATTCCAGTGCTATTTTTCTAGAAAAAGAGGTGCCTGAACTCACCATGAGCACACCCCTCGTTCTCTTAGAATAGCAATTTATGTGTCAGGGACCATGCTGAGGAGGACTGCACTGAGGAGGAATGGTGGGAGCCATCCCCTCCTCCTGATCCTGAATCTTCCCGGGAGAAGGAGGACAGTATAGATTTGGAACAGTGGTTTGCAGAGGGGCATAGTTCAGAAGGCAGAAGCTGGGAAACACTGGCTGGGGAACAGCTAGCAGAATAAACACTAGAAGAGAGAGGGTTAACAGATTCACAGTCTCTGGACAGCATTCGCCCCCTTCCTCAAAGACAAAGAGAACTCAGAAAGTGTTAGAACAGAAAGCTCAGAGGGTACAAGCTCAGATTACAAGATGTAGGAGTGACGTAGATTAATAGGGACAGAGGGGGGTGAGCCTTAATTGGGAGCACCGCCATTCTAGGGAGATGGTTTCTTTTGTCTCTTGCTGTGTTTATTAAAAAAACTAATGGTAAGAATTTCCTTTCGTTTTGATCTGCCTATTTACTGCCACGGGGAAGGAAGCCGTTCCCCCAAAGCCTGACATTGTGGCACCCACCTGAAAGGTCCCGGAACTGAGTTCTGGCAAGTTCCGGCTGAAAAAGAGGCTTGTATTATTCTTTGTAATCCTCACATTGCCAGAGTCTTTCACGTTCCAGAGTCAGATCACAATGTCCATGTCAATTAGGGATTCCCTAAGCTTCCATGTCTCTCTGTGGTTTTTGTTTCCCCCCCACATCATACCACTCAGTAGGGGGTGGGGTGTAGAGGAGGGGGACCTTTAGTTTTGATGGACAGGTTTAGCTTTTCGTCACACTGAACTGTAACCTCGGTGTACTCCAATCACAGTGATTTTGGGGAGGAAGAAACAGTTGTTCTCTTAACTTAGGTAGTCATTCTCTGAGTTTTGGCTGTAACAGCAGAGTGTAAACAGACTACAGTCGTGGCCGACTTCTTTCCCAATCATTATTTTTTTCCTAACGAACAGTTCAAAATCATAGCTTGCTCTCTTTTTGATTCATGGATGGTACTTCCAGGAAGTCACGGGGAGGGGGAGAAAAAAAACTAACTTTTCCGGTTTTTAAAATAATGGAGGTAATATCACCTGGTGAAATAGTGTTTGGGCCTATTTGTTTGAACTTTGGCAGATTTCTTAACCAATGGCATCTCCCTCATGTCCCCAAGTTTCAAACTGCTCTTCCCCAACTCCCCTGGGGGTAGGGAATGATCTCTATTTTCCCACCCAAGAATGGCCAAGTCTGTCCTTGTGGGACAACCACTGTACTGTACCTATTTTTTCTGAAATTTGGCAGGCTTCATCCCCTCAAATGGAGCGACAATGCATGCAATTTACATCCATTTGCAGCAGCAAATTACATGGCTAGAGGTGATTTCTTTTAAAAAGGAAAAAAGGAGGTGTGTACAAAAATCCATGGATGGATCTCGCTGACCTTTGGCAGGCTTAGTCCACTCTGGAGGGACTCATTTTCTGGCAAATTTCATCCAATGTGAATAGGGACACAGTTATAGCCATTGTTGTGTTGTATTGCATTACGTTGCATTGCATTATCTATTTATTTATAAAAATATTTACATACTGCTGTATCATTAAAAAAACATATCACAGAGGTATACAACAGTATGAAACCAAACAATATAATCATAATTTGTTACATTCCCCATTGCAGTCAACGGAGTTGAAACAGAGCTTTGGATCGGGTTCAGACACAAATAACAAATTTAATCAGGATGTTGCAGAACACGACAAAGACAGATCAAGATGCTTTGAGGTGATGCAGATGCAAGGCAAGTCTTACATTGCTGGAAACTACTAATTGCTTGCTAGCAATAACTAGCGGTCCGTGGATGAGCGTGGATGGCACAATGACTGTTGTGCCGAAATACCGATGATAGTACCAAATGCCTACGCTGCCTAGTAGCTCCCAATCCCTTCTGGTATGACACTAGATACGGCATTTGTAAGTGCCCTTGCAGTAGACAGAAGCAACTGTTTTTTTTTTTTTTTATAATATTTTTATTTTTCGATATAAACACAATACAACAAGCATAAACATACAAAAACAAAAACAAAACAAAAAACATGTATCATTTCATATCCTAATTTCATATCCTATCTTCCCCGACTTCCTCATGCCTCCCCTTTCTGTATTCCAAATTCTTATCGATTGTTCAGCAAATCTTCCCTTATTTTAATTTAGATTTAGACTATTCTTCCTTATTCTCCTTGTCTTAACCATTACTAATAGTAACCATTTACTTTCCAGTCCAACATCATTCTAACTTTCATTAACTTTGTAATATTTCTTTAAATAGTCCTTGAATTTTTTCCATTCTTCTTGCGCTGCTTCTCTTCCCTGGTTTCGGATTCTGCTCGTCATTTCTGCCAAGCCCATATAGTCTATCACCTTCATCTGCCATTCTTCCAGTGTGGGTAGTTCTTGCGTCTTCCAGTACTTCGCAATGAGTATTCTAGCTGCTGTTGTAGCATACATAAAGAAAGTTGTATCCGTCTTTAACACCCCTTGGCCGACAATACCCAAGAGAAAGGCCTCTGGTTTCTTGGGGAAAGTATATTTAAATACCTTTTTAAGTTCATTATAAATCATTTCCCAGAATGCCTTAATCTTCGGGCAAGTCCACCAAAGATGAAAAAATGTACCTTCAGTTTCTTTACATTTCCAACATTTATTGTCAGGCAAATGGTAAATCTTTGCAAGCTTGACTGGGGTTATGTACCACCTATATATCATTTTCATAATGTTTTCTCTTAAGGCGTTACATGCCGTAAATTTCATCCCGGTGGTCCACAACTTTTCCCAATCAGCAAACAAAATATTATGACCAATGTCCTGAGCCCATTTAATCATGACCGATTTAACCGTTTCATCTTGTGTATTCCATTTCAGCAGCAAAATGTACATTTTGGACAAATTCTTAGTACTGGGTTCTAACAGTTCTGTCTCCAATTTTGATTTTTCCACCTGGAAGCCAATTTTGCTGTCCAGTTTAAACGCTTCATTTATTTGATGATAGTGCAACCAGTCTCTCACCTTCCCTTTTAATTTCTCAAAACTCTGCAATCTCAATTTGTCCCCTTCCTTTTCCAAAATTTCCCAGTATCTTGGCCACTTGGACTCCATATTTAACTTTTTAACTGCCTTAGCTTCCATTGGCGACAGCCACCTTGGAGTTTTATTTTCCAGCAAGTCTTTATATCTGACCCAGACATTTAATAGTGCTTTTCTGACAATATGATTTTTGAAACTTTTATGTGCTTTAACCTTGTCATACCACAAATATGCATGCCACCCAAAAATGTTATTAAAACCTTCCAAATCCAAAATGTCTGTGTTTTCAAGAAGTAGCCATTCTTTCAGCCAGCAGAAAGCTGCCGCTTCATAGTAAAGTTTAAAGTCTGGCAGGGCAAACCCCCCTCTTTCCTTTGAATCCGTTAATATCTTAAATTTAATTCTGGGCTTTTTGCCCTGCCAGACAAATTTAGATATGTCTTTTTGCCACCTCTTGAAACAATCCATTTTATCAATTATTTGCAGTGCTTGGAACAAAAACAACATTCTTGGCAATACATTCATTTTTATAGCTGCAATACGGCCTAACAAGGAAAGCTTTAAGTTGGACCAAATCTCCAAATCTTTTTTCACTTCTCTCCAAGTTTTTTCATAATTATCTTTAAACAAATTCACATTTTTAGCTGTCATATTTATACCCAAATATTTCACTTTTTTAACCACAGTTAACCCTGTCTCATTCTGAAACCTTTCCTTTTCTATCTGTGTCAAATTTTTCTCCAAAACCTTTGTCTTAGACTTATTCAATTTAAATCCTGCCATTTGACCAAACTCTTGAATTATTTCCAAAACTCTTTTCGTGCTAGCTTCTGGCTCTTGTAGTGTAAGTACTAAGTCATCTGCAAATGCTCTCAGTTTATATTGTTTAGCTCCGACCTGAATCCCTTTAACCAACTGGTCCCTCCTAATCATATTAAGCAAAACCTCCAGGACCGATATAAAAAGTAATGGGGAGATAGGGCACCCCTGACGTGTCCCTTTTTCAATCTTGAACTCTTCTGTAACCACATTATTTACAATTAGTTTCGCCTTCTGTTCAGAGTATATTGCACCTATACCATTCTCAAACCCTTGGCCTACCCCCATCCCCCGGAGGTTCTTCAACATAAAACTCCAAGAAATGTTGTCAAAGGCTTTCTCGGCATCCACAAATATCAAAACAGCTTTAGTGTTTATATTCACTTCCAGCTTTTCCAAAATGTCAATTATATTCCTTACATTGTTCGACAAATGCCTTTTTGGGAGAAAGCCCGCTTGGTCCCCGTGAATCTCCTCCATCAAAACTCTTTTCAGTCTCTTTGCTAAAATGTCAGCAAAGATTTTGTAATCCACATTCAATAACGAGATGGGTCGGTAGTTTTTAAGTTGGGTCTTTTCAGTCTCTGTCTTTGGTATAAGTGAAATGTAGGCCTCTCTCCACGTATCGGGTGCCCTTTTCCCCTCCATAATCTCATTGCAGACTTCCTTCAGAGGTTGTATCAACCCTTCCTTCAAGACTTTGTAATATTTGGAAGTCAGTCCATCCGGTCCGGGGGATTTGCCCGGCGTCATGCCTTGAATGGCATCTTCTATTTCTTGTGCTGATATCTCCTGGTTCAATATTGTCTTACTTTCTTGTGAAACCTTTTTCAGCCCATTTTCCTCGAGGAACTGTTGTATGTCCATTTCTTTCTGCGGCCCTTGTGTGTAAAGTTGTCTAAAGTAGTTCTGAAAACAATTCCTAATTTCCGCTGGGTTGCTTATGTTTTTTCCTTCCACTTCTATATTTGTTACCGTGTTGAGTTTTTGTCTCTTCTTTATTTGCCAAGCCAGTAACTTGCCACATTTATCAGCAGATTCAAAGGTCTTTTGTCTCATTTGTTTAATTTTCCACTCTAGTTCTTGGTTCATCAGTTCCATATATTGTGTTTGATGAAATTTGATTTCTCTTAAAATCTCTTGGGATTTTGGCTTCGATCTTAATTGTTTTTCCCCTTCTTTTATCTTTTCCAAAATTCTCTCCTTTTTCTCATTTTGCTTTCTCTTCTTTAAAGTATTTTGCTGAATCAAAAACCCTCTCATCACGGCTTTGCTTGCGTCCCATACTATTCTTTTTTCTACTTCAGACCTTAAGTTGATTTCAAAATAGTCTTTCAAGGTTTTTTGGGCCTTCTTGCAGATCTCCTCATCTCTGAATAAAGTGTCATTCATTCTCCATCTGAAGGAACCAGTTGTTGTTTGCCTCATCACCATCTTTACAGCATTATGGTCGGAGAAAGTTTTTGGGCAGATTTCTACTTTTTTTATGTTCGGAGCCATACTGCTAGTCACCCAGATTTGGTCAATCCTTGTCCATGTCATTTTGGCTTCAGAAAAGAAGGTTCCCTCTCTTTCTAATGGGTGTTTTGTTCTCCAAATATCAATCAAGTCCATATTGTCAGTCATTTCAAAAAAAGTCTTTGGTAGTCTTCCATCTTTTGTTATTACCTGTCTTTGTGCCTTGTCCATATTTGTTGAAACTACTCCATTCATATCTCCCATCAAAATTAAGTTGTAATCCATATGGTCCATCAAGATTTCATGCAACTTCTTAAAAAATTCAGCTTTCCCTTCGTTTGGTGCATAGATTCCCACTATCAAATACTTCTCTCCTTGAGATTGAATTTCAATTGCCAAATATCTTCCTTGATCATCTTTAAAGATTTGTTTCGGTTGCAATTTTTCTTTTGCATAGATCACCACTCCTCTCTTTTTTACTCTGTCTGAAGATATAAATTCCTGTCCCAGTCTTTTATTTATTAATAATTTTCTGTGTGCTCTTGTCACGTGGGTCTCTTGTAGGCAAATCAAGTCCAATTGGTCTTTCTTTAAGGCATGAAATATACTTTTTCTCTTCCTGGGAATGTTTAAGCCGTTACAATTCCAGGTTAGAAGTTGCAGAGCCATGATGGGATTAACTCCTTCCTCCTACAGCTCCCTGTTTTTGTTCCTCGTCCGTCGGTGGTGCCGTATTCGTGTCCAATGATGGATGCCCCTGTCCTGGAAATGTCTCTTTCTGTAGGTCTTCTTCGTGCTCTCCCAAGAACTTGTCTTTATCGCTTACAGTCTTTATTCTTCTCTTCTTTCCCTTATATTTAAAAGACAAGCCTTGGGGAAATTCCCACCTAAATGGTATGTAGTTCTTCTTCAGCAGTGTCACCAGGTCCTTATAATGTCCTCTTGCGTCCAAGATACTCTTAGGGATGTCTTTAAAAATCTCAATAAAAAAGTCTTCAATTCGAAGGGCTGTTTGGTAGTGCAGGTTCAGTATTTTATCTCGCTCCTCCTTTGATCTTAAAGTAATAAGACAATCTCTGGGTCGATTCCTCTTCTGTCTTATTCCCAATCTAAATGCACTTTCTATCTTAAAGTCCTCTTTCTTCAACTCCTGCTTCCAAAAATCAGAAAATTCTTTTGTCAAATAATCCACCAAGTTGTCTCCTTCCTTTTCCGGCACAAGTCTGATCCTTAGGTTCCTCTCCTTGCGTTGCATATCCTGCATAGAGAGTGCCAGTTCATATTCGTCCAATTTCTTGTAAACTGGTGGAAATTTTTCCTCCGCAGCAGTTGCAATTTCCTTAGCTTCCTCAGCTATCTTTCGTGTTATAGATGAATCTTCCAATAATTTCCCAATTGCTTCTGCATTTGAGTTCACTTTATTCCCTAGGTCAGTTATACTTTTGGTATTTAGGTCAATTTTCCCAGAGATTTCTTCAATTTTTTTATTTGTTTCAGCAACTTGTACTTTAGTTTCAGCAACTTGCAATTTAGTCTCCGCACCTTGCTTTTTTAGTTCCTCCAAAGAGTCATTTATCTTCTCCAATACCTTAGCAAATGATTCTTCTGTAGACATTGCTTTCACTTTTGGCTTTGCAGCCACTATAGTTCCAGAGGCTCCTGTTACAGAAGCCCTTCTTTGCATGAAAGGGTCAATTTTGTATTGTCTGCCAGATCTCAAGGTTGTTTCTTGTAAATCCCCTTTCTCTTTACCATCTGCCATAACAAAGTCTTTTAGTCAAGGTCATTCCCAAACTTTGGAGCTCACAAACAAAAGTTCTCAAATTTTAAACTCCACTTGTTGCTGAAACTATTTGTAGGTCCTCTAGAGGGCGTAGAGTCAGTTCTATGCTTCTCAAAATAATCCCACACTCTTCAAAAAAGAAGGAATAAAAGTTTCCTAGTCCCTTTCAATTTTTCTTTTCTCTTTCAAGGGGATCCCAATCAATAGTGTCCTGTAAGTAACTTTGTAATACCACAGAAACAGTATTTCAATTTGGAAGTAACCAAAGTCAATTTAAGATACTTTTTATCCTTTTCTCCGGCAGTCCGATCCCAGGTTAAAGAGCAGCGGTACTTAATCCAATTCTTTTAAATTGGCAGGGAAACACTTTTAAAATCTTCTTCCCCCCCCTCCTGCCTTCGGGGGGGGGGAGTTCTTTGCTTTGGTGGTGGATTTCTTAAATCCCGCAAGTTTCCTCTCAAGCAGTTACAGCTAGAGTGCCTTTCGCTTTGATCTTGCTACAGAACGGAAAGCAGACTTCCTTTTTAGAGCTTATCCGTCTCGGTGCCCAATTTCTTTATTTTAGAGTCCAATTTATACTTTAGCAGTCAATCCTACTCACGGATAGTTGTTCTTTTAATCCAATTTCACGGGAAGAAGTCAGCGCTCTCCGCTAATGGCGACGCGGCTTCGCTTCGCAGGCTGGGTAAAGATGACTCTCAGCACCGCTCCAAGACCCCTCCGCTGCTCCGGAGCCTTTAAAAAGGCTATTTCGCAGCGTCGGGGGGGCGCAAAGGTGCCCGCCGAGTCTCCGGTTCACAGGCAACGCGCCTGTGATTTTTAAGGGCCCCCGCTTCGCCGTAGCTGACAGGACCCGAACCCACGAAGCAGATCTCTCCCGGAGCTCCGGTTGAGATCCGCCATTAAGCGCCGGCGCTAACCGGAAGCAACTGGAAGCCCTCAGGTACTTGCCAAGCCAAAGGCAAAAGAGGAGCGCAGATGAGCAGCACTGAGGTCTTCAGGAACAACTTCAGCTTTGCATTATAATGCAGTGAAATTGCCTGGATAGCTCAGTTGGTTAGAGCATGGTGCTCATCACACCAAGGTTGCAGGGTTGATCCCTGTATGAGGTAGCTGCATATTTCTGCATTGCAGAGGGCTGGACTACATGATCCCCAGGGTCCCTTCCAATACCACTGTTCTATGATTCTATGACTCTTGGATGTACTTGGTATTATTCTATGATGCATCTGCCTAGCTTTGAAATGTTTATTATTTATTTAAACATTTTTTTTTTACCCCTGATTTGGGCTTACATAAATCAAGACAAGCAATCAGTCCCTACTTGCAGGTTTACAGTCTAAAAGACATGGCAGGAAAAGAAAAAAAGGATGTAGGGGGAAGAGGAAAACAACCAAACTCATGCACAGAAGTTATAATAGGCAGGAATGGAGAGACGGAGCCAAATGGAGTTAGTCTCCCAGCAGAGCTGATGGAATAACTCTATTTCACTTTTTTCTGCTGTAACCTGATAGAATGGATGATCCCAGCTGATAATTCATGGGTGTAAGAGATAGTTGTTCACTGTCCATTCCTCTGAATTTGTGGCAAGGAAGTACTCCTATACTGAGCAGAAACTCCATCCTGCCTGCTTCTTTCTTTGGCTATACAGTGGTACCTCGGGTTACATACACTTCAGGCTACATGTGCTTCAGGTTACAGACTGTGCTAACCCAGAAATAGTACCTCGGGTTAAGAACTTTGCTTCAGGATGAGAAGAGAAATCCTGCAGCAGCGGCGCAGCGGCAGCAGGAGGCCCCATTAGCTAAAGTGGTGCTTCAGGTTAAGAACAGTTTCAGGTTAAGAACAGACCTCCGGAACGAATTAAGTACTTAACCCGAGGTACTACTGTACATATATCTTACTATATGATAAAATTGTAAGGTTGTCATCATGCTACAGTTTCTGTGGCCAGCAATAGATTGCCATGGCAGAAACTCCATCCTGCCTGCTTCTTTCTCTGGCTATATGCTGTAATCAAAATAAGTAGCAGACATGTAGCTTGAAGTTCTCTTATTTGTTAGCACCATCATTTATCTAAGATCACTGGATGTGGAACTATATTGACAGGGTACATACTGTAAGTACCTACCCAATAAGACTTTTGTGAGTTACATTCCATCCTAGAACATATTGCTCAAGTTACATGGAAGCCAGTTGGATTCATACATGCATAGCCACTCAGTGGGCAATAATGGCAGGGTATATTATTATTATTATTATTATTATTATTATTATTATTATTATTAGGATTGCATTTATGATTTTCTGTATATATCCTGTGAATGAGTTCAGCAGAGGGAACGCATGCAATTGGGAAGAATTCCAAGCAAATTCACCCTCTCTTCTTTCTCTCTCATATATGTGTGCGTATGTGTATATACCAGCCAGAGAATTTGCATTGGAAATGTAAGTGCTCTGTTCTTCAGGCCACCAAAAGGGATTTATACCAGACAAAAACCTGTGCACGATCAAAGCAGCATGAATTGCAAATATTTTACTATTGCAAACCAATGGCTTCTGAAGATCACCAGGAAATATCTGCGGAATTATCTTCTGGCACATAACTTTACTGGAGGAATAAATCTCCAAAGATCTTCTTCCCACTGAGGCAGCATTTCTATTTGAATTTAAATTTTAATGCAACTCACATCTTGGGGGGGGGGGGGAGGGAGATCTATTTATTCATATTTTTTCCCCTTTAACGCTGTGAAGATTTAGGTCTTTCTTAAGCACCAGCAGCTGAATGCATCTTGCAGGCTCACAGATGATCAATTACCCACTACAAAAGCAGGTTCCACAAGCTCCAAATCAATATGCACCATGCAATCTCTCAGCTTTGTTATATTCACAACCTCCCCCCCCCCCCTTCACTTCGTTGATCTGGCACTTGGTGTCTGGCATCCTGGTAGCATTTTCTGCACCTTTTCCATCAGTGGCTCTTGATGAATTTAAGATTAGCTATCATACAGTCTGCAGATTTAGAACAAATACCCCTTTCATTTAGTTAATAACAGCAGCATGGCTATAAAACGGCAATAGTTTATGGGTTTCAGGACCTAACCTGCAACCACAGACAATATAAATTATATTGCCATGTGCTTTATTGCTATTCAAGGGACCACTGCGAGAGCCACACCAGAGAAGGATAGCAGCTTTTATTCTCCTACCTTGTGCAGGGAAATGCTTCCATTCAGTGAGCCCACATTATCAAACGAGGGACCTAAGACAGCCACGTTCAGCTATTGCACAGTGGGGGGAAAATGGTATTGTAGACAAGCTGTTTACAGAAAGTCTGCGCTAGAATCCTGTAACAGTTAAGTAAACAGGCCTCCTAGTGATTTGAATGGAAGCAGGGCCACATCCTAAATTCATTAACCGGAAGGGGGAGAAGAGGAAACAGTAAAATGGTTCTTGAAATTTTGTATATGCAAATCATCCAGTTGATTTTCACAAGCTAGCACGCTCTTACATAATTCTCAAAAAACCACTCAGTGTTATCTCATAGGAGACATAGGTTTCTGAATCAGGGCAGCAGGTAAACACACGTATGTATTATTTTCCAGTGTTACATTGATACTCCTGCTTTGCATAGAGGAACAAACCAATAATTTGCCGGGGAGAACAGCTTCTCGATCCTGCTCCCTCCCCCTCACCTCCCCACTTGCTTTTATTTCGTTGTGGCCTAGGGTTAGGGTATAGAAAGGGACATAAAGGATGAGCTTTGCTTTCTTGGTACGGAAGGCTGAAATAAAAAACAACAACAACGTGAAGATAATAGAGCTTCAGGAGCTGTGAAGGACCCAGAGAGGGGGTGGGGAAAAGTGCTCAGGACCAATTTTGTGAGAAAAGGCCCATGCTGCACCTGCTGCCAGAGCAATTCTGTATTGGAAGGAGGGCTGCTGCCGCAGCCGTGCAATCTGCATATCAAATAGCCGGTTTAGAGATGAGATCATCCATTTTGTGGTCATATGTTTGCTGTGGCGGGGATGGGCGGTTGCTTAGCAGTGGGCCACAAAGTCCCAGCAGGATTCCTGAGTCAGCACTCCTTCGCCAGGTCCCGCCGAAACCATTTCATTTGGAATTCAAATCCAGGTTTTTGACATTATTGGGGGTTTTTAATAAAAATAAAAATAAAAATAAATTATCAGTCCAAGAAGCTGCTTGGGTAACATTCAGATCATATTAAAAGTTCAAAGCGAAAATGACATATTAGGAGTCGGGTTTCTTTTGAGGGTTCCTGTGCGATCAAAGCACCTACATTTCTCCAATGAAAATAGGGACGTCCCATTCCATAATGATAATTTTACTATTTATACCCCACACATCTTACTGAGTTGGCCCAGCCGCTCTGGGTAGCTTACAACATATATAAAAACAAAATAAAAAATTATTATTTTTTTAAACCCTTCCCTATACAGGATTGCCTTCAGACGGATCAGGGGTCGCAGAACTCCATAGTTTCCAACATTTCTCCGATGAAAATAGGGACATCCTAAGGAAAAGCGGGACATTCTGGGATCAAATCAGAAACCGGGACAGATTCTCTAAATCAGGGACATCCCTGGAAATAGGGACATGTGGAGGGTCTGCTTGGCAAATATACATGGCATATTAAAACAACAACAACAACAATGGATCAATGCCCTATTTCATTACCCAAACACATCTGAAACAGTTTTGTAAGAAGGCCTTTCTGCCCATCACTACTTTTAGGAGGTTCTGTTTGATCCAGTATTAAAACTTAGTTTCCAGCACTTAGACAGTGGAAAGATCATATGTATATTAAGATGGTTCTTTCAATTAAAGCATCCTAAGCAAAAAAACCCAAAACGCTAAAATCCTGTAACAGTTAAGTAAGCATGCCTCCTAGTGATTTCAGTGGGATATTCCCACACTGGGCAGGACCACATCCTAAATTCATTAAGGGGGAGAAGAGGAAATAGCAAAATAGTTCTTGTATTTTTGTATATGCAGATCATCCAATTGATACATACCAGCTGTAATATTATGTAAATAGAAAGTGTATTCATCCATGTAGCATTTTCATTTCAGAGGCACAATGTAAAAGAAAATGGACATAACCCAATGACAGTTAGCTGTGTTTAAGACTGCAGCCCTGTAGATACACTTTGTTAGGTGCTATACTATTGTGGGGCTTACTTCTGAGTAGATATGCACAAGATTGCACCGAAAGTCCCATTGACATCATATAACTTTGCCTACAGAACTCAATGAAAAGTCAACACAACTTGTTGGATCAGGGCCAGCATGTGACCTATTCTTGATGATGTGCCCAGTAATACTTGAAGTAATATTTGAAGCAACATTTCTGCCCAATTCTCACCCCCCCCCCCGCAGAAAGCAACAAGGGTATCCCCCCTCCGGTCTCAAGCAAAACTAGTTATTTCAACATAAATTGGTGCCTCCGCCATAGCTCAAAGGAGAAAACAAATTGCAAACATCTATTAGAAGCAGGAAACATCTAATGGAAAGCTTGTGAACATCTGATAGATGAAAGGGAAGGAACAAATCAGGAAAGCAAACAGAGGAATGTACAGCTAATTGAGAAGATTCTACGCAGCTCATACTTAAACACAGCAGGGCATACCAGCGAGTCCAGGGGCGTATTAACCAGCAGTAATGCAAAACTGGAAGAACTGACAGTGGGTGATTTCTTCTTCTTCCTTTCTTTTTTTTTTTTAAAATGAAAGCATTATTTCTAACTTAAACCATTGCAAGAAGTTTCTTCCTGAGACAAAGATAAGAGTTTTGGTGGTTGCCGCAGGCACGCTGATCCAAACCAGTCTCTATTACGCATCTATGCTCTAGCAGAATGATTTAAGGATGTGTGCCTAAATGCATTTAAAGCATTTAAACGACTTCCAGGTTTCGAAATAAATAAATAAACACCGCCCAGATACTGCAAAGATCACCAATGTGTTGTTGTTTTTTTAAGCACATACAGATTGAGATCTGGCAGCCTTCTCATAATTGAAAACTGCGTTCACACACCAGTTTCCCCAAAAGCGTTAACGTCTGGGATTTCACATGCACACATAGTGTGTGAGTCAAGGAGTGCATTGAGCTGATCACGCCCTGATAAAAAAAAAAAAGCTCTTATGTTGGTGAAGCATTTGGCCCCCGAGAAAGGGAAACGGCAACAAAACCAGCAAAGTTTGCATTACTGAGGTCCTGCTTGTATAGGGCCATAGCTCAGTGATGGAGCATCTTCTTTGCAATGCAGAAGGTCCCAGGCAATGCAGAGAGGGCTGGGAATGTCTCCTGTCTAAAACCCTGGACAGCCACTGTCACTCTGGGTGGACAATACTGAGCTTGATGAACCATTGGCCTCACTTGGCCTAAGGCAGCTTTTTGGGTTCTACATCCCTAACACAGAAACTCCATGGTGTCTCTTCCCTTTTATCATTTGTGCACACTCTTAGGGTTGCAACCTGTCCTCTATAAGCCAGGATTGTCCCGTATTTCAATGTTAAATGCTACGTTCTGTTGATATAGTTTTGTCCTGTATGTCAGGTCCTCCCCCTATCGCTACCAAGTTGGGATCCTCTCCAAATGCATGTGTTTGAAAGGGTATGTGAAAGGTCATGCATTTAATAGGGTTGCCATATTAGGAAGACCCCAGAATTGTTGAGCTTCTTTTTAGGAAGCCACCAAAAGTTGAGGTTGTGTGCGGTTTTTTTACAAAAACAACAAAAAACCATGTGATTTTGCAATTGACTCTGGGTAGCCAAGCACAGACAGATTTACAAATTCATTTGTCTGTGTGATAAATTCCAGAAGGGCCATTGTGTTAGGGTGATTTGAAGTTGCTTCAGCACCAGATGAAGAAGAAAAAATCGTCCCGCAACTGCCCCGCACCACCCTGTGCCGTATTTTGCCAGAACCAAGGTGGCAACCCTATTCAGAATTAACCCTTTTCTCCACGCTGGCACTTGGTATCCCAATTGGCACCAATGGAAGCATTTATTTATTTATGGCAGAACCATGGCAGGGGGAAAAGCTCCCTCCACCCCAAGTCAAAATCCTGATCAGCCCCCCTCCCTGGCTGCTATTTACAATTTTGAAAATGTACACAGTGCCCACATTAATGTATATTCTAATTCCTAGTGTAGTTTGGCCTTTGGGGTATAACTAGATGCTACCCAAAAGAGACGTGGGTGGCGCTGTGGGTTAAACCACAGAGCCTAGGACTTGCAGATCAGAAGGTCAGCGTTTTGAATCCCTGCGACGGGGTGAGCTCCCGTTGCTTGGTCCCTGCTCCTGCCAACCTAGCAGTTCGAAAGCATGTCAAAGTGCAAGTAGATAAATAGGTACCGCTCCAGTGGGAAGGTAAACGGCGTTTCCATGCGCTGCTCTGGTTCACCAGAAGCAGCTTAGTCATGCTGGCCACATGACCCAGAAGCTGTACTCCGGCTCCCGCGGCCAATAAAGCGAGGTGAGTGCCGCAACCCCAGAGTCGGCCACGACTGGACCTAATGGTCAGGGGTCCCTTTACCTTAGATGCTACCCAAAACACGACTCCCACTGAAAACAGGAGCCCCATCTCATGTCTTATTCTCCCTCCTCTCCACTGTGTCAGTTATTTAAGAGAATAATATGTTGTACATTTCCCAGCCATATCATAAGCTCCCATTTGCAGTGGAGATATGAGAATACACAAAGCGATGCCATCATGTTAGGCATTTCATCACAGATGCACACCCAGAGATGAAAATTTAAGCTTCAGAGCAAATTAAGATGGTGGGTGACTGGTATCTTGCTGGCACTTTGACTTACAGCCTGTCCATCAGCAGTGGTGACGCCAAAATTCAGAGCCTCTCGTCTTCCGTTGTTTCGGCATTGTTACGGCGCCCCCTGCAGCACCATTGTGGATAAACCAGTAGCGCTCCCCTCAATCTGCCTCTGCCAGCAGCCTTGTAAGCAACATGAAAAAAAAAATAAAAGGGAATGGAGAAGGGACAGGTCTGGAGCCCAGTTCAAAAGATCAAGGGTTCCCCAAGCCACCCACCATCGCGGGTGGCGCTGTGGTCTAAATCACTGAGCCACTTGGGCTTGCCGATTAGAAGGTCGCGGTTCGAATCCCTGTGATGGGGTGAGCTCCTGTTGCTCTGTCCCAGCTCCTGCCAAGTTAGCAGTTCGAAAGCACACCAGTGCAAGTAGATAAATAGGTACTGCTGCGGCAGGAAGGTGAACGGTGTTTCCGTGCACTCTGGCTTCCGTCACGGTGTTCCATTGCACCAGAAGCAGTTTAGTCATGCTGGCCACATGACCCAGATAGCTGTCTGTGGACAGCCGCTGGCTCCCTTGGCCTGAAAGCGAGATGAGTATTGCACCCCATTGTCGCCTTTGACTGGACTTAACCATCCAGGGGTCCTTTACCTTTACTTTTTCTTTTACGCCGTAACATTGCTCCAGAAACCATGTATGAATCTTGGTTCAGTGTCCTTAGACTTGGCCACCGCTCTTATAACATATTTCCTAGGCAATGACGGATGATTTGGGTATGTAAGCACAGACTGCAATCCTAAACAGGGTAATCATTAAAAGCTATGTTCCAAAGGACTTGAACACCACAGTAAATGTTTTTCAAACAGGTTTTAGCCTCCACACCAAATGTAAGCATGACATTCCTAATTCAGACAATCAAGTACTACCTAGAATAGATTCCTGGGTAGATGGAAATAGAGTCAGATCTAATATGTGGTGCTACAGTGTAAGTACATAACACCCCTGTTCTCTCCACCATGCAGAGAAATGAAGCTGCTGTATAATGAGTTAGACCATTGGCCCAGCCTTCTCCCATCCTGGTACCCTTCAGATTTTTTGGGACTAGAACTCCCATCAGCCTCAGCCACCCTGGCCAATAATGAGAGGTGATGGGAGTTGCAGTACAAAGAGTGTGTTCTACCCATGCGCCTTGTTTCCTCTCCGAAGGCAAATATATTTCCCATCAACCTCCCAGTTGAGGGAGGGAAGCCAGGGGTTTGAGCTTGCAGATGAGAGGCTGGATCACACCCTGCATGTTAGGATACATATATACATTCTAACCAAATCCCCCAAAAGCTCACAATAAGTTAAGCAATGTTTTCAAGTAGCAGAAGAAAAGAGCCTGACAGTGACAGTAAGCAGTTTAAACCACTAGCTGACACAACTATCTCATAATGCAACCCTGTAAGCCAAAATAGGAGAGCAGTGAGTTAGAGCAAAACCTTGGCTGATGTGACTGGAAAACCTTTCTACTACAGCCATGATTTATTCTTCAAAGTCTAACCTATGAACACAGATCATATACATGCAAAAGAACTGCAAGGTAATTTGAAACATGTGTTAGAAATGGAAGAGCCAGTCTCAAGTCTAGTGCCTGGCTATACATCTGGCTGAAATGGTTAATTCACTTACAGGGATAAGAAGAAAAATCAAATAATGATTATCTTCTGTACTTTTACACCAACCGCACAATTACTTTGGGAAACACGCCATTGTTTTCAATGGGATGTACATCAAACCAAGACTTAAAAAATTGGGGTATTAATTATATTTTAATGTATCAAAATGCAAAGAATTTCAGAGCTTGTTTACTTTGTATCCCTCTTTTGGCAATCATTTGCATGGGAAGCAAGAGAAGAAAATATTGTTTCTTTATACCTTCTCATTTCTACCATAATTCTAAATTTTACATCGCACAGTAAAACATACAGCTTTTGATTATCCAATGGAAGATTCTTATATGAAACTGAAATACAAAGTTCAAAAGGGTGTTTTATTATGCAAAATAGACAGTCATTGTACAATGAAAGTAGGATTAACCATTTGTTGTATGCATTTATTGTGTGTTCAGAAACACAGTGATCTTCTCTTGAAAAATCATGCGTTTGTTTATTAAAAAATGCCCCTTGTGTTTGAACCACAGAATATTGCTCCCAAGTAATTCAAACTGTTGAATAGTAAATTTACAATCTTTTGTTTTATACTCAGTTATCCTGCACAGTAATTGTTTATATTCCCAATGCATCTTATGTTCCACTTCATTTGTTTTATAAAGGCATTTTTTATTTGCTTATATTTCTTAAGAAACAAGAGAAAAAGAATAAATTTGTCCCATTTGAAGAATAACAATAAAAGGCAAAAAAATCTGATACTAGGAAGGAATTACCCATTTATTGTGTTTAACCTTCAGTAAAAGACAGTACTGTGTGTTATGTCATCTTCCAGATTTTTTTTTTAAAAAATGTTATTTCCTTCACTGCCAAATCCTCCTTTCCTGCTCCAGAAATAGTGTCCTCATTTATTTATTTTTTTAAAAAAAGAAACAAAAATGGTGGGGAAGAAAAGTCTTCCCATAAGGAATATTATTCTAAAAAGGAAGGGATGCATCTTTAAGACATGCCCAGATGACAGGCCTTGAGAGATGCAGGAGCTGCGCATCGTTGTGTGTTGTAAAAACCACCCACCTCCGTTTCCATGCGTTCACTAGCATATAAATGTCAGCCATTTTGAAGCACATACATATCATGTACAGACTGGAACGCTATGTCCACCATGACAGCCACAATGATTCCCCCCCCCCCTTTTTCTCTCGTCTCTTCTTATTTGCTACCGTGTTCTCGGCTAAAGCTTGGGGAGGGCAGGGGAGGGTGGTGGTAGTGGGGGAATAAAACCGAGACCACATTTAAAGGTGATTTATCTTTAAAATCTGAAGAGAAACCATCTCATTTCACCAAGAAAATGGGGGGGGGGGTGAGTGTGAGGGTTGTTCTCTATGCATCTCTTTAGAAAGCGTCTCTGCATTCAGGAGTTTGGGGGGAGTGAGGCTGTTGTCACACAAAGGACTCATGTTGAGCTGAATCTTTGATTGAGGGACGAGTGCCTACATTAGGCCCCCTCGGAAGGCTTGCATTCTGCACATGCGATTTGCACACACACACACAAAATTTTGAGCGACTCTTTTGTGAATATGGACCCCAACCGAATCAAAAGACAACCTATTTTTTTTTCTTTAAGAGAAAGAAAGAAATGCCTTTTCCCTCCTAGAAACCTTTCTTTCGCCCACCTTCCCCCTCAGTCTTTCCTCCATACAATCTGAAATGAGGTTAACTATACAATATGGATCCCCCCCAAAAAAACCCACCAAAATCTAATGAATGGAAATCCTTAGAAAGAGAGAATACTTTGGATACCACCACCCCCTTTTAAAAACACCTCTCTTCCCCCACCACCTGAAATTCGGTGGTATAGCTTACACAAATGTGTATGTAAGCCTTCTGCTTTCTTCCCCCCTTAATTGGATTTATCCTTGTCAGCATTCGAGATGGGCTGCCACATTAGATAAAAAGAGCCCTGAGTTCCTGTTGTAACCATGGCCACTCTTAAATTTCAATTGTTGGCGAATTTCTCGCGGTATAAAAGGCAGCAGATAAGAAGGCATGCTGGCCAAGATACACAAACATAATAGGCAAAAGCTACCTTTAACCAACATGACCACATCTCCCTCATCTCAGCGCCCAATCTGAGTGTGCAGCTATTGTGCGGGAGAAATGTTTTTTATTTTATTTTTTAACGCCGAAAACCTAAATCTCAATAGGGCTGCAGGTTTCTGAGTTTTAAAAAAATAAAACGAAAAAGCAAGTTGTAACCAGATCTGCCACCGCAGTTTATACAGGTTTACTCAGAAGTAATTGCATTAAATGGGGCTCAATCCCAGGTATGCATGCGTAGGATTTTAATGGGTTAAAAAAAAAATGTTGCGGATGGAGGCGCCTCTGACCAGCTCTGAACACAGAATTCTTTATGCATCTGCTCAAACTGAAAAGGTTATTTTTGCTGTCTTCAAAAGATGACTCTTGAGCTGATGGCGAAGCAAAGGGAGTTTGCTGTCCTGAAAGAAGCAGGAAAGGGGGGGTGGAGGAGTTGCTAGGAGATAAGTCCAAGATTTCTGAAAAGCATTGCTTGGAGTTATCTCTAATTGACAGCTGCTTACCCTAAGGGTCTAATTCTAACCTTGAGACCCAAACTATAATGAGAGGGCAGCTTTCCCTCACCCTTGTTTTCTGGCTAGGGCAAGGAGATTACTGCAGGCCTCCTTCTCTCTCAGGTATTTTTTCGCCCCTTCAGTGATGCAGCCATGTTCTTTCTGAGGTGAAAGTTTGCATCGGTGAGCCCTCTTTGATTCATGCCACCTGAATAAACTTTCAGCTACAGCTGAGATGGTCCAAGAGGTTGTTGTTTCTCTCTTAAGGGAGAGAGCAGAGGCGAGGAAGAGAACGGTGGGCTCTTTTTAAAGCCAAAAATGATTAAAGGGCTTCTTTAAAAAAAGAAATAAAAATGCTGCATGATATGTTCTTCTTTCTGATACTTTTCACTGGGTCCTGCATAGTTTTAAGTCAAGCCAGCGCTGTTAGCAAGTTACTATCACTTAAGACTTTAAGGCAAATAAACAGTAGCTTTCAAAAGAAAGAGATAACTAAAGCCTTGTAAATACGGTTTTTCTGTGTGTTCCGACTTTCTTCTTTGTTGATTTATGTAAAAAGTTGCTGAGAGAGGATCAGCTTCTATTTTGAACAGAAGTTCAGTATAAACAGTTCAACGGTATAATATAAACTCAACCGGATGGAATTTGACTCACTTTAAAACAAAACACTTTTTAACAACCAACAGGAATCCTTAGCAGAAAACTATTTGAAAAGAAATAGAGCTATTAAGATGAATTTGAAGCAGTTTGTTTGGCCTGTTGTTATTGATAATTGTCCAGAATTGGGCATTTTAAAATCCGGGAATAATAATATATAGTCAGATGCTATCCACATCTCATTTTAGGCCAACTGATTTCACATCCCACGCACAAGGATGGTGGTGATGCAGTTCTTTTAAAAACTCCTCAGTGCCCCTAGATATCAAAATCCTTGATGTTGCAAACTGACACATTTACAAACAGAATATTTACATTTCTAAAATAGGTGCTTGCTCCCTAGTGATTATGAAAAGACTTGTAAGGAGCAAGAATACAGCAAGTCTTCTCCCACTAACATAAAACAGTGCTGCTGGGAGGGGGGGAGAAATTTAATGAATAAATAAAAATAGGAAACATCTCTCAGGAATTTATTTGAGTCAGTCCTCAATGGAACACAGCCCCCAGATTTCTTTCCCAGTGCTATTTCCCCCATACATATATTAAATCAAAGAAAGAGTGCTCCTGGGCATGGGCAAAGTGCTTTATCTCTGCATTGGATAGCTGTACAGATCTGGAAAAGTGCATTGCAACTGTCTGTAAAGTCTCCACCTAATTCTAACCAGCTAAACATGGAAGTATGCCTCACTGATTTCCGTGAGATCCACTTACAGCTATGTATGCTTAGGAGTATTCATTGTAGGGTGATGCTACATGCTTGACTCACAGAGAGACTGTAAGTATCTTCTTGTCGATTCATTTAGCCGGACTGCTGATGAGATTTATGTGGAAAGGATCTGTGCCAAACTGGGTGAGGTTAGTTGGTGGGATGATGGGATTGAGAGAGCACCAGGAGGTGACATGCAGGATGTGGGATGGTGTTCAGATTGACACAGTGTGTTTTCTTAGGAATACGACTGCAAGCTGATTCCATGGGCTGAGTGATTTGGAAGTGGTTTCTCGTGCCTCTTCCATCCTACCCACCCAGCTTGTCTGAGGGAGGTTCTAACTCACTTGGTACTTGCCCTGTGAAAATGGTGCACAAAATTTGCTTTCAGTCTTGTTGGCAATCCTGCGCACAATTCAAAAAGTGCCACATTTTTAACCTATAAAGCCTTAAATGGCTCAGGAACACAATATGTCAAGGACCACCTCTCTCCCTATGAACTGACCTGGACCCTGAGATCGTCTTCTGAGGCCCTTCTCCATGTGCCTCATCCACGAGAGGTCCAGAGCATGGCAACTCAAGAGTGGGCCTTTTCTGCAGTGGTCTCCCATTTGTGGAATGCTCTCTCCAGGGAAGTTTGTCTGGTGCCTTCTTCTTCAACCAGGCCTTGGGCTGATTAACCTAGTTTTATTATTATTAAATACCTGGTGTGTTTTTTCTCTATACCCAGTTTTTTTATTATTAATTATTAACTTTTCACATTTTACACATTTCCCCATAGACATTACATTGAACTCTCCTTGTGACCTCTTATCCACCTGTCCAAGTGGCAACTTCCCAACAGAAGAACTTTTAAAACATCCTATACCCTTTTAAATGTGTTTGTGGGAGGGGTGAAGGGGGTGTTATTGGTTTGTTCTTGTTCTTTTTATTATGTCATTTGTGTTTTTTGCCTTTTATTTTTTATGTTGTGAACCACCCTGAGATCTACAGATGAAGAGTGGTATACAAATTTTAACAACAACAACAACAACAAAAACCTGGTTGGGGATGCTATGCCACCTTCTGGGCTTGTGGATCACTGTTCTTACTAGAAGGGTGAGATGTCAGGGATATAACTGTGGTGCAGAAACACCAGCAGAGCCAACCTAGTACACCTGCCAGTAGATATATATCTTCCTCCCAGTAGACAACAGAGACCCACCGCTAGAAAGCTATTGTGGTGGCTCTGCCCCACTCAATGAGATGCTTCTGCATTCCCTCCCCAACTCAGAAACCATTTCCAGACTTGTTCCTGAGCCTTTAGACCAGGGGTCAGCAACCTTTTTCAGCCGTGGGCCAGTCCACCGTCCCTCAGACCATGTGGTGGGCCGAACTATATTTTGGGGGGGGGAAATAGTGAATGAATTTCTATACCCCACAAATAACCCATAGATGAATTTTAAATAAAAGGACACATTCAACTCATGTAAAAACACCAGGCAGGACCCACAAATAACCCAGAGATGCATGTTAAATAAAAGGACACATTCTACTCATCAAAAACATGCTGATTCCTGGACAGTCTGTGGGCCGGATTGAGAAGGCAACTGGGCCGCATCCGGCCCACGGACCTTAGGTTGCCTACCCCTGCTTTAGACTGTTTATTTTCTGCCAGCAACCAAGCATGCTAGACCATACAGCAGAGGACATTAGGGATGATAGGCACAGAGAAAATGAACGGCCATTGTGTGGAATTTCAGTGCTGTTAGGTCTTTCCCTACTTCCTGATTCACCTATGGTTTTTACTACAAAGTCAATGGTCAGACTGTTTTTCCTGCAGTGCCACACCAGCCACGAGTGAATCTGTCATTCAGTCAACTCTAACAGAAGTTCTCCCTGCACCTTGAAAAGTGACAGGAGGCAATTTAATTGGAACACTCTGGAACGCTCATGAACTCTCATGCCTGTCCTCAGAGCCTGAAAACATTCCTTACAATTAGTGCATCATCTATCTGGATCTTATTGCAGCCGATGTGGTATTTGCTATGCAAAGCTCTCCTCTTCTGTTTGGTACTGTGTCTCTGAAAACTAACATGCAGTCAGTATCCCATCTTTTAACCGGCCTCAAAAATTACTCTTTTTTTTAATGCCAGGGGAAAAATAATAATAATTTACTGACTTTAGATCCTAGGCTGTTTTAAAGCCTTAATGGTGAATGAAGGTCCCATTCAAATCTCTGCTTTTCTTGCAACGGGAGACCCTCACAATTGGTAATGAGGACAGATTCAGAATTGTTTGTGAGCAGCTGCTTAGTAGGTAACAGCATGTTTGAATTCAAGCGAACAGTGTTTTTAGAAGCAGTTACTGACCCCTGACCCTTCCTACAGACTGGGTTGATGGGATTAGGGAAAGCTAACGGTTGGTTTACACTTGGCCATAATGAGCTGGCAAGAGATAACATACTTTTTAATTATCAAGTTGCACCTCTGCCAAAATTAGCTGGTGGCAAATTTACCAAATGGTTCAGTGAACTATATAAGATGTGTGTGTGTGTGTGTTTGTGTGTGTGTGTGTGTGTGTGTGTATGCACATGTATTTCCAAGCAGGCATGGCCACAGGATAATAGTTACATATTTCACGAGATTTGAAACAATATGTGATGATTATAATTATACGATGCTTCATTCATGTTTACTTTATGTTTAAAACTTTATTGTCTCTGTGATGTATGGTAAGTGGACAAAAATGCTTAAGCCCCCACAAATGCAAATCTGAACGTTTCTCTGTATGTGCAGAAAAACTTGGCAATATACCACATTGCTTCTAAGTTTTGGAAGAAAGTATTTAAGGGTGAAAAGTAAGTCGCTTTTGTTTTACAAGTATTGGGAGCGAGTGAATACCAGGTCACTTGTTATTGTTTAACTTGAGTTCAAAAACAGTATTATTGGTGTAAGGAAAGGACATCAAACCTATTATTTAGAAAAAAGTGTTTAAGTATCAGTTGTAATGCAATTTAGTTACAGCAAACTTCATAATGCTCTTGATAGAGCCCACATTTGCAGCCATGGCCACTTCCAGACAATGTACACAAGTTGCACAATTATAGTTCATTGGGACGTCTTATGCAGCAAACCTGCTCCCTCAAAATATCTGATGTTTTGTGATAAGGAAAACGATGGGAAAATGCACTGGAATGTGTAGGACAACACCTAACTTTTACGCAATGTTATCTAACCTCCATACAAACAAACGAATGCTCATTAAATAGCCAACAGTATCTAATCTCCCTGCAAAGGAATCAGGATGAATGCACAATAAACAAGTCATCTGGAAGCGGTGTAGGATTGGCACCTTAATTCTGGCAGGCTCCTTGTGCCTTTTAACAGCTGTGTAACATAGAGAACTGCAATAAGTGAAGTGTATCCAAATGATTTAATCCTGAAGGGCTGGAGGTTTTCTGATAAATAATTGTTGGGAAGAAATACACCCCACAAAGGACCCTTGCTCCCACACCCTGAAAAACACAAACTTGCCAGCACTACAATGTCACATGATGGTTACACACACACACACACACACACACGAAAAAAGGCAATGGAGGACTGACTGCTTAGTGTTCAGTCCCCGTGTCAAATTCCTAACGCTCAGCAATTCTCAGATTTGCAGGCCCTGGCTTCCTCAAGCAACGCCCTCTTTGTATGTCCCCCACCTTATTGTACGGTTTACGTTTGCATTTGACTCTTAATCATAGGGTTGTGGGTTTGAGCCCCACATTGGGCAAAATGATTCTTGCATTGTAGGGGGTTGGACTCGATGACCCTTGTGGTCCCCTCCTACTCTACAATTCTGTGATTCTGTGATTTACTGTAGCTTCAGCGGGGGGAAAGGGACAACGAATAGCTGCCATTCTGCAAGCTCTCTCTGCCGTGATGCTGCAAGGCCAAGCACAGCGCATCATCAATCAATATTAAAGCCAGCTCCCAAGGTGTTAGCACTTTTCTGAGTCACCTCAAGAAACAGAGCCCAGTGCCTGGATATGCAGATGAAGAGGTGGAGCTTAACCCTAGTGGTGTCTCTGGGTGTAGCCTCAAACTTTCCCCCCATATCAGTAAATGGCTGTCCATTCATGGGCAGCATGGTTGCGGGGGGGGGGGGCAGCATAATGTACTCCATTTTTAAATGAGTGCACAACATCTGCCACTTGGTAGTGTGGAGCTTGGGGTTTTGTAAAAATACGCACGCACACACCCACCCCGGCAATTTCAAAAGAATTTAGATCCCATGCTGATAAAAGGTAGATTTTTCGAGTCCAGCTTTTTAGCCCATTGACAGATAATGTTTATCATTGTTATTCTGAACTTCCTACTTCTTAATGAATAAAGGACAACGGTGCAGTTAGATTTGATTTGACTAACCAGTTTTTGTACACCAAAATTGCATTGCACGTTGAAAAGGAGCAAAACAGGGAGAAGGTTTTTAACTAGTTTTGTCCTGAATACTGTACAAGCTTTTTTTGTATGTAGGGAAAGTGTTTGTTTATACATTTGGGAACATTCACCCGGGCAGAATACCACCTTCCTCTATTAAAGGGAAGATCTCCAATGTCCTACCCTTTCACACTTGTGGTTTTGAATATAGCAGGATCATGAAAGTGTATTATGAGATAATAATAATAATAATAATAATAATAATAATAATAATAATAATAATTTATTATTTATACCCCGCCCATCTGGCTGAGTTTCCCCAGCCACTCTGGGTGGCTCCCAATCAAATATTAAAAACAATACAGCGTTAAATATTAAAAACTTCCCTGAACAGGGCTGCCTTCAGATGTCTTTTAAAGATAGGATAGCTACTTATTTCCTTCACATCTGAAGGGAGGGTGTTCCACAGGGTGGGTGCCACTACTGAGAAGGCCCTCTGTCTGGTTCCCTGTAACCTTACTTCTCACAATGAGGGAACCGCCAGAAGGCCCTTGGCGCTGGATCTCAGTGTCCGGGCTGAACGATGGGGGTGGAGACGCTCCCTCAGGTACTAACACATATTAAATCACTCCAAGTATACATGCAGAGATTTCAATTTGCATAATACTGCTAGCACACTCTGTTTCAATACCTACATGCATAGGTGGAGTTCTAGACACATTTACCTGGGAGTAAGCCTCACCAAGTACAGCAAGACTTACCTCTAAGTAAGCATGTAGAGCACTGTAGCTTCAGAGTTCGAGTATGCTATTTTGTGCACAGAACGTAAAACGTACACAGATTGAAAGGAGTGAACACCACATCCCTGTGGAGCATTTTTGTGCAGAGTATTTAGTTAGGTTACACTTGGAAATCTTCAAAACTAAAAAAGTTCTCAATAAAACTCTTTAAGCTGCCAAACACCCCCCTTGATGCAATACTATGCACAGAGTAGGCTGCTTAAATCCCACTAAAGCCACTGAGCGGGGTTTAAGCGGCCTAATTGTTCGCAGGATTGCAAGCAAAGCCAATAACAAACACTATATCATTTAATGTCATTAGATATTTATATTTGTGTTCTAGGCAGCATACAGTATTCATAACAGGCTTTAAATCTGCATGTCACCTGAGTAATCATAGCTCTTTCATTTTTGCACCTGAAGTCGTGCATCGCCATTTGAACGAAAGAGGTATACACCAATGCTTGTTTGTTTTTCATCTCTTTGACACAGGAGAGTCAGTGCAGTTACGACAGCGGAGAGAAAGCAATATCATCAGTGTATCTCGGTTCCATCTGTCATACCTTCACAAGCCTAGTGAGGGCAATGGAGTTTCACATCACAAAGTAGCAACCGTGATTGACTTGTAAACAATGGAAAAGACTACTCACGTGTCCAGTTTTCTCACAAGCTGGTCAGCTGTAGGTTTTTACCTTCAAAATCAGAAATATGGCAAATGCAATTTAAGGACCTGCTTTTTCTCTTTGTGGTGGAAGGCAGGGGGAAGCAAAAAACCGCACACTTATTTCTACCGGCCAATCAATACAGAAAATGTGATTCCAGTGTAGTTTAAGATTTATACACACTCCTATAAATAGAAATGTGCTTAGTCTTAAACCTGAATCAGATACCTTCTATCTAGGGCAAGCAGTGTTGGAACTAGTTTTAATTATGTTGTGCTCTGATAAGGCAGTGAATTCTTCTCATGGTCAGAGGCAACCTCATTGTCCACCCAGAATATCTGTGACAAAGGAAAAGAGCTGAAAATCATGGACTTGAACTCAAGCTTTGACATTTTCCTTTTCTTTTTTTGTGTGGTTCTTTTAAAAACAACAATAACAACACGATTTAATTCACATAACATGTACAATATGTATAAAAAGGGCATCAGGATACACCCTGTGAACAACATACAAAATCATAGAACACAGAAGCAAAACTATGATAAGGGTATCAATAACTAATACTAGTGGCACAGCTAAAAAGGGAGGAAAAACTCAACAGGCACAAAGAGGAGACAAAGGGCCAAATAAGTTCAACCATTCTTTCAGATAAAATCATACTTGACTAGAACAAGGCAATTCATCATGTGAGTGTTCATATGAGTCAGAAAACACCTCCATATGACTGCAAAATCTTGTGGAGCAGCAGAACCTTTGGTGACTGTAAGTTCATGTGTTAGCTTCTCCCAAAAAAACCAATACAGTCTTTTTATACCACATGTCGAAGGATCCTTCTAACCCTTCTGTGATCAGAAGGAATATAATCAAAGGTTTGAACAAAAGGGCATTGTTACTGTCTCTTTCAAATATGTAGAGCAGGCATGACTTTGGGTCTTTGGCCACCAGTTTACCAATTCTGTATGTTATTTCGCCCAGCACTTGGTCCCAGAAAACAGAAACAAAATGGGAATTGCAGAACATGTGCCAGTATGTGCTCTCAGCTGTTGGTGGCGCATCCCAGATATATGGGCAAGCCTGGCCAATGTGTGGGACCACTGGTGCACCACTTTGAGGGAGTTATCACATATAATGGCAGGAACCAAGGAGAAGAGCTTAGGAGACCTGATTTCCCCCCATAATGCTGGGTCTAGACTTCCCCACAGATCTCCCCATGACACTGCCTTCAAATTGTCAAAAAACCAGGGGCAATTGGCTTCTCAAAAGCAATTGAAATAAAGTGGAAGCCAGCCCTACTTAGCTGTTTGAATAATTTCAGCTGAGCAGGACCTACATGTCAATTCCCAAAATCACATCTGGAAAAGGATAATATCATCATAATCATATTCATCATCATCACCAACAATTATTTATATGCCACCCATCTGACTGGGTTACCACAGCCACTCTGGGCTGCTTCCAACCAATTAAAACACAGTAAGACGTCAAACATTAAAAAAACCTTCCCTATACAGGGCTGCCTTCAGATATCTTCTAAAAATCAGATCGTTGTTTATTTCTTTGACATCTGATGGGAGGGCGTCCCACAGGGCGGGCACCACTACTGAGAAGGCCCTTTCCCTGGTTCCCTGTAACCTCACTTCTCACAGTGAGGGAACTGCTCAGAGCTGGATCTCAGTGTCCAGGCTGAACTGTGTCCGGATGAGCAACTTTGGTTCTGCTCTGAAATGTTTTGGTGGATAGTAGATTACTTTTCACTCCACTCAACTCTGGAAGTGTAGTATGTAGAATGTCTGCAGTGATGCTGATGTCTCTGGATGCTTTTGGGCATGCAAGAAGGCCTGTCCTGAGACCCTGTGCCTGCTCTGTTCCCAGTGGGGAATTGCCTTCACAAGCCTTCAGGTGAGACCTGTCAAACTCAGAAGATGTGCCCAGCTCATGTTTTGTTTTGTTTTTAAATATTTTATTAAGGGTTTTCTTGTTTTACAGTGTAAGTGTAATGCCTCGTATTTTTTCTTCTTCCATGTAACATTTTTACAAATCTGTTTCATTTGATGAGGCATTAGGGAGAGAAAAAAAAAAGAAGAAGAAAAAAGAAAGGGGGTGGAGGGAGGGGAGATGGATGGGGGTGGGGTCGGGTAGCGGTGTTTCTGTTATGCTTAATGTATGTAGAGTTTGGTGTCAGCGTGCTTGTGTTGTTCACTTGTGTTCCTTTGGTGGTGAGAGAGGTTGGGGTTGGCCTAGGGTGTGATTGTTTGTTTGTGATTGGCTGTGGTGATCTTTGTTTTCGTGTGTGAGTGAGGTGGGTGGGTGTTTTGGATCAGGTTAGCCATATTGATTTGTATGCTGTTGGTGGATTATTGTCGTTGTCATGTTGGGCTGTGTATGTGATAAAGGGGAGCCATACCGGGGTGAAGGTGTCTTCTTCTGTTTGTCCCCGTGTCAGTTTCAGTTTATTAGTTAATTTTTCTAGTAGGGCTGTTTCCCATACTATTTGGTACCATTGGTCCATGCTTACTCCTGACAGGTCTCTCCAGTGTCTGGTTATGGTGCCCAGCTCATGTTATGCCTATTCCTGGCATGGCCACAAGTTCCCAGCATGGCAATGGGCGTAAAATTATCACAGTTTTATTTATTAAATCTTTGTCCTTCCTCCCAAAGATGTCTAGGGCGGCAAACACTAGAAACCAAATCTGCTGTATATAATTCAGTAGCAGACAAGTTAGATTTTGGAGTCCCTGTTTGAGGGAGGAATGGGGACAGGAGGGGAAATGAGGTATTTATCTCCTGTGCTGGAGTAATGGGTGTCATGCATCTCCTCAACCAGAATGATGGGTGGGGCCTTCCCACCTTCATCTGCCTTCTTTTCTCGACTCCTATAGGCAAGCAAATGCATCTTGTTCAAGCTCATAAATTTTGCATGTTAAAAAGGGGAAAGATATAAATATAGCTGCTTTTGCTTAGCCAACGTTATTTTATGAGCAGAGCTCCAGTGTTATGCAAATGGACAATGACTGTGCTTGGGAAAATAGGATTAAAGAGCACATTTATCATGCTTCTAATATGTGGACACTAAAGCTTATTGCTTACAAATTACTTGACGAAAGGTGATTTGAACTTTAGAGAACATTAATTGGAACTTAAGGGATATTATAGTGTACATTCAACACTAAGGAAAGGAGATAGTGTCTTTGAGAAAAAGCCTCTGAGTGATCTAAAAGGTTCAATAGAGTAGAGTTGCCATATTTCAAAAAGTGAAAATCTGGACAAAAAGCTAAAAAAAAAGTTTTTGAGTTATTTTTAAGGAAATTTGCCAAAATTTTGACTTTTGACCATGGTTGCCATACGTCTGGATTTGCCCAGACATTTCAGCAATTTCTGCCCAGGCGCTGCTTCCGACTGCAGTATTATTATTATTAGCCCTGTTCAGGGAAGTTTTTAATGTGTGACATTTTAATGTATTTTTAATCTTTGTTGGAGGCCGCCCAGAGTGGCTGGGGAGACCCGGCCAGATGGGCGGGGTACAAATAATTTATTATTATTATTATTATTACTATTATTATTATTATTATTATTCCAGCAACGTCCGGGAAATTCTGGGTGTATGGCAACCCTACAATAGGGTCACACTCCCCCTGTTCCTCTCTCAAAAGAGGACACCTATAGACCAAGCCAAAGCTGTCACAAAACTTGAACTCCAACTTAAATAACTCTAGATCTCAGTCCTTCCGGCCTTAAAGTGGATTACTCTTCATCCTTTTATGTACAATGAGGGCCATCATTATATATCACACTATGTGGATACTGTTGTTATGCAGTCTCTTCACCAAACAACAGTTCCTCAACTTTCTTTGAGGGAAGCCATCGCTGAGGCAGACCACGCACAACTCTTGTCTGGTGTGTCCTTTCAAAGTGAATTCAGATGACCGCGATGCCTTGTGCCCACCATACATCTGCACACCTAAAGTGCGACAAAATCTTCCTTACTAACATAGCAAACAATACAAGCAAGTAGCCTACCCCGGCGAGAGAAAGTGAGCAAGTGTGGTGTAGTGGTTAAGAGCGGTAGACTCGTAATCTGGGGAACCGGGTTCGCGTCTCCGCTCCTCCACATGCAGCTGCTGGGTGACCATGGGCCAGTCACACTTCTTTGAAGTCTCTCAGCCCCACTCACCTCACAGAGTGTTTGTTGTGGGGGAGGAAGGGAAAGGAGAATGTTAGCCGCTTTGAGACTCCTTCGGGTAGTGATAAAGCGGGATATCAAATCCAAACTCTTCAAAGCTCATCCCAGGGTAGTTTGGTCATCTGTGTGGGTCTTTGTAGCACATATCACATTTTGCAAGGTTTTCCATGTATGCTAAGGTTACTGGGAATACGGGGAGAAAGAAAAGATTATAAACAGAATATTGGCTGGATTAGATGGCTGGATTATAAATGAATTCTTTTCTGCAGAGTGGAAGCCATATGCTCACACTGACTGTTTGCTTAGGATAGAAATGAAGCACTGAAGAAGAGTCTGCCTGTGGAGGTGTCATTTTATAATCAGTGTGATGAAAGTCACCATCTGTGTTTCTTAAAGTTGATAAAATGTATTCCCATGTTATTATTATTGCTGAACCTCAGGGTAGTTGAATTTGTATCTTCCCCCCATCTTTAGCCAATCCTTTACCATCTAATTATTTCCCTCACATTCCCAGCACAAGCTCCTATACAGTTTTAACGGACTGAGTGGCAATGGAGACGAGCACTTTCAATACTCAGCCTTTATCCAGTTTATTCCCCCTGCCTCCGTATTTCTGACAAGGGATTGTCACTCACTACTGAACATTTGAAGGTTTTCTCTCTCAAATTTCCATTGGTAGACTTCAAATTTCACAAATCTTTCATGTGCTGGTTTTGACCTTTAAAGCCCTATGTGGCCTAGGACCCACGTACCTACGGGACCGCCTCTCCTGGTATGTCCCGCAGAGGACCTTAAGGTCCACAAATAACAACACTTTGGAGGTCCCAAGCCACAAGGTAGTTAGATTGGTCTCAGCTAGGGCCAGGGCCTTTTCAGTACTGGCCCCAACTTGGTGGAACGCTCTGTCACAAGAGACTAGGGCCCTGCAGGACTTGACATCTTTCTGCAGGGCCTGTAAGACAGAGCTGTTCCGCCTGGCCTTTGGTTTGGACTCAGTCTGACCCTTATGTTTCCCTCCCCTTATGGTTTTGATCTATGGGCTACTATTAAAATGAAGCTGCATTTTAAATGGTATTTTAACCCATATTTCAATAAACTGTTTTTTTGTTTGTCTGTTTGTTTCCCCCTATTATGTTATTGTAATTTTATTGGTGTTAGCTGCCCTGAGCCCGGCTCTGGCTGGGGAGGGCAGCGTATAAATTTAAAATTATTAATTATTTTATTATTATTATTATTATTATTATTATTATTTATTATTATTTGCCTCTGGACGTTTTGTTGCTCAGCTCAGAAGCCATTTTATTTCAACTGCAGTAATTCCCGAACATATGCTTTGCAGGTGAGCAGTGCACACTCAAAAAATAAATATAGCACTTTTCAGTCCTCTCAGAATCCATGCATAAAGAATGCACATTTGTGGGCCAGACTGCTTAACCCTTGACCAGTATTCCAGATGTACGCTTATCTAGGATACTAGATGGCAGAACTCTATTAACTGTCCTGGGCTGCATCTACACTGCTATAAAATGCTCTGAAAAGAACATTTTGAAGCGCACAATGGAAAAATTCATGGAGTTCCGATTTCAGCTCTACAGCACTATCTAGTGTCACAGTGTTACAATGCATTTATAACTAAAAATAAACCTAATGTAGCTGAGTCTCTAGTATTCAGTCGAAGCATACCAAGTCTAAGGGCTCGTCTCCATTTCCTCTTGTGCTGTGCCTGGAAAGGACAGGTCTGAATGGTTTTTCCACTTGATCCACACTAGGCACGAGTCTGAGCAGTTTTCTTTTTGCCTCACTCCTCCCCAAGGGAAAACCTGCTCTTTAGCGATAGATGGGAACAAATGTCAATCCCCGGGGGGAACCCGAATTGCTGTTTGCTCTTATTGAGCACGAAAGAGCCCCCAAAAGTCTGGTTTCTTACCACTAGGTGGCACAAATTCTGTGACGGAGTCCGACTGTTTAACATCCAAATTAGATGTGGTACACAGTAGCGTGTGCATTTTTCTCCAGCTGCATGTATCAGATTCAAGAGATTGAGAGTTAGTGGAACAATCTGGAGGTGGGGGCTGCTTCAATACAAAGCATTTATATCGAAGAAGAGAAAGAACCGTCTATGGATTTAGTAAAGGGAAAAATCAATACACAAGGTTCTTCTGAAATATGAGTTAATGTGAGACACAGATGTGCTGTGTCGCTGTTTGGATTGTGTAAGACTGAAAAGAGAGCAGCATGTGAAGCGAAAGATCAGTTGCCTCACGGTGAGGAAAATCGGCTCTTGATAGATGGCTGCTTACTATGGTGGTATGATTTCAATCTATTTTTTTGACTGCCTTAGCCTGTACCTGTTTACTCAGAAGGAAGTCCTAATGGGATTTTCTCCCAAGTACGCATGTATAAGACTGCACACTTTTTTGCATCATAATTTTTATCATGTTTTTAATATTCTGTTGGGAGCCGCCCAGAGCGGCTGGGGCAACCCAGTCAAATGGGCAGCATACAAATAATAAAATTATTGTTATTGTTGTTGTTATTCATCTACACACACATTAAGTGCCTGCTTTCGATTGGCTCAAGCAAGTTTCACAAGAATTAACAATTCAGGTAGGTAGATGTGTTGGTCTGACTCAGTCAAAATGGTGCTGTGGGTTAAACCACTTTGCCTCTTGGGCTTGCCTATTGAAAGGTTGGCAGTTTGAATCCCTGCGACAGGGTACGCTCCCGTTGCTCAGTCCCAGCTCCTGCCAACCTAGCAGTTCGAAAGCACAGCAAAGTGCAAGTAGATAAATAGATACTGCTCTGGCAGGAAGGTAAACGGCATTTCCATGTGCTGCTCTGGTTTCACCAGAAGCGGCTTAGTCATGCCGGCCACATGACCCAGAAAAACTGTCTGCAGAAGCAGACAACCGCTGGCTCCCTCGGCCTGTGAAGCGAGATGAGCGCCGCAACCCCAGAGTCGTTCGCGACTGGACTTAACTTTCAGAGGTCTCTTTACCGTTACCTAAGTTTGTTCTTGGTATAAGCTTTCATGGTATCTGAAAAAGTGTGCATGCACACGAAAGCTTAAACCAAGAACAAACTTAGTTGGTCTCTAAGGTGTTACTGGACAATTTTTTTATTTCTTTAGGATTTAACAAGAACAGGATATGCCACTCTGATGCAGAGAAATGAACATACTCAGGCCTGATTTGCAATTTAGCCTCTGTTTTGTCCTCATGTCTGAGACCTAGACTAGCAGAGTCTAGTGAAATTCAACTAGCTAACTTCAGTACAGTGGTACCTCGGGTTACATACGCTTCAGGTTACATACGCTTCAGGTTACAGACTCCGCTAACCCAGAAATAGTGCTTCAGGTTAAGAACTTTGCTTCAGGATGAGAACAGAAATCGTGCTCTGGCAGTGCGGCAGCAGCAGGAGGCCCCATTAGCTAAAGTGGCGATTCAGGTTAAGAACAGTTTCAGGTTAAGAACGGATCTCTGGAACGAATTAAGTACTTAACCCGAGGTACCACTGTACTAAAAATATCCTCCCTCCCTTCTGCCCAAGCCATTAATAGGCCCCGTCTTCTAATCGAAGCTTTGATAGGAAGTGAAACGATTGACTTAGAGACACAGATAATTTATTTACTAAATATGTGAACAGTCACATGTCTTGCCTTCAGTTTTTCTGAGAATGACACAAGTATATTACCTACGTATGTTACATAGCTACTGCATTTTATTTATAAATGTGTATAGTAGCACAAAGTCTCTTGCCAACCAGTTTGCAATAGCTAATCTCTCTAACAAACAATCTGCAGGATGATAAATAGAGCAAGATATGGGAAGCGATCCAACTCAGCAGCTGGCTTTCTGCCCATGTATTCCTTTCGTAAAATTAGCAGTCATACTGATCCGCTGGTTTTTTTGGGGGGGGCAACACAATCCTTTGCATGTCTGCTCGCAAACAAGCCCCACTAAATGTAAAGAGGCTTACTCCCAGGTAAGTGTGCATAGAGCTGCAACCTAACTCCTGCTCACGAGCAGTTGATGGGCACTTTGTATAAGCAGCCCATTCAGGCTAGATCTACACAGCTATAAAAAAACGCTCTGGAAAAGCTCTGGAAAAAACCGTTGTAATGCTCACAATGGAAAATATCATTGAGTTGCGATTTCAGCTCTACTGCGCCGCCTGGTGTCACAGTGTTATAACACATTTATAACATCATAATTTGACTAATGTAGCTGAGTCCTATTTCCTATTTGGGAAATAATACTTCTTGAGTGGCTCCTGATTGCATGTGCAGTACTTTATCCAGCTGTGGATACACATGCCAAAGACGGCTTTCGGGAGATCCTGGCTGGATTGTGGGTTTGTCAAATTGTCCTAATATCCTTAATTATTTTTTCATAAGAATTAAGACTCCAGATTTAAATTTTTTTTTAAAAAGACTAGAGCTTGAAGAATTTTCTTTAACACAATTTCAAGAGCAGAACAAGGGCAGAAGAAAGAGTTTGCCTTTTCTTACTTAAAATTAGGAAGTGTACTTTTTCCAAGATTTTCTTTTTAAAAGCTAATTTGTAGAAACAATAAATATCTTGCCAAATATGTGCCTGCCATTTCCTTGCAATTTTCTTCAGTAAATGGACCTTAATCCCACCATTTTCGCAGCAATTTCCTAGCGGCTTTGCTCATTACAGTCCCGAAATTGTTATCTCATGGACCTCATCAGGTCCTTTTCTACAGATTTGGTATCATCTTGCAAGACAGAACAATTGTGTGCTTCAATCATCTTTGCTTTTAAGCTCACAAATACCCAGACACATTTATTATACTTCTTTTTACTTGGCTTTAAGAAAAGTGGAGCGGGTGACATGGCTTCTAAAGTTCCTATCTTTAAAAGATGTCCAACCTGCACATAATTGAAAGTTTTAAACTTTTTTACATTTCATAACAACTTTAGTTTTCAATTCGCTCGTCACAGTTTGAATGAATGTTTCCTTCAGGATTTTTTTTATTGCTGGAGAGATGGAATTTTAATTCTATGTCAGTTACACCAGAAGTTGATGATTTCCCTCTTGGGTTTCTCTGTTTTAAGATTAAAATAATACTTATTTCAGAAAGGTTCTTCCCTGCCCCCTTCCAAAAAGGCAGCAGCAATCTTCATCACAATGTCTACTAAGGTATTACATATGCTCCACATGACTTTTATTATTCTCGGGTACCTCTTCTTCTCAAGCAATTGCTTTCTTCCCTGCCTCCCAGAGAACACAGGAAACAATGTGTGTGTGCTGCAATTCTATACACACACTTACCTGAAAGTAGGTCCCATTGAGAAAGCATGTGTAGAATTCAACTGCACATCAAAGGAACACATCTAACTGGATAACATTTGTGTGTGAGTGAAAGCTGAAATAGATTCCTGTGTTTTTGGAATGATTGTCACGAACAAAGCATTATTTGGAGATGATAACTTTTCTGTAGAAAAATGTTGGCAACCATCTATTTTGCAAAGCATATAGCACTAAGCAGGGTTTCCCAAACTTGCGTCTCCAGCTATTTTTGGACTACAGTTCTCCTTATTCCTGACCATTGGTCTTGCTAACTAGGGAAGATGGGAGTTGTAGTCTAACAACCGCTGGAGACCCGCGTTTGGGAAATCCTGAGTAAGGAGATCCCTTGCCGTGTTCAACTGCACAGAGTTGGCTGAGGTGGCCCTGGCATCGTACTGGAGGATTTCAGGATGAAAGCCCTCAGTGACTTAAATGTCCACACAGAGTGGTCTCAAATTAGTCCAACACACCAGTCAGGGGAACGGACAGAGGGATGGACAGACGGTGCAGAGGGTAGGGATGGAGTCCAATGCACTGTCTTGTCACGGTTGGAGGTGTAAACGGTTAGTATATAAAGCCCATAACAGTTTGGAGCCAGTTTACTCATGGGATTGCCTCTTCCCATGCATGCCCAGTCAACTGTTTTGATGTGTGGAACTGACATTGTTCCAGGTACCACATAATACCTGTTTTTACATTTGTAAGAAATGGATATTTTAGTGCAGCAGCATCTACATTCAGGAACTTCCTGTCCACTGTCATCGGGAAGGCACCTTTGCTGTACAGTCGTACCTTGGAAGTCAAATGGAATCTGTTCCGGAAGTCCGTTCAACTTCCAAAATGTTCGAAAACCAAATCACGGCTTCCAATTGGCTGCAGGAAGCTCCTGTGAAACCTATTTGTTAAATGAAAAAGTCAGTGCAAACAGGAAAAGTTTGTGTTTCTGGTTGTCTGCTATAGTTGACCTTCGGGCAACTAACTAAGGGCCTCTTCACACATTATAGGTAAAGGGACCCCTGACCATTAGGTCCAGTCATGGCCGACTCTGGGGCTCATCTCGCTTTATTGCCCGAGGGAGCCAGCATACAGCTTCCGGGTCATGTGGCCAGCATGACTAAGCCGCTTCTGGTGAACCAGAGCAGCGCACAGAAATGCCGTTTACCTTCCTGCTGGAGCAGTACCTATTTATCTACTTGCACTTTGACGTGCTTTCGAACTGCTAGGTTGACAGGAGCAGGGACCGAGCAACGGGAGCTCATCCTGTCGCTCGGATTCGAACTGCCGACCTTCTGATTGACAAGTCCTAGGCTCTGTGGTTTAACCCACAGCGTCACCTGCATCCCACAGAGCCACCCACATCACACATTATACTGTACTTTTAAAGTCTTTACCAAAAATGCAAAATGTGAATTTGACAGATTGCTGCATGCAAACTGTTGCAACATAGAGATATACACTTCAGTATACACTGATGGCAACTCCCTGTGGTAAACTGAGGACGGATACTCTATGAAATGTTGCATAATTCTTTTTGTTGAATTCTGTAAACAGACACTGGATGCTGAATGGGGGGCTGGGGAGGGGTATGTGTTGCCCTTCAATTACACACATGCATTTGCAGGTAATTTTCTATGGCCTACTTGTCAGGGTGCCATAAAGATGAAGAACCATAAGAAGGGAAATAAAGAAGGGAAAACAGTGAAATGTCTAGATCAGTCATAGGCAAACTCTGGCCCTCCAGATGTTTGGGACTACAATTCCCATCATCCCTGACCACTGGCCCTGTTAGCTAGGGATGATGGGAATTGTAGTCCCAAACATCTGGAGGGCCAGAGTTTGCCTATGCTAGACAGCAGACTGAGCAGGCACACAGGTCGGCTGAACACAATCTTCCCCATTATGGTGCATTGTTGTTCAAATTATGGCCAACATTTCTATATTTGCATCTATATATATTGTCATAGGATTGAGAGGTTGGTTTGGCTAATGCCTGACAAGCTTGCGATTTAGTATTTGTAAAAAAAGAACTGCTGAACTGTTCGAACCAGTCTCTTTGTTAAGGTAATGGGCTCGGCTAAGTCTGTCAGGCATCCATTTACATGTCTAAAGGCCTAGTCAAGTACAGATCTGTTGCCATGGGAACAAATGGGTGGCCATGCTCTTCCGAGAGGGGAGTAGGCCTCCCCATCACCTGGATAGGTAAGAGAACAATAGCCCAGGAATTAGTTTTTTGTTTTGGTCTTGAATATGAAAAGATACACAGATGCTGAGTTTGTTCTCTATCTTGAGACGAAGGTGGAATCTAGACACATGTTAAAAACATTGTGAAAATGTTTTTTTTAATTGTTTTGAAAAATGCATTGAATTTGCTATAGCTCACCATCACCATCTAGTGTCACAATTGTATATTGCACTTTACAACACACTCAAAACATTTTATTTGCAGCTGTATAGCTGAGTCCCAAGGCTTTGGGGACCCCACTGGAAGGGGAGGCAAACTCTGTTGGACAGTTAATGCTCACGTTGTGTAATCTGTGTGTGAATAAAATCATATATTGTAAAAACACCGCAGTCTCCGGTGAATTTCATTCTAAGGAAACCAAACCCTAGGGAAGTGCTGGAACCCTTGAAGTCTCTTGCTGCTTGGAGACCGGGGTGCATGCAACAATATAAATTAGCTTATGAACATGTGATTCGAAGCTGTGTCCTCTTCTGTGTCCTTTTTTGGAAGGATGGGATTCCTAATTTTTGGTGACGCGTAAGTCATCACTCTATCAGCAGCCTTAACATTGCATGTGGAAGTCTCTGCTCCTCTCGCCAGGAACCAGGAGCATAGCTCAGTGTTGGGAAGGCAGGTGAGCAACGCTCTCCTGCCTGCGCCATCCTGCCAATCACACCACAATCTTGCCTAAAAAAAAGTGCTTTTTCGGGGCCATGATCTTGCACAGGTCATGAGACTCGTGTGGGAGTCCAGCCCTGGAAGACGTACATCCAGGTTTTTCACACATTCCAGTTGGATGGTATGGCACGATGCCAAATCGTTTTTCAGAAAAATGACAAGGAGTTGGGTTAGGATGGCACCCTGGTACTCCAAATGACAGCATGAATGAAATGTGGGTTGAATATGCTTCAAGCCAACTGCTAACAAAAAAGAGTGAAAATTGAAACCCTCCCTATAGAATTTTACACACACACCCTTGTCCTGAACCATGTAGCACTTGATGTTGCTAGGGGCTTTATTTATCATGCCCTACATTCCAACTCCAGCTTCTACTTAAAGCCACTAGCATATATCTAAAGATCTGCAAGCCCGGTCTTGTTCTACCCAAAGTTGGAACAAATAGAGCTTTATTGAGGTTAAGTAAATTCAAGCGTTTTCGATTGCTGGAAACCAACAGTTACATCACTAACGTTTTAGACTGAGATATCCGTGAAACTAATAAACTACTGTACTTCAACAGGCACCTCTTTCAACTGGCCTCTTTTGGCAGCCATTTTGGAACGCGATAGGAGAGGGAGAAACGAGGCTGCAGGGCCTTCTCCATCGGCTCTGCTGAAAGATCAGCAACATGTGGCTTGCTCTCTTCTTGGAATCTTTCCATTCCAGCTGATCATGACTAGAATTATGAACTTGAGTTCTTAGAAACGACCTCCTGGGGAGGTCATTTTGGTGCTGCTAATGCAGCAGTTTGACTTCACCCTGAGAAGCGCACTCCATTGTCTCTTGAGACAGGTGGATGCCAGCAACAGCAACAGCAAGATAGTTAAAATATGGAATTCACTGCCACAAGGTGAAGTCCACTTACATGGCAGGAAGAAGAAGAAGAAGAAGAAGAAGAAGAAGAAGAAGAAGAAGAAGAAGGGGAGGAGGAGTTTGGATTTGATATCCCGCTTTATCACTACCCGAAGGAGTCTCAAAGCAGCTAACATTCTCTTTTCCCTTCCTCCCCCACATCAAACACTCTGTGAGGTGAGTGAGGCTGAGAGACTTCAAAGAAGTGTGACTAACCCAAGGTCACCCAGCAGCTGCATGTGGAGGAGCGGAGATGTGAACCCGGTTCACCAGATTATGAGTCCACCAGATTATGAGTCCACCGCTCTGAAGGCTACTTATCAACAGCTACCATGTTGAAACCCAAGAGACATGCTGCCAATCAGTGTAAAAGGTAAAAGGGTAAATGACCCCTGACCGGTTAAGTCCAGTCAAAGGCGACTCTGGGGTTGTGGCGCTCATCTCGCTTTCAGGCTGAGGGAGCCAGCCTTTGTCCACAGATAGCTTTCCAGGTCATGTGGCCAGCATGACTAAAACCGCTTCTGGGGCAACGGGACACCATGACGGAAACCAGAATGAATGGAAATGCCATTTACCTTCCCGCCGCAGCGGTACCTATTTATCTACTTGCATTGGTGTACTTTCAACCTGCTAGGTAGGCAGGAGCTGGGACAGAGCAACGGGAGCTACAATACTGAACTAGATGGGCCAGTGGTCTGACTTGGTATAAGGTAGCTGCTTTTGTTCTTATGCTGAGGTTCTAGTAACACATGTAAATGACCCAGCCATTCAAGTTTCTAAATTGTTCTTTTCCTCATACAATTATGAACTGCTACAGCAGCAATCAAACATGTCATTTTACAATAACTCAACCTTTCCCCCGTCTCTTACAATAGGGCACCAGCTATTTATATTCCTTGATGACTAAATCAGTTATGGCTATGAACACGCCAAAGAAACTATTAAAACAGTGTGTGGTTGATATAACGTCAGTCACATCTAGCCGGGTCCCCAAATTTCATCACCAGTGAAACTAGTAGGTATCTTACCTCCTCAACTGAATATTTAACTAATCTTGAAATACCAAAACAGTGACGAGATTTCACTCTGGCTTGTTGCCAGGCTCTCCCTTCAGCCATCCAGAAAGGTCTTTTCAGGAAGACACTTTATGAGGAGAAAAAATGTCCCAATGGCTCTGAGCATATAGAAACAATTGAACATGTTTTTGTCCCCATTGCCAGTATTATACAAATATACATGCCAGGTTTATTATGCCGATAATGCACAAATTCCCAGGACATACAGGGCAATTCTATATCTTTAAATTGCTCCAAGATATAAAGCCTGATATAACATATTCAGTCACTAGATATTGTGTTGCTATGATTGACAGACATCGGAGGATGGTGTGTGCCACACAACAGGTCTAAAACTGAAGGTTTACACCTACAGATTTTATATTTTACTTGATTTATGTTCCTTATGTGTTTTTATCTTATCCTGGTCTATCGTAATTGAGAAAATGAGCATGTGATTCCCTTACCTCTATAGCTGCCCTATCGCCTATTTAGCAAGGTCTGTTTATTTATGTAAAGTAGGTGCTTTTACCTTGTGTTGGCCTATAGCTGTAATAAATATTTGACTGAGAGTTAGACACATTTCCATCAGTTGATGTGCCAGTTTGCAGTAACCACTGCCAGTGTCGACAAGCTAACAGAGCTCTGCTTGAAACCTGCTGTTTCTAGAAAGCAGCAAGGTATGATCTGAGGACAGATGATTCAGCCACCTTGATGACACGAAGCAAGTGGTTGGTACCTGCATGGAAAATGGCCACCAAATCTCATATATGTCTCCTGATGGAAGAATGATAGATAAGAGGTGAATCTAGGGGCACTGCAACTTTGACATGGTGAACTGAGCGGAATGGAAAGCGAGAGGCGGGGGGGCCAAATTTTGACCTCAAACAGGGTGCCACTGAAATTTGAAAGCCCCAGGTCTGCCCCTGGATGGATATAAAGGTACTAAATAAGATACAGAACATGTCAATTGTTGGGTTTGCCACCTGACAGTCACGTCGTCTCTGGTTTCAAATGCAGTTAACGAAGATGCAACTCCAATAAGAGCAACAATACTTCTCAGAGAAGCATGAGGAATGTGGCATCAACAAAAGGGCTGTCTTGGGTAGCACAACTTAGGACAAAGCACAGACCAAATATCCATATGATTCTAGAGCGATCTTTATAAAATAAAAACACCTACCAATAATGAATCCAAGACCACAGAACTGGGGTGTGTACATGTATACTGAACTAGAGAAGACCTAATAATTATGTAAATGATGTTTGGAACTTCTGAGGTTTTGGAAAGTGGAATGGGATGTGGAATGGGATCAAAACAGTCAGCTGCACCAGTTTAAATTTAGGCACTGACAGACTCAGGCCGATAGTTCTCTCCAACTAAATAATTGAGTTGACCCAATGAAATAAATGGATTTAATTAGCCACGAGTAACTTATGCCTATTGATTTCAATGGTGGCGTTGTGGGTTAAACCACAGAGCCTAGGACTTGCTGATCAGGCGGGGTGAGCTCCCGTTGCTTGTTCCCAGCTCCTGCCAACCTAGCAGTTTGAAAGCACACCAGTGCAAGTAGATAAATAGGTACTGCTCCAGCGGGAAGGTAAACGGCATTTCTGTGCGCTGCTCTGGTTCGCCAGAAGTGGCTTAGTCATGCTAGCCACATGACCCGGAAGTTGTCTGCGGACAAATGCTGGCTCCCTCGGCCAATAAAGCGAGATGAGCGCCGCAACCCCAGAGTCGGGCACGACTGGACATAATGGTCAGGGGTCCCTTTACCTTTACTATTCTGAGTACGGTTTAGCTAGATATAACCCAAAGAGATGATTGCTCACCTGGCATATCCCCTCCCCCCTTTACCTTTGCTTTCAGGATTGTGAAGCAGAACCAGAAGTTTTGCTGCCTGTTGGGGCGAGGCCCCATTTGCTTTCAATACACTCTGTTTGCATAGTTGTAAATAAATAAAGTAAATATTACATGTCACCATAAATATCTAGTGCTATCTCATCCAAGGAAAACAAACCCTGTAGCAATACCCTTGGAACTCTCACAATGGAGGAAGTGGGAGGCACATAATACAATTATCTGAGGATCCTCGGGATGTGAATCCTAGCCCCAGGCTTCTGCGGTTCACACCATACTCTGGCTTGTGCCTGTCATTTCCAGATATTAAGGCATCCACATATACAGATGTGACATGCATTAAACTAGCGATTTGTTTTTAGTGACTTTGTAGTAATTTTTTATGCTTCACCAATTAGCATTCGACAGAAGTTAGTTACTTAAAGATATTTGGATTTTAAAGTGTGGGAAACTGCAGTTCAAGAGGCTTGTTTGGTTTTCCTCATGATTTGACAGTAATAAAACCCTGTGGACATTTGTTCCATAAATGCGTATTGAATTACTCTGTTGCATCGCCCTCTCTTAATGAAATCTTAGCACCACTGAGAGTTGACAAGCTTTAGCCACGATTATTTCGGCAGTGGTAGTATGAGGGAAAGCAAACTGGAAGAAGCAGAAATGTGTTTTGATATTTATTTTAATCGTGGAATAACATAATTAGAGATGCGCCTTCCAGGCAGATGTTCAAATCAAGTGGGAATTCATATGCCAACTATGAGATTAATGGGCTCACATGTTAATGAAGCACTGATTCTGTGACGAGGAATAAGAGCACCATCCAGTGATGAGTGAAGTGTTGTGTTTTTAAAATTTCAAGGTTCTACACTTCAAGCGAAGCCACATTTCCCCCCAGCTCATTTTACTCCTTCTTGTCCCAGGCAATAGTCAGGTCTGGGACATCAGCAACAGTCTGGAGTGAAATGGGAGTCTGGACTAAAGAGCAGTCAGAATCAGAGGGCAATCTAGACGGCAGGACTGGAGCAATCTGAATCAGATCCAGAGTCAGGACTGCAGAGCAAAGACTCAGCTACATTGTTTGTTTGTTTTCTAAGTGTTTTAAATGCATTATAACACTGTGACACCAGATGGCCAAAAAGGAAAAACATTACAGTTGTTTTTAGATTCTCCATTATGCAGAACCTGAATGGCAAATTCCTGGAGGACAGGGCTATCAATGCCTACCAGCAATGATGGTTAAAGTCTGACCTTCCCTGTCAGAGATAGTAGGCCTCTGAATACCAGTTGTTGGGAATCACAGGTGCTGTTGAGCTCAAGTCCTACTAAGCTGGCTTCCCATGGGCAACTGGTTGGTCACTGTGAGAACAGAATGCTGGACTAGATGGGTCTTGGGCCTGATCCAGCAGGATTAGATGACCCTCAATGTCCCCTCCAACTCTACAGTTCTATGATTCAATGTTCTTAAGAGTCCATACATTTTGTACTTAAGCACCTAAGTGATGCCTCACATCAGTTGCTGTAGGTGCCTACAAGAATTAACCATCAGAGTTTTTAGCAGTGCCTTGGAGAGGCACTCTGTTCTTTCCTAGTTTCTACTTCTGTGTATTTTGCCAAGGAGAACATCTTTTTAAATGTCTGTGTGCCATTCATGACTGATACAAAATGCACAACCAAAATGTCAAGTGACCTATAAATACAGCTGTTTTCCATTGGTGCATTATTGGCATCTGCCAACACATGCAGCCCTACATATCAATGTCTGATGTGGCTGGATGTCGCCCTTCTTTATCTCATGGTAGAAAGCTGCAAGAATCCACCGTCAGTAGGGAAAACATGGATGGAAACCTTGTTAAAATATCAGCAACACATTGTCATCACTTTGGATTTGCACGAGTGGAATTATTTCGAAGTTATTTTTCAAACGGGCTTTCCCTCTCTGGAAATAAATGAGGGCAATTTCTCTGATGTAAGTGGCATTATATACCGAGCTGAAAATGGACAGAAATATTACCGAAAAACAACAGTAAGAGATGTTGTTTTTAATATGGGGAGTTAAAACCAAGGGTGTTACTGACATCGCACAGAAACCATCCATTTTGGCTACCTGTTTCCCCAGCAGAGTAATTGCTCCGTTCTGAAGATGTTGTATTTCAAGCTCACAGAAAGCAGAATTTTCGACACTTTGAGATCATCAGCTAATAATAAGCTGCATGGCCCAGGCAAAGTCAAGCCTCCTAAATCCTATCGATTTCACTGGTAGGATTAACCACATGCTATAATTCTCTCCATCTGATATTGCGTGCAGTCTCAAAACTGCTTATGTTTCTTTCTCTTGGTGGAACCTAGATTAAGAATTATTGCAATGGTGCCAAAATTCAGAATTAGATTAAATGAACTGACCCTGGTTTGATTTGGTTTTTTAAAAATGAGCTTTTTGTAACCAAGTCCCAAATCCTTCTGATGTTTGAACTTATTTTTGTTCAAGAAGGCTTTCCTTGAGGTGTGACCCAATCACTTATGGAGCAATTGTATACCTGAAGAAATTTTAGCATTTGTAAATATGGCTTTGCTGCTTTTAGAGTTTGCTGAAATGGTTTTATTGCTTTTAGAACTTGCAGTTTTGTGTTTTATTCTAGTTTTATCTCGTACACTGCTTTGATGTCTTTATGTGGTGAAGCAGCCTATAACTTTGTTAAATGAACAATAATAACTTTAGTTTCTCAGCACCCATGTTCCCCATTGGCAGATAGCCCTGGTATTGGCTTCCTGACCTCTCCCAAAATTTAAACAAGTGAAGGCCAGGGTGACAAACAGGCCTGCTATGGAAGGTTCAACAAGATCCTCAGGAAACCTGGAGGGGAAAAGAGTTTTAGTGAATGTCTTTTTAATGGATGGATTGAGGAGGTAGAGTTTTGTGGTATATTATGTTCCATTGCATTTGTCAAGATTGCTGTGAACCATCTTGATATTGCATATGTGTGGGTGGTTTGTAATTTTTCTTAATAAAAAAATCTGACCTCATGAAAAATTCAACTCAGCGTTAGTTCTCCATTCCTCCTGACTGTAGGACTGAGACATTTCCCAGGGTACATGGTAGCCGTCGATGCTCAGCAGTCGATGCTCCACCTTAAAGAATAAGGTTAAAGGTCTCCTCATCACCATCTTTCCTTATCTCTGCTCCTCTTTTGCCAAAGTAAGTTTGGACAAAGGGAGAAAAAAAGGTAGAGAAGACTGGGGGTGAGTTGGCCAACATTGGGTTTTTCGCAGCTCTCTCTAAAAGAATACTCAAAAAGGATTTCCCAAGAAACGATACAATACGATAATCTTTATTGTCATTATCCTATGCAGAACAACGATATTGTAAAATCTACATAAGATATTCAAAACCCAACAAGCCTGCTATCCCAGCTATCCCAACCTGGTTATCCCCCTAAAAACTCTGATACCCCATTTTTAAATACAATATACTCCCATAGAGACTACCTTACACTGCGTTTAAAACCAAAATCGCATTTGAATAGAAACTGTTTCTCAGGCGGCTAGTCCTAGTCTTTATAACCCCGTACCTTCTTCCAGAAGGCAGAAACTGAAATAGATTATTTCCAGAGTGCACACTGTCCTTCACTATCTCTGCAGCTTTCTTACGGCACCTGGAAGCATAGATTTGATCCAAGGTGGGAAGAGTGCACCCAGTTATTCTCTCTGCAGTCTTTACAACCCTGGACAGCATTGTTTTTCCCCTGACCGGGCAGCTCCCAAACCACACACACAGACCATAAGTTAATACACTCTCCACTGTACAATGGTCAAATGCCATCAACAGGTCCTTTGAAAGATTGTTTTGCTGCAGGATTCTCAGAAAATATAACATCTGCTGTGCTCTCTTCATCAGGTCTTTGCTGTTTTCTCCCCAGGTTGCGTCATCTCTCAACTCCATTCCCACACACAAACCTTGGGAACGCCAATTTAATTATGAAGCAAATCAGAGTGTGTGAGGGGAGAGAGCTCACCCATAAGTAGGTGTTTTTAGCAGGGGCATAGCTAGCTGCTCCAACACCCATAGCGGCAGGGGCAGGGCAATCCGCCCACGGGGGCTGGGTGGTGATCCGTCCGGGGGGGGGGGGGTGCTGCAGTGAGCTGCCCACAGAGTCTGCCTGGAGGACGCAAGCCCCACGCTGCCATTTTGGGCAGTCTGGGGCCCTGAGCCACCACGTCACTCCCAGGAGAGACACATGGCTCGGGCGTGCTGGCTTGGGCCAGGCCCTGCGGTAAGTGCAACCCCCCACGGTATGCCATTTTGTCACCCCCTCAGGGATGACACCTGGGGTGGACTGCACCCACCAGCACCCCTCTTCCTACACCCCTGGTTTTTAGTAGTGGCCATTTCAAATCTTTAGCTTTTAGTTACAGAAGTCAACTTAAGAACCAAACGTTGAGTGATTACTGTTCGGGATTTCCACGAAGTTACGACCGGGAACATGCACTCCTTGTACTTTTCCCTTGTTCCACTTGCTCATTGTTCTAGCAGAACCGAAATTACCTTCATTTTCATTGAATCTTATGGAAAGGGAAATAAAGCAACATAAAATATTGCTCCCAACGGGGCGGTTACATGGCATAATCTGCATTTCTGTTCTATTTCAGGCTGCCTCAAGGGGACGGTGTGTTGCCAAGGTTATACTGCTATAATCATCATGTATTTATGCAAAATAAGAGCTATGTAATGGTGCAACATTAAACATGATGAGATTTACAGGGAGAGAGAGGAGGGGAAAGGGATGAACAAAGCCTTTTCTTCTCATGTTACCTTTTAAAACCAGTTTCAACCAAAGGTTTTCCCGGCCGCCCCCTCAACACCTGCAATGGCCTATTCCCAATACCTAAATAACTCTATATAGATTAACATGATTAATATTGCTGCTAATGGATCAAATATGTTGGCTTTTAGATCATGAAATGATTCTTCTTGGAAGCATTTCTTTAACATCAGCAATACAAGGGGCTTTGTTCCACAAACTTCAAAGCCTGTATCTTGGATATTATTTTTTTTGCGGCCTGTCATGCAAGCATGCAGTAGATACTAATCCGCACATCAGCCTCTCCTGCCTTCGGATTTGTTTGCATAACTGGAGGTCCCGGTTCAGTCATGCAGTGCGCTTTCTCGTCAGAGATGCTAAAATCGTACGTTTTCTGTTACTGGGGATGAGACGTGCATTGTCAGTCCAAAAAAATTTAGAATAATGTATTTTACAAATGGTGTAAGTGCATCAATATAGTTTGGACACTTAGTGAGTAAAATCCGATAGTTTATGCTGGGAATGGGGACCTGATCCAACACTCCTGAACTTGCTTGCAGATCAGAACACACATCTCTCTCTTTACAATTTTTAATTAGTTTTTACAATTACATTTATATTCAAATAGTATTCATATAATCATACACATAAAGGACCCCCTGAATCCTAGGATTTCCCTCTGCCCCCCAATGGGTTCCATTTACTTCCCCCTTTTCGCCGCATCTTATAATTTCTCCCATTTTCTTAAAATTCTCTATTTTCCCATAGTTCTCCAACTCTCATTCCTCTGGATTTTTCCAATGTATTTCCGGTGCACAGAAACACAAATTTTATGTAAAAAAAAAAAAAGATGTATACAAAATGCATATTTTACTTAGTGAATGCGCTGAAAAGCACTGAAGTGTGTATTTTATGCAAATCTGTGTATTTTATGTAATTCATACAATGGGCTGGAAGGGCACACACTGAAATGGAACAGGGTGCAAATGGCTTACAATTAGATTGATTTAATCTGGAGGGTTTTTGATATTCACGGCCTCCTTCAGTATGTTTTTTAAAAAAGAAATATGAATGTGTTTTTAGCTTATACTCATTTTAGTTTCATGCTGGTTTTAATTTATGCCCTACTTTTTTGTAAGCTGCTTTTGAGCTATTTTTTTAATAAGTGTGATAAATAGTAATAATAATCTGTACTCAAAAGCAAGTCCCACTGAGTTCAATGGGGCTCGCACCCAGAACAGTGGCTTATTTCAAGGATAGCACAGGCAGTGCCCTGCAGAAAGTGTGGACTACAACTCCCATCAACCACAGCCAGCATGGCCAATGGTGAAGGGTGATGGGAGTTGTAGTCCAGTGATATCTGCAGGGTTCCATTGGGCTATATTCAATTAAACAGTCACATTAGTAGCAGAAACTAGCACAGCGAATCCCAGTTCAACTCTGGGGGGGGGGGGTCAGGAGAAATGCTTGTGTTTTCAGAACAATCATATTAATGTGATGCTGAATTCCCCCCCCCCCTTATTTTGTAACTCTTTAAAATAATCGCCTGAATAAATCATCATTGTGCCCAATTCTCCATAATTATCTATACAATACCAACACTGGACACAATCCAACCAAAGTGAAACAAATGCACACTCTGGGGAGAAAATCGATGGGACTTAAAGGTGTTTAACAATGGCTGGATCATGCCCACTATGATTTTAAAAAATGCAGTAGAACAAATAAGTTATGACTGGTATTGTCCTTTTTAAATATAATATGAAGCTCTGAGTGCGACGAGCTCGTTTTAGAAGATAATCAAGTATCAAAATGTGTTTGGTATTTGCTTCCTTTGAAGGAGGATTTCATATCTCGTATCTCTTCTATGAATAGTGAAGAGAGACATGCATTCTGAAGTGTGGTGGAACTGGCCTGAGCAAATATTCGGTGCAGTCGTTTTCAGGGTACTGGGTGTGTATTCCCAACCACACTTTAGAACAGATGCTTCTTTTCACCCAAAGATTAAATATTACGTTGTGGAAAACAGAAATCCTTCCAGAGAGACTCCAGGGAATGGAACAGGAGAAGAGCCTGTCATTTCCATGGAGCAAAATTAAGTTTTAAGTGAAACCAGAGGGAAGCAGGTCAATTGATGTGACCTTGCAAACTTGATAAATAAGTCCAATTCCTTTCCAGAATCCTTTTGCTGACCAATCCAAGCAAGGAATTCCTTGAAATGGTGCCTGGCGGATTTCAACAGAATGTGTGTGTGGTGAGATTTGTTTTGTTTCGTTGCTCTGTGACCTGTCACACGAGATTCAAGCAGAACTTGTGCAAAAGTGACAAAAAGCATTCTATAGAATGAAAAAAGGAAGAAAACAAATGTACAGTGGTACCTCGGGTTATAGACGCTTCAGGTTACAGACGCTTCAGGTTACAGACTCTGCTAACCCAGAAATAGTACCTCGGGTTAAGAACTTTGATTCAGGATGAGAATAGAATTCGCGTGGCGGCAGCGGGAGACCCGATTAGCTAAAGTGGTGCCTCAGGTTAAGAACAGTTTCAGGTTAAGAATGAACCTCCAGAACAAATTAGGTTCTTAACCCAAGGTACCACTGTACTCTTATTTACATTCATTGCCTTATTTCCCCATCATGGCTTCCTAAACCACTGCTTTCTTCATGTATTCCGTAATAGGAATAGACATATAGACCCAGACCCAGAGATCCTTGCCTGATGCAATAGCTGCAAGCTTTAGGTCAGTGTGTCTGGCCATTAAGCAGAAGGTTGGTGGTTTGAGCCCAACCGGGGATGGCTGTGGGCAGAACTCCTGCATTGCATGGGGTTAGACTAGATGACCCTTGGGGTCTCTTCCAACTCTAGAATTCTCTTCTATCATTCTGCACAGCAGGATGACCTTTGTTCAGCAGAGGTTCTAGACTGCCAGCTCCCATTCCCCCCAAAGCACAATTTTGTGCTGCCCTGAATGCGAATTGCTTTCACACTCTGTGTGCCTGACCAGGAAGAGTGAGGTGTACATTGGCGTCTCTCTCCATGTTCAAATTTTGATCTGGATCATGCTGATCACATGGAGTCTTGAAGCATTTTCCTTCCAAAGGGTTAATTTGCATTGAATACTTAACCATCCGTAATATGTAAAATAAATAAATAATGCAATTTACGTATGTTTCAACGTTATATAAATCAATGTTGTTGTTTAGTCGTTTAGTCGTGTCCGACTCTTCGTGACCCCATGGACCAGAGCACGCCAGGCACTCCTGTCTTCCACTGCCTCCCACAGTTAGGTCAAACTCATGCTGGTAGCTTCGAGAACACTGTCCAACCATCTCGTCCTCTGTTGTCCCCTTCTCCTTGTGCCCCCAATCTTTCCCAACATCAGGGTCTTTTCCAGGAAGACTTCTCTTCTCATGAGGTGGTCAGAGTATTGGAGCCTCAACTTTACCATCTGTCCTTCCAGTGAGCACGCAGGGCTGATTTCCTTCAGAATGGATGTGTTTGATCTTCTTGCAGTCCATGGGACTCTCAAGAGTCTCCTCCAGTACCATAATTCAAAAGTATCAATTCTTCGGCGATCAGCCTTCTTTATGGTCCAGCTCTCACTTCCATACATCACTACTGGGAAAACCATAGCTTTAACTATACGGGCCTTTGTTGGCAAGGTGATGTCTCTGCTTTTTAAGATGCTGTCTAGATAGTGTATTAAAATGGCAGGAAGGAATAACATAGTTTCCCCCAACCTGGTACTCTGAACTACAACTCCCACCAGGTGAAGCCAGCATGGCCAAAGATCAGAAATGATGGTATTTGTAGTCCAAAAGTATATGTAATGTAGCTCATCTAGCAGGCCTCAGGTTGGGAAAGGCAAAAGTAACGAAAGGAGATGAGGGAAGGAAACTTGATGCAGCTCTCTAATTCAAGTTCATTTAGTACCCTTATGAACATTCTGCTACTGTTTCTATTTTCTCCGAACCTGGAAACTGGCTGCAATGGCAAATTTTATTGGATACTGTGTCTATTCTGTAGAACCCCTTTTATGTAAACCCTGGAAGTGCCTTCATGGTAAGGTTACCAGATTCCCCCCCCCCCCAATGAATCCGGGACAGTTTTCAAGTTCCTACTAAATAGATGGATTTTGTCAGGGGACTGAATTGTAAATCTGGGTACTGTCCCCTGGAAATGGGGATGTCTGGTAACCTGGCAACCGCATAAGCGTCATAATAGAAATAAATCTGGAAGCCATAATAATTTTAAAGCATTATACCAAGATTGTACAAGGATATATAAATAGGGATAATTGATCTTTGGGTCAGCTTCGTAAAAAAAAACAACCCTTTTATAATACTGTTGATGACAATCTTTTAAAATCCTTCACCTGTTGTTGTCTGAAAAGCTGAAGCATAGCTTTAAATGAAGAACATCAACTTTCTGAAAAGTAAAAACTGACTGTGTTTACTGTTTGAAGAATGACCAGGTACAAAAAAATTAAGATTTGTAAAGCACACAATTCGTTATGTGCAATGTAGCTGAGAGTAAAATTATATGCATCAGGACTTGATGTTCTAAAAGCAGACACAGTGAACAATTGACCCCTCATTTGTTAAATTATGTAATTGCAAATAATGACACGGCGCACAGATGGAGAAAGTATCTCCTTTATGCAATTTCCGTCCACTCATGACATTACAAGATCAAAACCCCCAAAATGTCCAAACAGGAAGTTGCTTCCAAATTGTCTCTTCCTTTGAACATGACATCCTGGCTTTCCAGATCATTTTGAACAGGAATAATTGGAAAGGCTCAGGTTACAGAGTCCAGTCCTTTTGAAAGTGGAGCTGCCTTAGTGAAGGTTATTTGCTACTCAGGGTTTAATCAAGGACTGAAATTTCCATGTATATATTACTGCTGGAAGACGGTGGGGGGAGGGGCAGGGGAAGGAAGGGAAAGATCAAATACTTCCCTTTACATATGCATAGGATTTCAGTCGCCGCTGTTGATTGTCATTGATAACCATTTCCCTCCATTTTTCTCCTTCATGGGTCTTTGTCTATGTCACTAGAAACATGTTAGGTGTGCTTTCTTTGACAATGTAAGGCTATATAGCAGGGGTCAGCAAATTTACCGTGCCTTGGGCTGGTGTCTCCCGTGCTGATCGCGTTGTGGGCCGGAGGGCAGGGGAGCGTGTGCCCATACGCGTGCACACACACTATTTCCGGTGCACTTCCCGGTCAGAGAAACACTGAAAATAGCTTGTGCGCATGTGCACGGGCCTCCTCTGACCCGGATGTGCACCAGAAATAACGCTTGTGCATGCGCACAATGCTTGCGCATGTGCACAAGCTATTTCCAGTGCTCCTCCGAACCGGAAGAGGGCAGCCGCACAGCACAGCGCTGGTAAGAGCAGCCGGCAGCAGCAGGCGGCAGTGGTTGCCACGGGCCAGATAAACGAGTCCCTCGGGCCTTATCCGGCCCGCGGACCTTAGTTTGGGGACCCCTGCTATATAGTAACAAACACCACCTATGCTTAAACTATCCCAGTTCAGCTGGGAGAGTCCTGTTTTTTAGAGCTCCTTCTCCAGGGAAAATCCAATCATGCTCATTTCATAGAAGCAGCTATGATATTTATTTATTTAAAAAAACTTGCAGGATATAAACCCAGAGCAACTAGAGCTGAGGCCCGAACCAAGGACTGTATTCAACATAGTACTAAGCAAACTGTTCAGTCTGTGGAAGGATTCCTCCTGCCATGGGACATTCTCCCCCTCTCCCCCACTGTGTGCCCCTTAAATTTGTTATGGGGGTTTTCAACCCTCTAGAGTTGGTTTGGGAAAGCATGTGGGATATGCACAGGGGAAGGAGAGGGAGAAGTTCCATTGTACTAGCACTATTCCTTATTTACTTGAATACTGTCCCAGGCAACGAAAGAAGCCACCTACCAAAGTTTGATACAAACTTTTATCTGAGTTTATACTAAGTCATCTGATGGCAAACCATGTAACTGCCCATAACTAACTGTATGTTCTCACCAAGACAAACAGCAATCATGCTGGCATTCTCCTTGAAATTGCTGATTGCATCGTTCCCTTCTCCATCACCGCCTTTCGAACCTACCTCCCCAAAGCCACACTGCTTAATGCAGATTGGATGCTTTCACTATTGGCTGGTTTTCTCTGCTTCTCACAGTCCACTGAGATCAGAAGGAAGCCAAACTGGAACCCCCAGGGTAGAGGTTGGAGCACAGACTGAGTGTGGGGAAAGGAAGTGGTTGCTGCAGCCTCCCACCTGCTTTCTTAATTATAGAGCCACAGATCTTACAATCAGATGAGGAGCCTTTTCTGGATTCTATTCCTCGGATTTGAGGACCTGCAGCAAATCACTGTGGCACATATGCTGGCAATCGACTGGTTTCATTGAATGAAGGATAGTTTAATCTGATGTGAGAGAAACTCTGGATCCTCAAGTGTAGAATTGACTGCACTCTTTTCCCAGGAGGGCTGTGCAAAGTGCTCCACTTTTGTCGGAACTTTTTTCTAAACAAATGTGTGCATGTGAAATTCAGCGACTTTCATGGGGGATGGGGAGTGGGCATGGAAATCATTAATAATAATAATAATAATAATAATAATAATAATAATAATAATTTATTTATACCCCGCCCATTTGGCTGGGTCTCCCCAGCCACCCTGGGCGGTTTCCAACAAAGTGCTAAAATACAGTGGTCTGTTAAACATTAAAAGCTTCCCTAAACAGGGCTGCTTTCAGATGTCTTCTAAAAGTTTGGTAGTTATTTTTCTCTTTGACATCTGGTGGGAGGGCGTTCCACAGGGCGGGCGCCATTACCGAGAAGGCCCTCTGCCTGGTTCTCTGTAGCTTCACTTCTTGCAGCGAGGGAACCGCCAGAAGGCCCTCGGCGCTGGACCTCAGTGTCCGGGCAGAACGACTTCCAGAAGGGGTAGGCAGTACTTCCTGTTGTTTACAAGGGAGTCTGAGGGTTTTTCACTCTTTGTTAATTTCTTTAAAAAAATCAGCTGTGCACTTGGCAGTAAAAAAAAAGGGGGGGAGGTAAAGGACCCCGGGACTGTTACGTCCACTCAAAGCAACTATGGGGTGCAATGCTCATCTCACTTTTCATGCTGAGGAAACCAGTGTCGACAAACAGCTTTCCGGTTTAGCATGACTAAACAATTTCTGGTGCAATGGAACACCGTGATGGAAACCAGAGTGCACGGAAACACCATTTACCTTCCTGCCACAGGGGTACCTATTTATCTACTTGCACTGGTGTGCTTTTGAACTGCTAGGTTGGCAGAAGCAACGGGAGCTCACCCCGTTGTGCAAATTTGAACCGCTGACCTTCTGATGCTTTGAAAGGGAGCCACTAATGTTTCCAAGAAGAAGAAGAGTTTGGATTTCATATCCCGCTTTATCACTACCCGAATGAGTCTCAAAACAGCTAACATTCTCCTTTCCCTTCCTCCCCCACAACAAACACTCTGTGAGGTGAGTGAGGCTGAGAGACTTTAGAGAAGTGTGACTAGCCGAAGGTCACCCAGCAGCTGCATGTGGAGGAGCAGAGACCCGAACCCAGTTCACCAGATTACGAGTCCACTGCTCTTAACCACTACACCACGCTATCTGATGTTGCAACATTGTTTCCAGGGACACCATCCTAAAAAAACATGGCTGCCCATGTTGTGGCGGGTGCAGGCTTCACTAATGTTGACCCCTGATAGATACATTCTTGCTCGGAAGTTAGTCTTCATGAAGACTCCATGGCAAGTCGGATTCAAATTTCTAGTGCATTTCCATTTCTATTATGCAGGGTGGACAAATGGAGAAATGATATATGGAAATGGCTCACAGCGCTAAGAGCAAATCACAGCTGGAAAAATCTTTTCAGCAGTAATACCTTTGGTACTGCTGACAAACACAGAACACTTGTGTTTCAAATGCTCATTAAACTGCAGTTCCCTGAAGTCAGTGTTTCCTGAACAGCTGAGCCACACTACGTTTTTTTGGGGGGGGGGAGTAGGTAGGGATTAAAACTGGAGGCATACTTAAATCTGAATCCAAAAAGATTTGGTTGTAGAGTGTAAGATGGAATGATTCCTCTGATGTTTTAATTAATCATTAAAGGAAATGATCAAATTAGTTAAATTAACAAAGCTTAAACGTAAAGCATTTACTTTCCGCACACATCCAAACAAAGTGGAACTTGATGGAGAGGAGGTACACCCACATCCTCGGAGTAGTCTTTAATTAAAATTAAACTTAAATAATTATTTTGATTTAATTATTTCTCACAGCAAGCAAACACCTCTCCTCACACTAGGGTGGCTCCTGCCCTGGTACGCAGTTTGGGAAGACTGCCTTTCATAACAAAATTTCACTCTGTACATGCTTTACCTTTAAAGCACATTTGAAACATATCATTTCCCTCAAAGAATTCTGGGCACTGTAGTTTATGCCTCACAGAGTCACAAGAATTATTACATTACAAGTGTTAAATTAATCCTGCTAACGTTTTTAACTGTGTACAGTGTTCTTTAAGATAATCTATATATTTTCTCCCCATTATTTGTTAAATTTCTTATCTTCTTGGTTTCTGATTCTCCCTGCCAGTTTTGCCATTTCGGCATAGTCCATCATCTTGATTATCCATTCTTCTCTGGTTGGAACTTTAACTTCTTTCCATCTCTGGGAGTGCCAGATACCAAACTGGAAAATAGTATCTTACAATGATAACCCTTCTTATGGCTCTCTGTATTTAAACTGGACTTGGACTAGGCAACTCTTAAAACAACCCTGAAAAGGAAGTAGTCCTGTATAGGTAAACTTTTGATGTTTGATGTTTTATTATGCTTTTATTGGTTGGAAGCTGCCCAGAGTGGCTGGGGCAACCCAGTCAGATGGGCAGGGTACTAGAAGAAGAAGAAGAAGAGTTTGGATTTGATATCCCGCCTTTCACTCCCTTTAAGGAGGCTCAAAGCGGCTAACATTCTCCTTTCCCTTCCTCCCCCACAACAAACACTCTATGAGGTGAGTGGGGCTGAGAGACTTCAGAGAAGTGTGACTAGCCCAAGGTCACCCAGCAGCTGCATGTGGAGGAGCGGAGATGTGAACCCGGTTCCCCCAGATTACGAGACTACTGCTCTTAACCACTACACCACATTGGCTCTCTACTAACAATATTATTATTATTATTATTATTATTATTATTATTATTATTATTATTATTATTATACATAGGTAAAGGTAAAGGGACCCCTGACCATTAGGTCCAGTCGTAACCGACTCTGGGGTTGCGGTGCTCATCTCACTTTAGGGAGCTGGCGTACAGCTTCTGGGTCATGTGGCCAGCAGGACTAAGCCGCTTCTGGTGAACCAGAGCAGTGCACAGAAACGCCGTTTACCTTCCCGCTGGAGCGGTACCTATTTATCTACTTGCACTTTGAGGTGCTTTCGAACTGCTAGGTTGGCAGGAGCAGGGACTGAGCAACGGGAGCTCACCCCGTAGCGGGGATTCCAAACACCGACCTTCTGATCAGCAAGTCCTAGGCTCTGTGGTTTAACCCACAGCGCCACCTGCGTCCCTATTATTATACATACTGCCACCCTAATAACGATGATGATGGTGAAGATTTTATTATTTTTACCCCGCCTATCTGCCTGGGTTGCCTCAGTCACTCATCAGATACAAAAACTTGATAAAACATTAAATATTAAATTGCATCAATGTATTTTCCTTAGCACCTTCTTTCGTTACAGAATTTTGTGATTTCCTTTTCCTGTGACTGGAGGAAGCAAAATCTCCATTGTATGGAATGTCAGCTCATTCCCTGTTTGTTGGAGGACTGAGCTGAGGATGGGTCTTTCTGGGTAGAATCTGGGCTTTTCACCATTTAAGACCACCATGTGGCTGTCTTCTCCCAGGAATGGGATCCCTCTACTCCAATGGAGGATTGAGAGCAGTGCTTTTCTTCTAGAAAAAATTAGGTGCCGGTACTGAGTACCCCCATAAAAATAGCACTGACTGAGAGACCTTTAACTAGTGTGTAGTTGGTAAGGAAGGAACTATTGTATGAACCTGGCATTCTCAGGCACCAGGGCCTCTTCTTCATGCTGACGTTTTGGGTGGGATAAAATTATGAGTGTGTTCATCATTTTTGGATTTTTGTTGGGTGAGAATGCAACCTTCAGCCTATATTAATTGATGAGGGGGAAGAGCGAGCTCTAAATTAATTAACTAATTTAATGCTGCTGGTCCCAGTTATCAGTTGTACATGTTGGGAGTGACTAAAACCCTCACAAACTGCACTTCTATAAAGGTAAATGTACCCCTTACCATTATGTCCAGTTGCGGACAACTCTGGGGTTGCGGCGCTCATCTCGCTCTACAGGCCGAGGAGCCGGCGTTTGTCCGCAGACAGCTTCTGGGTCATGTGACCAGCATGACTAAGCCGCTTCTGGCGAACCAGAGCAGCGCACGGAAACACCGTTTACCTTCCCGCCGAAGCGGTACCTATTTATCTACTTGCACTGGCGTGCTTTCGAACTGCTAGGTGGGCAGGAGCTGGGACTGAGCAACGGGAACTCACCCCGTCGCAGGGATTTGAACCACCGACCTTCTGATCGGCAAGCCCTAGGCTATGTGGTTTAGACTACCTACCCAGGTAATAAGTCCCATTTGATTCAATGGCATTTATATCTGAGCAGACCTGTACAGCATTGCTTCTCGCTGCCTTCTCTGAAGCTTCTGTGCATCTGTTAGCTTTGAGAAGGCTGGCAGGGCTTCAGATAGTGGCGGTGGTAACAGCCTGAGGGCTGTGGAACATAGATCTAAAACAGGCCAATTTGTGTCTCACTCTAAGCTGCATTTACAGTCCTAGTGCATAATCTAAAATAAATTATCTGATGAACACGCAAGGGGCTGTTTAAAGTCTTGTGGTTTGGATGCACATGCATTGCTACTGTTCCATAATTTCAGGTTGCCACACTACTAAATCTTAGCTATGGGATGAAATTCCCAATGTGCGGCAAACCTACCAGGCAGATTTGTGTTCTGATTTTATGCAGGATGCAAGTATCCAGTTCCAGAATTAGCTTCATCTATTGTGCCCTAGAAATGTTCCATAGCACACAAACATGCCATCCATAAAGGCTGAACCTATTTGTGATTACCCAGAAACCAGACACACTAAGTTCAATGGAGACTGTGCATAGGATTGCAGGCGCAAAGTGTTTGCTTCTATGTTTTTGTTTCAATTGCAACATCTCATTCTGGTGGTTGTTTGTTTCTTCCAACAAGGATCACAATGTGAGATTATCAACAATGCTGCCTGCAAAGTTCTGGAAACCTTTGGAAAGGGGGACAAAAAACAATGGGGATTTTGCTGCTGTTGTTAAAGGAGAGCAATATAGGATATATAGCAATATTTAAACCCTTATATGAAGCCTTTACCTTTTTTAAAAAATCACCCACTACTATATAACAACAACAACAATTCTGAGCTCTTGATTGCCTGGCAGGCAGCATTTTGGACATCCTCACTTACTGCAAAGAAAAACAGACACATGGGAAAATACAGCAACAGAGCAACATGAGGCTTTGTGAGGGCCTTGATCCAACTGTGGCAGGAGTTACTGACATTGTGTTTTAACCGGGGGGGTGGGGAGAGATCCCCAATTCACCTTGTCATTAATTCCCTCCCCCAAGGTTGCCACTTCCTGAGCTTTCCAAAGCTAGCAAGTAAGAAATACTACTAAAATAGCAGAAATCTCTAGCACTCCATCCTTGCAAGGAAACTGGTCCAATCAAGCTGTCCCAGAGACTTTCTTCTGCTCAGTAAAGTAGAGCGTGCTAACTAGTTACATGAGGAGGAGTTTGGATTTGATACCCCGCTTTATCACTACCCAAGGGAGTCTCAAAGCGGCTAACAATCTCCTTTCCCTTCCTTCCCCACAACAAATACTCTGTGAGGTGAGTGAGGCTGAGAGACTTCAAAGAAGTGTGACTAGCTCAAGGTCACCCAGCAGCTGCATGTGGAGGAGCAGAGACGCGAACCCGGTTCCCCAGATTACGAGTCTACCGCTCTTAACCACTACACCACACTGGCTCTCAATGACACATACCTCTGATAAAACTACTAGAAAGTGATGCATTTGGAAAGTGGAAAGTGAAATGAATGTAATAGGAAAATGAGAGGGGGGGGCTCAGGAAATGACTTGAGAAAAGTAATATTTTAAAGAAGGGAAGGGAAGAAGAGAGGAGCAGGAAAATGAGAAGAGGGCAGGAGGGAAGCATGGCCAGGAGCTGCAGAAGGGAGGGTTCACATCTTGATTTGGAAGAACCAGCTAAAGCTTTTGCTGCAGCTCTCCAGCGGAGATGTACGGTAATTTTCTTATTAAGATTCCTGTTCAAATGTGTTCAAGGCCATGCCATTTCCCACTTTCCAGAAATATGTCAGGAACAAAACACGGCATGCCGCATATGTGTGTATGTATAGACTGCATATAGAGACACACGCCATACAGGCCTCTATATTTACAGAAGCCTCCTGTAATTATGGATTACGTTCTGTCAGCAATTCTACTATAAACATCATCTTTGGGATTTGCTCTATAGCCATAGGATTAGAGATCCCAGCTAAAATTTGGCAGAGGAGGACTTGGCATGCGTTGCAAACACTCCCCCCCCCCATTTCCTTTTTTAAAGGATTGGCTTATAACATATACAAACACAAACAGAAACAGCTGTTTGCCAAGCCTTATTTGCATGTGCATAATTATGAAACAGCTCACGTCCAAAGAAGAATTCTGATCTGGTGGGAAGCCATAATATATCTAGGTCTATATCTACATCTATATCTGTATTTGTATCTGTATCTATAGCTCGGTCTCTAACTGCATCTGTATACAGTACACACACATATATAATCTCCCACTCCATAGATCTATTACTGTTCCTTATCTATTATTTCGGGAGAGGTGGCTTTCCCCTCTTGTTAAGTAGCTTTCATTAAAATGCACCGTTAAGTTGCTTTCATAAAAATGCACCATTTTCAAACCAAGGAAAAGCTTACGGAAGTGAGACAGAAAAATACCTCTAAGGAACCAAAGTATATAGCCCAGTGGTGATATAACTGCTACCAGCTGCAGAACAGTGGCTATTCAACCCTAGCCATCCAGTATCTTTCTCGGGGAAACAAAAAACAAATGTGTTGAAAAGTATTTTGAGTACATCAGATCTGCACCAACTATACTGAAGGTTTTTAGAATTACAGTGGTACCTCGGGTTAAGTACTTAATTCGTTCCGGAGGTCCGTTCTTAACCTGAAACTGTTCTTAACCTGAAGCACCACTTTAGCTAATGGGGCCTCCCTCTGCTGCCACGCCACCGGATCACGATTTCTGTTCTCACCCTGAAGCAAAGTTCTTAACCTGAGGTAATATTTCTGGTTTAGCGGAGTCTGTAACCTGAAGCGTATGTAACCTGAAGCATAGGTAAACCGAGGTACCACTGTAATGCAGTATGATACAGCTCTAGAAACTGGTTTGCGACACTGGTTTAGCAAGAGCATTTACCCGGGGTGGTGGTGGGGAGGATTTTCATAAAGGCATTTGTGACTGACCAGTTCCATATCATAGCTCCATCCCAATCTGCACTTCTTTCCCTTCCCTTTCCATTTCCTGTGTACCCTGTTTCGCCTCACGCCTGTATTTGACAAGGAGAGGAGAAAGGCAGGGCTGGATTTGAGTTGACTACTGGTGACGCCTCTCTAGACCAGTAATGCGATGTTTACCATCACAGTCCAACATAATTTATGATGCTTTAAAAATATGCTTGCAGAAATCCTACCTTAACAATAGGAAAGTGTTTATTTAGTTCCATGGATGAACTGCATCCGATAAAATATCTCAAAGCAGTTCAACGATGAAAATCACCAATAAAAGAAAGTACAGAAAATTGATATGTAAAAGCAAGTGAAACAAATGTATATAGTGGTACCTCGGGTTACATATGCTTCAGGTTACATATGCTTCAGGTTACAGACTCTGCTAACCCAGAAATAGTGCTTCAGGTTAAGAACTTTGCTTCAGGATGAGAACAGAAATCGTGCTCCGGCGGCGCGGTGGCAGCAGGAGGCCCCATTAGCTAAAGTGGTACTTCAGGTTAAGAACGGACCTCTGGAACGAATTAAGTACTTAACCCAAGGTACCACTGTATTTACCAGGGGCTTTGGCCCCTGCTTGCTCTGCTCTCCAGTCCACCTACTTCTTTTCCAGCCCCGCTTTACACCTCATCCAGACTCTTGCCTGTCTCCTCACAGCTCCCCCAAATATCTCCAGCAAAGCTCACCTAACCCTGTCCTCTCACAGATCACACCAAAACCCTTCCCACACCTTACAGCTTGACCCAAACCACTTCTCCTCACGTTGGTCCAACCTCAACCCCCTTTTAAAGGAGGGTAGGAGGGACTTCTGAGAGTGGTTTGCGAAACAGCTCTCTGAAGCACCCCCTTTCTCTTTTAAACACCAGTGCAGCTATGTTTAATGGAGGGTGAATGGTTTAGAGAGCGGTTTGCCAAGCTACTCCCTGAAGTGCCTCCCCCTGTTAAACAGCTCACCTGGGCCACCCGCCATGGGCACTACTTGCTTTCTTGCCTGCCTGCCTGCCTGTTGTACCATCATTAAGCTAAAGATGCCATGGCAATCTGTTGTTGGCCACAGAAACTGTAGCATGATGACAACCTTACAATTTTATTATATAGTAAGATATATGTACAGTGGTAGCTGGGTTAAGTACTTAATTCATTCCGGAGGTCCGTTCTTAACCTGAAACTGTTCTTAACCTGAGGTACCACTTTAGCTAATGGGGCTTCCCGCTGTCGCCGTGCCGCCGGAGCACGATTTTTGTTCTCATCCTGAAGCAAAGTTCTTAACCCAAGGTACTATTTCTGGGTTAGCGGAGTCTGTAACCTGAAGCGTCTGTAACCTGAAGTGTATGTAACCCGAGGTACCACTGTAATTTAAAATCCAATACTGATATAGACTGGGATAAAAATCTCCCTTAGAAATGCTTGCTGAAAAAAGGAAGGGTGGGGGGGAGAGAAAGAAGCTGCTATCGGGTTGTAGTTTGTGTTGACATGGGAGCCCTCTGGGAGTCAGTATGGCATCACAAGCTAAGTAAGCCCAGCCTGTGCCATTGATAGGGCTTGGGAGCCAGTGATTTAAACCCTGAATAAACCTGCAGTGCAAATCTATACACATTGAATCATATTGCAGAAGATCATTGCAGGCTGGTTACTGCAACATGCCCTAGGTGGGTCATCCCTTGATGTGATGTGACTGAAAAGCTGAGCAGCGAGAGTGTGGTTCTTACAGTGAGAATGGAAGATGATAGGAGCAGAATGGAATGAAAAACAGAATTGAGGAAAAGCAGACCAATGAAAGGGGATTTCAGCAGAGAAGAAAAACCCAAGCACAATTCAACAAAGCATTCATTTCTAAGTTGCAGCTGAAATCTAGTGTAGTATTAATCAGCAGGTTTAGGAAGGAAGGAAGGAAGGAAGGAAGGAAGGAAGGAAGGAAGGAAGGAAGGAAGGAAGGAAATCTTTGCCATACACAATCTAGAAATACATTTCCCAAATAAATAAATAAATATGCATGTATATGAAATAGCCTGCTTCAGCACATGGAGTAGGTTGGTTGCATGCATGCTAAGGTGCAGATGAGCCCTTTGAGTTGAAAATGAAAGGTCAGCAGCAGCAGCTCTGTTTGTGGCCAAGATGGAAATGAACATTTTTGCTGCAGGCACAATGCTGGGGGTTTTTGGTTGTTGTTGTTTTTTTTTTTGTCATTTCCATTGAGCTGGAACCATGAATTTGGCAAGCTCATTCATCAAGGGCTGCTGAGTACAGGCAAGGGGAGGGGATTCAAATCTGAAAGTGAAGATTCCTATTCTGTGTGACCCAAAGGTTCTTTATCTTAAATGTTTCTAGATGGTATTTAATTGTTTTTAATTGCTTTTGATGTGATTTTATATTATTTTAAAGCAACATTTTGCTATTTGACACTCTGGACTCCTTTGGGAGGGAAGACTGCATACAAATGCTGCTGTTGTTGTTGTTGTTAATAATAATAATAATAATAATAATAATAATAATAATAATAATGTGCAACGTAAAGCAAACAAAACTCCTGATTCTCATGAACATTACTACTACTACTACTACTACTACTACTACTACTACTACTACTATATAAAGGACAGACACATGTCCTCCAATATCGAGTACTGTCTCACTGCAATGTGCTGACTGAGAAAGCGGTGGACGTAGTATTCTGGCCCAAATGAAAAAAAGAGGGCGCAGGAGAAAAGCCCTTCTATGTACCTCCCTAAAGAGGCTCACTCACAATTGGGTGTGTTGGGTTACAATCTTCGGATTTGGTCAGGGACAGCATTCTGAGCTTGAGGAACTGGATCTTTCTGAATCCCTGTACAAACTGATCAGACCAGCACCCCCTGGACGAACGTGAAGGTCAGAATGTAGCTCTCTGCCAAATTCCAAGCTTCCAGAATGGTCCCACACAGTTTTCAGGTCAGAGATATAAAAAATGTTTAAAACTGCATATTTGGAAAAAAAAATACTGTTAGAAATGCATCTATGGAGAGAAAATATAATATCAAAATGTGGCTTTAAAAACAAAAACAAAAGAAACCCTTGGCAGGCTACTGTGGAAAGGAAACAGGTTGGAATGGGTTTTGTAGTTGTTTAGTCATTTAATCGTGTCCGACTCCTCGTGACCCCATGGACCAGAGCATGCCAGGCACTCCTGTCTTCCACTGCCTCCCACAATTTGGTCAAACTCATGCTGGTAGCTTCGAGAACACTGTCTAACCATCTCGCCCTCCATCATCCCCTTCTCCTTGTGCCTTCCATCTTTCCCAACATCAGGGTCTTTTCCAGGGAGTCTTCTCTTCTCATGAGGTGGCTAAAGTATTTGTTATGTACTGAGTTGAATAGGATCCAAACTGCAGCAGTCTGATTGGTCCTAGAACAATAGGATTCAGAATGCAGCAGTCTGATTGGTCCTAGAACAAGGCAGCAGTATGATTGGTTGGCAGGAACCACCCAATCATGCTCCAGATAGAAGTGAATCCACAACCTGATTGGCTTACAGTAGAATTCCGGAATTAGCCAATCATGTGCAGCCCATTGTGTAAATAATGTATATAAAGCAGATACTTTGATGGGACTTTCATTCATTCCTCCTCACCACTATGAGCTGAATAAAGAGCATGAAATCACTTTGCGACTCTGAGTATATTTCAGTATTGGAGCCTCAGCTTCAGGATCTGTCCTTCCAGTGAGCACTCAGGGCTGATTTCCTTAAGAATGGAGAGGTTTGATCTTCTTGCAGTCCGATACGCATGCAGCAAACCCGGAAGTATACTTCCGGGTTTTGCAGTGCATGCATGTGCAGTAGTGCTCTATCACATCGTGTGCATGCGCAGTAGCACTCTATCATGCCGTGTGCATGCACAGAAGCACTCTATCGCGCCACACACATGCACAGAACAGGCTCCTCCAGCTGCAGAAACCTCAGGATCTGGCTGGAGCTCCGGAACAGATCCCGTCCACAACCGGAGGTACCGCTGTATAGAAAAAATCAAGGGCAGCCAACATGATGCCCTGTAGTATTTGTGACCCACAACTCCCATCAGCCCTAGCCAGTGTAGCCAATGGTCAGAGATGACCGGACCTGTAGTCCACAACATCTCCACCACATTTACTACCATTGTAATAGAGAAATGGTTATGTTGATTGAAAATAGCAAGAAAAGCTATCTCCAGTTTTCCCAAAGGGATGTGTGGATGGTTTTTTCACCGCCACCCAACTGTCCAATAAGAACACTGGCTATGTATTGATTGGCAGTGTATTATGATACCTCATCCTCAAACCTGCAGGTATTCTTGTCACAGTGCTTAAATCTGAGCAGTCATAAATCCTATTTATGTTAATGTGATTCACTTTCCATTACAGCACGAAAAGGTCTCGTGACAACTGCTTCCTCTTCATGTTCACCATATATTAAAGCTCAGGATTGGTATCAGCAGAAGGCCAGGGAAGGAGGGGTGGGGGTGGGACGGAATCTGCATATTTATGACTTAGGGATAGGTGCTTAGGATAAAAGCTGCCCCTTTATCACAGCCTGTTCTGTTTAATTAAAAGCCATAAATTAAATAACATCTCTCAACACTTGAGATCTCAACAAGGAGGGTAGATAGGACCGGAGAATGGCAGTCAGTGGTAACCACAACCACTCGAGTGAGGTCGCATCCTGGCAAAAGCTGCAATATTTAGTAGAGTCTGATTCCAAACCTCCAGGTGCCTAACAACATTTTCCATTTGGTAATGGATTATGGTTTTACTTGGACAGTTTCTAAGACGGGTTCCAAAGCAGATTCAAGGACTTAAAAAACAAAACCAAATCCAAACCACAGCAAAAACCCACCCTTTAAATGCTGCGGAAGTGTAGCTTGTGCTCTGAAGCATTGCTATCCCAAGACACATATTGTTACACTGTATTTCGGAAATGTGAGTTATCTTTTCTTTTTTTTAAAAAAAATATCCCTTTGACTGCAAATTTTGCAACCATATGGTGCAACGTGGAGACACGGGTAGACAGAACAGTTAGCAGTTGCTACGGTACCACTGGCTTATTTCCACTTTACAAATTCATACGAAGCTAAAATATCATGCTGGCGACATATGCTTACTGGCTCTCCATTTACTGCCTGCAGCTATGGGCTCCTGTATTCTAATGGTAATTCGACAATCTGTTCGTTGACAGCTCAGGGGGCTGGAGATGATATGCACACTACTGACAGGGATACCACTTTCATGAAACATTTACTTCCCTGCACCTGAATATTGGAGCAATCATATAGGGAGTCGACACACCATGAAATAGAGTTAGACTGAAAATTTGGAGGGGAAAATAGCTGGCTGTCACTCAAAATAAAGTTCATTTGATACCCAGCAGAGCTATGGGAAAAGACATTTCAATGTACGGCTTGCATGCTCAAAACCCCAAGGTCGCCGTTTTGAAAAAATATATATAATTTCTTTTCTCCTATTTTGCTCCAGTGGCCCTTGGGATAATTGCACTCAAAGCCATACTTGAAGAAAGTCATGTTGTTTGCTTTGCCTTGCTTGATCCAATACACAATTTTTTTTACACTGGATGGTGGCTTTTATTGTGATGCGCTGCTGCTCAGAGTCCTAAGTCAGCTGCAGAAGCCCCAACTACCAGTATGTGTGTTTCAGAGGGGGAAATGCAATTTTTTAAAATAAAAAAAACACAACCCATGTGGGAAGTTTAACTTGCTGTTACCTGAATATCCTTCTTTTAAAAAATTGGATAAGAAATCCTGCCTTTTCTTAATGAATATGCATTATTCATGTAGCCAAGCGTGCTTGTTATAAAATAGATTCCGAGGGTTCTTTCTTTACGTTTTCATAGGTGTTCAATTGCTATAACCCCTGAATGTTTAATATATATTTCCCTCCCTGTTATATTCCTATCGCAACACCCTTGTGAGACAGAAAGCTTCTGTTACTCCTGCCTTCCTCCGATACAAAGAAAAACCTTAAAGGAAAACGCAAACACACACTTCACACATACAAAAATCTGGTGCTGGGAGGGGTAGCCTTCTCTGCTTGTTCCACAGTTATTCCAACCTACATTTTTGGCCCAGAGATTATGCAGTCACCACGGAACTATCAGGGGTATGAACCACGCGCCATAGTTACCATCACGGTGTTCCATTGCGCCAGAAGCAGTTTAGTCATGTTGGCCACATGACCAAGAAAAGCTGTCTATGGACAAACGCCGGCTCCCTCGGCCTGAAAGTTGAGATGAGTCCCACACCCCATAGTCAAATTTGATTGGACTTAACCGTCCAGGGGTCCTTTACCTTTTTTTACCTCTACCTTTATTAATGGGAAATAATCTTGTACCAGACAATACAATTTATTTATTTGCTTATTTATCTATTAAAGGTAAAGGGACCCCTGACCATTAGGTCCAGTCGTGACCGACTCTGGGGTTGCGGCGCTCATCTCGCTTTATTGGCCAAGGGAGCTGGCGTACAGCTTCTGGGTCATGTGGCCACATGACTAAGCCACTTCTGGCGAACCAGAGCAGCGCACAGAAATGCCGTTTACCTTCCCGCTGAAGCGGTACCTATTTACCGTATTTTTTGCTCTATAACACGCACCCGACCATAACACGCACGTAGTTTTTAGAGGAGGAAAATCCGTAGGCATGCCACCCGTAGGCATTCCCTCCATAACACGCACAGACATTTCCCCTTACTTTTTAGGAGGAAAAAAGTGAGTGTTGTGGTGCAAAAAATACGGTATCTACTTGCACTTTGACGTGCTTTCAAACTGCTAGGTTGGCAGGAGCAGGGACCCAGCAACGGGAGCTCACCCCGTTGCGGGGATTCGAACCGCCGACCTTCTGATTGGCAAGCCCTAGGCTCTGTGGTTTAACCCACAGCGCCACCCGCGTCCCTATTTATCTATTACCCAGGCCTTTTTTTTCAGCCAGAACTCAGTTTCAGCACTTCTCAGGTGGGCACCATTGCCATCATAAGAGAACAAGGGAGGAGTTCATGGTGAGTTCCGGCACCTCTTTTTTTTCTAGAAAAATGGCACTGCTATTACCCTTTGGAACTCCTTCCTTCTGCATATCAGACAGGCATCATCTCTCTTGTCTTTTTTGGCGTTCCTCTTTCAGCAGACCTTCTGGGTGGAGATATCTTTCTCAGTTGGTACCTGCATTGTTTTTACATATATAATTGTTTTCATGCATGCTGTTGTTTTAACTGTTTTCATATATGCAATTGTTTTACACTGTGCTTTTATTATGCTGTGAAATTCCTTCAAGGTGCTTCATAGGAAGCAATTCCTAAATGAAATCATTATTGTGTAAATGAAATTATTGTTATTGTTATTGTTAACAGCAAGAACAATAGTAGCAGTAGCATTTTTAATCTGTCCTTCATCATGGGCGTCCCAGGGTTGGCGATACCATGGAATCCTTGTTTGGTGCTGGGGTTACATTCCAGACCCCTGTGTGTTTCAGTGGAGTGTGAGTAAGCCCATTCCACCCCATTCTGCCCCCATTCCACCCCTTTACATGACATCTTTATGACATTTGGAGGCTGCTTCTGGGTTTGGTTCCATGCCCACATGCGTGATCGCGTCTCATTCAGATACCAACCCAAGGGGCAACCCAGTCAATTGTTCAACAAATAGTAAAAATGCCAACCATGTTTAACTATCCTCTAGCACTTTTCAAGCATTTACGTCAGGCTTGTAACACTTCTGCAGATTAAATGTGATTTATTTAATTCACTCGAGAGGCGAAGCTTCTTCCCTTAGAAATCCGCAATCTGAAGTGCTCTTTCCCCCCTCTTTTGTGGAATTGAAAATTCTTTATGTGTTTATTCTGTGCATGCCAGATTCACTGCAGAGAGCGCTCAGGGATGGAAATATGAGAGGGCAATTTTGTTAACAAAAAAAAAAGTGGGGTGGAGTGTAGAATTATATTTGTGGCGTTGAGGATTATTGCTTAACAGATTCTGGCTGTGCCTAAGGTAGGGATCCATCTGTAGATCTATGCAGAGGGCAGGGCAGAAGATAATTTCCATTTCTCACATTTCCAGTGACAAAACAAAAGCTAGTAGTGCCAGGCACCCGAAGGGCAAGAACACTCTTGCACTGAATGACTAGTAAAGCTGCCACTTCATCCCACATCTGACAAATGATCATCTCCAAAATGGAAGCCATGCATAATAATGCAACTGCACTTGTTTCTATTTAATATGGTGTTGACTCATCACATTGGCTCAATTGCATGTAGTCCTAAGCCAAGCCATGTGTCTGTTTCCAAAGAGAGGAACACGGCTGCTTTGTTCCACCTCTGGTCCTCCTGCTGCTTTGCTCCTGCGAACTAAGCAATGGTTTGACTTAGCACTATATCCAAATCCAGGCTGATGGCTTATCTCTGCCAGAGAAACCATGAGCAGAAACCCCTTGGACAAACCTTGGCACATGGTTTCTCTGGCGTGAGACAGGCCAAGAGCCTGAGACTGAATGTAATGCTGAGCTGAACCATGACTGCTCACAGGAGTGGACTTGGGGACCAGTCTTACTGTATGTTTGTGAAACGTGGACCACTTATAAATGCCATCTCCAACTCCTTGAAAAATTCCATCAACGGTGTCTCCAAATTTTTTTACACATCACCTGGTAAGACAGGTGAACTAATGCCAGTGTACTGGAAGAAGCAAAGATCACCAGTGTTGAAGCAATAATTCTTCAACATCAACTTCATTGGACTGGTCATGTTGTGCAGATGCCTGATTATTGTCTTCCAAAGCAACTACTCTACTCTGAACTTAAAAATGGTAAGGGTAATGCTGGTGGTCAACAAAAGAAGTTCAAAGATTCAAGGCAAATCTAAAAAAAAAAAAAGTAGAATAAACACTGAGAACTGGGAAACACTGGCCTGCAAGTGCTTCAATGGGAGAACAGCCTTTACCAAAGGTGTCATGAGCTTTGAAGACACTCAAAATCAGGACGAAAGGGAGAAACATGCTAAGGGGAAGGCATGCTTGGCAAACCCTCACCATGATCAACTCCTGCCTGGAAACCTATGTCCCCACTGTGGAAGGATGTGTGGATGTGTGGCCTCTACTTATGGACTCAGTTTTTAAAACCGTGTTTATGGAAGACAATCTTACTCGGCTACAAGTGATCGCCAAAGGTAGAAGGACTCAGGGAGGAGTGAAGAGATGGGGACCATCTCACTCAGAACCTACACATTTGCCCTGTCACATGGTTCGGCTTAGTGTTATGTGAAAACCAAGTCATAAGTTTGATAGTGGGATAAGCATGAATCTGGTTACCAGCTTCTTTAAACTGGGAAAGAATCAGTCCTGTCTATCCACAGTGGAGTTAGGTTGCTCCTAGACGGAGGCAGTTCTGTGCATTGATCAGGATGATCAGACAACCTCTCTAGCCATGGCCACAGTGGAATGATAACAAGTCCCACTTGGAGCCACGCTGGTCTAAACTGCAGTGCTGTAACTACCTGGATTGGTGTCAATGGTACAGTCCAAAAGAGTGACAGCTGCCCTTCTTTGGAAATCTCAGGGCAGGACCACACATCGCAAGGAACATAGGGGCAGGGCTGGATTTAGGTTTGATGAGGCCCTAAGCTGAAGGTAATGGGGCCCTTTATATGTCCAGCTGTCCTTTGTCAACAACAAATTGTTGCTGTTTTTTTATGTTGAATATATGGTAATTTATGGACCAAATAGGTATCTAAAGTCATTTGCACATAACAAAATATGTATTTTATCAAAGTAATTGTTGAACTTATATTTTGGAAATGTACACCCAGGGTATTTTCCCCTTTAATTTTTTTGGGGCCCCCAAGGGAGTGGGGCCCTAAGCTATAGCTTGTTTAGCTTATATGTAAATCCGGCACTGCATAGGGGGGTGGTGCGGACTGCTGGTGGGGGCAGGAAGTGATCATTTTGACAGAGAAGTCTAGGTTTTGAGCACAGTGAATTATTCTGCCAGGGTGCTCCAATCACATTAAATTTTTTTTTTTGGGGGTGTCATCAAACCTTTAGGAGAGCTCAGTATTCAGTCATTCCACTTTCCCTCACCCTCAGTTTAGTTGTTGGACTACTGCAATGTGCTCTACGGAGTACTACCTTTGAAGGTGACCCGGAAACTACAACTAACCCAGAATGCGGCAGCTAGACTGGTGACTGGAGCTGCCAAGACCGCATAACACTGGCCTTGAAGGACCTACATTGGCTCCCAGTATGTTTCCGAGCACAATTCAAAGTGTTGGTGCTGACCTTTAAATCCCTAAATGGCCTCGGCCCAGTATACCTGAAGGAGTGTCTTCATCTCCATTGTTCTACCCAGACACTGAGATCCAGCGCCGAGGGCCTTCTGGCGGTTCCCTCATTGCGACAAGCGAAGTCACAGGGAACCAGGCAGAGGGCCTTCTCGGTAGTGGCACCCGCCCTGTGGAACGCCCTCCCACCAAATGTCAAAGGAAAAAACAACTACCAGACTTTTAGAAGACATTTGAAGGCAGCCCTGTTTAGGGAAGCTTTTAATATCTGAAGGACTATTGTATTTTAATATTTTGTTGGAAGCCACCCAGAGTGGCTGGGGAAACCCAGCCAGATGGGCGGGGTATAAATATTATTATTATTATTATTATTATTATTATTATTATTATTATTATTTCTTCCTTTTTGTTCTAGTCCTTTTCAGCAAACAACACCGACTTTAATTATTTGTTTTTGATTCCATGTGCCGTCTCTTATTTTTCCTTAGGTTTGTGCAAACTTCTCTCAGAGTCCCCAATTGTGCTGCTGCACACGTGTGTGTTTGTTGCTCTTTATTCCTTTCCAACCGTTTCCTTCTCTGTTTCTAGTTCTAGTTCTCTGTTTCTTCAGAGTTTCGTATCCCCCTCTTTTAGTTTTAGGGTACCTGTGATTAGACCGAGATAGTGCTGTTTAGTATTGCTAATATTTTTTTCTTTTTAATATTTATTGTTTTCCCCTAAGAAGGGGAAACCTGAAAACTGCATCCAATTCTCACAGAAAATAGAAATGTTAGATTCCTCCCTCACCCCTTTCAAATAAATAAATAACCGCCATTCCTTGCATAAAAACCGCTGGGTTGGTGTGCCTGCAATTCAATAGGCTCAATCTACTGTAGAGTGGCTCCTTTGTCTGCAAATTGAATCCACTTCTGTCAAAAGGGAATGTGTTATACCTGTTTTTGAATTCCCCCGTTATAGTCAAGGGGTGGGGAAGAGAGCTTCCAATTGAACAGGTCAAATCTGAACGTGAATAAAAGTCAAAGTAGAATGGCGCAGAGAGGTTATGCAACAGATCAGGTTGCTTTCCAATGCTACAAATGCAAGGTGACTCTTTTGACTGGTGCACACCCACAATGCACCCTTCCTGAGCTCGATTTAACTCAGCAGACTTCATTTAGTGCAAACATCCATAAAAACTGGGCCCATGAAAGAACAGGAGGCCTGTCCTCCTCTAGATCCCCTCACCCTCCAAGCAACATAGAGATTAAGCGTCCTTGTATAGATAGATTCCAATATGTATTAAATTTCAAAAGTTCAGAGACTTGAAAGAATCCTCTTATTTCCCCGTTCTGTTCCTTAAAGCATAACATCTGCAGTGGGCTGACTAGTTATTTGATATTACTGTAACCTGCGCCGCACATCACACTTCAGTGATAATTAGTGGAACAAATACGGCAAACCACCCCAAAAGGAATGTGCATGCAAGGGCATAACATAAACCAGACTTTTAAATTTACATTTTATTTATTTCTTTTCTACTTAACAAATGGAAGAAGATGAGTGGGCCTAATGTTTATGCCAGCTGAGCCCCTTTAAAGGGCCCACTCGGAGGAGCTAAACCAACTCAGGAAGAAGCAGAGAGCCGTGTGAGGATTAAGAATCTAATGTTCTTTACTCGTTCACATGTAGCAATGTGAAAGCCAGACTTCAACAGGCCCACTTTTGATTTACGTAGAGGAAGGGAGTGAAGAGAGACCACCTTGCCTACGAGATAAGCCTTATCTTTGAAGGAAATGTGTGTTTAGCTAGACGAGGGTTTTAGACTGCAAGGAAAATCTCCTTCATAGAAAAATGTGAAATACTTACCATTAACAGTTTGTTTAGCACTATGTTTGTTTGTTTGTTTGTAAATAAAACACTTCACATCACTCAACATTACAATTATATCTAAGCAGTTTGCGTAAATGCAACAGAAATATAACAATAAAATTCAGGAAAATTATCTAAAAATAAAAAGAAATTGATAGATACATTTATAGATATGAGCAAAACTGAACATGGTACAAAGCAGAATTAAAAATTAAGAGTCCAGGAAAGCTTGGGAAAACATAAAAGTTTTAAGGAAGTGTTTAAAGGTCATTACTAGAGGGCATTTTAGGGGTTGGGTGCCATCATTCTATTTGGCCCTGACGGAACAATCACATTAGCACAACAGTGAATTCCTCCTGTTGTTGGGTGCCCATACTTTTTACCGCCTGACAGAAGCTTTGTGTCTTCAAGACAGAAGACCTTCAAGGCAGAAGACACTTCACCAGGTGCACCCTCCCCTCCCCACGCCACTACATCTCCATTTGTGGGGAAAGACACGCCTTTTGCTAAAAAGCTAAAATCTTGTGCTTCTTGGGTGGTGGGAAATTGCCAGCTTGGGATACCTGAAAGAATGAGAATGTTGAGTGCTAAGCAAGCATTGAGTAGATGTAGAAAATTCTGAAGCAGGCCACAGTTCAAACAACTCAGGCGGCCCTGCCTATGTGACAAGAAAGCGGGCAGGGGAGAAGGATGAGAATTAAGAAGCTGTGAGAGAGAACACAAACTAGTCGACTCTCTCTCTTCCCTCTTAGAACCCGTCACCAAACACTACAGTGGTACCTTGGTTGTCGAACTTAATCCGTTCTGGGAGTCCGTTCAACTCCCGGAATCATGCAAAAACCAAGGCACGGGTTCCGATTGGCTGCAGGAGCTTCCTGCACTCAATTGGAATCCGCGACAGACGTTTGGCTTCTGAAAAATGTTCACAAACTGGAACACTCACTTCTGGGTTTGCAGCGTTCGGGAGCCGATTTGTTCGGGAGCCAAGCCGTTCGACAACTAAGGTACCACTGTACTGCTGAACAGGCTAGAAACAATTTAACAGTAAAAGGCTTCAAGCTTTGACAGTTGTCACCGAATATTTTGTCATTCCACAGAGCATTTCTCCACATTTTGCTTGACTCTGTTTCACATGAGTACTTGTGGGGATCTCAGCTCTTGCCACAATCCTCAAGTTGGATTCTGTGGATCAGAGCCTCTTTCTAATAATAATAATAATTTATTATCTATACCCCGCCCATCTCGCTGGTCTCATGACTATAGTAGTTTCTTGGGCCATGTCAAAACATCAGTATTGACTCTTAAAGCTCTGTGTGGTCACACAACTTTAGAAGCTCATCAACTCATATGAAATCCCCTGGCAATAGGCAACTTCAGAAGAGATTCTATTGTGGGTCTTCTGAAGACATTGATTTATGGTATAGCAGTTTTCATCCACAGTTATGAAATATGTTCCCCAGTGAATAGTCCCACCAGGATTCCTCTCTTGTGTATTTTAGAAGTTAAGTAAAAGCTGATTTATTCATTCAAGTATTTGGAGTATTGTTGGATATGTTGTTTATTTACTGATTTATTCTGCTTTTGCATGATTGATGGCAGATGCCATTGGAATCCCAACTGCCATCACCCCCTGCCACCATGGCCATCCTAGACTTATGGGATAGAATTTCACTTATGGCGTTAACTTTTCTTCATATTATACATGAAACCTCATAGATATCAACAGAACACTCTTTTTGCATAGCCACCACCAGATCGCAGCATAGCACAAATATTTACCTTGGGACCAAGTGTGTACTCTGTACACAATAAGCACTTTGTCCCGATTACAAGATCAAGCATTCTTTAGAAGGCCCGAGAGCTGCAGTGGATCTGAGTGCACCCTTCCAAATTCCTCAGTAAATTCCCCTGAGCTGTGTGAGAGTGAGAAAGTATGTAAAAGTATGGTTGTGTTGCTCTGCGTTCAACCATGACTTTGGCATTTCCTGACTTTGCAAAAGGAAAACATGCTGTTGGCATGACTCCATTGACTTCAGTGAAGACTCACCGGGAGCAAAGTTAGGCCTCAGCTACTAAACTGCAAAATTAACACAGAGTGATGACTCGGATTCCCTAGGTTTTTGAAACTAAAAAAACCCCACGTTGTTGGTTGGGGAATGCTCTAAGAGAAAGCCCTTCAGCCTGTGTGCCTTTGTTCTCATATTTTGCTGAAAGATCCTGCTACTTCATCCAGAAAAAGCCATTGATTCCTCAAAGGAGACATTCAAATAAGTTTTATCCCTTGTTTTCTCTCTCTGATATCTTCTGTCATGCTGGAATGTAGCTGCATTCCACTGATCAAGCCCGTCTCGCATCCCATGACTATGATGGGAACTCTTGTCTGCCTGACAGTTACAATCTCCCAGGGTCACCCTAAAGGTTGTCAAGTGATAGTTGGAAAAGTTAGGGAACAGATTTCATGAGAATCTAAAAACATTCAAAGTGGTGTATAGCACTTTCCTCAACCTCTCACTATCTTCCCAGCCAGCTATCATTCAAGGTAATAAATCAAGTGGAGGAATACCTTGTTTTACAGAACCGAGGACTATTTGAGCCCTATCTGTGTAGCCCTGCCTTGAGATCTGATTCCCGTTCACACTAGAACTCTCTTAGCATACCCTCCAACATCCCACTGATCAAAATCATTTGTGGGAGCCAGCTGCTTCACACTAGAGTGCCAGACCAAAAAATGGGACATTCCGGGATCCAATCAGAAGCCAAGATGGCTTCTGTAATTCTCAGATGTCCCTCTTAAATGTGACAATTGATTGGTATGTCTTCAGATGCTCATCTCATGCAATAATCTAACATAGAAACATCTGAAGGGATGTCCATGCTAGCTCAAACTCCTACACCCTTTTTCTGTCCACTAGAATAAACACATGAAGGACTCAGGTACATTAGTCAAGAAACAACATTTTGAATACATTATAAACATGCAACAACAGATGGTGCCAGCAACAAAAAAATTCTAAGCGATTTTCCATAGCGTTCCCCCCCTTTTGTTATAATGATTTAATTTCCGACTTATTTATAGCAGTTCCCCCCTATGTGTAGATTCTCCCAGAGTCTAGCACACAACTGAATCTACAATTCCCAGAATTCCTTCCCCAAAGCATTTGGGACTACAATTTGCATCAGCCTCAGCAACACACATCCTGAATTTGGAACTACATACACTCTCCTCTCCTAACATAAAAGCTGCCTTAACTTTTCATGAAATCTGAATAAAGAGAGGTGTAGCCGCTGAATTTATAATTTCTACAAATGGCATTAAAAGTCAACTGGCATTTATAGGAGAATTTAAGGACTTAAGCTCCTCACCCTGTAATCTTTAACTGAAGCAAGGGATACCAGATCAAAACATCCTCCCTTCTCTGGGGCACTAATGGCATTCATTAGTAAGGGCACTGTAACACATGGCAAGCAGGTAAGCTGAATGCCCTGGACTACAAAGTCCACAAAGACAAAATTGAGCAATTTATTGTAATCCACAAAGACGGGCGGCTGAATGCATGTCCTACACAAAATTATACATCTTGTTTGAAAGCAAGATTGCATAGTACTAATCAAGGCACACAAGCTAAACAAGAAGAAATTGGACCATAATTGTTTTCTCAGAAGGGAACAAAGAAGTCACAGGAGCAGCTAATATCTCTCTTTGAAGATTTCAAGCATCCTGAAATGAAGGAGTGCTAGCTGCAGAAAAGTGCCCTTATTAATCATTTCAGTCCGGCGAAATGTAACATTTGTTTGTTCGTTTATTCAACAGTTTTCTTCTTTGAGGAGAGAGAACTCTTGTGTCCAGTGATAATTCTAACTTCTGCATTGTGATCCTGTGTTCAAAGACAGCACAGCTAGGCACCCAAATGTGTAAGTTTTCTATCCCCTTGCATCATGATTTTTCCCCCCTCAGAAAAGTTGCCTCATACTCCAGGCTTGTAATTACATTGCAATTGTGGGGTTCTCTAGGGCTATTAGCTTTGAGCCATTTGATCACTATGCTTCATTCTTGTGCTAAGCAAAATTGTTGGTGGTAATGAACGTGGCAGGAATGATAGAAGCAAACATTAAATGGGCATGCTTGCTGACAGAGTAGCTGATTGCATGTGCCACTTCAGAGAGTAGTCATCTGAACAAGGGGGGATGCAGCTCTGGAGTCCCAACAGGGCTGACTTTCTTTCCTGAACTGGGTTGGCCAAACTGGTTTGCGAGATATAAGTACAGTCGTACATTGGAAATCGAATGGAATCCATTCCGGAAGTTCGTTGGACTTCCAAAATGTTCGAAAACCAAAGTGTGGCTTCTGATTGGCTGCAAGAAGCTCCTACAGCCAATCAGAAGCTGCAGAAGCCCTGTCGGATGCTTGGCTTCCAAAAATAGCTTGCAAACCGGAGCAGTCACTTCTCGGTTTGCAACGTCTGGGAGCCAAAACATTTGAGAATTAAGCTGTTTGACTTCCAAGGTACGACTGTATGACCTATTAGATTTAGGGATATATATCCCTAAATCTAGGGACACGGGTGGCGCTGTGGGTTAAACCACAGAGCCTAGGACTTGCCGATCAGAAGGTCGGCGGTTCGAATCCCTGTGATGGGGTGAGCTCCCGTTGCTCAGTCCCTGCTCCTGCCAACCTAGCAGTTTGAAAGCACGTCAAAGTGCAAGTAGATAAATAGGTACCGTTCTGGCGGGAAGGTAAACGGCGTTTCCGTGCGCTGCTCTGGTTCACCAGAAGCGGCTTAGTCATGCTGGCCACATGACCCGGAAGCTGTATGCCAGCTTCCTTGGCCAATAAAGCGAGATGAGCGCCGCAACCCCAGAGTCGGTCACGACTGGACCTAATGGTCAGGGATCCCGTTACCCTTTACCTATCCCTAAATCTAATAGGCCATACATATATGGCTTCTTTTCAGTTGGAACTTGCTGGAACTAAGTTCCAGCACCTCTCAGGATCGTACCATTGCCATTCTAAGAGAATGAGAGAGGCGTTCATGGTGAAGGCCAGCACCTCTTTTTCTAGAAAAATACCACTCTGTGTGTGTGTGTGTGTGTGTGGACTCTCAACATCTGTAGTTGTGACTTCATTAAAATAGGTAGGCTCAGGATGGCAAAAGAGGTTTAGATGGGCGAATCTATCCATTTTGGTTTCTCTCTGTTTCTCCTTTAAGTTCAGTTTTCCACATTTCTACATCCATTTGCAGCTTTTTCCTTTTTAAGTCCTCGTGAAAAATTCACCAGCATTTTTGTGCGACTTTCTCCCAACTTACACATGCTAGTGTGCATTTTTTTTTACCCAATATGCACATTTTTGCAAAGCAACAATCCCTAATATCATGCATTTTTGTATGCAGTGCTTACCTGACTTCCCTTCGCCAGTGTCACTGTGGCTTACCAGGAAGAAGAGGGGTCAGGGCAAGGCCAAGGTGAAGTTGCTGTAGTGCAAAGGACTTTACCAGCACATTACCTGTCCTCTTCTCCATCCCAGGTAAGCCACAGTGACACAGGTGACAGGAGGTCAGGTAAGCAGTACCGAACCACCCTAACAGCTGCAACAGTTGGCAGAAAGTAGATCAGGAAGATGAAGCAAGTTTGTTTTCTCCTGCTCACGAGGACAGAACTCAAACCAATGAGTTCAAGTTACAAGAAAGGAGATTCTGACTAAACATCAGGAAGAACTTTCTCACAGGAAGAGCTGTTCAACAGTGGAACAGACTCCCTCAGGAGGTGGTGGACTCTCCTTCCTTGGAGGGTTTTAAGCAGAGGTTAGATGGTCATTTGCCATGGATGCTTTAGTTGAGTTTCCTACTTTGCAGGGGGTTGGACTAGATGACCCATCTCTACAATTCTATGATCTACTACCAACTATGTTCAGCTATGGCAACAAAAAATGTGCCTCCCCTGCTGTTGAAACACAGAACAGTTGGAATAACAAGGAGTTGACTTTTGTGTGTCAGGACTGTGATCTCACTTGATTCCTGCTTCTGAAAACAAATTCTGAGGCTCAAAATATGCTCAGAGGCACCTTGTTCTTTGTTCTAACTGTGTGCCTTTTGCATCTCTCTCTAGCTCACAGGTCCCCAAACTAAGGCCCATGGGCTGGATAAGGCCCAAGGGACTCGTTTATCCAGCCCACAGTGACCCCTGCCGCCTCCCGCTCTTACCGGCACTGCGCTGCACGGCTGCCCACTTCTGGGTCGGAGGAGCACCAGAAATAGCTTGTGTGCATGCGCAAGTGTTATTTCTCGTGCACATCCAGGTTGGAGGAGGCCCGTGCACATGCTCACAAGCTATTTCCGGTGCTCCTCTGACTCGGAAGTGCTCCAGAAATAGTGTGTGCGCACGAGTATGGGCACGTGCTCCCCCGCCCTCCGGCTCGCCACGCGATTGACGCTGGAGACACCGGCCCAAGGCGCGGTAAGTTTGCTGACCTCTGCTCTAGCTGGTAGGTCTTAGAATTCTAGTTTTTTTTAAAAAAAGTAGATCCAACATGCCTGAAGTCTGGTCACTCCTGATATAGAGCATTAGCTAAGTCTCTCATTAGGAGAGGCAGGGAGAGGAAGAACAGACAAGCTGGATAGTCCAAACTGAGCACAAAGGAAAGAGGTAAAACCTGCTAGATATAACTCTGCAAGGATTTGGGCAAAAGAGGCAAGACTCCCCAGAAATAGAAAGGAGTAGGAAGATTTCATCCACCCACCATTGCAGCATGCCCGACAAATGTCAGTATTTATTTTTGAACACTACAATTGTCTAATTAGAGCAACATGTTTTCATGGCATTCCAAATCACTTAAATTGGAAAAATCTGTATTTCAGATGTCTGTGCTGCATTTATTCAAACCCCAGCCCGCTCCAGATTCTCTGATCTTTATCTGAGCAGTTATGTTCTTTTTGCTTTAATGAGCTTGTCGTTGAAAATATTGCAAGCTCCCATCATTTTAGAAGGGAAAGAAGCAACTAGCCTTTTGTGAAACGTTAGTCACAATCCATGGGACCTGGCAATGTCCGTTCAGTGGACACCGTCTTTGCCTTGAACCTGCAGTCCTGGGCATGCATATAGCCTTCTTTTGTGGTATCCTGTAACCCAAAGCAAAACAGCAGGTGGAAACTCTACGACTAAAACCATGTGGATTACCTTTGGTTCATGAGTTCAAAGTTATCCATCCAACAGTCCTCCCATTTGTTCAAGGACTTCCACTTGCATATAGGGACTTGCCCTCCCTTTCCTCCCCCCAGACACCCCCCCATCTGTTTTGAGAAGATTTGGCGGTGTGGGGGTGAGTGAGGAGAGGTGATTGGGGCAAAGAGAGGGGGAGTTCCATTGCATAAGTGAAAGCCATTGCTTGAACAGGATGACTTCCTTGGACCTGATAACGATAACAAAAACAACCACAGCAACATCATCAATAACACCCTTGAGTATTCATAAAGGCAAGTAAACTTCCCTTTACTCAGCTGGAAATTTGTTTGATATCAACGTGTTTTCTTTGCAAGCATTGGGGGGGGGGTCATCTGTTTTCTGAGTCCCCCCCAGTTCCTAATGTTGGCACATACATGCCACATAAATATGGTATTTTCTCCTCAGGATTACATTTTGATTTTGCTTCTCCTGTGTCTACCTCGTAACACCAACTATGGTGCAGAGCTGCAAGGAAAGGTTTGCCTCTTTGCTACTGCCTTCACCACCACCAAACCAAAGGCACCAGAAAATGAGAGAGAGCTTTGGATATGGCTGAAAGACAACCCCCAAATATACCCACAATGTAACTGGCTGTGTTTAACTATATGAATTCTTCATACATCATATAAACATAACTCTTTTCACATTATCTAATTGAGTAGAAGCAATTAAAGATCCAACATTTAGAACAGGAAATACAAATAGAACAGTTCTTATATACGTAATGTCCAAATAATAGAAGCTTTTTGTGTTCCACGTATGTACAAATAAATCAGTTTTTTTTATAAACGTAATGTCCAAATAGAAGCTTTTTGTGTTCCACGTACAGTGGTACCTCGGGTTAAATACTAAATTCGTTCTGGAGGTCTGTTCTTAACCTGAAGCACCACTTTAGCTAATGGGGCCTCCTGCTGCTGCCACTGTGCCGCCAGAGCAGGATTTCTGTTCTCATCCTGACGCAAAGTTCTTAACCCAAGGTAGTATTTCTGGGTTAGCGGAGTCTGTAACCTGAAGCATATGTAACCCGAGGTACCACTGTATGTCATTGCGAATACCAGTGTCAAACACAACAACTTTAAGGAGCAGCACTTGCAAAAAATGAACTTTGTAATGTTCCACATCTGCCTTTGCATGGATGGGCAGTCCGGCCACGTATTTCACAGCAATCAATGACAGACCCACCAGGAGTAAGTGTTTAATGATATTAAGTAACTTCTGGTGCCTAAGCTGCTGAACACTGGGAGCACATACTCAGAACTTTGTTTAACATTCCAAGCTGGAGATAAATGGTGCTTGGCTTATAGTTTAATTCATCATCCTGGGCTAGAGAAATTAATATACTGAATGAGGACCGTGTGATCAACTTGGCCAAATCTTGAACCGAATTGGGTTGATTCAGCTCTATTTGTGCCATGCGCAGGGTGGGTCAGGGTAGCTTTGCAATTCTCTGAGGCAGAGCAGCTCATCCCAAATCACCTTGGAAGTCTGGGGTGATCTGGAGTAAAATAATATCAGAAAACCGAGACTCACTCTCTCCGGAATGCATGCAAAATTGAGCCAAAAATTCAAACTGGCACTATGTAAGGAAAAATGAAGGGAGTGAAGGAAGGATGAGGGTTAGGAGAGCTGAACTTTCCTTATTATTAACAGCTAGTACCAAGGGTCCCAACTTGAATAAAATATTGCCCGCATAATTGATCACAAGACACAGCATTTGACTGGCAATGCCCATCAACTTTGGGTGGGTCAGCCCCTCACATATTTTATTGGGGAGGTTGAAGGGACATTGGCCCCTAGGAGTTGGCTCCTATGGCTTGTACCTTCCAGTCTATTGCTAAAACACCAAGGTCTTGAATGCATGAATTCTTAAATTAAATCCCTGAGCTGACCATCTTGGCTGGTACTGCATGTTACCAGTACTTTCCTAACAGAGCAATTCTGATCATACTCGTTAAACCCGTGAACCCAATTCCATGCCATATTAACTTGAGGAAACCTCTCAATGGCACCCCATTGCTGTTCCCTTCTTGCCACTTAATAGCAAGGAACATTATATGGGGAGTTGAGAAGAATTTCCTACATCAAAACTGACCCTGACTCCACGCAAAAGATTTTGGTTTGTGATCTTTGATACAATTCAGAGGGGGGAGGGCAATTATTGGAAGATTGCAACTTGAATGAGAAGCCACTCTTTGGCTTTTGTGCACTAAGTTCCATTGGATTGCAGCATTCGAGGAACTTCAGTAATAGTTGCAAGTTAGACATAAGAGTTAAGATATATTAAGAAAAAGTTAAATTATGATAAAAGTGTGTATTGGCAATAAGTAATATGAAATTGAAATAAGGAATAGATGGGAGGTCGGGTCTATAGTGTTAAGACCAACTTATGTTTTATTGTTTGTTAAGAAAATTTTGTGTTTATTGTTATTCCTGTGTGTAATTCTGTATCTGTGTTTTCTCTCTTTTTTTCTTGCTGTATCAATTAAACAAAGAAGAAGAAGAAGAAGAAGAAGAAGAAGAAGAAGAAGAAGAAGAAGAAGAAGAAGAAGAAGAATTCAATGAGCCTTACTTTCAGGTAAGTTTGCCTTGGGGTAGAGCGTGTGATGCAACAGCAACCTTTTTCCAAGCTCTAATTTATATTTCACACTAAAAATCTGCATTAGTGTTATTGTTTCTAGAAAAGGGCATTTTATATTTGCAGGAGAGGAGGGAAAGGGGTGTGTGTGTCATTCATTTGCAAGAAGCTACAGCAAGCATGTGGCTATACTACAGGATGGATTCCCCACCCCCGCAAACACACGTTTGCATTTTTCTCCAAAGATTATCTAACATGATTGTTTTCCCAGATGTCTTCAAGGGAATTAGATTGATATTACTTTGATGTAGCTGTCTCAGGTTTTATGAATGCTTAAGTCAAACAGTATTGACTCAGTATGGATGGCGAATAAATTAAAACAAGTGTAGGCATGCAAAAACTTTGAGGTTTGGATATTTAGCTCTGACTCCCCCCCCCTTTCTTTTTGCTTGTTTCGTTACATCCCATTTCTTTATTTTACTTATAAATTAAACATAGCGTCCTTTTGATCTCAAAGACTGCCTTTAAACTTTTATTCGCGGCGATTAATCAAAAATGTCCTTTTTGATTTATCTTGGGTTGGATCCAAACTTGCCCTTTTGTGAATGGAAGAGCTCCTTCTGGAGGAGCCAGGATTCAGCAGAAGCTTCTGGGTCTCAGGAGAAGGAGATGCGGCTTTCTACCAATTCCCCACTTTCTCCTATAGTCCCCAGCACCAGCAGTGCCCAACATGATGGAGCAGAGTTGTGAGGTTGGTCTCTCAACACCGGTACCATTACAGTTTACCTGGATGATGCAGGAGGGGTAGGCAGACATGCCCACATAGCCAAGCCAGCACTCCCACTGTGTATCCTTGCAGCTCTCCCCTCGCTGTCATCCTTATCCCTATCCGGGTAAACTGTTGGGATTCTGGTGCCAGGAGTGCAGATCTGTGACCCTGCCCCATCAAACCAGGGTTATTGCCCACCACAGTTTTCCAAAGTGTCCTCAAATTTGAAGTGGGGAAGGGGGAATTGGTTAAATAAGCATTCACCTCCAGCAGAGCACCCCACAATCAGTTTCATCCGCAGGTAGTCTGGATCCAGCCATGTGTGTGAGAGAGAGTTACACCCTTTTGATTTCCATTTACTATCTTTTTCTATGTCTTATGCCACCTCCGCTCCAGTTCTCGGTGGTCTAACATGAATTGGAGATTGTCTTGTTTTGCTCCTTGTTTGTTGTTCTTCTCCAATACCTGTTCACACCCATTTCTGGGGTGGGGTGAAGAGCAATCTATTAAGAATCTTTAATATTTTCCCTTGCTACTGGTTCTCTACCAAGTCCTTCTTTATCCAGTTCTTTCTTTCCTTCTCTCGCCTATTCTATTAACTTTGTAAATTGCCAGCTGCTTGTTTTTAGAGCACCAGTCCTGCTGTCAACATTTTTTTTTTTGGCCTCACAGTATTTTTGTGACTGCGTGTACATTTTATATACAAGTATTTCTTTCACTGAGCACATTCTATTTAGTTTTTACATTGCTAGCTGTTTCTGTTCTGGGTAGTTTGCACCGCTGTCAACAGTTTGGCTCCCCCCGTTCTCCCCCCCATAGGATTTCTAGGTGAGCAAGACACAGCCAAATCTTTCATTTCACTTTATTTAAGTTCCTATGGTCATTATTGCTATTCTCTTAACTAGCCATGGCATTTCAACGGGAACCTACCTACAGCTATTCTTCAGGAGACGTCCTTCTCCACCACAGTTCTCCAGCCACGAAATGTGTTCAATTTTATATATATATATATAGAGAGAGAGAGAGAGAGAGAGAGAGAGAGAGAGAGAATAACATATACAACAATAAAAAGGGTTCAGATGTTGAAATCAGTTCATCTACCCACTTAAAAGCCTGCACCTGTGGCACAAAAATCATGAAACTATATTTACAAACCCAGAAAAAACCATCTGTTTCAAGGGCTTAGGCATAGTTCTGAAAGTCTGGGAGAAGAAAAAGTTCTTCTCCCGGGGCAGAAAATATCTTAATGTAATACATTATTGGGGAGGGCATTCCCTAATAGAAGCACCTCCACAAAGAACGGCCTACTCTTTTGTAGCCATTCACCTCACCTCTTTAAGTGGGGGACCTGGAGGACCTCTGATGAAGATCTCAAGGTACAGGTGGGTATATATGGGAGAAAGCAATCCTTCAGGTACACTGCCTCTGAGCCATTAGTGTAGGCTCTAACGCCAGTCAAGTATATCTGTGGAGAGCTGTCCAGTGATTTAAATGAAGAAGCCCATGTGAGGAGGAGGAGGTGGTTTCAGAGCTGGTTTCAGGATAGAACAACTGATTCAGCCACACGGCGCGATTCTGCAGGGTTTGTACCACAACAATGCTGTAGAATGGAGCGGGAGAAGTTTGTTTAGTTGTTTAGTCGTGTCCGACTCTTTGTGACCCCATGGACCAGAGCACGCCAAGCACTCCTGTCTTCTACTGCCTCCTGCAGTTTGGTCAAACTCATGTTAGTAGCTTCAAGAACACTGTCCAACCATCTCATCCTCTGTCGTCCCCTTCTCCTTGTGCCCTCCATCTTTCCCAACATCAGGGTCTTTTCCAGGAAGTCTTCTCTTCTCATGAGGTGGCCATAGTATTGGAGCCTCAGCTTCAGGATCTGTCCTTCCAGTGAGCACTCAGGGCTGATTTCCTTAAGAATGGATAGGTTTGATCTTCTTGCAGTCCGTGGGACTCTCAAGAGTCTCCTCCAGCAGGAGAGGTAGGGGGCACCAAATTTTAGTGCCACACAAAACGCTGCTGAGATTTGTCACTGGTGGTTTGCACATTATAACTGCTTTTCAGGAAAACACTAGATGAGAGTAATTATATTTTGGATTGCACCTTTAATCGCTAAATGTTTTCTGAAGGACATGTGCAATTTCTATCAACATACATACCATTTTCCCAGCATTTTTCAACAGCTTTAACAAATCCTTGCAGTAGGCATGCATTTGTCATTTTAAAACCTAGTTAATTGGTCTCATGTTAACTTTTCCATTACCCAAGGATCAATATTAGCCTAACCTGACTGTAATTGCCAAGATGACTCTTTTTCCTTTAAAAAATATTAACTATCCAGTTTTCCCCCTCTGGAAAGGGACTCTGCTAGAGTTTAATTCTTCGGTGTTGCAAACCATTCATAATAGCTGCAATCAAATTAGGCACCGGTCACTGGAACTGACTGAAATGTTTGCTGTATCTGTGGTGCCAAATTTCCATGTGGGGCCTTGTGGACCAAAACAGGAAAAAAAGGATACAGTTCAAGAGGGGTAGATCAGGAAGTGCTAAATGAAACATCTGACATATGTAATTTATTGGTGGACATAGGATACAGCAGTCTGAGTCAGGTGGATGGGCATTGCAGTTTGAAACATCTGGAGGGCACTGGAATGGAGAATATTGGGATAGTAGTCAGTCTTGTCCATTTTTACTCATTTCCTGAATGTGTGCTGAATATGCTTCAACCTGGAAACAATCTCCTTGTTCACCTGAAAGGAGGTTTTTATCCAGCATTGTGGGAATGGTGCATCCAAAATACAGTGGTACCTCGAGTTAAGTACTTAATTCGTTCCGGAGGTCCGTTCTTAACCTGAAACTGTTCTTAACCTGAAGCACCACTTTAGCTAATGGGGCCTCCTGCTGCTGCCGCGCTGCTGGAGCACAATTTCTGTTCTCAACCTGAAGCAAAGTTCTTAACCCGAGGTACTATTTCTGGGTTAGCGGAGTCTGTAACCTGAAGCGTATGTAACCTGAAGCGTATGTAACCTGAAGTGTATGTAACCCGAGGTACCACTGTACTATGCAAAGTGTGGAATCTTGCGATGTCATATGCTGTGTATACTGAGGCAGTTTCCCCCTAGTTCAGATATCAACTGTGTGTGAGAGTTTTAACTGTGACAGCCGCAAGTGTGTTGTGTTACGCTGCTGCCTGCCTCAGAGCCAGTCTGTAAATATCCATCAGTCTCTGATACAAATTTATGTAAATATGTTTCAGTAATGTTGAGCATCGCCTGCCGCTCTTCTACATTCAATCTGACAAGAGCAAGTACAGTAAGCAAAAGTCGTATGTTGCTTTTAAACTTTAAAAGCAAGTGCCGCGTGGTTTTTCTAGGAGAAAAGAGCACTATTAAAAAGGGTCAAACGACTCGGGGCAAGTTCTGTGCAACTCTGTAAAGAATAATTACCACATTCAGCACCTTCCTTCAGCACAAACCACGGCTCCTTAAAACTCTCCAGGCAGGGATAGTACAAAAATGTTTAAGACTGCAAGTTTTAAGCTTCCAGAGAGCTTGCAGTCAGAAACACATGCATGCTCAGTCTCTTCTGCTGCTGCTAATGTCGATGGATCTCAGTACAAAGGGAGGAATTCAGTGACATCCTAAGGCGATCATTCCATCAGGGCAAGCATTCTTCCCTCTTCTCCCCCTGTGTGATCTTCCAGGGGTTCTCTCCACACACACTGGAACCCCTTTTTCTGGGCGAGCGAAGGAGAGGGGGAAGCCTTGTTCCACACACAGAAGTCTTTCCACAGGGCTTCCACTGAAAGTTCTCATTCGTTGAGTCCCGTCCAAAGTGATGGTGTGCTATGGGTTAAACCACAGAGCCTAGGACTTCCTAATCAGAAGGTTGGCGGTTCAAATCCCCATGACGGGGTGAGTTCCTGTTGCTCGGTCCCAGCTCCTGCCAACCTAGCAGTTCGAAAGCACCTCAAAGTGCAAGGAGATAAATAGGTACTGCTCCGGTGGGAAGGTAAACAGCATTTCCGTGCGCTGCTCTGGTTCTCCAGAAGCGGCTTAGTCATGCTGGCCACATGACCCGGAAGCTGTACACCGGCTCCCTCGGCCAATAAAGCAAGATGAGTGCCGCAACCTCAGAGTCGGTCATGACTGGACCTAATGGTCAGGGGTCCCTTTACCTTCATGGGAGAGGGTGCGCCTGCGATGTACTCTTGTCCAAGGACTATCTTAGTTCACGGTATTTGTGATAGCGGGGGGGGGGAGCTTTAAAAGCCATTGATATAGTGGTTTTGGGGAGAGATTTTCCCCACTTAGAGGGTATTTGGGGGCACGAAACCCTTTCCAGTGGTAATTTGATTTTGGCAGATTGTTGTTCTGGGGAACCTTGCTTTCTTGGCCAACTGGATCACGTCGCTCCAGGATTAATGTATTCAGCAAACTCTCCCTCAAATAGTGAACACGTGTGGTGCTTGCTGGAAGGACTAGGGCCAGAACCAGGTCACAGAGAGAGGGAAATCTCAGTATGCTCAGGAGATTCCCAAGGTTTGCTGAATTATGAAGCAAACTTAACCCCACCGCCAAAATCTCTCAACCCAACCAGGATTGAGCATGATCAATATTCATGGAGTCTTGAGTGTTACTTTGGGTGTGTGTGTGGAGGGAATGGAGGGTGGAATGGGAGTGGGATGCCCTGTTCGGAGGTAGTGGCTGGTTGGGACACTTCTGAGAACTTCTCTGAGGAGGGAGGATACATGGCAACACATTTGTTGCAAAACCCACTTGTTCCTTGGCACTTGCAAGTGCCTCTGGGGTAGGCAGGTAATTTCCTTGCTTGCTTCTCCTTTCTCCTTGTGGTGCATTGTAGGGCAGAATGTTTTTTTTTTTAAGAAATATTTATTAAGATTTTACAAAAACAAATATACAAAAACACATAATAAAAGAACAAAAAAATAAGAATAAACACACACAAAATAAGAAAAAATTTAAAAAATTCTTTTTCATAACTTAAAACTCATTTGCTTGTTTCTTTGACTTCCTCACACCGCCCCTTCTTGTATTCCCATTTAAATAATCAAATCAGCAAATCCTTACCCTCTTTCATTTATCTTATCTCTATAACTTAACATTTTATAACTCAGTATTTTCATCCATTATCAATTCATTTTTGCATATTCTTATTAACTTTGTTGCTAATACCACTTATTTCCAATCCAACATCATTTTAATTATGTTTTTACCTATTTATACCCTTTTTCCATATTCTTAAAGCATTACAGCTGGAAACCACTTAATTTCTATCCAACACCATTCTAACATTCATTAATTTTACAGTATTTCTGTAGATAGTCTTTAAATTTCTTCCAGTCTTCTTCCACCGTCTCTTCTCCCTGGTCTCGGATTCTGCCAGTCATTTCTGCCAATCCCATATAGCCCATCACCTTCATCTGCCATTCTTCCAAAGTGGGTAAATCTTGTGTCTTCCAATACTTTGCAATAAGTATTCTTGCTGCTGTTGTAGCGTACATAAAAAAAGTTCTGTCCTTCTTTGGCACCAATTGGCCGACAATGCCCAGACGGAAGGCCTCTGGTTTCTTCAGGAAGGTATATTTAAATACCTTTTTCATTTCATTATAGATCATTTCCCAGAAAGCTTTAATTCTTGGGCACGTCCACCAAAGGTGAAAGAATGTACCTTCAGTTTCTTTACATTTCCAACATTTATTATCGGGCAAATGATATATTTTTGCAAGCTTGACTGGGGTCATGTACCACCTATATATCATTTTCATAATATTCTCTCTTAAGGCATTACATGCCATAAATTTCATACCTGTGGTCCACAACTGTTCCCAGTCCGCAAACATAATGTTATGTCCAACATCTTGTGCCCATTTAATCATAGCAGATTTAACCGTTTCATCCTGAGTGTTCCATTTCAACAGCAAGTTATACATCCTTGACAAAATCTTAGTTTTGGGTTCTAACAGTTCTGTTTCTAATTTTGATTTTTCCACCTGGAAGCCAATTTTCTTGTCCAAATTATATGCCTCCATTGTAGGGCAGAATGTTAAGAGTAGTTCACTATTGAGGATCTGGGTGTTTAAATTAAGTGGCAGTGTATTCCAGGCCTGCAATTTTAGGAATCTATTCTTAACTATAACAATCATAACGCAAATAAAAATTTGGGGTAGTTTCCAATGTGTTGAAAGCGCATTGTTTATACTAGTAATCCTTACAACTGTTTCGTATGGTAGCTTGGTGTTATAATCCCCATATTGCGGGGTGGGAAGCGAGGCTGAAATGAGAGAGAATTAGGGACCACCTAGTTTGTGTAATCGTAGATCCATTCCTGGATCCAAGCCAGGATTTCAACATGCCCTGGGTTAATCACAGGCTAGTCATTCCCGGGACTTATACTAGACTGGAAGGACAAGGGGAATTCTGAAGGGAAGAATAAAAATTGTCTGACTGGATGCAAGGCAGGAACCAGAACATTAAACCCTTTATCTATTAAGCTCTGTCTGCATCCAAATTCTACTTTTAATCACCCCAGACACTCTGAGCATAACAGTTTGTTCATGGTAGAGGTGAGATTTCCAGTCACACATTTTGCCACTACATGACACCAGTCCTCAGTGATGCAGAAGGCTCTGATGAGAGGAACCACCATGAATCCTTTTCCCCTCTCCCCTATTCAGCCCTTGGCTGTGCCCTCCCCATCCTCCTTCATTGCTTCATTTTGCCATTGCATTCCAATTTCCCCTGGAAAAAAGCAGACATTCTCCTGATTCCATCTTGAAAGGGCTCGATTAGAGTGCCGCGTGCGCACGTATCAAAGTGAATTGTTAATACTAAGTCTATGAATGTTTAACACGGCCTTATATGTGTAATTTGAAACCTCTGCATCTCCCCACCCTCTTTTCTTCTAGGAACATTGCCTTTCTTGTTTCCAACATTTTAGCTTCAATGAAATACTTAAAGCTCCCCTTCAGCTGCTGAACAAGAGCTAAGGAGAAAATTGCCATAGCGATGGGCAAAGCGAGTCCCGCCGCACGGCTCCGTCTCCCTCTGTTTAAGAACCACAGCAAAATGAATGGTGATGGTTTTCTCATAGTAGCTTTCTGAAGCCTCTCCAGCGAACCTGCTGAAGAAACAGTAATAGCAGCTGGACCTGACATACAATCTTGCCCTTGGTGTATTAAATCATTCTGATGTAATGTCTGACAAATCACATGGCTTGCCTATTAAAAAAAATTTTTTTTCCAGACCATGTGCTACAGCAGTAGGACAGACCGTGTAATGAGCCCCAAGCTCCCAGCAGATAAAAAGAAAGCATTATTATGAAAACAAATCTTCAGGAAGCTCACATTTCATTTGGAGGATGATGCTTGGGAATGGAAGTTCATGCCTGTGTGTGTATATTGCCCTCCTCCCAACAGCTCCAGAAAATATTCCCAACCCCTTATTTCATGTTGCATAGCTATTTGAATCAGTGGCAGTTTGCGCTTGCATTCCAGGTGGTGTGGTATAGCTGCTTGTGCACTAAATCAAAAAAAGGCATTAATATGCTAAATACGTCGTAGCCTATTGGCTCCCATGGTGACAGCACCAAAAGCTTCATGAATAATCCATGGAGCACCTGGAGGCATGAAATTTTCATGTGCAGCTTCTAGAATGTTTGCAATAAGTTCCTTACAGGGCACAAGCAAGTGACAGATACGCTTGGCACACACAGATGCGTAAACAAGGGGTGTGCACACATGTGTGTCTGCATGTGTAAATACAAGACTGAAACCTCGGCTTCTCTATCCGCTGTTCAAAGAAATGTGCCTAAATTGTTCCCGTGCAACCACAAGGCTGAGCAGTCAATCGCTGAAGATCAAATATTCAATTATTATTCATACGGCACCATGCAAATTTCTCATCCATATCTTCTAACACCTTGGCAAGGCATTCCTGTGCTGGTAACTTAGGCTGAACAATAGTGATCACCCACCGCTATGTCTATCAATTTTATTTTCCTAGTGGATTATTGAACAAAAATTATATTTCCCAACTAGGCCATGTCCAAAAGCAGAAGAAAAATACAGACAGTCTTCAATGGCATCGTATAGAAGGTTGGCCTTCTGTTGCAAAAATTGGCAGAGACTTGTGGTCTCTTAAAGACTAGCAGATTTATTGTAGCATAAGCTATTGTGGACCAGAGTCTGCTTCATCAGATGTCTGAAGTCTTATCCTCATTGCTAAATGGCAATAAAATGCAAAAAGCCCACAATTCTATGGCCTTGTTCACACATCATGGTAAGCCATGGTTAATGGCTTACTGGCCTGGTTTGCAGCTCCTGCTTTCATAGGACTGCACAAACATGCTGACTCCTTGAGAGGAGCTTGTACCCACTTTGTTCCCCTCCAGCACTTTTAGCACTGTGCAGTATGGCAGCTAAGTGTACAAATCACGGTCAAGGAAGAGAGACCATAACTGCTATCCTGGGTTCAGACAACACACTAAGGCAAACTTGGCTTAACTGCTGTGCCATCCTGTCCTAGAATGAACAAGGAGGAGCAAAATGGTGCAGGCTCCTTTCCAAGAGTCAGGACATTCAAGTGGTCCTGGGAAGCCATAGTTTGGCTTACCATGATGCGAAACCAGCCCACTAAACCATTAACCATGACTTACCATGATTTGTGAACAAGGCCATAGAATTGGCCTCTTTGCATTTGACTGCCATTTTATTACCAGACATAGGCAAACTCGACCCTCCAGATGTTTTGGGACTACAACTCCCATGATCCCTAGCTAACAGGACCAGTGCTTATCCCCTACCAAGAGTGGAAGCAACAAGTCACAATTCTTGGCTTAGCATTATGGCTTGTTCTGCTCCCAATCAACCATGATCTGAACCCATGGTTTACCACAATATACAAAATGGCTCTATGTAAAACTTACAGTAAACAAAATAACCATTTGAAGCAGCAGTCGTTGGTGACAGCACTTAGCATTCTGGTTTTGCTTTGTTAAATAACACTTGTAGAGGGGCAAGAAACTATTGTCTCAATTCAAGCCTAAACAAATAGAATAAGAAGTTTGATTCTACTTATATAGGCCTGAACTGGGGCAATGAATTATGTCATTCCAAAATACATCATTCTGAAACAGCTGTAGAGCAGAGCTCAGCACAGAAGAGCAAACTGTACGTGTGAAAGGAAGGCTGTGGAACCCACCTAGCCTGAAATACCCGCCAACTGAAGATAACATGTCATGCATCTGATGAAGCAGACACTAGACCGTGACAGCTTCTGCTACAATAAATCTGTTAGTTTTTAAAGGTCCACAAGACTCTTTGTCGTGTTCCCTAATAACAAGCCCTTACATAATAGCTCATTCATTGGAGAGAACCATATCCAGTCAGTCTGAACGCCCAGCAGTTTGTCCTGAACAGCCTGTGAACCTCATCAAGCCAAATGCCTCCTACGAAACACATAGCTACAAAACTGGTCCAGGGATTGGGATGTGTGTGTCAGCCACTAGACTGTCAGTGCCATCCAGAGCTGGCTTTTACTCATGCCAATGCTAATCATTTGGGGGGGGGGGGCTGCAGAATGGAGCCCAACACACACAAAAAGGAAAGGGGACATCTGAGCAGAGCACGGTGTAGTAAATTCAGCTCCACCACTGTATAAGAATATATGTGTGTACTTCTTTCCTGGCAGTAAAGGTAAAGGGACCCCTGACCATTAGGTCCAGTCGTGGCCCCCGACTCTGGGGTTGCGGCGCTCATCTTGCTTTATTGGCCGAGGGAGCTGGCATACAGCTTCCAGGTCATGTGGCCAGCATGACTAAGCCGCTTCTGGTGAACCAGAGCAGTGCACGGAAACGCCGTTTACCTTCCCGCCGGAGTAGTACCTATTTATCTACTTGCACTTTGACGTGCTTTTGAACTGCTAGGTTGGCAGGAGCAGGGACCGAGCGACGGGAGCTCACCCCGTCACGGGGATTTGAACCTCTGACCTTCTGATCGGCAAGTCCTAGGCTCTGTGGTTCAACCCACAGCGCCACCCACGTCCCTTCCTGGCAGTACCAGCACCTTTTTATTTTTACAGATAACAACCATAATTATAATTCTCAACTAAGAAGCACAAAAGGGGGAAAAAAGGAGCCATGATGTTCCATCAGCCCCAAACTTGGAAGCTTCCCATTTCCAGTCACGCACTCTCTCACCCTCTTCTCCTTCTGGATCAGTGGGGGGCACTTTACCAGAAAAACGAGTGGCAAGCCATGTGGCTTATATCAAAACCCATTAAAGTTCATTTTCCTAATTGGGAAATGGTTGATTTAGGCCTAAAGGTGCTCATTTATTATAGTAGTGTATTGGACAAATCCCAGATGTATGGAACCATCATAATATATAGTGCACTACAGCTCTGTGCTGGGGTCAAAATATGAAGTAAATCAGGGTGATTTGGGGTGATCTTACCCATTCCTGAGAGGAATTCAGTGTCACACTTTTCCAATCATTCTGTCAGCGCAAGCATTTCAGCTTGTCTGACAGAGTGATTGTCTCTCTCCTCTCTGCGTCTGGCCCCCCACAGCCTATTTAATAGGTGCAAGGGGAGGAGAGTGGAAAAAGGCCTTTTGCACTAGCAGGACTCATTGTGCAGGACTCTCACTAGCACATCTGCTTAGTTGAATCCAGACCACTGAGACTAACCATGATGCCAGCTATGTGCCCCAAGTTGGATCAAGCCCTGCCCCCTTCCAACACTCTAGTGTCACCACATTCCTGTTTTTATCTACTCTCTACTTTTCAGTAGTGAGAATTGATGCTTTTGAATTATGGTGCTGGAGGAGACTCTTGAGAGTCCCATGGGCTGCAAGAATTTCGAAACCTATCCATTCTGAAGGAAATCAGTCCTGAGTGCTCACTGGAAGGACAGATCCTGAAGCTGAGGCTCCAATACTTTGGCCACCTCAGGAGAAGAGAAGACTCCCTGGAAAAGACCCTGATGTTGGGAAAGATGGAGGGCACAAGGAGAAGGGGATGACAGAGGACGAGATGGTTGGACAGTGTTCTCTAAGCTACTAACATGAGTTTAACCAAACTACGGGAGGCAGTGGAAGACAGGAGTGCCTGACGTGCTCTGGTCCATGGGGTCACGAAGACTCAGACATGACTAAACGACTAAACAACAACTTTTCTGTAGACTTTGTGCTTTTTCTGTGTGTCTGTGTTTCTCTAGTCTGGGTAGATAGGCTTTGCAAGATGTGAGGCTATCCAAAAACTGCCTGTGGGGCACCGAAGAACGCTAGATAATTTTGTTGTTGTTAAAGGGGAGCAGCAGATTATATATATCTATATATATATTCATTCATTTAACTTAAAAAAAATAATAATTCACCCACTGCACTGCTTGAAAAAATATCCCTAGGATCTCTTCCACAAGAATGCTTCAGGCAGCATTGAGGGCAGCTTCACCTTGTAATGCATATTGGAGAATGTCTCCTTCTAGCACAAAAAGGTGTCTGAAAAGCGAAGTCAACCAATGTGAAGCGGCTAGTGGGTTTTGTTTTTAATGTACAAGCAAGAATACAGACTAGCTCTCAACCTCCTGCCCCCAAATAAAATGATTATGGATCTCCAAATTTTAGTTGGCCTGATAAATGTATTGTCCTAATATATATCACAGAGAAAAATGGATCCCTTTAATTTTCCACACAAAAGCCCTTAGACCTGCTTAATCGACTCTGGAGAATACATGTCTAGCATGTAGATGCTCTTCAAGGTAACATTTGCCTGCTTTTAAATGTATAGCACCAGAAGAAGAAGCAACTCACACTTTGCTAATTTATGGAGGAACTCTTATGGCTGCTAATTTTATCAGCTTCTGCTTCTGCCAAAGGATTTTCCCACAAGAGAGAATGGGGAACTCAAAGCTTTATTTTAAACAGAGTGGATCAGAATCTGAGTCACAGATTGAAGTGAGCAGAGCATTCAGAAACATCTGATGATGATGATGATGATGATGATGATGATAATTACAGATACAGATACAAGTTGAGTATTGGTGCCCTTGCACACCCTTAGTATATAGTTTTTTGAGATCTCTTTAGGACTGCTAGTAAACTAATTCTTATTCTTTTATTGTTGCTATCTGGAAGAGGCAGTGAAGGGTCCCCGGAGCCTAACCATTGGGGAAATTTGTCTGTTCTGGATATGAGCCTTATGAAAACAGGACCTTTGCCTCTAAGCAAAGGAACAGGTTTAGGGTAATTTTACCACTTTTGAATTTTCTCAGTCTCACAGTCCCTAACATGGTGCCACATGGGGCTACTATTTTCTTAGAAACATCCCATATCTTGCTTTTCAAAGAGATCACAGCACACACACACACACATTTTCCAAGCTTGTAATATTTACAGAGCCAAATAGCTTTCAAGCAGCAATTTATTGAGTTTTGGAGTTTTGTTATCATATTCAGAATATGCCATTTAGAAGAGCACTCATTGATTGTCTATTTAAGGAATGAAATGCCATGCTGTGTGTATAAATAACTTTTCATTTGGAGATGCTGTGTGCATCTCTAAATGGGGACAATCAATATCTACCGTGACTGATGGGGAAATTAGCAAAGTGATAAAATTCATGCATGAGTTGCTGCTGCTGCTTCTGCTTCTGGTGTTGTACATTTAAAAGCCAACAAATGTTACCTGGAAGAGCATCTACACGCTAGACTTGTACTCCATCTGTCCATTCCTATAATGTGGAAGTATTTTTCAATGAGCCTATTAGGTGATTCGGTGAGTTATTGCTGTTAACAATCTAAACGTTGCTTGAACATGTTTGACATTTTAAAATCAATGTGAAGTTAAGTTTAAAGCAGTGGATGGGTAGAAGGGACTACAAATCTGGAGTAAGACAACATTTTCTCTTTCCTTTCCTCTTTTTGCAATCAGTATCAGGAGACGGCGGCCAACTTATATCTTACATGTACTTTCCTTGGTGCAGTTGCTGCTGCTACCATTCCTTCATTCTTTTTTTTTCCCAAGTAAATTTTTATTATTTTCTTTACATATACGTTTTCCAACAAACCTTATTGTTATCATATGTTCCCTTTGACTCTGCCGAGTCTTGACTTCCCTCCCTCCCTGCAATTGGTATATTTATCCCATTCTTATCGCGCACATTATTCTTATATCCCTACTGTTTTACATTGAAGGTATTATTCCTGTCCTGCTAGTGTCTTTATGTTTTTACAGTTCACCTTTAGATATTCAATAAATTTACTCCAATTGTTCCTGTATCTCTGGTCTTCCTGATCCCGGATTCTCCCTGCCAATTTGGCAAGTTAATTTTGGGAATTAATTTATAATGACCTTAAAAAAATATTTAGGTGCACCTTTGCTAAAAGAGCGGAAGCATTTTTGCTAGGTCTAATGGGAAGGGAAATTCAAATAAAGGATCAGAATTTGTTTATGTATGCCATGGCCGCTGCAAGAACCCTACTAGCCCCAAAATGGAAAACACAAGATATGCCAACCATCTAGGAAGGGCAGGTGAAGATGACAGACTTTGCGGAACTTACCATTCCTTCATTCTTCGTTCCTTCATTCTACATCCCAACTATCCTCCAAGGAACTCAAGGTGTGCATGTTTCTCCCTCTATCCTCACAGAAACTCTGTGAGACAGGAGAGAGGGAGAGAGGGAGAGAGGGAGAGAGGAATGGAGGGAGAAGATAGAGATTGACCCAAAGTTACCAAGACATCTTTATGCCTAAATGGGGATTTTAAATGTGGGACTCCCTAGTCCTAATCTGCCACCCTAACCATGACACAACACTGGCTCAGTGGCCGCTCTCACACCAGTATGGCTGTGCACAAAAGCTTCCTTCCAGATGATTCAGGTTCCTGGGATGTTTACATACCATACAAGTGACAGAGCTATTGGAACAGGTAACCATCTTTAATGAATACTCATGGAATTGAGAAGAAAATGCCCCTACGGGGTTAATGCATCTGGGAGCAGGGGCTAACTGGCCTTCTGGAGTTGTGAGTTTAGTTTTAGTTTCCCCTTCCTGGGTTGCTTCCGTTTTCAACATGTAATGGCTGATCATCTAAAGTAAAGGAAACTGCTTAAATCCGATAGCTGTGTCTCTCTTCCTTGGAATAAGACAAAAAACCTACTCTGCAACAATAACTGTCAAGGAGACCACATAATGGATTTGATTCAGGCTTAAAGGTAAAGGGACCCCTGACCATTAGGTCCAGTCATGACTGACTCTGGGGTTGCGGCGCTCATCTTGCTTTATTGGCCGAGGGAGCCGGCGTACAGCCCCATTGATTTCAGAGGATCTACTCTAAACATGACTGAGGCTGCAATCCTAACCCAACTTACCTGTAAGCGAGCCTTACTGAATTTAATGGGACTTACTTCTTAGTAGACATGGTTAGGATTGCATTGTTTATCTGGATCCAACCTTTTGGAACCTGCCCCCTGGAATCAGAGGCACTTGGATAGAAGTGATGCCTAGCCACATGGACAAAGGATCAACTCCCAAGAGAACCACTCAAGAAATATTTGTGCAATGGGGGTGAGGCTAAGAACAAAAAGGACTGATCTGGTTGTTTCATACCAAGTGTAGCCAACATGGTGCCCATCAGATGTTGTGGACTACAAATCCCATTATCTCTAGCTGGGATGACCAATGGCCAGCAATAATGGGAGTTGTGGTCTACAACATCTGAATAGTACCACATTGGCTACCCCTGCTGTAATGTCTACCACATTTCGGGCAAGACAACGATAGACATTAACCAGACGATGGACATTAACCAGAAGGACACATAATCCCATTCACAATAATGGAATCTATGTGGACTCTGCTAATGAGATAGTGGCTTGAAGGTTGCTACTTGGTAGGAATCGCTCTCATAAGCAGAAGGTTAGGGCTGATAAGTTCGGTGCTATATTGGAAAGAGCGTCAAAAGTGGGTCAAAGAAGTGGTTCATAAAACCAACCATTTAAATGTATCAGAACAGTAAATATTGGGTGTGTGATAAACACACACAACACCCCTCACACAAATGCACAGTTGAAAAAGTTGTCAAATTATACATCATTGAGATAAGGCAGAGCCTGCATGTCTGTGGTACAGAGGTGGGTGGCATATTCATGGCAAATATTGGCAAATAATTCATTCTGTCATCTCTGGTTGGCTTGGAGGTTTTAGCCCATCCTGTGGCTGACGACAGCTTCAGTTACGCGCCTCTCTTATCACCTTCCAGATGGATTACAGCAATGTGTCATTGCTGGGCATGAAGCTCTCATCCATATGGGCAACCCAGCTGGTTCACAATGAAGCTGCACGTCTCCTCAGCAACACAAATTAATTTGAGCACATCAAATGTGCTTTTTGGGAGTCCGGTGGAATACACAACTAACTTCAGGATCTCAGTCCTTTTTCTCTACTAAGCCATCCAAAACAATGGAAAAGCGAAATAAGTTTGCAAGAGCTCATCTTCCACTTAATTACATAGCCTCACTCAATGGGGAGTAAGCTAAGTGAACCTTTCCCCAAGTAGACATGTATGCTGTTTAACAACCTGATTTTCTAAATCTCAGTAAGATTTCAAATTCTGCCCAACAAGTTCAAGAGAACTGCAATTAAGATTAGGATTTAGGAACAAGGGGAATAAAATGATCTATTCTCCTTCAGTCTACTGTTATTTATTAATTAGAATTGTTAGTCACTCGTTACACAAAGGTCTCCAAGTGACTAACAATGTATTTAAGAAATATAACAAAAAGGGATACTGCTGAAAGGATTCCTACAAAATGCCTACTGTTCATTTACATATATACATATAATATATATACTAGGGCTGTTTAATAACTCCTAGAGTTTATTTAACTCCTAGGGACTCAGGTCTCTTTTGCAGCACCCAATAAAATATTTTAGGGGGTCACATACCCCCAAAAATGATGGGCATTGCTGCCTTTCCTTTCCATGTTTGGACTTTGTTTCCCAGTGAGCCCTGTAAATGAACTTGTAAAAGGGTTGCTGGGATTGGGCAAAAATTGCCAACATCGTTTCTTACAACCCTTGCAATTGCAGTGGATAGAGAGAAACTGCAAATTGCTTGCTCCGCAGGGTGGGTTCACAGAGCTCTGCTAGGACAAGAAGGGAAGCAGCTTCCGGTTTCTTATCATTTTTAAAAATTAAACTAGGAGCGCCTAATTCAGATGACTTGGAAGGTAAAGCTCCCTAACTGTTGTTGTTATTAATCCACCCTTTACTCCAAGGTCCCAGAGAAGCTTATGACAATTAAAATGCAATATTTAAAAGCAATTTAAAACAACTTACTGTCACCAAATTAAAGCGGGTCCTAAAAATATGCCCAAACAGGCAAATGCATAATTTTGCAGCCAGCCCTCACTGATTTTGGGCAGGTGGGAGGAGGCAATCAGATGGCTAGAAACCTGGGCTTGAGGAGAGTTGGGTTCAACTCCCTTTTTAGCTTTAAGAATTCAGAGTAGACCTGGGTGGAATCTAGCCACACATAAAAAATGCTGTGAAAATGCTTTTTGAAACAGTGTTTTGAAAAATATATTGAATTTCCCATAAGCTCACCATTGCCATCTAGTGCCACATTTGTGTAATGCACTTAAAACACAGTTCAAATGTTATATTTGCAGATGTCTAGCTGAGTTCCAAGGCTAGTCACTGTTTCTGAGACCAGTCAACTTCACAGAGCTGTTTTGGGCATTAAAAGTGGGGTAAGCAGGGGAATAAACCCTTTCACCAGAACTAGGTACCTCCGTTGCTAAGATCAGGGGTGAGGCTTCCCTGCCTGCCTTCTCCCAATATTTTATTCATGTTGGCTCCCCTGATATATACACAAAACACACACCCCCTCCATAACAGCCAAAGGAAGTTTTGGCAGTACAGTTAGTATGGGTAACACAGTTAGAGGAACATAACGTCTATTACTGCATGTTAGAGCACAATACTTAATGAGCTTTCCCAGAATTACCTTGAAAGGGAGATAGACTCTTAAACCGCTCTGCAAATTGCAGCTCTGCAAAGGGACTGGAGGTCTCCTAACAGCTCCCAGCATCCCTAGCAAAAGATACTTTGGGGGAAGCCATGACTGTTAAATGCACTGTGCTTTAAATGCATGGCACACTTGAGGCCAAAATGCCTCCCACCTCTCCGTCCTCTTGGGACTCAGCTTGGGACTCAACTGGTAAAGAAAAAGTGTTTTAAATGTGCTGTATATGAGATATAAATGGTGGCGCTGTGGGTTAAACCACACAGCCTAGGACTTTTCGATCAGAAGGTTGGCGGTTCGAATCCCCACGATGGGATGAGCTCCCGTTGTTCAGTCCCAGCTCCTGCCAACCTAGCAGTTCGAAAGCACGTCAACGTGCAAGTAGATAAATAGGTACCGCTGCAGCAGGAAGGTAAACAGCATTTCCGTGCGCTGCTCTGGTTCACCAGAAGCGGCTTAGTCATGCTGGCCACATGACCTGGAAGCTGTACGCTGGCTCCCTCGGCCAATAAAGCAAGATGAGCGCTGCAACCCCAGAGTCGGTCACGACTGGACCTAATGGTCCGGGGTCCCTTTACCTATATGCAATATAACACTGTGACACCAGATGGCGCTGTGGAGCCCCATCATTCCCTACCAGATTTCCCTGTATGAGTTTACAACGCGTTTAAGCGAAACACTTCTTTGATGTGACTAGATCCTGCCTTGCTTGCCTTGATGTTGTTGCCCTGCTACCAATGGCAGAGTTGGTGGGATGGAGGGTGGGCAAGTCTCAAGGCCTGGTGCAGTGTGGTGAGGCTTTTAACACGCCCTTCCCCATGACACAGAATGCCTATAAGACTAGTTTTTCTTCAAAGAAAACAGGCCAGGTCCATCCCACACAATAACATGCACACAGAGTTAGTGACTAATATTCACAAATGTATTTTTTAAAAATATATTTTAAGGCATACTCCGTCTTTTTGAAGCTGCCCAAGATCGAGAGATTTCCAAGCCACTTAAATATAATAAAGCCTGCACTGATTATATCATGATTGCTGACATGCAGTGGCTGTCAGTAAGAAATTACTTTCCCTCCATAGTATACATTTCTTTGAAAAACTGAAAGCACAGTCAGCGCTTGTCTGCGAGGCCCTTTCCCAATGACACTTGCCTTAATGCCTCAATAAATTCTGGGGTTTTTTTTTAAGGGCAAGCATGATTGACCACGAGGTTCCATGCATTCACAAACCACCACCACTGCCTCTTCACTCTCCAACAGCTCTGCCTCATTGGCTTGCGTTCCTCGTGTTTCTTCCATTTTTGATTGACAAACAAGGAAGAAGAAAAAGGTACGGTGTACAAAAGCGTGCAATTTCTTTTCATTATTTTATTGGGGGGAAAATAACCAGAAAAGGGGGGGAGAGATATTAATATTTTATTAGCAGTTCTTTCCTTCCTTGGATTGATTGGCAGCCTGCTGAAGATAGGGAGAAAGAGCTGGGTTTTAATTATTTCCTTCAACATGCATTGCGCTACTGTCACCGTCTCTTCCTGAAGCAAGCCAGTCAGATGTGTGTGTGTTTCTTTATTATTAATAAGGCCATAGCAGCCTATAATTACTCTAAAGAATTTATCTTTTTTTGTTATTTCTAAAGCTTAGGCATTTTAAAAAGGGAGATGCAATTAACCTTGCAATTCCTGACAGGCCACTGAAGTCGACAACCGTTATTCCATCCACTTCTTTTCTCCCGCCCCCTTCTATCCCTTCGTGTCTCTCCTTGGCTGTTTGTGAAGGACTGGGATACAATAATGATATTCCATTTCTTCAAAGCAAGGAAAGAAATATATACAAGCTCCCTTTGGGAATTCTTCTCAGAATATATATATATATATTTAAATCGCGAACATTAAAGGCCCTTCTCTCTGAAGCAACGACACTGAACATACCTCAAGGAATGTGAACTTTGATTCCTGTTAGGGGTCTGCCAGTCTTCGCTATACCTTGTGTAGAGATTAGACACAGGGAACAAATTCAATTCAGCTTGCATTCAAAAGCGAACCGACCCAGTGCAAACCCTCCGAAACAATGCATGAACACAGCTAGCCTTCGAAATTTGTCATTCTCTGAATTTTGTAAAACAGTCCTCTAGTCAGGAAATATGTACCCAAAAAATGCATAGATGAAAGCAAAGCATGGAAGAGGTCAAAGAGAAGCAGCAGTTCAGGATTCCCCCTGTCTCTCTCCTGAAAATGACTAAGAGTGACTACAGTTGTTTCGCTTCCGTAAGGAGTTCTGTTGGGTGGTTCACTGAGGACATGATGGATGCAGCATAATACTTCACAATACTCCCATAATTCTCACCCGTGTCTAGTTATATTTGCTGTGATTTTTTTCCACCACCTGCTTCATCACCTAAGTCTCCACAGAAAGCCAATGGGCCTTCAGGATCCCTGTGAATCAAAAGGGCGCCTGGATAAGTTTGGTGATTGAACACGTTCATATTTCAGCTCAGAAAAAAACAAGGTCCTCATATCTTTCTTTCTCAGTGGGAGGAGTATAGGTTTTTTTTTACATTGCACACAGCAGTTTGAATAAGAGATGTGATTTATCAGCAGTTGTATAATCAGGTCAATATTATGATACTTTTTTCCATTCGAAATATTATTGATGGGCATTCAGATATTTTTTGCTATGTTGGTTTGATAGTGTCCCTTTAATATTGTCCCTTTATGGAAGCAATTGCAGACTGTTGCAGCTGGTATTGAGAGAAATCTTGGGTTAGTTAATTCTTACCTTGGGCTCCTGGTGTAGAGGTAGAATTTCAGATAGCTTGAATGTCATATAGAAGCACAGTTGGCGACAAATAAGCAGTATGTACAATTTTGTTTTGATGTAAGGTTACATAACATGTTATCAAGAAGAGAATATATATCTTTTGTTTTAAAGCTATCTTCCATGAAGGATGATCTTAGCCTCTGTAACTGAGGGTTTGTTAGCAGCCAATGCAACATGGTTTCCTAAATCCAATGGGATCTGAGAAACTACAGGCCAGTTAGCTTAACACCTATTCTGGGAAAACTTGTACAAAACATTACGAAATATAGAATTACCAAGTGTATGAAAGAACAAGTCTTACTGAAAAAGACACTCTTTGAGAGTGTCACCAAGTATACAGAGTAAGCTTAGAAGTCATAGGATATGGGAACAGGCCAGTTACTGATTAAAAAACAGGAAGCAGAAAACAGGAATATGTATTTACAGTTCTTACAATACAGGGATGCAAGAAATGGGGTTCCCAAGAACAGTATTGGGACCTGTGCTTTTTAACTTGGAGTTAGGGGTTAGAAGTGAGGTGACCAAGTTTGCTGATGATGCATAATTGGTCAGGGTGGTAAGAACTAAAAGGGATTTTGAGGAGCTCCAAATGGATCTCCAAACTAGGTAGTGAAATAGCAATTCGATGCAAGCAAGTGATGCACATTGGAAGAAAAATCCTAACTTCACATATGTTTATTGGCAGTGACTGACCAGGGCGGAGATCTTGGAACTCTGTGGATAGCTCAAAGAAAACGTTAACCAAGTGTGTTGCAGCTGTGAAAATGGGCAGTTCCATCCTAGGGATCATTAGGGAAAGGATTGAAAATAAATCTGCCAGTATCATAGTGCCATTACAGTGGTACCTCAGGTTAGAGATGCTTCACATTACAGACGCTTCAGGTTACAGACTCTGCTAACCCAGAAATAGTACCTTAGGTTAAGAACTTTGCTTCAGGATGAGAACAGAAATCGCGCTCCGGCAGCAGCAGGAGGCCCCATTAGCTAAAGTGGTGCTTCAGGTTAAGAACAGTTTCAGGTTAAGAATGGACCTCCGGAACAAATTAAGTTCTTAACCCGAGGTACCACTGTATACAAATCTATGGTGTGACCGCACTTGGAATACTGTGTGCAATTCTGGTTAATGCACATAGCAAATAATATTGCAGACCAGGAAAAGATACAGAAAAGGACAACCAAAATTATGGGGGTTCCCCTATTAAGAACTGTTACAACATTTGGGGTTGTTTAGAAGGAAGATGAGCAAGGAGGGAGATGATAGAGGTGAATAAAATCATCCATGGTGGATAAAGGGAAGTTTCCTCCCCCTCTCATTCCTAGAACTCAGGGATATCCAATGAAGCTAATTGTCGGAAGATTAAGGAGATACAAAACTATGTGGTTCCACAATATGTAGTAATGGCTACCACCCTGAATAGCTTTAAAAGGGGGCTAGCCAAATTCATGGAGGATAAAGCTATAGTGGTACTAACTGTGGCTACAGTATGCTACCTCTACTATCAGATGCTGCATGTCTTCAAATATCATTTGCCAGAGAACATGAGCTCGAAAGCACTCATGCCTGGCTTCCAGGTTTCCCATTGGCCACCAGCTTGGCCAATGTGAAAACAGGATGGTGGACTAGATGGGCCTTTGGTCTGGTCCAGCGGAGCTGCTTTGGAGATGATGAGAAAGAGATTCTGACTTTTTGGACATTTTGTGTCATGGGGCTCAGCCTTGCCGACTGCCAACGCCAGTCACGAAATTGCAGGGCTTAACGCTGAACTCGTAACAAAAGCTGTCTTTCCATCAAAGCAACCCAAGGAATATGCATGGAATTTATAGATCATGTTGGACATTTCAAATATAAGTTGATATTGCTGCTATTCAGCTATTAGTGTTATTATTCCACATATATCAAAGACCAGTGCTGATGGGTTTTCCTTTCCATATGCTCTCAGCACACTGAATGCATCCAATATGACAATCTGCAAACAACTCTTTTGTTGAAAACTATAAAAAGGCAAGTATTTCTACTTAAGAACATTTTTGGGAGTGGGGGGAGGTCTCCAGCAGAACTAACTCCATTTCTTTTTTAAATGAAACTCACATGGCTATTTATTTTTATTTTTTTAACAGTCACATCTGTGCTTTGCAATAAATCTTCTGGCACCATCCCAAAGTACTTCTTGTCTGGAAGTCTGGACATGGTTTGTGCTACCCACAAAAACCTATACATGATTTATGTCTACACTCAAGGCTGCTTCATATGTTCTGCTAAGTTCTTCCGACTGCTGGTCAGATAATGTTCTGGCAAAGACCAAAGTTGTACAACGGGCCACCAGTGGTAACAATTACTATTTGTGTTCCGACTCCAGAATCCAGCCATTGTAGATATCACTCCTCAGATAGCTAACGTCATTTCAGATGAAATTTGCAGAAATAGGGCACATTAATAATATCTCAAGGAAGAAAGGAAGTGATGTGAGCAATACACTGTTGTTGCCTACAATGAGTTCAGGAACCCAGAACGAAATTGCACATGGAAGCAGAAAGCATACAGGACAACTTGAGGAGCTTCCAGACTGTGGCTGTTCTGGTGTGGGATTCAATTGCCTGCTGGGAAATTCAGGTTGCACAATTAAAGTTGATCTGGAGCACTTGTGCAAAAGTCCTGCTTCTCGTCAAGATCAGACTTCTTGTAATAAAGACGTGGTGGGAAGATGCACTGAAATGTGTGCTTAATGCGACTTCAGCTTATCTCCTTGCAAACAAATCAGAAGCGACGCTCAATAAATAGCCAGCATCTGCTAACCTTCCCACAAGCAAATCAGGAGGAATGGTGAACAAGCAATATTTTAGCCTTGGCTTTGGTGAGCCTGCTTACACTTTAGTACTGAGTCAAAAACACTAACCCCTTTCACAGGTAGAAATAGTGGAACAGGATTTTTGGCTCAGTTCTCCAGAGATGGGGGGGGGGGGACATTTCCACCAAGTGGGAGGCAAGCTTACCATAATGTAGTGCAAGGTTGAGGAATTTGTGGTCGTGGTCCTCCAGTTGATGTTAGGCTCCAATTCCCATCAGCCTCAACCACATGGCCAAAGATGGTGGGTGATGTAGTCATCAGGATTTTTTGTGTGGATTTTCCCTAATATATACATTTGTGTGGAATTTTGGCTAATGCACACAATTTTGCAATGCAATTTACTTAGTATAATGAATTTGTGTATGTTATTTTCTGTTATGTACTGAGTTTGGGTCCTAGAACAATAGGCAGGTAGGATTCTAGAATGCAGCAACCGATTGGCCTGCAGGAGCAGCCCAATCAGGCCCCAGGAGGGGAGCAGAATCAGCCAATCACACGGGACCCATTGTGTAAGTAATGTATATAAAGCCAGAGGTTTTGGGGAAAACTCATTCACTGTTTTCTATGAGCTAAAATAAAGAGCATGAAATCACTACTCGACTCTGAGTATATTTCATTTTCACTAATATAGGTATTTTTATGCACACTTTACCCTGGCATATGCATTTGTGTGGCACATTTCCTAGTGGGAGAATTTCACTGCAAAATTCAGAGAAACGTGAATTTGAAGCATGGCTGTGTTTTAGTCAGCATACTGTTTTGGAAAGTGTGTGTTGTTGTTGTTAAACTTATTAGTTGCTTTCTTTTTTTTTACAAAACATAACTCAAAGCAACTTACAAGATAGGTTCGTCTTAATAATAATAATAATAATAATAATAATAATAATAATAATAATTTTTATTTATACCCCGCCCATCTGGCTGGGCTTAAATGCAAACTAAACTGAATACAGTGGTACCTCAGGTTACATACGCTTCAGGTTACATAAGCTTCAGGTTACAGACTGCACTAACCCAGAAATAATACCTCGGGTTAAGAACTTTGCTTCAGGATGAGAACTGAAATTGCATGGCGGCGGCATGGCGGTGGTGGGAGGCCCCGTTAGCTAAAGTGGTGCTTCAGGTTAAGAACAGTTTCAAGTTAAGAACGGACCTCCGGAACGAATTAAGTACGTAACCAGAGGTACCACTGTAATAATAATAATTTTACTATTTATACCCCACCCATCTGGTTAGGTTTATCCCCCATCCCTCATGACAAACCCATCTACCCAATCCTGGTGCTTGTCACAGCCTGACCCTCCTCTTCCTTTTCCCAGCTCCTCTCTGCCTCGAACGCCCTCCTTTGTCTTTGAACTATGGACTCCCTTTCTGGGGACTGACTCTTGATCGGCCTACCAGGTTATGGATTGCCCCGACTCCACTATGGGTTACTTGGATGTTAACATGAGACCCACACCTGCATGCATTCCTGACTGATGGCCAGTCTCCTGATAATCTATGAGATTTGGCCAATGTGTGGTAAATTGGAACATAAATCCTCGCTGGGGGAGAGCTCAGGCAAGCTTAAGCCTGTAATGCAAGGAAGAAGCTTTACAAGCCAAGGCTTGCTGGCAGAAATAACATCCATCTTTCCCTGAATTGTATTTTGATTCTCCCATCCCCACATGCTTTTCCCAGTGAAGTTTTAAGTTGCAATTTTAATGCTTTGAGTGGGCTTCTGGAAATCAGTATCTGAACGTTATTTACATCCTAAAGCCAAGCTGCGTCTGGAGAATTTCAATCGCCCTGTTTTATGAGATTCTGTATGCTGGAGGCTGGAGAAATCTTCTCCAGAACCTCTCCTTAAATTAAAGCAGGGTGGGGAGCAAGGAGACACCTTCTACTGGCAAAAGAAAAGGTTATGTCTCGTTTTTCCAATATTTTTAACTGCTCTATGTACGTGTAGTTACAGTCTCCTTTGTAGTAGATTTGATTTTGAATTGCTTTTTGGTGGAGCCTGTGCAATATACTGTGTTAGCTGATGTTATTTCCCAGAATCCATGTACAATCTGCCCATTAAAAAAAATGAAATATACTGTAAGTGAATGGCAGGGTGGGAAAGTCTTTCTTCCCAAGCAGTGAAAAACGAGGGCTTCAGGGTGCTTGCTCTGGAAACAGAGCTCTTGAATACAAATCAACAAAGCACACAGACCATTAATCTATGCCACACAAGAGGCAAAGCAGCTCTGTTGAGAATGATTGCTAAAGAGAACATAGATGGTATCCCATTGATGGGTGTAAAAGAAATTTGGGGGTAAACTCCTGCAACATTGACAACTTCATGTCAAAATGACCCTGAAGGAGCAATCCAAACTCAACATCCACAGGGATGAGCAGAGTTTGGAAAAGGTTGATTTGGGGCAGAGGCAGCTGAAGACCCCCACCATGGCTCAGCGGGAAATATTCCAGCAGAATATTCCAGGTCAGATGGGACTCAGCCCAAGCTGACCAAACCGAGACTGGAATAAGTCATGAAAAGGGGGACTTCATCCTTTTCCAAACTCCATTCAGCTTGCTTATGTAACCCAACAGAACTAAACACTGGCAGAACTTACACAGATACGTTTAAAAGGCTGTAAGATATGAAGAAGAAGAAGAAGAGGAGGAGGAGGAGGAGGAGGAGGAGGAGGAGGAGGAGGAGGAGTAGTTTGGATTTGATATCCCGCTTTATCACTACCCTAAAGAGTCTCAAAGCGGCTAACATTCTCCTTTCCCTTCCTCCCCCACAACAAACACTCTGTCAGGTGAGTGGGGCTGAGAGACTTCAGAGAAGTGTGACTGGCCCAAGGTCACCCAGCAGCTGAATGTGGAGGAGCCGGGAAGCGAACCCCGTTCACCAGATTACAAGTCTACCACTCTTAACCACTACACCACTACACTGGCTCCCATTAATCAGCCCAAGGCCTGGTTAAAGAGGAACGTCTTCGCCTGGTGCCTAAAAAGATATAATGAAGGCTCCAGGTGAACCTCCATGAGGAGAGCATTCCATAAAAGAGGGGGAACTACAGAAAAGGCCCATCCTCGTGGATCTTGTGTAAGACTGTTTTAAAGGCCTGTTTTCCTTCTGGCAGGCTTGGGCTGGCTCAGGTGGCATCAGCCCCACTCCTGAACAGAATTGGGAATGGGGACAAGTTACCCCCAGTATAACTTACCCTGACACAAATTACCCTGCCTGTGTCAGTTGGGATTGCTCTGTCCTTCACGCATTATAATGTGGCATGTGATGGTCTGGAGATAATCCTATTTCATACCCCCAGTGCTTTTTTCCTGGGGGGACGCAGGGGTAAACATACCCCTAAACATTTTGTGAATCTAAGTTTGGCCTCATTGAGAAGCCTAATTTCAATATGAGTAGGAAAATGAGAGTACCCCTAAACATTTTTTTAAGAAAAAAAGGTACTGCATACCCACATTATTAGGGTCAGTCGTCCTATTTCTGATAACATGCCTATCTCGCATTTGTTTTGCACTTGGGCTAAGAAGTTAAGGTTGCTTTTATTTAGTTAGTTAATTTTAAAATGTTGTTCAGGTTTCGGATCCCAGATCTCCGACATTTAAAGATTGGGAGCCAGGACTATGTTACAAGCCAATGCATAATAAAACTTGCAATAAAACACTTCAAGGAGGAAATGGTTCAAGGGGAAATCTTTAAACTGCTGTATCTCGACTAGTTTTTGTTGGTTTTCATACACACACACACACACACACACACACAAAACAAAATTAGCTGGCTTATAGTGCTTACAAGACCAATTCTGTGTGCCAGATTCAGATAATTGGGACAAACTGTCTTGATCGTATCGTAATTGGAATGTTCAGCTTTATAATGGTATAACACTCTTTGACATATGCACCCTTTGACACACACATAGGAGCTCTCCTGCTTGTGTAATAAAAGCACCCCAAGTCTCCAATACTCCTTCCTTGCGAAGATACCAAATCTGCACAGTTATGCTGAATCTTCCTATCGTGCGGGAAAATTGTCAGCATAGAAGTTTGCCACATACTTGAACAATCCACTCTTTGTAGTTTTCTCAGTCCTGGCAGGGGGAGCCAACACATTTCGGACTCGTTCACTGAAGAACCCTCGCTGTGGATCTCTGCAAGGCAATTGCTAAAAGTGGGAGATTGCTAAAAAAAGAAAAGAAAACCCTTTTGTATGTTTTACATCCACACGTACAGAGCAAAGTGAAGCTTCAGTTGACATCCATTTCCTAGGTAATGCCAAGTTCATTTTGCTACGCTGTAGTAATTGCAAGACCATTTGAGATTAGAGCATAAAATTGGTTTATTTCCTCAAATCTGAAATGTGCAATTTTAATGCAGAGCAGTAAAAAGTAATAATAAATAATAATGTATGCTGGAAAAAGATTAACACTTTTTAATATTTTCACAGCTAGGTAATCAAGGTCTTCCATTAAAACAGAACCTTAAAAGTTATTACTTCCTTGGGAACAGAGTTTCTTCCTGCATAATTTCTGATGCCAGGCACTAGCTTGGCATCAGAAAAGTTTAGCACCTATATTCTGGAATATAGGTGTCAGAGCTGCCCGAGGTCCCAGTTCACACAGGACCAACGCCACTTCGTTGTTAAATACGAAAGTCTTTATTGAAGTTCAGTTTCACTTCCAGAGCCGCAGCGTGCAGCTCTACGTCTCAACCGTTAGACCGCTGATGCTCCGTCTGAGTCTCCTCCCCCCAGACACCAGTTTAAGACTCTAGCCTTACTCCACCTCTTCCTCTGTTCTTTCCGCCTCTGGTTCCGCCTGTCCGTTGGGGTCTCGCCCTTTCTAGACTCTTCTGACGCTGAATCCCCTGAGCCTTCCCCCTCCCTCCGGCGGGCTTTAGGAGCTGGTTCCCCATCCGGGTCTCCTGCTGTCCCCCACGCCTGTACATTTGAACTTGGCGCGCGCGCCCAACCAGCAACTTTCCTCCTGACCGTTTCACTGCTGCTGTCACTGCTTCCCCCTTCGGGGAGGCTAGCTGCAACTGACCTCCCCTCCGTTGGAGGCGTGGTCAGCCCTGACTCACCTTCTCTCCCCGCTGGAGGAGACGCTGGCCCTGACACATGTGACTCTTCCCCCCCACTACGCTCTGGTGGGGAAACTGGTCCTGATCCCCCGCTGCTGCTTCGGGGTTCCCCGCTGGCTCCTTGTTTCTGGTGCGTCCCCCCTGGGACCCCCCTTGCCCTGACCATCAGCGCCCCCTTCTGGGAATCTTCTGATTCGCTGGAGAAGCTCATGGAATCTCTCGGGCCACTGTCATACTCCCCTACGCTGCCCTCGGATTCTTCCCCTTCGCTCTCCATTTCCTCTCTCCCCTGTGCTCCTGCTCCTGAGCCCCAGACAATAGGTATATTCTATATTCTTGCCCATTGACATTAAGCAGGTGCCTTTACTGTACTGTTTTGGGAGCCTGGTATAAGCTTTTTCACTTAAGCAAGCCTACCTCAGATATGCAGATGACACAACCTTGATGGCAGAAAGTGAGGAGGAATTAAAGAACCTTTTAATGAGGGTGGAAGAGGAGAGCACAAAATATGGTCTGAAGCTCAACATAAAAACCCCCAAAGATCATGGCCACTGGTCCCATCACCTCCTGGCAAATAGAAGGGGAAGAAATGGAGGCAGTGAGAGATTTTACCTTCTTGGGCTCCATGATCACTGTAGATGGTGACAGCAGCCACAAAATTAAAAGACGCCTGCTTCTTGTGAGAAAAGCAATGACAAACCTAGACAGCATCTTAAAAAGTAGAGACATTACCTTGCCAACAAAGGTCCGTATAGTAAAAGCTATGGTTTTCCCAGTAGTGATGTATGGAAGTGAGAGCTGGACCATAAAGAAGGCTGATCGCCAAAGAATTGATGCTTTTGAATTATGGTGCTGGAGGAGACTCTTGAGAGTCCCATGGACTGCAAGAAGATCAAACCTATCCATTCTGAATGAAATCAGCCCTGAGTGCTCACTGGAAGGACAGATCCTGAAACTGAGACTCCAGTACTTTGGCCACCTCATGAGAAGAGAAGACTCCCTGGAAAAGACCCTGATGTTGGGAAAGATGGAGGGCACAAGGAGAAGGGGACGACAGAGGATGAGATGGTTGGACAGTGTTCTCGAAGCTACCAGCATGAGTTTGACCAAACTGTGGGAGGCAGTGGAAGACAGGAGTGCCTGGCGTGCTCTGGTCCATGGGGTCACGAAGAGTCAGACACGACTAAATGACTAAACAACAACAACAACAAGTATTCTTTTTCATTACTGTTTGTATTATAGTTCATAATTTTTGTAAAGTGATATGTCCATGCAGGTCATCGTCTGTAAAATTTTATTTTCAGTTTATGAAGGAATTCTATATCCTCCCACCACGCTGACGAATAATTCTACAAAACAGTAGTCAATATCCGGTATCATTGTTCAGTCTTGGACATCATCTTTGCTGAATACACAAAGCTTCACAGCTTGTCTTTCATCGTACAAAGTCTGGTACCTCGGTTCATTTAATGATTTTCAAAGACTTTGAGACTAAAGATTTCATTTTGTACTTGTTATGGTTTTAAGGAATACTGTAAAGATTGTCTATTGCGTATGTACATGGTGATTGTGTTGCCTAGACATTGCTGTCGAGCCAATCATTGGCAGGAGGTCAGTCAAGCCCCTGCCCCCCCTCGCCGGATCCCCACAGGGCCCACCGGATAAGGTGAGTGGACTTCTCATCAACAGGTTTCTCAGCAAAGGCATACTAACACCAACCGGGGTCTCTAGCTCTTTCTGTCTCTAGCTCTTTAGTTCCTGGAGAAACATCTTCCCCCTTGGTTACGTAACAAAGGGATAACTGATCTGGGCTTTTTTACTTAACAAAATTAAGTGGCAGTACTTACTTTCTCCAGTTCCCAGAGTTACAATTCTAGAATCCTAGGGCTGGAAGACATCCTAAAAGGACATCCAGCCCAACCCCACAGTAAAAGTTTGAAATGCTCTGTTCTCAGGAGAGGGTATCTCATTCATGCCTGCCAGCGCAGTGTTAAGTTCTTCTACATGGATATGAGTGATTGACAATTTCAGTTCCTTTTTTGTCATCTGGAACAACTGATTTACCATAGTAAGAGGAAATGCTGTCGTTTTGACACCATCAATTTACCAAGAGGACTGTGTTCCTTTGCAGTACCTTAAGGTAAAAGTTAAATATTATATAAGTTGCCTTAAAATTCTTCTGGATAAGTCCTTTGAACTATGTCTTACAAAGTTTTCAAAATTAAGATTATTTCTCATTCTTTGCTCTCAGATTCAGTTGTTTTATACCAGGGTGGGAGATCTGGATGGTGAGATGGATTCTGATGTCCTCCAACCCTTCCCATAGGCCTCTTCAGTAGGCAAACACGGCTGCCCATCTGTCAATCACCTGCCATCACGGTGATGTCTGGTGAAGCATGTTTGCTGTTTGGCCTTCCCACTACCCACCGTATTTTTCGCTCTATAAGACGCACCAGACCATAAGACGCACCTAGTTTTTTGGAGGAGGAAAACAAGAAAAAAAAATTTCTGAATCTCAGAAGCCAGAACAGCAAGAGGGATCGCTGCGCAGCGAAAGCAGCAATCCCTCTTGCTGTTCTGGCTTCTGGGATAGCTGCACAGCCTGCATTCGCTCCATAAGACGCACACACATTTCCCCTTACTTTTTAGGAGGGAAAAAGTGAGTCTTATAGAGCAAAAAATACGGTAAGATCTTGTGTGCATCCTCTTAAAGCATCTTCCTTTTCAGAGTGATGAAAATGAGCAGCTGTCTCTTGGTGAAAGGTTAGTGAAAAAGCCACCGAACAGGAATTCTTTGCAACAGACATCTGGAGTGCAATAAATGCATCTGAGAGGTAATAAACAGCCCATGTTGAAGGCCTTTTGCAATTGGCTTCAGTGCAAGCGGTTGATAGGAAAACAAGCTTTTAGGAAGACCGTTTAGAGACACCTACAAACCCATCTCTTCCAGTTAAACTGTTTAGCAGTCTACAAAACAAATCCCAGCCAGTTCCAATCAGATAATGAATCGAGTCTTCGTGTCTAGTTCTCTCAGTTCATAGAAGATGCACTGCTCTAGATTTAGAAGCAAAAATAGACTTGCATCGCCCCTGACACAGCTGGATGATGAAATCCAAATAAAATCCATAGAATTGACTTTGGAGCACCATCTTTATCTTCAGTGAGGCTCCAAGTGTTATTAGCTCCCACACAGTAACTTGGAGTGAGAAGTGGAGCTGCAGGGAGCAGTCTCACTCTTAACATCACATATTCCATCTGGCCTTTCTACCAGTGCATGGGCATCTGGAGGGATGCAACCTTCGTGGGTGAAGGTATCCAATCATTCAGAGTTCCAGATTCCATGGAAGTCTCCGTTTGGGGGGGGGGAATACATGTATGAGGGGAAAATTCAGTTCAGCTTGCATTTAAAAGGAAGCCTACCCCATTTGCACTTTCCTGAGTAATATGTGAACCCAATCTTTGCAATGAAGTTCTCCAGTGAAGTAATGTATACCAAAATGAGCATACTAAAGTGTGCATTAAAAAAATGGATATGTATGTGAAATAATGCACAAAATGCATTGTATTAGGAGAAATGGTTCTGCAAACCAAAAAGTGTGTTTTAGAAGAAATTTGTACTGTGATGATGAATTTCCATCAGGCCCTTTTTAAAATAAAAAAATCACAAAGTGATGAGAAATTTTGGAGAACTGAAGATTGGGAAAAAATGAAGAAGAGAGAATGATTTGTCCATCCCTAGTTGGCTAGCACCCTGCAATGCTTGTCCAGACAAAACCATTTCAGAGGGAGGCATATTCCATCCCTGCATTGTGGTGACAATCTTGGCCAGCTTTTCCATGAAATAAAAAGGGAAACAAGCATCTTACAGTTGTGGCTGCCATGCTATAAAATACCACCAGCTAGCTGCGATGTACGTAATTGACTGGTTTATAACTTCAAGCCTTGGTAATGCTCTGAAGAAGTATCACAAAATAATAACATTTGCTAAACATATTGCTTTATCTCTGAAAATTGGAGTTCCAAAATCATTGTAAAGAAGAATTAAACAGAGGGATAGGAATAAGGGTGGGGGAGGAGAAAGGAAGAGAAGAGGAAATTAAATAAAGAACTTGGAGTTGAAAAGTAAGGGTTTTTCCCCCTTGTCATGCAAAATACATGTCTAGTTGACTAACTACGCTCCCGCTAGGCTTGTGAAACCACAGGGCGGCCAAGCTACTGTAATACCAGCAACTTTGTGGCTCCGCTGTGTTTTGTTTTCAAGCTTGCTGGGGCAATTTTGCACCAGTTTAAGGACAGGGGCTGGCATATTAATCTAACACGATAAAACCCCATGCTTACAGAGCACTAAATCTGTGTATATTTGACAGTCACAGTAGAGCGCTTTTCTGTTTACGGTAAAGTGCTTTCTTGTTTATTTGGGAACGCTGTCATTGGGTACCTGCCAGCCTTCTAGCTGCTAGACTTCATTTTGTGACGGATGAGATCAAACAACCTGAAATAAGATCTACACTCCATGCAAATGGTCAGCACTGCCGGTTTGAGAGACTGCTTGTCATTCAGAGGTTCCCCTATTCTTATTGGAGGGAGTTACGGACTTCACATATGAGATCAGTCATAGGGAGCCTTTGGGAAGTCCAGCTCTTGTTGTACTACAACCAGAACTTCTATTTTTCTAGAAAATGAGGTGCAGTATCTCACCAATAATGCCTCCCTTGTTCTCTTATAATGGCAACAGCGCTCATCTGAGTTCCAGTTGGGGGGAAAAGCTCTGGTCCCATCAGCCTCAGCAAGCCTGGCCAATGGACAGAGGCAATGGAAGCTGTAGTTCCAGGACTACCACTCCCATCATCCATAGCTTGCAGGACTAGTCATCAGGGATGATGGGAATTGTAGCCCGAAAAGAGATGGAGACCCAAGTTTGGGAAACACTGGGCTAGAAAAAGATTTGACTGAACTGTGCTGTGATAATATAAAGGGATGTGTTAAGTGAAATCAAGCACTTGAGAGTGGGCAGAAGTGTAGTCTAGGCAGAATATAAATCAGGTGCGGTAGAGCTCAATATATCCTTCCGTGGCTGTGTGAACGTCTGAATCACCAAGGGTGTTGTTACTAAAGGAGGGCGCTATAAAGTTCTGTAGGGTTTTTAAACAGCTACAAATCCCAGTTGACCCCTCCAGCTCTTAAAAGAACTCAGAGTATTTAGAGCCCTTTTGATGTATAAATGTAGGCCCTGACGCATAATTGGAGACCTTGATCAACATTTGCAGTTGGGTATAATGCAAAAGCGCTTTGAAAGGTGGGTGGGTGTGTATGCATATGATAATGAGTTAAATGAGTTATGCATAAAGGCCTTTTTGCAAATGATCATCCCTGATCCCCAGCAGTGCAGTACTGCACTGTAAGCGACTCCAAACCATGCCTTTGTAGCACTATGTCTGGCAAGATCATTACAACATGGGAAGTCCTGAGAAGTGGGGCACAGACAGCCTGTTTTTTGTGCCATTTTTCCTTCTTTTAAACTATTACGCTCAGATAACTGGTGCAGAGCCATTGCATCATCCCTTACTGGACGAGGGTGGATCACAACCATGGTCAGAAGAAAAGGGTTTAACTCTTTCCTCTCATACTGTTTTCCCAATGAGAATACCTTGAAATGAAAATCAGGTGCCATTGGAAATCCCACCATCCCCTCTTCTCAGTGGCTACTTGGCACAAGGAGGCAGCTGACCATGTCATAGTATACCTGAAGGAGCGTCTCCACCCCCATCATTCTGCCCGGACACTGAGGTCCAGCACTGAGGGCCTTCTGGCGGTTCTCTCACTGTGAGAAGTGAAGCTACAGGGAACCAGGCAGAGGGCCTTCTCGGTAGTGGTGCCTGTGCCGTGGAATGCCCTCCCATCAGATGTCAAAGAAATAAACAGCTATCTGACTTTTAGAAGACATCTGAAGGCAGCCCTGTTTAGGGAATTTTTTAACGTTTGATGTTTCACCATATTTTTCATATTCTGTTGGGAGCCGCCCAGAGTGGCTGGAGAAACCCAGTCAGATGGGCAGGGTATAAATATTAAATTATTTTATTGTTATTATTATTCTTATTGGCTCATACATGGCTTGTTCACAGGCTATGAGACCAGGGTTTATTTGCCCCAATAACAGGCCTTTGACCAGAACAGAATTTTCATGGGTGTGTGTCTCAAGTGTATGATGGGTTAGGAGAAAGAAAAGCAAATATCTGCTTTATATTGCTATGAGAAGATCCTGATACAATAGTTAAAGCCTGGAAAAGGACAGGCTTGTAAAAATATATCTGCCAACCATATGATGTGCCTGCAAATGCAGATCATGTTTAGATCATGCAGGGTTGGGTCTTTGTTTTTTTTAACATCTTGGTTCTTAATAAACATTCTTTACCATTTTTTTCTTTTTTACTATTTCCCCCTCTCTATCAAACTTCAACGTGTGAATGCATGGGGTTCACAAACAGGCCTATCACCACCTCTGCCTTTGCATATATATTCAGTTACTTGGATTTATACGGATCCTAACTTTGCATTCGTGCACAAAGTGACCGTGGCAATGAAAGCCAAGCCAAGCCAACTTTGCGATTTGAAACCAGCATCAGGAGCTAATAGTGAGTAAGTGATGATCCCAATGTAATCATGGCAACCACACAGTATTCTGGGATCTCTGCATAGGTAGAAGGAGGAAACTTGGGTGCAGATGGAGGTTCAAGCACACAATTCACTGCAGCAGCCTCCCATTCTGTACCTAAGTCTCTTGGGATCAATCCCAGAAAACAGCTGCTTATTCTTCAACAGCTGCACTGATAGATAGAGTCCGCCAGGTGGCGTACGGAAATTAATCACCACTCTCTGTAGCATTGGACCGTTATTTAACTTTGTTTTTTAAAATGTCTGCAATACATTAAAACACTGTCTTGATCTCTACCACCCCTCTCTCTACAGGCATGTTTTAAAATAAAAAATAATATTTTTGTGTGTGCCTATGCTTTCTTTTTGCTGCAAAGCACAATTATGACATGGAACCTCGAATAAAACCTTAGTGCTTTTCCCGCTGCTTAAAGTCAATTTGCCAGGCCTGCGTATTTGGCAAGGAAGCACTTTATGCAACTGAAAATTAAATAAATAATAATAATACGAGGGTGGGATGGGGTTGCTGTTTTATGTTTGTTATTATGGTATGTATTTTGTGTGTGTTTTATATTGTAAACCGCTAAGGGATCTTTGGACGAAGGGCAGGTTGGAAATTCAATTAATTAAAACTAATAATGAAGAGTAATTTTATTATTTGTACCTTCCCCTTCCCCCATCTGACTGGGTTGCTCCAATCACCCTGGGTGGCTTCCAGCATATATGAAAACATAATAAAACATTAAACATTAAAAACTTCCCTATGCCTTCAGATGTCTTCTAAAGGTTGCTCATCTCCTTGGCATCTGATGGGAGGTCATTCCACAGGGTGGGTGCCACTACCGAGAAGGCCCTCTGCCTGGTTCCCTGTAGCTTCACTTCCTGCAGTGAGGGAACTGCCAGAACACCCTCGGAGCTAGATCTCAGTGCCTGGACACAACCACAACAATAATGTTGGTTGGAGCGTTTGCCAATCAAAGACTACATTTGAATACAATTCGTGTTTTGCACATACCCGGTGTAATCTGCTTCAAGGAGTCTTTTAGCTCAATCCGATGTTCATTTGCTCAAAAGTAGTTTCCAGGACTGACACGGCAGGATTTGTGTTCATAGAATTACAGCCTTAGAAAGAAGACAGAATAAAGGAAGGTTTTTTCCTGAAATATTTTCCCCTCCTCCCCACTGCTGCTGCTGCTGCCACACTCTGATGAGACTGTCCACATCCAAAGCATCATCAGAAACCAAACCCATGCCTAGAAAGGCCATATGATCAAATCATCTATTCCACGGTATTATTCTCCCTTTTGGAGCTAACTCAAAAGCATGTCTTTTAAAACCAGCATCATTAGCTAGCTTTCCCGAGCACACCCACTTAACTTTAAAGTTGACAAGACTCATTCTTTCCCTTTTCAACTGGTCGCCAGCTGTCGTGAATTTCATTCCTCCCCTTGGCACTGAGCTCCGTAAGTACCCCTTCCAGCTATATTAGTTTCTGAATGATGTGAAATGAAATAGGGCAAGCTGCAAAAAAACAGGGAGAGAGTTTTGAGCCAGAGGGTGCTGCTCATCAGGTCACACATCTCCCAGGTTAAATCTACCCCTTTGTTTTAATAAACTTGAAAGCACGAAATCACTTTGACTCGTATCATTGCTGGGTTTTACAGATCGCTCTTTCAAATCTGTAAGTTCACGATGTCTTGACCAAAACGAACGCTTTCCCCTTCTAACAAAATACAACACAAAGTGTGTGTGCAGGGAGAATCTATTTTGAAATCAGACCTAGGCCCTACCAAGCACATGACAGTGGATTGTAGCATAAGGTTAAAAGGTAAAGGGACCCCTGACCATTAGGTCCAGTCGTGACCGACTCTGGGGTTGCGGCGCTCATCTCGCTTTATTGGCCAAGGAAGCCGGCGTACAGCTTCCGGGTCACGTGGCCAGCATGACTAAGCCACTTCTGGCGAACCAGAGCAGCACACGGAAATGCCATTTACCTTCCTGCCGGAGTGGTACCTATTTATCTACTTGCATTTTGACGTGCTTTCAAACTGCTAGGTGGGCAGGAGAGCATAAGGTTACCAGATTTTTTTTCAGTGAATCCGGGGACACTTTTCAACTGAAGTAGGAATGATAGGATTTTGTCAGGGGACTGATGTGTAAATCTGGGGACTGTCCCTGGGAAACTGGGACGTCTGGTAACCTTATTGTAGCATGTTGTTTTAAATCTCTCTCTCTCTCTCTCTCTCTCTCTCTCTCTCTCTCTCTCTCTCCCACGAATTAAGCAAGCAAAATGATTTGGAGTTTTAGAACAATTAGCAGATTTCATAAATGCAACTCCAGAGATAGGAAATGTGACAGGACGAAAGCTGAGCACTTAAAACTGCCACATGAAAATGCAGAGTTAGCCCGGGAGATTAAAACCAGGCCCTGACTTGCCAGCTCCTGTTATTTGTTAGCTCTCCTTGAAATGACTTATAAAACCTAGAGACCTAAGCAGATTCTCTTGGGAATATATATAACTGTAGAGGTAGATATGGGCAAAAGAAGTTATATTGAACCTTAGAAATGATTGCTTGATTTGACCAATATTTATTGCTCTGGTAATGTACAGAAACAGTAAAATGGCAAAGCACAACTTGCCATCTGTGCTGCATTATGCCCTACAGAACAACTATTTTTCATTCGAAATGGTAGTAGCCCTGAAGGCCTTCTTGCTTGGATATTGTACAGCACCACACAGGAGATGATGTAGTGTAAACACGGCAACTATAAATCTAGCTCTTACGCTCCTGAAAGCCAGAATGATCCAGCTCTCATTTCCCACCAATCTTGCCTTCTGTTGTGGATGGTAGGTCAGGCATTTTGTCTGTTTCTTTCAAAGGGAAAGCAAGTATTGTTCTGTCTGACGTTCAGGTGAAGAATCCAGCACAGGAAATCATGCACAAAAACCATTGTAATACACTTTATATCCAATTCCAGACCCTCCAAGTATTCCTGTTTTTCCAGGGACAGTCCCGGATTTACAAAATTTTAAGATTAGATCCCAGAATGTCCTGCTTTTCCTTACGACGTCCCTATTTTCATCAGAGAAATGTTGGAGGGTAGGGAGTTATGTGACCCCAGAACCAAGGAGATAAGTAACTATACAACCTTTAGAAGACATCTGAAGGCAGCCCTGTATATGAAAGTTCTATAATGCTTAGTGTTTTATTACGTTTTTATATATGTTGGAAGCTGCCCAGAATGGTTGGGGCAACCCAGTCAGATGGACAGGATAGAAATTAAAATAAATAAAAAAAATTATTGTTATGGAATAGGGCATCTCTATTTTCTTTCACGTGCATTTATTGCCTAACTGGCCCATTTTGGATTGAAGAGATTCCCGGTTATCCAGATCAGTTTTCAGGGTGATTTTTAAAAATGCAAGGGCTTGACTGTCACATCTGTGGACAGGTGGATTGCTTCCTCATGCCCTCATTGTCTTGCCTTGTGCTACCTTTGTTAATCCAAATACAAACATACCCCACGTTTGCATCTCGATTCAAAACACAACTTGCGCCATCTGTCTCCATAGTGAGCTGTGTATAATGTGGTTGCACGCACTCCATGCATTTAAAGCACATTCTCCCCACTCCTGAATCCTGAGAGCTGTAGTTTACGTCTCTCAGAGCTACAATTCCCAGCAGCCTTAAGAAATGACAGTGTGCTTTCCTGCTCGCTGCTGGAAATGGAAATGTGTTGCAAAGCTATCCTATCCCCGTGGTCTTTATGTAGAAGCTGTTAAGTGTTTTGACTAAACTTGGCTGAGGACTCACATCTTCAGTTTTCTGCTCACTGTGCTGCTCTGAATGTGGGATTTATAATTTTGCATTTGATATAGTTGTTGTTAGAACGTTGCAGCCTTGCTAGAACATTTAGTAACATTGTATTTGTGATGGTTTAAGATAATTGTAAACTGTTTGGAGGTTTTAAATGTTTCTAGCAAAGTGGGATAGATATGTTCTAAATAAATAAATACAAGTCCTCTTCCACACAATACAGAAAAATATGAAGATAAAGGTTGCACACACACTGTACATTTAAAAAACACATTACTAGGACCCTCGGACCTACAGGACCGCCTCTCCTGATATGCCCCGCAGAGGACCTTAAGGTCCACAAATAACAACACTTTGGAGGTCCCAAGCTGCAAGGTGGTTAGATTGGTCTCAACTAGGGCCAGGGCCTTTTCAGTACTGGTCCCGACTTGATGGAATGCTCTGTCACAAGACACTAGGGCCCTGAGGGACTTGACATCTTTCCACACAGCCTGTAAGACAGAGCTGTTCCACCTGGCCTTTGGTTTGGACTCAGTCTGACCCTTATGTTTCCCTCCCCTTATGGTTTTGATTTATGGGCTACTATTAAAATGAGGCTGCATTTTAAATTGTATTTTAACCCATATTTTAATAAACTGGTTCCCCCCCCCCATTATGTTTTATTGTAATTTTATTGGTGTTAGCCGCCCTGAGCCCAGCTCTGACTGGGGAGGGTGGGGTATAAATAAAATTTTATTATTATTATTATTACTTCTCCCATAAATTCTGGGAAACAGTAGTTTGCCCTTCACAAAGCTACAGTTCCTAGCACCCTTAAACTGCACCCCCCAAAATTCTTCAGTGGGGTAGGAGACAACAACTTTAAATGTGCTGTGTGTACTCATCCCAAAACAGTTTGTTGACCATCCAAAGACATTCATTCTCCCCCCGCCCCCATAGAATGGAGGTTCTTCAAAAGTTGGGATCAGTGAGCCATACATGGTTCACATTGAGTCACTCTGTAAATAAGGCAAGAAAAATCAGGAAATGGTTCAGCTCATTTCTGAGCCAATCCGAATTTTGCACCTCCCCTTATCTGACAGAGATTGATTGCAAAGCCCTGGAAGCTCAGAGCCCGAAGGAATACAGCGGTACCTCGGGTTAAGAACTTAATTCGTTCTGGAGGTCTGTTCTTAACCTGAAACTGTTCTTAACCTGAGGTACCACTTTAGCTAATGGGGCCTCCTGCTGCCGCTGTGCCGCCGGAGCACGATTTCTGTTCTCATTCTGAAGCAAAGTTATTAACCCGAGGTACTGTTTCTGGGTTAGCGGAGTCTGTAACCTGAAGCATCTGTAACCTGAAGCGTCTGTAACCCGAGGTACCACTGTATTTCTCAGCATCTCGACTCAGCAGTAGCCTGAAATGTTAATGCCATGAACAATGTTACTACCTCATCAAAGAGTCTTAGACTACTGGTAGAATTCTAGACAGTACCACTTATGGAAAGTGCCATAAGCCTGAGTGTTTCTCACCCTTGCAAAAGAAGAGAGCTCCCTGTTTGTAATTTAAGAGCAACAACAATGCTTCAGGGATGGGACTAGCCTAACCCTTTCACTCCAATGTTCTAGCTGACCACACGGGGGAAGAACATTAAAAAATATATATGACTGTCGCCCAAGAGATGCAAATAATAATAATAAATAGTAACTGCAATGCTAAAGAAGTAAAAATGGAAGGCAGATCACTGGATTCCAGCTCTGCCTCCCTATGCAGCGCAATCTTATGTGTATTTGCAGGCCCCTCTGCATTCAAAGCGACTGACTCCCAAGCAAGGATGCATTGGATTGCCTTAATTGCTAAGCAGATTGCTCTGAATTTCCATGAATCTTCCTTCCTGCCTGGCTATTGGCTTTAAGAATCTGGCAGGGAGAGTCTTAAAAATCTGCATATTTATGGATGCAATTAAGTAGCTTTTGGCATCATGTGATCAATGTGAAGTGGCTCGGAATCAGCGAGACTTCCTTTTCCACCACAGCATAAATGTATACGCCAGATAACTTGGAAGACATTAACGTGGCAATAATCACCCTTGTCCAAATGTGCCGCTTTGATCCAAACAATAAGGGAAAATATAATAAAATGCCTTTGCGCTCCTGTGAAAATGTTGTATTGCCTCGTAAATGAGTGTGCTCTAAATTTCACTCCTAAATCCATAATTCAGGGAGCGCATTGCTCCGTGGCTCAGGGAGTTATTAATTTAAATTAAACACAATAATTATGAACCAATGGGTGATTTATTACTTTCCATTATTAGCGAGAGAAAAATGAGCAATAGAATCATAGTATACATATTTCACCTTCACAAAGCGTGTGAATTCTATCTTCCTTTAAACCTGACTTGAGTTACTTAACATTCAGTGGGGTTTCGTGGAGTTCAGCCGGTGTATTGACTTAATAGCCCAACATGCTGCCATATGGATAACCTTCCCTTTCCGAAGCAGATGGAGAGCAAGCACGTCACAGACAAAATGTGCTTGGTCTCTGGAGGAAGGATTGTGGCTGCTTTGTTCTCTGGGCTGCTGTGTTTTGCCAGGCCTTCTGCTCAGGTTGGATGTCTTTGGGGTACCTGTTTAATGCATCAGCATCTCTTGTGAGCGAACCTGCAAAAGCCAGATAAAAACCAAGCTCCGCAATGGCCAAGCACTACAATGGAATAATATTCAGGCTACTGAGAATTTTACTAGTCATTTGTAATGGAACCATGGGCAAATATCACTGCATCTTTAAACAAAACCAAGTATCGAGTCTGTGCCATAGTAAAGGAGACTATGGGGTTGAGGCACTCATCTTGCTTTCAGGCATTTGTCCACAGACAGCTTTCCGGGTCATGTGGCCAGCATGACTAAACTGCTTCTGCCACAACAAAACACCGTGACGGAAACCAGACTGCACAGAAACACTGTTTACCTTCCCACCGCAGCGGTACCTATTTATCTACTTGCACTGGTGTGCTTTCAAACTGTTATTGTGTGTCCACCTAGTTCATTGTGTTGCCCAAAGCCACGCAAGCTGAACAAAGACCCCTCGTGACAACATGGTTCAAATTAGGCCACGGCTTGTTTTTTTAAAAAAATTATTCAAGTTACAATACAGTTACAACACAATGCATTTTCAATCAATATATTCCCTCCACAGCTTTGTTGATTACAAATACATGGGGTTTGGCAAAGTCCTTGGGTTACAACAGGTATCAACCAGCCCGACTGCTGGATGATTAACCCAGGGGTCAAACCAATACTGAAGAGACCCTGTGACATACAGTGGTACCTCAGGTTACAGACGCTTCAGGTTACATACGCTTCAGGTTACAGACTCCACTAACCCAGAAATAGTGCTTCAGGTTAAGAACTTTGGTTCAGGATGAGAACAGAAATCGTGCTCCAGCGGTGTGGCAGGAGCTGGAGGCCCCATTAACTAAAGTGGTGCTTCAGGTTAAGAACAGTTTCAGGTTAAGTACGGACCTCTGGAACGAATTAAGTACTTAACCTGAGGTATATCAAATAGGCACCACCTCTCAGGCATTCCCATCTTGAAGAATACTATGGCCATAGAACACTGCCTGTACAGACAGAAGCACCTCTTCCCGGATCCCTTTAATGGGATATGCCTATTCTGATGAAGGGGCAGCTTGAGACTTACAACCGTCCTCTGACCATGATTAGGTTTGACCCAATGCTTTACCCTCCTTACCCATGATGATTGCTACGAGAAAGCTCTCTCTCTCTCTCTCTCTCTCTCTCTCTCTCTCTCTCTCTCACACACACACACACACACACACATACCAGGTTACACAATATACCTTTCAGGAAAAAAATATTATCCAGCCCTTAATACAGCAGCTAACTTACTCCATAGCAAGGTCAACTTACCACATGCAACCTCCAAGAGTGGGTAGAAACAAGCACAACCTTAGGGAGGGAGATTCAAACAGCTATTGTTGTTCTCAGGTGCGAGGCAGGCCTGTTTTTATCCCCAGTGAACGGACCCAAGTGGTGTCCTCTGTGGACTCAATCAGGCCCACTCCCACCCCTGGCCCGCCTGCCATTGGTCCAATCTGGCAAGCGGGCTCACTCCAAACTAACCAACCAGAGAGAGAGGCGGGCAGGCCCTTTCCTGCAAAGCAGCCCACTGCTTGAGGTGAGCGGAATTCCAGGAGTGGTTGTGGGGGCACCAGACACCATGCCTCCCAGTCGCAGAGTCACTGCCATTTTACTAATAATAATAATAATAATAATAATAATAATAATAATAATAATTTATTACTTATACCCCGCCCATCTGGCTGGGTTTCCCCAGACACTCTGGGAGACTTCCAACAGAATAATAAAAACACAATAAAGCATCAAACATTAAAAACTTCCCTTCGGGTGTCTTCCAAAAGTCAGATAGTTGTTTATTTCCTTGACATCTGATGGGAGGGCATTCCACAGGGCAGGTGCCACCACCTGGTTCCTTGTAACCTCACTTCTCACAGTGAGGGAACCGCCAGAAGGCCCTTGGAGCTGGACCTCAGTGCCCGGGCAGAATGATGGGGGTGGAGACGCTCCTTCAGGTATACTGGAGGTATACTTACCAAGAGAGGGAGGAATGAGGCAGCGGGGAAGGGGCCACTATGTGCGTTCAACAGCAGGAGCACCACACTGGCATCCATGATGCACCTGCACAGTGCCAATCTCCTTGCCCCGATGCCCCTGCCCTCCTGGCAAGCAGTGGTGATCCCACTGCCAGGAGCCACGGGTGGGGAAAGTGGGCTGTTGTGTTCCAACTTGGCCACTGTGAGTACAGGGTGCTGGACTAGATGGGCCATTGGCCTGATCCAGCAGCGCACTTCTTATGTGTGGCACCGTCCCCATCTCACCTACCGCTTCAGCTTCCTTCATTTTTAAATGCTTGCTTTCAGTTGCCTTCAGGATAACATGGCTCAGCCCTGTTTAAGCACAGTGAGGGCCAAGCCCTGAGAAGAACAATAATGGATTTGCTCAGTGCTATTTTTCTAGAAAAAGATGTGCCAAAACTCACCAAGGGAGACCAGTCCCTTGTTCTCTTAGCTATACAGCTGCAAATATAACTGTTTAAGTGTGTTTTAAGTGCATTATACAAATGTGACACTAGATGGCGATGGTAAGCTATGGCAAATTCTATATATTTTTCAAAACGTTTTTAAAAAAGCATTTTGTATACGTGTCTAAATTCCGCCTTAGAATAGCAATGGCATCCACCCAAGAGGTGCCAGAACTGAGTTCCAGCGAGTTCTGGCTGGAAAAACAGCCCTAGATTTGTCCCACAAATCCCCCCTCCCCCCAAAAGAAACCCCCAACTCCACAGGTTTTGATATCTGCCAAATATGCAGTGCCCAATCTTTGGCATTGATGGGGCATTATCTGACTTCATCTCATAGTATTTGGATTACTACAACATGTTCTAAAGGGGTCTTCTTTGCAATGTGGTTTGGAAATGGCAATCAGTTCAAAATCTTTCCACTAGGCAGCTAACCGGGACCAGAAATCACAAATCAGCATTCTCTGCAAATATGCAGATTTTTTTTTTCTTTCACAGAACAGAATTAAGTCATGGAGCTCTGGGGGGGGGGGGAGGGATGTATATTTGCAGAGAAAGCCGGTTTGTTACATTATCCAGAATTAAACATACCCTTCACTTCGTACAAATTAGCTTCCGTTTAAACGTGGGTCTACTTGTGTTGTCTGGGTTGCATCTTATCAGCACATTTGTTGTGATAGTCAAGCGAACCAGGTTGACTGAAATTAACCCCTGCATGCCTATTTTTTAGCGCTAGCTTTCGGTTGCTCTTTTAGTGACATACGGCAGCAGAGCCTAATGCAGAGAGGTGTCTGAGTATGTGTTAGCTCATTTTAAATATGCACATGCAATTTTTAAAAACACACACACAAGTGATGAATGCACAGAGATGACTTAAATGTTGGGGAATTTCAGCTGGGCATCTGTTGGAGTTGAAAACACCTCCTACTTTACAGAAGCCCTCAAAGTATTAAAACGCTCTTTCCTGTCTGACAATCAACTGCTTGCTTAGGCTCACAGAACAGTAAGCATCTTCTTTTAAAGTCAATTTGCAAATTTCCACAGTCCTGAAATTAAAACAGAACCGACAATATTAGAATTCGCAATAAAATGAAATGGAGCCCTTTGAAACGGGACGTGTGCGTGTGGAGTGGGGAATCATGTGATTGCAATGGAAAATAAAACCCCAAGCTCTTGTGAAGTATGCAATTTGTACAGGGAGTACATATTAGGGGCAACTGGTTTCAGATCAGGAAAGATCAGGAAAAAATGAAAAGAAAAGAACCATGCAACGAAATGGAGCAATCTGCAGTGAAGCCACAGAAATGAGAGGGAGGAAACAAAATGCAGGTATCTCTGTTCTTTGTTGTAACCAACTCATGGACAAAGAGGAGGAAATGAGTCCAATTTAGCTTAGAACATCTCATTTAACCATGAGGACAAATTAGGGTGTCCATGTCTCCTGCTTTACAGAGGACAGTCCTCTATCTGAAAGGCTCCCAGGTGACAGTCCTATGATTTCGTTTTCCCTTTGCATTCTTCATTTCTTTCTGCATCCCTTTCTGTCTCACTCATTCTTCCATCGACTCCACAGCTTTAAAAAAGTATTGAGATGCCTGCACACTTCTGTTGCTGCCCAAGAGTTGGGAATTCCCTGGACTCCTAGTTAGTTTTAAGAGAGGAGCAATGAAATTGGGCAGCTGGCTCTGAACCAAATGCATATTTAAATAATGTGCCGGAAAATTACAGCACAGTCAGAAACCACTACATCTGCAGTTTTATATCGAGCCACAATCTTCCAGAGGTCCCGATTACCATCCTGGGTTCAGTGTTTTACAGGAACTGTGATAGGTTATACTTACAGTGAGCTTCAAATGACCTAGAAAATGAAAGTAAAAGAATCCAATTCATTACGAGATTAACTACTTCAGTGACAATTTAGCCTCATCTAATGAGCTAAGTTGTAAAAGCATCTTTAATAAAATTGCCCAATGCTTCTGATTAAAAGGATCTCGCTATATATGAAACAGCACTCTTATATATAGCGCTGTTTCCCGTGAATGGGGACAGGATCAGAAGAAGCACAAGGTGATGGGCTTTCTGGCTCCTGCCATTTCCTCTTGGCTGCACGGCTGATTGCTTCCCTATGTTAAAAACATGAACAAACCAAACTAGTCTGTCAGGGTGAAGGTTTCTAGCCTTCGTCTTAACATGCCAGTTTTCCAGGTGCAGGGAGTTTGTTTTTTAAAGTTCTCCATATGGAATCTGAATAGTATAGCTTAGGAATTTATGTACAACTAGGTGTCATCCCTGAGGGGGGGGGTGACAATACGGCAAACCACTGGGGTGGCATGAATAAAGTTAGAGGTGGGGAGGTGCATTTCTTTCTCACCCAACCTCTCCTTCCTGTGAGGCCCCTCCTTCTTCCCACCCTCTGAAGCCACATCAAAAGGGAGATAAAAAAAATTGGTGAAATTTGCAAGGGTGGGATGCAGGATTTTTGATGGGATTAGCTTACTTTTGAGGTGGCCAAGAGGTGTTTGTGAGCATCCTTTCCTTCCTCCTACATATAATTTCACTGGTGGTCTTCACGCTGTAATGTTTCCAGGTGCCCACATTTAAACCAAGCCCAAGAGAAGAAATCATGTGGTCCACCTGTCCAACCTGGCCAGCAGGGATGAAGGGAGATAGTCATGAATCCAGTGGTCCATCAGCTGATAGATGGGGGTTCAGTTCATTGCAGGAATCCACTGAACCCACCAAACCCATTCATCAAGGTAACACCACCTGATTGACAGGTGGAAGTAATTTACCAAAAATGTCCTCATAGGCCAACCCTATCTGGAGGTGCCAGGGATTGAATTTAGGACCTTCTGCTTGGAAGGCAGAAGCTCTGCCACTGAGCTATTCCACTCCCCAAATGAGTGCTAGCATACATGAATGAATTGTCACAGGCATAACACCACAGACAAACACAAGAACCTCAAACGCGATTGTAATGGCTTTAGGGGTTGCTTGTGCGCAAGTTGCCGCCGCTCTGGGCTAGGTTGGCTGGTTAAACCATTTCTCGCTGGACAGCCATCCACTCCGTGGCTGTTCAGTTGCTGGCAGAATCCGTTAGTGGGTGTTTCTTAAACCTTTTCCAACATAAAAGTTGTTTGACGCCCAGTCTCCTCCTACTCTCCCTGCGCGGAAGTCTTCTGCGCAGGGAGGGCGTGGGTAGCGGAGGACCTGTGCTCTCCCCGCTGGTGTCCAGTGAAGAGTCCCGGAGCCTGCTCTCTGCTTCCCCCATTGGCCCCCCTCTATCCCTGGTGTTGCGCTGATTTTCTTCCCCAACAGGAGACCTGCCTCTCTCCCTGCTTGGCCCCTCTCCAGCATCGCTGTGGAGCCTCGCCTCCTCCTCTCGTTCCGATGGCAGTTCCCTGACAGCGATATTTGCAAATCCTCCTGCCGATTACATGTTCAGTAATCAATGATGAGTGAACCAGCTTCAAGACACCATCCTTCCATGTACTTGTTGGAATGTGTTTACAAAGACAGAAAATGTTAGTTTGCAGTGGGAAAGCAAAAGATATGGCAGCATCTTGACATGAGCCAACAGTGTGACGCGGCAGCTAAAAAAGCCAATGCAATTCTGGGCTGCATCAATAGGAGTATAGCATCTAGATCAAGGGAAGTAATAGTGCCACTGTATTCTGCTCTGGTCAGACCTCACCTGGAGTATTGTGTCCAGTTCTGGGCACCACAGTTCAAGAAGGACACTGACAAACTGGAACGTGTCCAGAGGAAGGCAACCAAAATGGTCAAAGGCCTGGAAATGATGCCTTATGAGGAACAGCTAAGGGAGCTGGGCATGTTTAGCCTTGAGAAGAGGAGGTTAAGGGGTGATATGATAGCCATGTTCAAATATATAAAAGGATGTCACATAGAAGAGGGAGAAAAGTTGTTTTCTGCTGCTCCAGAGAAGCGGACACGGAGCAATGGATCCAAACTACAAGAAAGAAGATTCCACCTAAACATTAGGAAGAACTTCCTGACAGTAAGAGCTGTTCGACAGTGGAATTTGCTGCCAAGGAGTGTGGTGGAGTCTCCTTCTTTGGAGGTCTTTAAGCAGAGGCTTGACAACCATATGTCAGGAGTGCTCTGATGGTGTTTCCTGCTTGGCAGGGGGTTGGACGTGATGGCCCTTGTGGTCTCTTCCAACTCTATGATTCTATGATTCTATGATTCTATCTCTGAAGAATAAATAAAGATGCAGTACTCTGATTACATTACTTGGCATCTCCAGTCTGCCTCATCAGCAAAGACTAATGAAAACACAGTATGGTGGCTTCTTTAGGATGTCTCTGCCATTTTGTGATTTAATTGGCTCCACTGGGCTACTTGACTATTTCCCTTCAAAGGTAAGAAGATCCCCTACTTTCTACCAAATACTGATGGGGGCATTAATTGGCATTGCTTTGCAAGCAAGTAAAGTCGTTCCCCAGCCACACCAATATACAAAACATTGAAAAGTGTCAAATAAAGAAAGGAAATGAAAAAGGCTGGAGAAAAATGTTGGGAAGGGTGTTTTGTTTTGTTTTAAAATTAAATTGTCTATAGTTCTGCACTAAGATTTAAGTATTTCATGAGCACATACAGTGGTACTTCGAGTTACATATGGTTCAGGTTACATACGCTTCAGGTTACAGACTCCACTAACCCAGAAATAGTACCTCAGGTTAAGAACTCTGCTTCAGGATGAGAACAGAAATTGTGCTCCGGTGGCGTGGCAGCAGCGGCAGGCCCCATTAGCTAAAGTGGTGCTTCAGGTTAAGAACAGTTTCAGGTTAAGAAGAGACCTCCAGAACGAATTAAGTAGTTAACCCGAGGTACCACTGTATTTTGGAATGCATTCTTTTCTCCAGACCTTTTAAAAAAATTGAGAGGGGAACCCCAAAGATATTGAGAGCATATTTTAGGCACTGAAAATGGCAAGAAAACAAAGGTCTTTCTGTTAAGTATCATTTCAACTGCCTTTCCTCTATAAAAATGCTTTCTTTCATCTTAAAAGACCAGCAAGTGATGGAACAATGCCCTGCAATTGAAAGAAACTGGTGGTTCTGATGTCTACCACACAGGGCATCAGCTGTTAAAATTCGGCATCAAAGGAATCTTTAGATGTAAGTATTTAATGCTGCTGTAATGTAATGAAATAAAGAGGGGGGGGAGAAACTTATCTCCTTTTTGATTTTCCAGCTGCGCAAAATTTATCAAAGTTTTCTTGTTCATTTGAACAAGAAAAGAAAAAGGAAATTAAGCTTTCTTGACAAAAAAAAGGCAAAAAAAAAAATCTTCCATCAGAATAGTTAGGATAGCTTGGCGTATCTCCTGTCATCCCAGACTCTCCAGTTTGGGGGCCGTAGCAAAAGCAACCACCTGAAATCAGTTGGATGGATCAACAAGGTCCCAACCTTGGGAGAGGAGATGATGTTCTGTTATCTCGCTGTTTCAATGGGAAGGGGATCTATACGTCCCTCTGCTAGAAAAGCCCTTTGTCTGAGGGCATCATCTGCTAGAAGGGCTACCTGGTCCAAGTCTGGTTTAAAGATAAAGAACCATCAGAGAGAAAACGGGCCTTTAACAACAACAACAATTTATTTATACCCCAGCCACTTTGGGTGGCTCCCAATAGAATACTAAAAACACAATAAAAGTTCAAACATTTAAAAACTTCCCTAAACAGGGCTGCCTTCAGATGTCTTCTAAAAGTCAGATAGTTGTTTATTTCCTTGACATATGAAGGGAGGGCGTTCCACAGGGCGGGCACCACCACCAAGAAGGCCCTCTGCCTAGTTCCCTGTAACCTCACTTCCTGCAGTGAGGGAACCGCCAGAAGGCCCTCGGCGCTGGACCTCAGTGTCCGGGCTGAACGATGGGGGTAGAGACGCTCCTTTAAGTTGGTCCATCAACAGTTAACAGCACCTGGTCAGCCTTCCCTGCTATGAGATATATCTTGTTTCTGTTTAAATTACAGGCGAGTTCTTCACACCAGCCGTTTCTGTGATAAAGCTAGACAAACATATGCTTGAGCCGATTTCAAAGAGGTGACAAGGTATTATTTTAGGGGTAATTAATCAAATACAAACAAGTTACTGGATCTGGATGGCATATACTTTAAAGAAACAGTTACTCTTTCAATAAAAACATGTAACTTGTCAATAAAGGTGGTCTTCCTGCCAGAGGATTGGAAAGAAGGCAATGTAACATTGCGGGAGGCAGAGCCAGTAAATGATAGACTCCATTCACCGAACTGGGAAAACTGATTATGGAAGCTAAAATTAGAAGCCAGAAACAACATGGCGTCCACCACACAACTCCTCTGTTTGACCCCAGTTGTTCTCAACTCAAGGAAGGGTGCTTTTAAACTGCAAATTAGAAAGCTCCCACAGTGTTTAGAGAACCACAAGGAGAGAGCTGGTTCCTGGAGGTCACAGTCTGAGGCTGATAGCCAACTTCACCGCGACTTTTTATTATTATCAAGATACCCACTTATATCTTCTTAAATGCAGTGCCAAAGGAAATGCACTTCTAACAGCAAGTTATAGTAATGAATCTACATCTTCTGTGACTCACTTTGAAGTCACCTCACAACTTGTGATTCAGTTTTATTCCATGCTGATAAGTTATAGAAAACACTTTCTGCTTTATCTGTAGTATATTACGGCACTCTCTGAGGTAAGACTGGCTGTACTTGTCTTAATTTTTGCATTTTCAGGGTCTTTAGGCTTTCAGCTACACCATTAGCAATATGTCAATACAGAAGGGGTGTTTTTTTTTAAAAAAAATGAATTATTGCAAAAAGCTATATAACCACAGGTGATAAAGAGTAATGGAATAATACATCCATAGTAAATCATTTGGCTCAAATCACATGCCATATATTAAGCCATACTATAATCATAAATTTAAAGAGTGATAATTTTTAATTTTAGGATGTAAAGTTAGCAACAACAATCCCCTTTGTTTTACATTTTATATGTTTTGTTTTTTTTTTTTTTTAAATAATATTTATTGAAGTTTCCAAAATACAGAAAGAGAAGAAAAGAAATTATGAAGATACATTCAGAACCTTATTTTCAAACATCCACTTTCTGGGACTCCCCCCTTCCCCCACCCCTACCGTATTCCCCTTTCATATTGTTGTTTCCACAAGTTCTGTTTCTGATTTAAAGCACAATTTATATACCCCATTGTTCAAATTTAAATTTATACAAACCTTATGCAACACCCTTGATAAAAAAAAGCAAAAGATCTCTCCCCATAGCCCGCCCCCTTTTCTTTCCACAATGTCCCCCTTTTTTCCCATTAAAGTAAAAGCACACAGAATAAAAGTATAAAAAAAATAAGAAATATATTAGAAAAAAGAAAACCAATTCAGAAAATAGTTGCAAGCCTTTGGATTCTAATTCTCCCTCCCCTTCCCCGGTTTAATTTCCCTTATCCTCCAATCTATGTTTCCAGCCTGGAAGTCTTAAGTCCATCAATCCCATTTTTCCCCCAACTCCTTGCAGAATTATTTCCCATTTTTAGGATTACTTTTTAAAAATTAATTCCTAAATCTTTAAAAATGTCAAATTATAAAATTCCCCCCATTGTTCTTTCAAGGTTATAGTCCAGCTTCCTCTTGTTCCGCTGCTAAAACTTTCTTATTCAGAAGTTTAGTAACTCTACATGGGTTGTTGTTATTCAGGAACAAAAACTTGCGTTCAGTCCCTTCCTTCTTCAGTAAAGTATTCTGTTGTCTCCTTTTAGTCTAAACACCCTGTAGACGAGATTCAGTTTCAGTTTTGCAGCTTTCCCAGGAGATAACCAGTTCTGTGAAATTCCGAAGTGTTGTATTTTTCCCGGCTTACGCCCATCTTTGTAATGTCCCGAAGCTCCTCTAGGGGGGTTGTTGTAACTTTGTTTCCAAAAATCCGATTGTTCTCCGTATTTTCGCCATTTTGTATTCAAGTCTTAACAAATTATATCAAGTTGTAACAAATTTGACCAGCAAGGTCCTTGTAATAAAATCCTCTTTAAAATTCCGACTTTGACAGCTACTTTGACAGCTGTCAAAATCACCGGCTCTTTTCACCAGGCTCACTCCTCAATCGCCCCGGTTCCCAGGGAGGGGGGTGCATTTTCCTTCTCCTTCAATTCTTCCTCCAGCACAATTCTTGTACTTTCCCATCATGGAATTCTTGATTTTAGCAAAGATACCGTTCTTTTTGGGCCTTGGCTTCCCAATCCTTGTTTTAAAATGTCTACAATAGGGAGGGGGACTGACTTCCTTTTTAGATCCCCCCCCGCTCGTCTCAAATCCAAAAAATTTTTCTTCTTTTAAACCCGATTTCCAATTTACTCACGGGTTGTTGTTAAAAGTCCAAATTCTCAATGGAAGAAGTCAGCGCTCTCCGCCGGATGGCATGCGGCTTCGCTCGGCAGGGGTGGCAGAGGACTCAAAGCACCACGCTTCTCCCCGGCACCCGATCCGTAGCCTTTAAAAAGGCTCCTTCACGAGTCGGGAGGGCGCTAGCGGTGCTAGCCGAGTCTCCAAGTCCACGGCCCCCGTGGCCGTGGTTTCTAAGGGTCCCCGCATCGCCGGTGCGGTAAAACCCAGCCCCTGCCGAGCCGGCTCCCTCCGGAGCTCGGAGGGAGTCCGCCATTCGGCGATGGCGCCAACCCGGAAGTCCCTACATTTTATATGTTTTGGATTACTTTTTCTTCTTCTTTAAATCATCCAATATTTGCTGCATTGTCATTCTCAGATTTCCAAATGATGAAAACTGTGGGCATGGCACATTCATCTGCAAGCATTTTTTCAATTCCTTTGGTTTCAAAGAGAGAGTTAAATATCCATACACCTTCTCTGCCCTATGTCAACAGCAAGAGAAAAGTCTGAGGGATGCTAGGAGGCTGGCTCCTTCCCTTTGCTGGAGTTAAAAGCCAGAAGGTGGAGAAATTTGAAGGCATTGAGACCTGGTGCTGAATTTCAGTGGCTTTGCACACAAAATGTCCAGAGTCAAAATTCCCAGCACCTCCAGAAAGAACTGAGAAATAGCACTACTCAGGGCTGGTGCTATCATTAGTCCAACTCAGCAGCTTCCAAGGGTGCAGACCTCAGAGGGGAGCAGTAAAGGTAAAAAGTTAAAGGACCCCTGGATGGTTAAGTCCATTCAAAGGCGACTACGGGGTGTGGCACTCATCTCACTTTCAGGCCGAGGGAGCTGGCGTTGTTTTTTTTTTAATAAATTTTTATTAATTTTCCAACATATATTAAAACACAACACAACTGACAATACACAAACAAACAAACATACAAACACGTATAATTTCATAACCTCTTTTTCTTAAACCTTATTTCAACGACTTCCCCATACCTCCCTTTTCTGCATCCCTGTTTTAAACTTTTCCAGCAGCCCCTAATTTCAATTACTTATAATTCACTTTCTTTAATCCTTTTTCTCTTACCCAATTATTTGTCACTGCAATTCTGTTTTACATTACCCATAACATTTTAGCACTCATCAATTTTACAACAGTTCTTAAGATAAATTTTAAATTTCTTCCACTCTTCTTCCACCGTCTCTTTCCCTTGGTCACGAATTCTGCCAGTCATCTCAGCCAGTCCCATATAGTCTATCACCTTCGTCTGCCACTCTTCCAACGTGGGTAGTTCTTGTGTCTTCCAATACTTTGCTAAAAGAACTCTTGCTGCTGTTGTAGCATACATAAAGAACGTCCTATCTTTCCTTAACACCAATTGGCCTACCATGCCCAGGAGAAAGGCCTCTGGTTTCTTATGAAAGGTACACTTAAGTACCTTCTTGATTTCATTATAGATCATTTCCCAGAAGGCCTTGATCCTTGGGCACGTCCACCAAAGGTGGTAGAAAGTACCTTCAGTTTCCTTACATTTCCAGCATTTATTATTGGGCGTATGATAGATTTTTGCAACATGCCGTAAACTTTATACCGGTGGTCCATAACTGTTCCCAGTCAGCAAACATAATGTCATGACCAATGTCTTGTGCCCATTTAATCATAGCTGATTTAACCATCTCATCCTGTGTATTCCATTTCAACAGCAAGTTGTACATTCTTGACAAATTCTTAGTATTGGGTTCCAACAGTTCTGTTTCTAATTTTGATCTCTCCACCTGAAAGCCAATTTTCCTGTCCTGTTTGAATACTTCATTTATCTGGTAATAATGAAGCCAGTCTCTTACTTTAAACTTCAATTTCTCATAACTCTGTAGTTTCACTTTTCCCTCCTCTTGTTCTATAATTTCCCAGTATTTTGGCCATTTAGATTCCATATTAAGTTTTTTCACTTCCTTAGCTTCCATTGGTGACAACCACCTAGGGGCTTTGTTTTCCAACAAATCTTTGTACCGAATCCAAACATTATATAATGCTTTTCTAACAATATGGTTTTTGAAACCTTTGTGGATTTTTACCTTGTCATACCATATATATGCATGCCAACCAAACCTGCTATTAAACCCTTCCAGATCCAAAATGTCTGTGTTCTTAAGAAGTAGCCAGTTTTTCAGCCAGCAAAAAGCCGCTGGTTCATAATACAGTTTTAAATCTGGCAGGGCAAACCCCCCTCTTTCTTTTGCATCAGTTAATATCTTAAATTTTATTCTGGGCTTTTTGCCCTGCCAGACAAATCTAGATATGTCTTTCTGCCACCTCTTGAAACAGTCCATCTTGTCCACAATCTGCAGTGTTTGAAACAAAAACAACATTCTCGGCAACACATTCATCTTAATAACAGCTGGCGTTTGTCCACAGACAGCTTTCCAGGTCAGGTGGCCAGCATGACTAAACCGCTTCTGGCACAACGGAAACCAGAGCGCACAGAAACGCCATTTACCTTCCCGCCAAGCAGTACCTATTTATTTACTCGCACTGGCATGCTTTCAAACTGCTAGGCTGGCAGGAGCTGGGACAGAAAAATAGGAGCTCACCCTGTCATGAGGATTCGAACCACCAACCTTCTGATTGGCAAGCCCAAGAGCCTCAATGGTTTAGACCACAGCGCCACCCGCAGTACTGACCTTTGAGGGTCACTGTTTTATACAGATTAGGTTTTGTTATATCTTATATCTTTCTGCTAATTACTTTTATTTTATATTTTGAAGAATTTTACCATTCATACGTTAGAATTGTTTTTTTAAAAATGTGTATATGAAAGAGTTGATTGGAGGTTGTGTTCCAGATAAATGAGCTTTGCAGCAATAAAACTGCCAGCACATTCGCAAAGCTAAGCAGGGTCCAGTATGATTTCAATTTGGATGGGAGGCCGCATGTTAAAATTCCTGGATTGCAGGGGGTGGGACTAGATGACCCTCAGGGTCCCCTCCCAACTCTACAATTCTATGATTCTATTACATAAACACAGAGAGAGGAAAAAATGGTCCATATATGATACGGATATATAAAGGTCACAAAGGTCACTTACATTTTCAGCATTTTTCTGGATGCTTTCAGAAAAGCCTTCTCATCACCTAAGAAATTACTAGAGAAACCCCCATCCTGTGGTCATTTTTCCCCAGGTAAAAAAATATTGTTTCAAAGATATTAAAATAGTATCAAATTAAAGCAAGGACACTTAGTAAACAGTCATCTATCCCAAACATCCCCAATTGCTTCTTTTATCATATTTTATAGAACCTCTGAATTAGAATTCACCATTCTTATTTTATATATATATCATGGCCCAGTGGTTTTCAGCTCATTCTACCACCAATCCTCCATTATTCCTCTATAGCACCTAAATCTCAACTGCTTTACAAGCTGCTGTCAAGAATTTAGTACCTTAAGGCTGACTTCAACACCTTTCTTTCATGTTTTATGCTTTTGCTCAGTTTTATAGTCATTACACAGCTGCAATAAATGGCTACAAATCTGAGAAAATGACTTGGAGCACGACACGAGGAGTGGGGAGGGAAAATCTGTTGCCTGCCTCTGTTGTTCAGCAATTAGTAATATATTTGACCTGAACCACAGCATATTTTCCTCTTCCTTGTTTATAATAAACCAAACAAACGACTCTTTCCATACAAACGTAAGTGGTGATTCACTATGGAGGGCGAGACTGAGTTTCTCCACTCCAGTTTTGAAGCAACCCTGTCTGTCGATTCGCCATGCCATAGATTAGGGCCAATCATCACTGCCACCCACAATATAAAAGCAAACTATTGCTCATAGTTAGCAAGGTTTATTATATTTATATTATTGCTCACTTTGCCTCCGAGCACAAGCTGGTGTACATAGTTCTCTCCCTCTCTAGTTCAAGGTAGGTTAGCCTGAGAGACACACTGGCCAACCAGTACAGGGAACTGAACCTTAGTCTCTCAGGTCCTAGTCTGATACTCCAACCACAACACCAAACCGATTAAGATACAAAGTGTACTATCAGGACTATCACAATGCAGCTTTGCAAAGCTACATCATTTCAGACTGCAGATGGGAGAACTGCTGAGTTGATTACTCCTGCATATAAACAACAAATTTGCCTCCAGACTATTTGCAGCGGTGTGCAATTTGTGAATTTTGCCCTTATACTGTAGCCACAGGAATGCAGGAGGCGCTGTTGAGAGTTGAGGCACCATAGTGGCTAAAGCTCCAATCCTGAACACCCTGATAACACAGCACAACTGATTATGGGGTGAACCTGCAAAGTGGTGAGTTGAATGACTCTCTGGTTCAAATCTTAATTCCACAGTTCATTCGTGAATTTGTTAGGGTAGTGGGTAATGCACCCAGCCAAAGAAGACCTGCCAGATATCCACAGGGACATGCATTCTGCATAACCATACCCTACAACAACCATACCCTCTGATTTGACCCTGGAATGTCCAACTTTTCCTTAGGATGTGTCTATTTTTCTAGAAAAAGAGGTGCCAACTCACCATGAACACCTCCCTTGCTCTCTTAGAATGCCAACGGCATCCACATGAGAGGTGCCAGAACTGAATCCTATTCCATACCATCCAACCTTTCTCTGATGAAAATAAGGATGTCCTACCAGCCGATCAGAAGGTCGGCAGTTCGAATCCCCACGACGGGGTGAGCTCCCGTTGCTCGGTCCCTGCTCCTGCCAACCTAGCAGTTTGAAAGCACGTCAAAGTGCAAGAAGATAAATAGGTACCGCTCTGGCGGGAAGGTAAACAGCGTTTCCGTGTGCTGCTCTGGTTCGCCAGAAGCGGCTTAGTCATGCTGGCCACATGACCCGGAAGCTGTATGCCGGCTCCCTCGGCCAATAAAACGAGATGAGTGCCGCAACCCCAGAGTGGGCCACGACTGGAACTAATGGTCAGGGGTCCCTTTACCTTTACCTTACCATACTCTCCAACCATTCTCTGATGAAAATAGGGATATCCTAAGGAAAAGTGGGACATTCCAGGGTCAAATCAGAAACTGGGATGGCTTCTGTAAATCTGGGACTGTCCCTGGAAAATAGGGACACTTGGAATGTCTGTATAACCAATCTTGCCACAAATAATGAAGAAGGGAGTCTTTTATTGACACCAAGTAACACTTACTCTCTTCTTCCTATGCTTCAAGTGTGGTATTAGATTAAGGGTCCAAATTTCCTTTCTTCTCCTGGACTTTTCCTCAGTGTTTATCTCTTCAACGTCTTTCTCCACAATTCCTGTCAACAAACCATAAGGTGATGGCCTAGTCCAGGGGTCACCAATATGGTGCCCATGGGTGTCTTTGAGGTCATCCCTTTCTGCACATGACATCTCTTAGCCCTGTACTCTCTGCCCACTTGATCATCAGGAGATAAGGGTGCTTGCTTTCTCCCTCCATTGCAAAGCACATAGAGCTGAAGGAGGAAGTTGGGGAAAGTGCTGCTCTTTCCCACTTCCTCTCTCAGCTCTATGCTCTTTTCAAGGCTCCAATCAATTTTAATGGAACTGGCATTGACCCAGATTTCTTGAAAAAAGTGAGTACGCACATGCACACTGGTACCTTCATTACATAGTTTCCGATGTGTGCTGAAGATGTACCTCTTAAAGCTTTTGACACCTGAGATAGGTGTTTTCAGAACCTACACTATTTCTTGACTGTAATTTGTTTAAACTGTATTTAATATTGAACTGTAAACTATGCAGCATGCCCTGGGACCTGCTGGTGAAGGGCAGGTAATAAACAAAATAATAATAGTAATAACCCATAAATTAGAATATGCAAATCTGTGTTATAGAATCATAGAATTGTAGAGTGTGAAGGGACCTTGAGAGTCATCTAGTCCAACCTTCTGCAATGCAGGAACCTCAACTAAGGCATCCATGACAGATGACCATCCAACCTCTGCTTAAAAACTTGCAGTAAATGAGAGTCCACTACCTTCCAAGGCAGTCCATTCCAATGTCAAACAGCTCTTACCACCAGAAAGTTCTTCCTGATGTTTAGTTGGAAACTCCTTTCTTGTAACTTGAATCCATTGGTTTAGGTCCTATCCACTGAGAGCCAGTGTGGTGTAGTGGTTAAGAGCGGTAGTCTCGTAATCTGGGGAACCGGGTTCATGTCTCCGCTCCTCCACATGCAGCTGCTGGGTGACCTTGGGCTAGTCACACTTCTCTGAAGTCTCTCAGCCCCACTCACCTCACAGAGTGTTTGTTGTGGGGGAGGAAGGGAAAGGAGAATGTTAGCCGCTTTGAGACTCCTTAAAGGGAGTGAAAGGTGGGATATCAAATCCAAACTCTTCTTCTTCATCATCATCCTCCAGAGCACGAGAAAACAATCTTGCTCCAGCTTCCTTTGCCCTTTAGATATCTATCATATCTCCTCTCAGTCGTCACTTATCCAAGCTAAACATACCCAACTCCCTCAACTATTCCTCTTAAGGCTTGGTTTCCAGGCCCTTGATCATCATGGCCGCCCTCCTCTGCACACATCCTGACTTGTCAATATTTTTCTTAAATTGTGGCACCCAGAACGGGACATGGTCCTGTTTCATCTCCTCTTTTGGAGAAGCCACTTCTGAGCTCGAGAGGAGATGGGGTCGTGGGCTTCATGCCCTCCCCACGTGCGTGGGGGCTGGCTTTCAGCCTCCGCGCCATTGAGGGAATCCTTGGCCGCATCATCTCCCTAGGCAGCCAATCAGCTGGCCTGGGGGAGGCATGGTTTGTGCTATTTAGCAGCGGCGCGGCCGAGGATCTCCCTTTTTTGCCATCGCAGCTCCTCTGGTTTCCCACCCACCCGCCCTTTAGGTTTCATAAGACCTTGCTATGGACTTTGGTTGGTCGCCGTTAAGGGGCCTGATAGGAATTTTTCCACTTGGCAAATTGACACCAATTGGTTTTTTTCGCCTACCTCGTAGCAAATTGTCACAACTTCCTGGGATTGGCAGTTAGGCATTGGTAGGGGTATTGTTATGTAGATGAAGGGGGGAGGAAGCTCCATCACCTCCCTCGGATTGCAAAGGGTAGTCCAGTAAAGGATTCCGGGGGGCGTGGCCCTGTCCAAAGCCTATGGAAGTGAGGGCCTAAGGCACGCCCCCAAGTGGTGACCCTGGGGGAGTTCCTAGTTGATGTGCATCAGCAGGACTCCCCCTACTGACAGTTAACCCTTCCCGGTCTTCAAGCAAACAGGCTGAAGCTGGATAGTTGGTAGGACCAATGCCTAAGCCAATACCGCTCATCACCTGTAACCAATAAAGTTGTGGCCATTTTTAGCCCACTAACCTAAATACTTGTGTCATGTTTCGTTATTTCCACTGGGGGGAGGTGGGAACTCGCCACGCAATGCTTAAGTCTGAAGGTGGCACTCCTGCAACATTTTAAGGGCACCTCTTGCAACCCACATTGTGGCTCTTGATGGAGTGTTGTTGCATCTTGCATGCAAAAGTATGTTGAAGTTCATTAAAAGTGGAGACAGCACATCTCTGGTGATCTAGTTTAGTCAGACAGCTGCTGTCTATTCCTGAAGTTTGTTTGGGGATAAAAGGAGTGGGTGGGTGGGAAAGGCATCAGATGTGAAAGGCTGTATGGCCAGAGGCTGACTTCTTAATACTCATTTTACTTATAAGCTCTCCTTTTTTTTGACTGCAATAAGGCTTGATTTCATGATTTTATTTTATTTTGGCATTTACCCCAGGCAAAAATCAAAGCATTCCACATTATTTTAAGGAGGCATTTAACTTGTCTCGAGGTCTTTTCTTCTTCTTCTTCTTCTTCTTCTTCTTCTTCTTCTTCTTCTTCTTCTTCTTCTTCTGCCATATCTCAAGATGTTTTAGTACACATGTTGAGAAAGTGGCACTGTGGTGTGCAGAATGTTAAGAAATTATGTGTGTTCCAGGAAGTAAATATCTAAGCAGTAGAAACAGCTAATTTCAGCACACTTGCTGAAGTTTTCTGAACCCGGAGTTGGTATTTCTTAGCTGGATGAAGGGAGTGGAGGACTGTGCGAATCTTTAAAGGAGTCAAGAAGCAGTCTTAGTGCTCAGCAGTGTCGCGTCCTTTCCCGGTGCCTGGGGTGCTTGTGCAAAAAACCTGCTGCGCCAGCCCAGCCCTTGCCACCACCACCGCTGAGTGGGCACAGGGCATGGAGGGTTTAGGGGTGCTGCACTGCACTGTCTGTCTGCCTGCCCACCCACCCACCCACACAGAGGAGAGCCCCTTTGGCTGATGTGGCCCTTGGTGGACACATCCTTCTAATGTTGGCCAAGCGGCCATTCCGTGAGGGGGCTGCGGACATCGCAGCACAGTTAGGCCAAGTGACAGACAGGGCAGGGCAGGACAGGAATCCCTGCATTGGGGCATGAATCAGGCTCAAAATCGTACAGCCAGGGCTATGCCCACGCCCACTACACAGTGCTTGGTCACACTATTCAGACCAGACATTTGGAGGGTGCGTGTGTGAATTTATATTTAATTGCCTGCAACTACGTAGGCTAGGTTGCTTTCCAATTTGGTCAGAAAGAAGCTCATAGTTGGCCTTGTTCCATACAATTGTGGCATGGAATAGGTCCTCGTATGGTGAGCACTGTGTTATGTAATGCCTAACATGGATATCAAGGCAGGCTTAAGCAAGATGGGGACTCTTCTCTGGAAATGCCTTTGCACAGAGCCAATAGCCCCAACATGATTCCCCCCTCTGCAAGAGTGTATGGGCCAGGGGTCAGTGCAGCCACGCAAGTTGGGATCGAGCCTTTCCTTTCACTTTCTGTACAGCTGTGGAAGAAGAACAATAAAACACAAGCTATCCAAGGGGCAGGTCAGAGAGCTGGCAGGAATCCAAGATGGTTTTTATATTATTATTAAAGCACTGCCCTGATTAATCAAGTTGCTATTTCTGTAGAGCACTATAGGTCAGGGTTAATGAATATTGTGCATAGCAAAGTCTGCTGACTCTACTGGCTGCTTTGATTTTTTTTTACTTCCCTCAAAGGAGACCCACGATTAACCCCTTATTGGGCAACTCATAAAAGCTGTGGTGCATGCATTTTCTAGCTTAGCCATTGCAAAAGTAAGGGGTGTGTGGGTGTGGGTGTGTCTGTATCTATCACAACTTGCCGAGTGCTACCTAGAACATGGAAGCGATATAGAATGGCTTTAGTTGGTGATGATATGAAAAGAACGATATAGGAAATGCAATGAAGTTATACTTGCTATTTTGTATCATTTGTCTTCAAATAGAACCATGCACCAATAGCTCCTTGAAATTTCCACCTCCTGTTTGGAGAGGGAGAGAGAGAGAGAGAGAGAGAGAGAGAGAGAGAGAGCCACAGAGTTCCTCAGGAGCAGACTCATAATTATCAGTGGCAGTAGTACAGCTTCTTTGCAACTGTGGTACCAGCCTGTCCACCATTTTGTATCCTTCACAATGCCAAAGACCTAATGGGATATTGTGGAAGGAAATGGTGTCTTGGACTATCTCTCTCTCTCTCTCTCTCTCTCTCTCTCTCTCTCTCTCTCTCTCTCTCTCTCTCCCACACTCACCAACACCCACAGAGGAGTTTATTCAGAGAGAACTCTGGGGAGTTGGGTGAGAAAAAGAAAAATCTCAGAATTTTTCTCAGAAAAAAGTCTCCTGAGATAGCTCACCTCACCTCAGCTCTAGTTCAAAGTGGAGCTTTCTGTGTTTCTCCCTAGCAATTCAAGAGCTGTCACCAAATCTCTCTTTGGGGAAGATGAATGATGAGCCCCCAAGTGAATGTCAATGATATGCATGAATGTGGGAAGTGTGGCTCTTTTGCACTTCTGGCGTTTGTGTATATGATTATTAACCCAAATCACACCCTGTTGCTGCTACCCAGAGGGCTTGCAATGCGAGTAGAGTTGTAGGTGGATTAGAAAAAGGTCAGAGGCTGACAAAGAACGGTGGTGCAGCAAAGAGCTGTAAGGCAGTGGAGAAGCAATCCAAGTGTGAGCCTTGGGTGGAAAAGTTTTGTGGATGAATGCTTAACAGCAGCAGCAGCAGCAGCAGCAGCAGCAACAACAACAACAACAACAACAACAACAACAGTGTCTCTCCTCCTGCCTTAAATTATACTGTAGTATTGAGGAAAGCTTGAGGTACTTCCGCATTCATTCTTCCTCTTCAGGGACCAGTGGGAATTGTAGTTCCTTATATGAGATATGGGGACCTTGAATTCTGAATTCAATCCACTAAATATTTATTGTTTGCAGCATGTTGTTGTTGTTTAGTTGTGTCCGATTCTTCGTGACCCCATGGACCAGAGCACGCCAGGCATTCCTGTCTTCCACTGCCTCCCGCAGTTTGGTCAAACTCAAAGATGCTTCAAGAACACTATCCAACCATTTCATCCTCTGTCGTCCCCTTCTCCTTGTGCCCTCCATCTTTCCCAACAGGGAAGTCTTCTCTTCTCATGAGGTGGCCAAAGTATTGGAGCCTCAGCTTCAGGATCTGTCCTTCCAGTGAGCACTTAAGGCTGATTTCCTTCAGAATGGATAGGTTTGATCTTCTTGCAGTCCATGGGACTCTCAAGAGTCTCCTCCAGCACCATAATTCGAAAGCATCAATTCTTTGGCGATCAGCCTTCTTTATGGTCCAGCTCTCACTTCCATACATCACTACTGGGAAAACCATAGCTTTAACTATACGGACCTTTGTTGGCAAGGTGATGTCTCTGCTTTTCAAGATGCTGTCTAGGTTTGCAGCATAGGCCATTGCAACTATGATTTCACTTATCCCTGTCCAATGGCAGCTCAAGTTTAAGAGGCAACTGGTACAAAACTAATGTAAGTTTGTAGTGTAAAATGCGTCCTTAACATTCAACCACACCTGTGAGTTGGTGTTGCCACTGTGTGTATTTTATTATCCTACCTTTAGTCTTGATTTGCCTGGCTTCCCTGCCCCCATAATGTTTGTAGGCACACAGCAGTCATTTCGATTGATCTGAAAGCCAATGTTCTGGCAGGCTCTTGTCCGAAAACAGGGATTCTGCTTTGAAAAGCTCATCCTGCATGCCCTCAGCAGGCCCATCGCATAACTTTCTCAGGTGGGTGGCTTCTAAACCCCTCCAGGTCCTTTTCCTGTAACCATTCGCTGTTAATCTCCTTAAGAAGCAAGCTAAATAAATCTTAAGCAAACCATGCTACCCTCGCACCCTGGCTCTGATGCCGTTGGCTGGGTTTAACATTCCATTAGTGACCTTATCAGTTGATCTTAGAAAGCTCATTTCTCCCAAGGTGACTTGAAATCATAAACTCCTTTCTGGATAAATTTGGCTGACAGAAGAAAAAAAAAGAAAGGAAGAAAGGAAAAGAAAGCAGATGAAGAAGAAAAGGCAATATCTTCCAAATGAGAAACTTATTACATTCATAAAGGAGTTTTTAATTTAATGTAGCTGAAAGACTGAACTGGAATTTACATTTAATTTACCAGCGCAAATAAACAGAATCCATGTGCTAACTGATAAAATTAAAACAAGGCTTGACTTCGTATTCATCGTTGTTGTTCGTCATGCAGTACACTGGATTCTGCATCATCTGCCCTCAAAATGATTGCTCTAAAATACATAGTGCAATAATTATGAAACCCATCCAGGTGTCTAAAGGTATGGAAAAGACCCACATGCCCTCTGTGAAGGAGTGGAGATCCCTGAACTACAACTAACTGCAGGGTTATTCCAGATGATGCGATAAAGCAGGGGTGGGAAATCTGTGTCCCCTGCCCAACAACAGATATTGTTGGACCCCAACACCCATCAGCCAGCATTGCCACATGTCAGGAATTGCAGTACAGCAACATATGGAAGGCCATAGGTCACCCACCCCCCAGAATCTAGGTATTAAGCAGGATGCAGTTCTGCCTTCCCTAACCTGGGGCTCACCAGACATTTTTGACTTCAACTCCCACCATTGACCATGCTGGCTAGGGCTGATGGGGCTGAGGTTCGTAGTCCTAAACATCTGTAGGGCACCAAGTTGGGGAAAGATGCTCTTGTTCATTACTGTGGCAACAGCATTCTGCAGGCATCATTTCTCTATTTTCATTGGTGTGGAAGCCAGCCCTTATGAGGAGCAGTTGAGGGAGTTGGGTATGTTTAGCCTGGAAAAGAGGAGACTGAGATGTGATAGCCATCTTCAAATATCGTAAAGGCTGTCATGTGGATGATGGAACAAGCTTGTTTTCTCCTGCTCTGGAGAGTGGGGCCTGAACCAATGGATGCCAGTTACAAGAAAGGAGTTTCCAACTAAACATCAGAAAGAACTTTCTGATGGTAAGAGCTGTTTAAACTCAATTAAGGCATCCATGGCAGATGACCACCCAACCTCTGCTTAAAACCTTCCAAGGAAGGAGAGTCCACTACATCCTGAGGGAGACTGTTCCAATGTCGAACAGCTCTTACCATCAGAAAGTTCTTCCTGATGTTTAGTCGGAATCCCCTTTTACGCAACTTGAAGCTTGCTCCTCCTTTCCAGGCTAAACATATCCAGCTCCTTCAACCATTCCTCATAAGGCTTGCTTCATCCCCTTGACCATTTTGGATGCCCTTTTCTCAAATTTTTCTAACTTCACCATGTCCTCTCTGAGATGAGGCAACCAGAATGGTACGCAGTATTCCAAGCATGGTTGCGCCATGCATAGGACCCCATGATAGGATATCCAATTCTAATGGATATTCTTTAGTGGGAAGGAAGGTGGAAATTATACTTATTTGCATTTCTTATTTGCATTTCTTTGCATTCTATTTTTTTTAAATAAATTTTTATTTAAAAATAAATTTAATTATCATTTTCAACAATAATTAAACATACTTTTATATCTTATACAATTTTTTGACTTCCATCAATCACATCTGAAAATTTTCCTATCTATTCACTTAATTTGCATTTCTTACTTTCACTATTACATTTAAATCTCATAACTAATATCTCTATTCTTTCTCTACTTTGCAATATTTCATATATTTCTCCTTACAAAACGTCTTGTAGTCCTACTAGCGTAATTTGTTGATTACAGTTGCTCTTCAAATAGTTTGTCTATTTCTTCCAATCTTCTGTAAATCTCTGGCCCCACAGGTTTCGAATCCTTCCTGTCATTTTATCCAATTCTTTGTAGTCCATTAATTTTGTCTGCCATTCTTCTTTCGTCAGAATTTCGCATTTCTTTGCATTCTGAGAAGACATTCTGCTGGTAAGAGAGGAGCTGTTGCGTTATGAGGATGAAATACTGCGGCTTCTTCTAAACACAAACAAATTCTGTTATGAGCGATGATCTGCATAGCACCTAGGCTTTCGAAATCCCTTTAACTTCAATGGGATTTATGAAGTGTAACTGTGCACAGGATTGCGTGTTCGATGGGCAACTGTATGCTTATAATATAGCTCCCTAAGTTGTGGGATGGATTCATATCTTGCCAGCACGACTTCTTTATGAGCAGCTCTCTCTCCCCCACCCCCTCGCCCTCGCTTCTCTTGGCCACCGAGGGTGCTCTATTGATTGAAATGCATAACCCAGAAGAGTGTGAGAGAGCGGCTATTATTGCAGTCTCAGGCTCCATCCACCATTTGGCCAGGCTCCCCAGGAGATATGGAAAGGAAGCCTGAAGCCCCTCAGAGTGGGATGCGGCATTCTGACTTCACAGCTGTCGCTGCATGCTCCGATTGTCACAGCAGCTTAGGCCAGATTTGAGGGAGTAGCTTTTGACTTGCTTATTAAAACAAAATCAGCTGTCATTAGCATACTCAACGAGGTAGGCCAAAACCGTGCCAGTCCCTGGTGGTACCTCCGAGCATGCCTTCCTTTTGTTTGATTAATGAATGGTGTTAGCAATTAAGAGCACAGCACATGATGTGCCTTGTGCATCCTTTACCAGGCAATTTTGTCTTTTGCTCGAAGCTAATGAAGAGTAAACACAAAGCCGAGATAAACTGGGTTGATAAGCGGCAAGAGTTTTCTTGCATTCCCACCCCCAAGCTTCGTTTGCACCAGTCCCTGAAATCTGTCTCTGGGCAAGCTGCTGAAGAGAGATTTATTTGTTTGCACAACTTGATTAATAATTTTGCACTTTTGACTGAATCCCATGTTTTCTTTACATTCACCCAGGTATTTGAACCAGATAAGTGGCAAATGACAGTTTAAAAGGCACTAAGTAGACAAATACACAAACACACCCCGGCCGTATCTGATTTAGATTTTCAGCAGAATGACAGGTGTCACCCTGATCAAGGTGGAAGGGGATGAAATGATTTACTGGCCTGTGCAATCCTATTTGTATGTGGAAGGTTTAAATAAATTAGTTTGTCAGCCGCACTGTGAAAAAGTGGTTTTAAGAGTTAAATAGACTGGTGGGTTCAGTCAGCCTTTGTCCATTCCCATCAACTCTCATCCCAGGGTCAGGACAGCCGAGAGTCCTCCACCAGTATGTGAGTGTGCTTATATATACAGTCAGAGGACTCCCCCTTGTGGGTTTGAATTTGAATCTCATACAGGACAGAAGGGGATGCATCTTCTGAATAACTACGGGCCACGACAGTGGTTCCCAGTGAAAGCAAGAAGTTGTTCCCATCCGCAAACAGTATGAACCACCATATCTGCCTGCGTACTCCTTATGGTCCACAGGGAAGGACCTTCTCCCTGCCCTGTCAAGAAGTGTGGCTCATTGTATGGTGACTCGAGAGAGGGCCTTCTCTGCAGCAGCCCCCCAGATGCAGAATTCCTTCCCTTTGGAGGTGTGCTTGCCCCCTTCACTGATTATCTGTTTAATGCCAGTTGGCATTTGAAGGAGGAATAGCCCGTGTAGGGACAGTTATTTTAATGCCTACTGCTGAGTTGCTGTTATCATTCTGGCTCTGCCTTAAATTGTTGTAATTTGAGTTTGTATTGATATTGCTGGAATCCAGTGTGATGAAGGGTGGTTTAAAAATAAGACGGAGAAGGGATGATGATGATGATGATGATGATGATATAATATCTGTCTAGGACTGGATGTATTTATACTGACCAACCAAGGAGGGACTGAGAAATCCCTGAAGGAGCAGTAAAATATATGGTGGTATCTTGCTTTCACGTTCCTCCTAAGATAATTCTCCAAGAATATAACATCTGGCCACAAAGCACTGGAAGCTCACTACAGAGCAATGACTGTGAGCAGGTGATAGCTTTTCAAAGTCTTAAAGGTATTATTGGTCCACCATTGTCCATGGGAACCTTTTCTTTGCTACCCCCCAAGTATAGTCTGAGGTCAAATAAATTTTTCAGTCGTGCTTCAAAAACTGGCAAACAGAACAGAGGCTATAACAGGGCAGGAAAAAACTAACATGTGCACCTGCAAACAATGCTAGTTCCAGCACTCCAAGTTCTGGAAAAGTCTATCATCTGTTCTCAGCCAAAGTATCTCAAAAATATCCCTCCCCCCCCCAATGCAATTCCTCTGATGAGGAAATTCATACAGTCTGCTAATTCCTCTTTGTGATTAATTACTTGAAGCTCTATGGTGAACAAATACTTGTCTTCACAAAGAAGATGTTTGGACAGCCAATCATTCATTGGTACTGATCAGTAAAAGGATATGTCCATTTCTAGAAAATCAATCAACTGTTGTAGACAGGTTTTGGATAAGCAGCATAAACATGTCTAATCCTTTATAACCATACAGCACCCATATGCATTGTCACACTGAAAAGGATAGCACGAAAATCCGTAGGCACTGCAGTTTAGGGGGAGGGGGTGGCAATTTTGTGACACCGTCATTGATCATAAGGTACTGATCTATTTTGTAGGTGAATGAAATTTCAGTGTTGATTTTATTTATTTAATTCATAAAATTTAAATATTACTTGATTGTTAAAAAATACCTCGAAACGGATTACAAATATTGCTCACCACCATTATCTATCTACTTAATTTTGGCGATATAGACATTCTTGCAAATAAATAGAATAAAGGTAGCAAAAGTTGCTGCTGGCTGAGCCAAGCTGAGCTTATTCGGATTGTATGGCACACACAAAAAATACCTTGCAAATTAAACCCAAGAAAATAATGGCTATCTATACATTATTCGGAAAACGTAAGCTGTGGCAGATATAGCAGCCAGTCGGTCAACAATTTTGCTTTGTGTGGTTTAGGACAAAGTATTGTGTAGTTACACGGAAATCAATAGACTGCTGTTGGTTATGTCCTCTGATTTAGATAAGTCTAGTCTGAGTATGACCCGGAATATTCCATTTCAAGGAAAGAAGATAAAAGTTGTATTGAGAGATTCATTTCCAAATATGTGAAGGGTCCCTTTGGAAGATACCAGGCCAGGCACTTTGGACAATGATGCATCCAGTGGCAATGTCTGTGCAGTGGTGGCGCAACGGGGGGCGGGGGCGGGGGCGGGGGCGGGGGGGCAGTACGCCCCGAGTTCCATGTTTGCGGGGATGACAAGAAGTCAGCCTGCGGGGGCTCGCGGAGGTGCGAGCAGCCATCACACCACCGCAGCTGCCTTTGGAGGATCCTCCATTCGCAGCTGTAGCTGCGAGCACAGGAGCCCAGCTCCGGCAGCAATCTGCTAAGTACAGTGCATGTGCAGCGTCATGACACATGTGCTGTACGTAGCGATGCCGCACATGCGCTGTATAGCGGTTTGCCACCAGCATCGCTCCAGCGCCATATGGATGGTGCCGGGATCCCTCCGTCGTCGCTACAGCTGCATTCACAGCTACACAGCACATGTGCGGCATCACTACGTATGCCACATGCGATGTACATAGCAACACCGCACATGCGCCCTACGTCGTGACACCCAGCCCAGTGTTACAACGCCTTCCTTCGCCCCTGCGTCTGGGAGCAGTTCAGTCTGAAGGGAGCAACTCTGTAGAGTTTCCTGCAAAGGGACAAGGACCCTGATCAACCATGAACAGGAACCCTGGCTAGCTCTTCACCCCCCCCATCTAGTCGCCCCTTTAACCATTCAGTATTCACTGTAGCTAAAGCAAAATCCTTTTGAGATTTCTGATTCATCTGCATTTTGTATCCTTGTTATTCTATTGCATACCCTCCAATATTTCTCCGAAGCAAATAGGAACGTCCTATTCCATCATCATCATCATCATCATCTTCATCATCATCATCATACTATTTACACCTCACTCATCTGACTGGGTTGCCCCAGCCACTCTGGGCACCTTCCATCTATAAAAACATAATAAAACATTAAACATTAAAAAACTTTCCTATATAGGGCTGCCTTCAGATGGCTGGGGGTTGGGTAACTCCATACCCTCCAACATTTTTCCAATAAAATTAGGAAAAGCGGGACAGTCTGGGATCAAATCAGAAACTGGTACAGCTTCTCTGAATCAGGGATTGTCCCTGGAAAATAGGGACCCTTGGAGGGTCTGCTCATGCTGTTTAGTATGATTGCTATGGGTGGAGAGCCCATACAGAAAACTGAGGGCTGTTTCAAATATCATGGATATTTTGTGAAGTAAAGGTCAAGGTCAAGGACCCCTGGACAGTTAAGTCTAGTCAAAGGTGACTATGGGGTGCAGCACTCATCTCGCCTTCAGGCCAAGGGAGCAGGTGTATGTCCACAGACAGCTTTCCAGGTCATGTGGCCAGCATGACTAAACCACTTCTGGCACAACGGAACACTGTGATGGAAACCAGAGCGCACAGAAACACTGTTTTACCTACCCACCAAATGGTACCTATTTATTTACTCGCACTGGCATGCTTTCAAACTGCTAGGTTGGCAGGAGCTGGGACAGAGCCACAGGAGCTCACCCTGTTGCAGGGATTCGAACCGCCGACCTTCTGATTGGCAAGCCCAAGAGGCTCAGTTGTTTAGACCACAGCACCACCCGTGTCCCTTCGAGTGAAGTAGTCCTGTGCAAAGGCCATTATTTCTGAAATGCTCACCTGGTGACTCCTCACAATCAGGCAGTGTGATCAAAGGCAGAGGCTGTACATGAAAATCCAGATGGTGTGTCCCTATGGCCTTGGGAGGATGTCTAATTCTGCCCAAACCAGGCCAATTTAAAGGATTAGAAAGCAAACTCTTCCTTAAGTCATGAAGCCTTCCCTTCCCCTCTAAAGAAAGCATGGCCTCCTCTCATTTTTACGAAGTTTAGATAGTTTTATGAAATGTTTACACTGCTGGATTTAACTGCTGTCTGCAGTATGTTATAGTGCTGTTTTAAATGGGTTCTATGTAATGTTATTATTTCAAGCTGCCCTGGGCTCCCTTTGGGGAGCGAGGGCTGGTTATAAATTTAAAATAATAAAGAGAGACTTAAGGGAAATGAAGTGCAACAGCTTTCACCAGAACATCCCTCCATCCACACTGCATGAAGTGTTCGCGTTGAATGAGGGATGTCCAAGGCTGGTTTTTGTTTTTGTTTTTTTACCCACTATTTTTGCCCAGGACCAAATGATTTCAGGGAATTGTTCATATCGCCTCTGCACTGCAATGCCCTTCTTTTGAAACTCCAAAACACATTGTGCTGTGGGGCATTCTCCTTTGTCAGCGCTACAGCGCAGTGTACTTAGCAAACCAAGAATGCTTCAGGCCAAAGTGGGGTAGAAGATAGCTTGGTCTCTCTCAGAGGCTTTATCTGCAGCTGCTGAAGCAAACATTCCCACCTCTCCTTCTGCTCACTCAATAGAAAGATTGTATTTCAGGCCATTGTTTTGTGTAGACACTTATTAACCCTGTTGAATTTAGAGCCTAGGGTTGCACTCAATACCTATTGATTAGCAGTCAAAGGTGTAGTAATCCTGCAGCCTTCATCAATCCAGTCTGTTGACTGGGCCTCTGGTACACAGCAGTGCCCTTTTCAGCAGTCATTGATATGCAGCCAGGATGCGCAGGCAGGAGGCAGGAGGGGAGGTTAGCGTGAAGTCAAGTGTTTATACATTGCAGAAAATTCCTGGTGAGGTGATGGCAGCTTCTATCAGAGCCTGACACAATCCAGAGCATACATCATGCAACGTTACATCATCGCAGGACAAACAAGAGTTGCCGCTTCAGACAACGCTGGAAGAATTAACGCTAATAAGCACACAATCGTTCTGCAAATGATTCTAGGCTTGGTCCATATTTAAATGGAATTGGCTTGGGTTGCAGAGTTTGCCTTTTCTGTTATATCCACAAATGGTTTTGTTTCCATGGAATGGTTCTACACCGAAAACGACTTGATGAAACAAGCAACTAATGTCGCCCAACTGGGAGGAAGTGTGTCATTGGGACCTTGTGAGGGCACTCTGGGGTTGGCTATGAAATCACAAATTGCCACTGCTGCTGGAGTAGGGAGCTATCTCTCTATCTCTATCTCTATCTCTATCTCTATCTCTATCTCTATCTCTATCTCTATCTCTATCTCTATCTCTATCTCTCTATCTCTCTATCTCTCTATCTCTCTATCTCTCTATCTCTCTATCTCTCTATCTCTCTATCTCTCTATCTATCTATCATCTATCTATCATCAACTACGGTATAGCTATCTATCTATCTATCATCTATCTATCTATCTATCTATCTATCTATCTATCTATCTATCATCTATCTATCTATCTATATCTATCTATCTATCTATTATCTATCCCTCTATCTATCTATCATCTATCTATCATCTATCTATCTATCATCTATCTATTGTCTATCTATCTATCAATCACATATCTAAACTCACAGTTGTTGTTGTTGCTGCTGCTGTTGTTGTTACTAATAGCCTGCCTTCACCCACCTGTCCTAGGGCAGTATGTAAATGTGCCACAATAATCAGGTTTTTCCTCTCCACTATGGGTAAGTAGTGTACTTACTAAATTTGTAATGTACCTGCCAGAACTTGCAACATTTTAGGTGAGGACCACAATGTCAACAGATCATTTTAACTTGAGCCGATAGGATGCTGACACATTCTCTCTTGGAACAAACAAATACATCGCAATGTTATTGACATGTGCCATTAGTGCTTATGTATACAAGGTTGTGTACTTAAGGACAAAACAAATCACTCTTTTTTAAAAAACAAAAAACTAGCTACCTTAGAAGAGTGTGGATTCGTTTGTTTTTTCTCCTCTCCCCCCCCCCTTGACATTCCAACTAAGAAATATTATAATGGCTTGGAAAATTGCCTAGGGCCACTGATTCTGGGGCAAGATGGAACCAAGTTGTTAAACTGAAGGCCATTCAGGTTCATTAAATGGCCATTAAGCAAGTAAAGAAGCCTTTAAATCCTGTTTTGGAATGCATAGTTTTGTTAGGAACCAGAGATAAATCTGCAAACTGTGTCTATCTGTGAGTAGCAGGGCAGGGGGAAGGGGACGACTTTGCCTCCTTCTGGCTAGGCTTTGTTGTTTGAAAAAGAAGGGCCCATAGAGTAGCTTGGTCTCATTTTGCTCTAGGCTGGTTAAGCTTTGGACCTGGGCTGATTATTTTTCATATCTAGAGTGCTGACAGGTACAACCTTAGAATACCTGTATATTAGACACCATTTCCTACCAAAAACAAAATCAGCAGAAGTCCCCAGTAGTTTCTTCTTACTGGCCTCTTGGTGACACTAAGTATGGACATTGTTCAGCATATGTCCTATTTGTGCCAGTCTTGCACATGGTAGTTTCGTTCTTTCTACTATTCCCATTCCCATTATTGTATGATTAAAAAATAAAAGATCAGTGCACATTTAAAATGTACTTACAATGTTACACGATGTAATCAGTTAATTAATTTGCTTCATCTTTCAATGGAAATCTCTTAAGTGGTTTAACATATCTAAACCAGAAATCAGTTTTGAACATGCACACAAGCACACCAAGGCTGCTGTTGTTGTTCTTTAGTCGTGTCCGACTCTCGTGACCCCATGGACCAGAGCACGCCAGGCACTCCTGTCTTCCACTGCCTCCCGCAGTTTGGTCAAACTCGTGTTCGTAGCTTCGAGAACACCATCCAACCATCTCGTCCTCTGTCGTCCCCTTCTCCTTGTGCCCTCCATCTTTCCCAACATCAGGGTCTTTTCCAGGGAGTTTTCTCTTCTCATGAGGTGGCCAAAGTATTGGAGCCGCAGCTTCAGGATCTGTCCTTCCAGTGAGCACTCAGGGCTGATTTCCTTCAGAATGGATAGGTTTGATCTTCTTGCAGTCCATGGGACTCTCAAGAGTCTCCTCCAGCACCATAATTCAAAAGCATCAATTCTTCAGCGATCAGCCTTCTTTATAGGCTTTATTTCAAAGACGCAATTTGGCCCACACACTCATACACATTTGCATACACACAGAGAGCCTGGGAACATCAATGGCACCCCTCTGGAGGCTTCACCTGGGACATTGCACACATACATATAATATACATTCCACAATCAATACTATTGCTAATAGTCACAAGCCCCATGGAGCCTCCAGAATGGAGTTCCTCAGGGTTTGCTTTAATCCCCTTTATTTTCACAAAACCATTGAGTTGGGTCTTCTGGAGTTCTGGAGTACCTCGTCAGCAATATGTTGAGACACATAGCTCTACATCTCCTTTACATCTGTGGGTGGGGCAGTGCAGGTGCTAGATGCATGTCTTGCCTCAGTCATGGGCTGGATGACAGCCAATAAAATGAAACATGGAGATGGGTGGTAGAGTCAGAGCCATCTCGCCATCAGACTTGCTCTCAGTCACTTTCCCTGAAGAGGTGAATGGGAAGATGTATGAGGCATTGGGCTAGGGGTGTCTGATATCCTAGGGCTTCTCTGCAGGGGCTTGCGAACAAGTAGTACCTTACAGGATCAAACCCTGTAGCTCTTGGAGTTGTAGGATGAAATTCAGTGTCACGCTATTCCCCGTGTTCCATCAGGACAAGAATTTTGGCTTGCGAGACAGACCAATTCCCCTTCATCTTCTGCCTTGTGCTGTTCTGAGGGTTCTCCTGACTCCCCAAGAGCCAATTCTGGAATGCACAAAGCTATGGAGCTATCTCAAAAAACATGAGGGAGGGAGAAATCCATCCTCACCAACCAGCTCTTCCTTGCTAGGTGTGACATTTCATCATCCTATTGTTTCATGGGAATCCATGTTGTTTTCTAGCACCACCTCCTCTGATAGATATTGAATCTTCCAAAAAAGCAGTAAAGTCTGCCCTTGCAGAGAACCTCTGCAGATAACATTCAGAAATTTTGCAGTTTTCATCCCCTCACAAAGGTTTATCAGGCCTGCAGATGCCATCCAATTCAGGCAGAAAATGAAAAGGGTATAGACCTTCCCTTTGTTTTTTAAAAATAAAAATAAAAGCTGCCTTGTATGAAAAAACCCCGGGTGAATCTGCATACCATTCGGCACGCTTAATGCACTGTGAAGTGGCTCCTGTGCCTGCAAACTTCGTCCACTTTGGCCCAAAAGGAGAAATGTTGTAGTCATTTTTAGATTCTCTGTAATAGTGAATGAGGAACACAGCACAGACTCAGAAACAGATTGGATTAAAATAAAAATATCTCAGGGTCGTAGGTTTGAGCCCCATGTTGGGCAAAATATTCCTACATTGCAGGGGGTTGTACTAGATGTGCTTTGTGGTCCCTTCTGACTCTACAATTCTATAATTCTATTAAAAAACATATATAAGGGGTGTCTTGAACTACATGAACTTTACACACACACAAACACATACAAATCCCATTTTTCAATAAGATATATCAATTTATTTTAATGTTAGGCACATTTAAATCAATAAAGTAGCTATCTTCAATCATAACCTTTCATCACTGATGCTCTTATCATATTCTACAAACAACAAGTAATGAAGCCGAGTATGAAATATTGAATAATATTACCATTGCTTGATGAATGAATCCCGTGGGCCCTGCGGATTCAGAAATAAGATTCTTAGCTCTTGTGCATACATGCAAATTACAGTTGATCAATGTGGGATTAAGACTTTCGTCAAATGGTTTTTCCTCCAGTTGTTTGCAAATGAAAATAGGATTTTATTTTAGGAACTGCAATTAAATGCCACTGTGCTCATGGAAGCCTGTGTCCGTTGCCATTTTATTTTTATTGTCAAGACGCCATATGAGTATATATATTAAATCTAGGATTGCCTCAGTTCCACAGGAAATGTTCCATGAATGTACATCACTGGTTTTAATTAAATTGGCCCGAGCTGGTCTTTGGAAGTGTTCCTTCTTCGTGCAACACACAAACCTCCTTTTGGCTTTCTGCCTACCTGAACTTCATTTCTGAGGTTCTCCCTCAAATGCTAACTTAGTGTTTCTGTCAGTCATTCTTGAGCAAACACTGCCTCATTAAAAACTAGCCTAAAGTGCTTTCAGTTAACTCCATACAAATAGCTCCATGAGAAGAGCGCTAGAGACAGAGGCAGTGTTTTCAGGTTACAGAAATAAGTGGATTATGGAACCTCATTTGCAATAAGTCAATTTCAGGGTGGTTTCCTTTTCCTTTAATGAACTATGACATATATCTAAATTTTGTGACAGTCACCTGTATTAGAGGTAGGAGACAAATTAGCTTTTGAACCGTGCAGTATACAATCTCCGATGTGCCAGTCTAAAATCAATTAGCTGTCAGCTATTGGTTAATGATGACTCTGTGACCCGGCTTTGCTCCTGCTGGGAATTCTGAGCAGAACTTTATAATGGGGAAGGTTCCATGTTTCTTCTCAGTTAATAATGTATTAGATGCTGAAGTCACTTTATCAGACAGAACCTCCTGGAAGGAGAAGATAATCTCTCTGAAATGGGCAGTCGTAATAATCAGGATTAAATCCAAGCCAGTTCTTTTCGGGCAGTGGGGGTTGTTAAATATATATATATATATATATATATATATATATATATATATATATATATCACAATGTTATCCATGACTTTCAGACGCTGTACTACTGTGATAGGTTCTTGGCATAGAAGGATACAGAAAGGTCACCTCTAAAGACATGCAGGCAGGAGGGGGAGGGTGTCAACCTTATCCCTGGCATAGCTTGATAAGGTTCGGTTCAACTGCTAAAGAGTAGAAATCAGATGAAATTGACAGACTGCAATGTAGGTCACATTGCTGAAGTAGAGAGCACTAGATATAAGTGGAGAAGAGGTTGAAAGGGACTCCTTGGTTAGATATATAGTGTCATTGGGGATATTCCTGCATATTTCTCTGTCACTAGAGGTACAGATGACCAAGTACTTTCCTCTCACTTAGACTATTGCCATGTATTATACATTATACATTATGCTTTGAAAGTGCCATGGACATTTCAGCTGCAACATCTCTTCAAGCCCTCCATATATTTTGTCCACAAATCGTTGCATGATTCATGATACTCCCATCAAGATGGTGTCCAACATGGTGAGGGAAAAGGGAGGAACATACATGTTGGAACAGTGCAAAACATATCTCACCAAACTCGTTTTGTTTGGCAAATTACAGAGGTAAGGTTATATAATCTATGTATTTTTTAAAAAATTAAAACGGTGAAGGACAGGTGTAAAAAGCATTCTGTGACAAGACTTCTATGCCCCTGCTGTGGTTGAATGGGTAGTTGGAGGGAAATTCACTTGAAAGGCCATTGAAAGCAGATTCTTCTGACATCGCTAATATCAAGTGATGACTTGCATGTGTGAAGGGCCCATTGTAGATCTAACACAGCTGGCAGAATTTCCCCATCACCCCAGTCTCACTGCAAATGCAGTACATGTTCGGCGGCCAGCCATCAAGGTCTGAGAAATCAAAGGAGGTGCTTTTGTACCAGACAGTGGTGGGACTACAGGTGGCCTCCCTCTGCCTGAGTCACAGCTGCATACCAGAATGGAGAGGGGGAGAGGCTAGGTCAGTGTGGTGCAGATGCACTAGCAGAGTCAGTTCAGTGCTCCTGCTGGTGTGTTTGCACTGCATCGACCTCACCGCTAACCCCCCCCCCTCCATCCCAGTGTGCAGCAATGACTTCACTAGAGGGAGGTCAGATGAATGGCATAGCTCCAGCATGGGTACATATATACAAGAATTAGCCCTCAGACACCACAGGCTTAAAGAGCACCCCATGTGATAGCTCTAACGTGCAAACTGGCCATAGCATGTTGTCCTCTTCTCAGGGGAGGGAGGAAAATGCCTCAGTGTTTTTAGGGATTCCTTCCTCCCTTCCTCCCTTCCTTCCTTCCTTCCTTTCCTATCCTATTCTTCCTACCTACCTACTTACACCTGTTTTCAGAAATTGCACAATGTCAGAAGAATGGCAGGCATCATCTTACACACACACACAAAGCTGCATTTGTATATGTATGTATATATGTGACAAGGAGTTTTGGCAGCTGCAAATATTTCCCTCCCCCACCTCCCGGTTCCATAACACTTTGGCAGGACTCACATAGATTTTTCAGCCATTAGTGCTGCTTCTTGATGACAGTGATTCCTGAACTGTTAAATTGAGTGTAATGATGTTCTTCCTTCACAGATACAAAAGAATGAATTCTGCTCCTGCTGAAGCTAGCAGCTAAGCACCTTTGAACCCGATGTGTCACTATTACTCATTTGGCAGTCCTCTTTCCTCGTAGCCCCTTGCTATTATTTCTGCACTTAGCAAGTGAGCAGAGATGCTCACTGCTGGTGCTGTACGTTGGTAAAAGGCCTCATATTGTATTCAAAGCTTAGCATAACAACATTATGGCACCGTTTTTTGCTTTTCTTCTAAGGACCTTTGCACTGGGCACTTATGCATAAGTGTCACTTGCAATGCTGCAAATTCTGAAGTGCATCATGACAGGCCCCACAGCTACATAAGATGTGTGGATCCATGTATGCCCCCAAACGACGGCAGTGCATGACATTATTCTCAACTTATTAGGATCAACTGACAGTCATAGAATGGGGAGCTGGCAAAGGATGGCACCAGTGGCATAGCATGGGTAGCCAGTGCCCAGGACTGTAGGGGCTGAGGAGGGAGGGAAATGGACAGAATACACATGCACATTCAACTGCTTAACAGCATCTGTGTCACTCAGAAGAACGCAGCCATAGAGATAAGAAAAGAAGAGTTTTTCTGTTGTCTGGAGAGGTCATTTCCTGGTTCTCAACGCAGTGCAGTGACGGAAGTGTGTGGCTGTATTGAGGCAGCACCAGGTGTTTAAACTTTGCGCCTCTAACAATTTTGCACTCAGGGCAACCATCCCTGTGCTGCCCCACATACTACGTCACTGAATGGCGCCACAGATGGATGTAGGCTGGAGAGACCCAGGCTCACATCCCTGGTTGGCAATGACATTAGCTAGGCAACCTTTGGCTAGTCACTGCCCGTGCCTAGCCTACCTTACGAAGGGATCGTATGCTGTCACAGGAGCGTGCTGGTCAGTAATCACACAGTTCAAAGTTGGAGTTAATTCTTTATTAGCAAAAGCACAATCTCCACATACTTGGTTGAGTATCAGGCCCAATGAGCAGAGCAGCTCTTCCCTGGTGGTCTTACTCCATAAAAATCAGTTGTCGAGACTGAAAGTCCCTGCCTCCTCACAGCCATCCTCTCCCTCATCTCCAGAGCTAATGGCGGGGAAGGCTACTGCTGTGGCCCATCTTCTGTCATGCCACGCTTCACCGAATTGATGCCCAAATTCAATTCTTCAACCAGCATGAGTTGAATATGGTTCTGTAGGGACCAGGTTCAAAGATGCACCAATGCAATCCTACAGAGATTTACTGCACCCTCCTTGAGTGCCCATAGGATTACAGCCAAAGTACATCGAAGTCCTTCTAATCCCTCTGAACATATTCTTACTGGCTCTCTATCTCTGTCTTTCTCTTTTCCACCCAAGACACTCTGATATGGTCAGTCTCTCCATGCAACAGAGGTGTGCGGTTTTGGAAAACGGTGATTAATGAGACCTAGCTGGCTGAACTGGAGAAAGCGTACAAGCCTTTCCTTTTGATTTTGTTTTGTTTCGAAAGCCATGCTTAGTGGGGATTGTGTGTGTGTGTATATATATATATATATATATATATATATATATATATATAGTATTTTTTATCAGATTACGGACAAGGCCACCAGAACAGCCCAGCCCAGCCCAACAGTTCAAAGAGGCTTAGCTCCCCACAAATCCCTTTATCCTTCCTCAAACTCTAGGAAGGGCATCAGCGGCAAGTCGTTCGGCTGGCCCCACCGCAGCTGCACGGGTTTTGCATAATTAATTATTTATGCCGATGCAACCCCAGTAATTAACTTCCAGATGAATGCGATATTCTGATCCGGAGTGCTTTGCATTTCAGCCGTCCCTCCAGCAAGCAACTGTCAAAAGCCGGACCGCTTGACAGAGTGGGGGGGGGGTCGGTTTCAGAATGGGGGGGGGTTCCTGCCAAAGGCCCCCTCCCAGACATCTGCTCGGAAACAAACGCACAGACAAAAGGAGGTCCTGCTGAATGGCTTCCATACATATGAACTCATTTCAAAAAGTTAAAAAAACAAAACCAAAACCAAACAACGACCCAGCTCCTTCAGCCAAGACATAGAACACAGGGAGATGCCTTAAACCAGGTCAGGTTATTTGGTGATCTAGCCGAAAGTTGACTGGGAGTGGCTCTCCAGAGCTTCATCTCAACACTTCAGGCAGAAGAGGTTGCTCCCATCACCTGATACTTGAATCAGTGCTGGATTAATTTTTTCAGCTGGGGGCCGGTCCACTGTCCCTCAGACCTTGGGAGGGCAGACTATTTTTTTGGGGGGGGGAGGAAATGAACAAATTCCTATGCCCCACAGTTAACCCATAGATGCATTTTAAATAAAAGGACACATTCTACTCATGTAAAAACACCATGCAGGCCCCACAAATAACTCAGAGATGTATTTTAAATAAAAGGACACATTCTACTCATGTAAAAACACGCTGAACCGTCTATGGGCTGGATTTAGAAGGTTATTGGGGCAATTCAGGTCCCTGGGCCTTAGTTTGCCTATCCATGCCCTAGGCAGTCAAAATCTTCCCCCTCTTCGTGTGTGCACTGTAGTGGGATAACATTGAACCAAGAAAGCTTGATTGCAATTTTCTTTCAAGTTCAAATCAATATTATTTTGATCCGTTGTCGCAGGGCCCCTAAAAGGCATGAGGCTGGTGTCTACTCTGTCTATTTGGTAATCCGGCACTAACTTGGATCACATTTTTTATAAAACTGGAGACTGAGGATTGATTCTAGGGGGCCATCCGCATGCCAACTGAGCCGACTGCTTGCACTGTCCAAGGGCAGCTCCACATCTGACTCACTGGAGAAGACTGTGGCAGTTATGTCAACGTAACACTGGCATTTCCCATGGGCAACAGACAGGGTTGGATCCAGGTTGCTTTTGCAGCAAATGGAAAAGTCTCCTCCTGGGTTTAATCCAATGCAGGCTCCCATGAGACCTACCTGACCAACTGGCTCCCCATTGGTTGGAAAGAGTCTGAGGCCATTCCCTCAAAAGACAGGTGAGAGAGCCTTTACAAATCTGAGCTGCCTTTGCATCTGGGTCCCTCCTACCATTGGGGTCCAGGCTGGGATTTTCCTACTGCAGTGAAACGGACCATCCTTGCAGCCTTCTCAAAAGTAGGCTAGAAGTATTATATTGTAGCTGAATAGGCTAGGACTAGTCCAGGGACATGGGTGGCGCTGTGGGTTAAACCACTGAGCCTAGGGCTTGCTGACCAGAAGGTCGGCGGTTTGAATCCCCTCAACGGGGTGAGCTCCCGTTGTTCAGTCCCAGCTCCTGCCCACCTAGCAGTTCAAAAGCATGTCAAAGTGCAAGTAGATAAATAGGGACCGCTCTGGCGGGAAGATAAACGGTGTTTCCATGTGCTGCTCTGTTTCACCAGAAGCGGCTTAGTCATGCTGGCCACATGACCTGGAAGCTGTCTGCAGACAAACGCCGGCTCCCTCGGCCAATAAAGTGAGATGAGCGCCGCAACCCCAGAGTCGTCCGCAACTAGACCTAACGGTCAGGGATACCTTTACCTTTATTTTTTTTTTTTTAAATAATATTTATTAAAATTTTTCAAAAATACAAAAAATATCACTTTACGGGACTCCCCCCTTCCCCCACCCCTACCATATTCCCCTTTCATATTGTTGGCCAAACAAGTTCCCCATTCAAATTGAAACTTAATTTGTTTTACCCTTAATAATAATAAAAAAAAAAGAAAAAAACCCAGTGTTCTTTCCCCAAGACCCACCCCATGTCATTCCACAATTTCCATTTTTTAATAAAAGAAGCACCCCAGATAATAGAAACAGAAAAGGTAGAAAATAAAAAAAAATATAATGAATAATAGACCAATTCAGCAAAAAATAACAAAGTTGGCAAGCCTTTGGAGTTTTAGTTCTCCCCCCCCTGTCTCCGGTTTAATTTCCCCCTGACCATCAACCCCTAGTGTCTGCCTGGAATTCTTAATAAATCACAACTTTTCCCCAACTCCTTGCTGGCTTTTTCTTTTTAAAATTAAAAATAAATTTTTTGAAAATCAAAATTATTATTATTATCATTATTTTTCAAAACTTTAACTTCAGTCTTTAATAAAACTGTAATAGAACTCCCTCCATTGTTCTTTCCAGGTTGTAGTCTAATTTCCCTTTGTTCCGCTGCTAAAACGTTGTAATTCGAAAGTTTGGTAAGTCTGCAGGGATGGTTGTTATTCAGGGGCAAAACCTTACGTTCGGTCCCTTCCTTTCTTCAATAGAAAAATCTATTGTCTCCTTTAAAAAAAAAAAAAAAGAAAACGCCCTGAAGACGAGATGTTATTTCCGTTTTGCAGCTTTCCCAGAAGATAACCAGTCCTGTAAAGTTCCATTGGTGTTTTTCCACTTTCCCAATCCTTGTAATGTCCCGAAGCTCCTCAAGGGGGATTGTTGTGACTTTGTTTCCTCTAATCCAAAAGTCAATTTGTTATCCATATTCGCCATTTTGTATCCAAATTTTAACAAGTTGTAGCAAATTGTATCAAATTTAACCAGCCAAGTTCTCATAATAAAATCCACTCCGCTTTTCGACTTTGACAGCTATTTTGACAGCTGTCAAAATCTCCGACTCCTTTCACCAGGCTCTCTCTTCAGTCGCCCCGGTTCCCAGGGGGGGGGGTTGCGTTTCCCTTCTCCAGTTCCTCCTCCAGCACAGTTCTTGTAGTTCCCCATCGTGAAATTTTGGATTTTTATCAGCAATGCAAGCCTTTTTGGGTCTTGGTTTCCCCGTCCTTGTTTTGGAAAGTTTACAATAGGGAGGGGACTGACTTCCTTTTTGGATCCCCCCCGCTCGTATCCAATTCGAAAAAAAAAAATTTTTTTTCCTCCTTTTGAACCCGGTTTCCAAATTTACTCACGGGTTGTTGTTGAAAAGTCCGAATTTTCAATGGAAGAAGTCAGCGCTCTCCGCCGGATGGCATGCGGCTTCGCTCAGCAGGGGAAGCAGAAAACTCAAGGCACCACGCTTCTCCCCGGCACCCGATCCGTAGCCTTTAAAAAGGCTCCTTCACGAGTCGGGAGGGCGCTAACGGTGCAAGCCGAGTCTCCATGTCCACGGCCTCCGTGGCCGTGGTTTCTAAGGGTCCCCGCATCGCCGGTGCGGTAGAACCCAGCCCCTGCCGAGCAGACTCCCTCCGGAGCTCGGAGGGAGTCCGCCATTCGGCGATGGCGCCAACCCGGAAGTCGGGATACCTTTACCTTTAGTCCAGTTTTGGGGAGCATGCACCCTGAGTAACTTATAAGGGAACCACCTGGAACACAGAGGGTGCATTGATCTCATAATTCATGGGCTTTAGGAACTTGAGGGGGTTCTGCCAGGGAAATGAGTAAATGAGTAAACTGCTTGGATCTATGTGGTTTGTGCGTAGGTTGTGCAGAGGAGTGCAGGGTACACTGGCTCAGATACTTTTTAAAAAATTAGTTGCTTTGGTGTATCACTAGTTCTCCCCTCGGGCTGTGAGTGACCCAGAAAGCGTAGTAGTGGCAGCAACTACCAGGAAGCAAGGCTCAACTGGCAGCACTGCAGGGTTGTTGTGAGCAGATGGGCAAAACAGGGGGTGTGAGAGGCTCTCCTGAGTATTCCCCTTTCTCCATAGGGGGCACCTGGCAGTGCAATGAGACTTGAGGCTGGAGTTGCACTCTTCTGGATTCAGCTCACAAGAATTTAACTGGGGGAACTTGCATGGCTGAGCACCCCTGCGTCCAATTCTCATGGTATCTCCAATCCATAGTTCATCAGTCCCACATTTTCTTCTTCCCTACTGGTCAGCTTTTCCCATTTATTGATAATAAGGCTATTCGACTATGCATGTATCACTTAACATTAATCTAGCACATGCTGGAGTAACCTTCTATCTGCTGATTGCCTATGTCATTTAAACAAAGTGATTAGAAATGCGTTCCGGCATTCTCCCTTTTCCAGTAAACAATGCATCTCTCCTCCCCACCCCAAACAACACTTCTAGTTTCTACCCAGCATTGATATTGGTATCATGTATCCCATTTTATCATTAGAAAACCAATTACCAGCTGACAATTATAGAGTGAATAATTTCAATAACATTAATTGCCCACAACTGACAACAAGGCCATTTACGTCTCATTAACTGAGGCTGAGGGAGTTTTCCAGGGAACAGAGGGTTAAATTATCTATACGAGGTGGTTCCTGTGATCCTAATACAAATGTACTCTGTGTTGTGTGTGTGTGCGTGCACCAGAGAGAGAGATTCCCCCAAGCTTATTACTGCTACATTATTAGCATATTTTATGTATTTTTCAGCTCAGTTAAATAAACAGTTGGGGTAGGGGGGTACGGACGCTTCAGAAGGATTACAGACAATTCTGCTTTGCGGCAATATCTGGAGCACAGATGGCTACTGAATAACTGGTTCAGATTTTAAGCAAGGAAGCTTCCAGTTTTGGGGTGTTAATTAGGGCTGCAAGGGTAAACACATGTCTGGAAGCCCACAGAACGAAAAGCAGCTGGGGAACGTTGCATGGGAAAAGTCTGGGGAGGCGGAGGGGGTGAAGTACTCCTCCCCTTGCTGCTTTTCTGCTGAAAACAGCCCCTTCCTGTAGCTGTCCCTGGAAGGATTTTGTTCCGTGTACAGTGGTACCTCGGGTTACATATGCTTCAGGTTGAAGACGCTTCAGGTTACAGACTCTGCTAACCCAGAAACAGTACCTTGGGTTAATAACTTTGCTTCAGGATGAGAACAGAAATTGTGCTCCAGCGGCACAGCAATAGCGGGAGGCCCCATTAGCTAAAGTGGTGCTTCAGGTTAAGAACAGTTTCAGGTTAAGAACGGACCTCCGGAACTAATTAAGTACTTAACCTGAGGTACCACTGTATCAGTATCGTGTAACTGGTTCCACACCAATTTCCATCAGCGCATCTATTATGAGAAGGCTGAGTTGATAATGGAACGACACAGAAACATCGGGAAAAGCTTTTATGCCCTGAGAAACTTTAAAAGAAAATAAAAGACCACGACCAGCAAGTTGACCATTTGAAACCCATGCAAATAACCAAACTATCTCTCAGGTCTCTCCCAAGGCAGCTTGGCCATTTGTATTCTCTTAGAGGAGCTCGCACGGTGCACTGAGAGCAGGTTTGGAGAGCGCCGGTGCATTTGTCAGGCCAGAGAAAATGGCTGCCTAGTGCGGCCCTCGGAAGACGGATGATCAGCTCATATGCAGGCTAAGCTAGATGAAAAGGGGCAGCCAAGTGTGTTTATTGTGTGGTTTGCCTCATTTACATATAAAGTGGGGGCAAGTCATTTCATAATTAAAATGGGATGTTGTGGGTAAGGGGAGCCATACCTTCCCCTTTCTGCTGCTGCCATCACCTCACGGTGGTCTCTTAACTTCAAGCGGAGGGAATGAGACTTAGCTTACCTCACTATTTAATATCATAAAATATAGCTTCACCCCCTTCTTGAACAGGGCAGAAATAAAATATGTGGCTATTCTGTCCTGACTAGCTTGGCCAAGCAAGAATATGGGACTGGAAAATTTGGGGGATTGGGATGGAGGGAAGGAAAATGCTGTTAAAAAAAAAGCAGTGAATTAAAATTCCCAGGCTGGATTATGTTTCATTCTTTCATTTTATAAGCTAGGGGATGGTTCAGGTACATTGATTAAACCAACCTTCTGTAATGAAGGAGTCTGGATTAGGGATGGGGAAGAAATTTGCTTCAGTTTGCATTTAAAGTTGAACCTGCCTAACTTGAAGTTTCTGAAACAATATGCAAATCAAAACAATGACATCCTTTGAAACCTGTACTTCTCGAAATTTTGCAATACAGTTCTGCCGCTAAGGAATATGTAAAAAAAATGCATATACGAGGCAAAAGTGTGTGTTTGTGTGTGTGTGAAAATAGCATATATAAATGCATTATGTTAGAAAAAAATACCTTGAAAAAAAAGTTTATTTTTTTAGACAAAATTGCATACAAAAATGTGTATATTAGGAGAAAATTGCACTAAAATGCTGGTGGATTTTCACCAGGACTTTACCACCCCCTCCCCCCAAAAAGCATATTGATGTGGAAATGTGAAGGCTGGAAAAATGAGAAACTGAGGAAACAAAAACAGATAGATTTGTATAAGTATGTATGCTTGTTAGCTGCTACATAGTGGGTAGGACCCAGAGTTCATTGTTGTCAATGTGAAAAGTTAGTCAGGATGAAGTGCAAAGCCAGTGATTTCAGTGTACAAAAAACCTCGTTCTGGATCCATCCCAATCTGTTTGCTCAAAATGTGCACAATCCTGTAGAAAGAAAGCATATTCTTGAAAAGTACTCATGTGCAGCTGACATGACATGTTACGATGATAAAAGGGCGTGAGCAATTCAAGCACTGAAACTTACCCGCTGTGATAATGGAGAGCCTGCTCTGTCCACTGAGTTCTGTAGAATTCGTTCTCTGCCCCCAGTTAGATACCAACATACAATCAGCACCACGTGTATTTATTTCATAAGATGTCCTAATAACTGAGCTGTCCTTGGAGCGCTACAAAACCAAAGCTGAGGGACCAAAATATGTCAATATCCACTGTCCAGTTTTGTCTGCCTATTCTGCTCTTGTTCCATTTAGTCCTCTGAATAGCACCTAGACCTGTATTTGAAAATTAGTATTTCCGCCCGACTCTCGTTGCATTTAGTGGTTAACTTTGCTTATAGGTACACTGCAGATGGGAAATACAGGAAATACAAACTGACGGTATAATTTCCTGCCATCTTGGCTAAAATGATCAACCAGAAAGCATGTTTGCAATACAATAAGCAGAGTGTGTGTGTGTGTGTGCGTGCGTGACTGCGATATTTTTCTTGATCAGTCCTGAGTGCTGCAGGACTTATTGCCAAGCCTCTTGGCAGCTCCTGCTTCTTCTGCATTAGCTAGCGCATCTGTCAGGTCTGGAACAACGCTGGGCTCTCTTCCCCGAACCCATATCTTTTCAAGCAGAACCCCTTTACAGCAGACAAAAGTGCCTTGCCTCTGATCCCCCTTAAAATGGCAGAGTGCCGCTTTTCAAACAAGCATCCCTTGTGAAGGCCCTGGGCCCCTGCGTTCTCTGAACAGCAGGCAGGAGAATATATGAATACCAATGAGGAGGCGCGGCTGTGCTCCTGGAAGGAAGCAAGAAGAGTTAATGAGATGGCGTCCTGCTGTTGGGCCCTTGCATGCTAAATACCGACACGGTTTTATCTAAGGGTGAGCCTACTTTGATCCGCTCCGACGTCCTGCTCTCGATATCGGTGGGCATCCGCACCAACAGAATGAAACCCAGATGGGAATTGCATATTGCAGGCAAGAGAATGCTACACATTAAAAAAAAAAAAATCAAGAACACTGTAGGTAGGAAGAGCAAAAAGTGAAATCAATTAGCCCTGGTTGTGTTGCATTCAGGCACAATAAACTGACTGTCTCTTTAAATGTAGCTCAGGCATCACATTCCCTCCTCCATCTTGGCCCAAAAGAAAGCCTGTTGCAGGCCTGTACTAAGAGCCCTTCCCAGGAGCTTTATATAACCCTGTTTAATATGTCATGGGGTGAGCTCCCGTTGCTCGGTCCCTGCTCCTGCCAACCTAGCAGTTCGAAAGCACGCCAAAGTGCAAGTAGATAAATAGGTACCACTCTGCTGGGAAGGTAAACAGCATTTCCATGCGCTGCTCTGGTTCGCCAGAAGCGGCTTAGTCATGCTGGCCACATGACCCGGAAGCTGTACGCCGGCTCCCTCGGCCAATAAAGCGAGATGAGCACCGCAACCCCAGAGTTGGTCACGACTGCACCTAACGGTCAGGAGTCCCTTTACCTTTTTACATTACCAAAGTCCTGTGTGGAGCTTGTAAATCATACTAGAGAGGGTCAGCAAACAATGGGCTAACAACCACCACACAGTTATATGTGCGGTATTATATTCCTTGCCACATGGGACTTCCACTTTAGACTGCAGTCTCTGCAACTAAATTTCCTTTAAAAATTAAGCAAATAAAGACCTCATGAAAATTCCTCAGTCATGAAAATTCACCATCATTTTAATGTAAAACTTCTGCTAATATTCACATCTGTAATTCTGCCTAATCTGCACAAGTCTGCAAAGCATTTCCCTCTAAAATAATGCATGATTTTTTAAAAAATGTAACATGTTGTCCATATATACTGTATTTTTCCATGCATAACACGCCCCCATGTATAAGACGACCCACTATTTGGGGGGATTCAAACTTAAGAAAATGGGGGGAGATTGCCCATGGTTGTTGAGCTTTTATGGGGGGAGGATATTGCTGAAAATCGCTCACCCGTCTGACCTGCGCTACCGCGCCCACACAGCAAAAGCCACCTATCAGCAGTTCACTCACCGCCAGAAGCCACAATTCACCAGCCCTATTGCCGCAGGGCAATGAAATAGACACCAGCCCTTGTTGCAGCCACAAATAACAATGCTGACCATCTCCGGCTAGCGAAAGCAACCAATCCCACGTCACCAATATGCACTGACCATGTATAAGACACACACACACACACACATTTCTTAACATTAAGCACGGTAATTCATTTTTGTATTGCATTACTTAAGTTGGAGAACTACACTGTAAAATCTGGAGAAGCGTGAATGTTGAAGGATGCACGAATTTCAGTTTCTGTCACATTTTGGAAATTGTGATTCAGTTTAATTCCCTCTCACACGCACACACATTCCTACGTGCAGCTCAGTTTCATCTGAAGCTGGGCTTAAACGACAGTACAAATATCCCCCAAGCAAACCCTGGAGTGGCATCCTCTGTGAAGCAGCCAGAACTCCTTTGCAAAACCCAACCAAATAGGTCATCACAATGGGCTGTGCCTTATATACGGTGTTTGTTTTGTTTGGTGGAGAAAGGCAACTGTCGTTCAGTTTCCACTGACAATAGAAGAGGTTCTTCGTCCTCTTCAGTTATCACTCCTGCTGTGTAACAAATTGCTGCTGTTTAAATCTCTTAAAAACAGGCACTGGTCGAGGCTGACAGGAATAATGGAAAAGGTTTTGACAGGAACATAATAAAATGTGTGTCTGTGTAGGAAAAAGCTAAACATATTATATTGTATGGAAGAAATGCATCCCCCCCCCATTCCTGCTCCAATTTTTTTAAAATGCTTACTTAATAAGGAATCTTTGTGGCCATCTTTTTGAGTACCAAAAAGTTCACCCACTCTTGCACTCAGGGGTTCAGCGTCTTCTTTCCATGCAGAAGTTCCAGGGTCTAGCCCATAGCATCATCGGGATGACTCCCTGACTGAATATCCTGTTTATACCACCTTTCCTGCAGGTGTACAATCTGTCGGTGTAGCCAGGTCACATAACTGAGCGGAACAGAGTTAGGATTTAGTGTAACCCCCTCTACCTGGCCTGGCCGTGCACCACTGTTGTAAAAATTACCATGTTTGAAGTTCGGAATGTGGTTAGAAATGTCGAAAAACTAGCAACAAAAGAAAGGAAAGCCAGGCAGCCCTAAGCTATGATCCTTTATTACAGTTGCAAGTGGGTTCCCACAGCAAAAGCTGAAGAAGAACCCCGCCTTCATGTGTGTACAATTTTTGCATACTTTTGAGTCAAGGAGATACAATACGTCACACATGTGTGACTCGAGTTACAGAGTAAGGGGTGTAAAAGTTGGGGGTCTAGGATCAAGGTGGTGAGGCTGGAGTGCAAATGCATGCAACTGTGCTAAGTTGAACAGGCGTGAAAGTCCTAATAGTTACTGGGAGATGGGCTGATGACCAGATTCTGGGGAAATAATGGGGTGAGGTGTCAGCAATTTAGGGTGATGTGGAAACTAATTTCCCTTCTATTACAGGGCTTGTTTGCTCAGTGTTCATGGCAGACCCTGTGATGCAATCCCCAGGGATGACAAAGAGAGAAGATTAAGATCGGGAACTCTCTGTTGGAGAGTCGTTCATGGAGTCATTTCCTCAAACTCAAATGTTAAAGTAATTGGTGTCCCAGAATATCAACGTCTTCTGATACATAGCTTAATTGGGTACAACTTGAAACAATAAAGTTACAATCAAAGTTACAAGAGAGGATACAGTTTATATAAATACAGGATTATGCATAAGGATATTTCAACGTTACATTTCGTTCACAGTTTATTAAACAAGACCCTAGGCTAGTTTCTATTCTACATCTCCTTATATTTCTTTTATTCAGCTTTGTTTTCACTTCAGAGAGAGGAGCGCTGGGATGCTGTACAGAGATGCTATTCAAGGCAGGCCCTCCTGCATGTTAACAGAAGGATAGGTGAAGGGTTGTGAATACGGGCAGAGTTGGTCCCTCTGCATGGCTGTTAGAATCCATTGACAGTGGTACCTCGGGTTACAGACGCTTCAGGTTACAGACGCTTCAGGTTACATACGCTTCAGGTTAAGGACTCCACTAACACAGAAATAGTACCTCGGGTTAAGAACTTTGCTTCAGGATGAGAACAGAAATCGCGCAGCGGCAGCAGCGGGAGGCCCCATTAGCTAAAGTGGTGCTTCAGGTTAAGAACAGTTTCAGGTTAAGAACGGACCTCTGGAACAAATTAAGTTCTTAACCCGAGGTACCACTGTATCTACATATGTCCTTAGGAATAAATTGTGTGAATGTGTGAGTGTGTCCAATTCCTATATCACCACAAGTCCCCCAGAAGTGGGCTTATACCAGTATAAGTTTTTCCAATGGGGGAGTTGCTGCTGCATTCCTACATGGAGATGCAAAGCAGCTTACAGGGATACCTCAGTTTTTGGACGTCTCCGTTGCTGAGCATTTCAGTTTTCGAACGCTGAAAACCCAGAAGCAAATGCTTCAGTTTTCGAACGTGCCTCGGAAGTCAAACAGCTTCTGCAGCATGTATCTGTTGTTTTTCACAATTTTCTCTATTGAATTGGCAGACCGCCCTTTGCGCCTCAGTTTTTGAACGTTTTGGAAGTCAAACGATCTTCCAGAACACATTACGTTCGAAAACCGAGGTACCACTGTACAGATAAAATAGGAACAGCTAAAAACTTTGGGGGGGGGGTGGCGGCAAACATTTATAGAATTAAAACTATACATACATATAAAATATCTATTAAAAACATGCAGGTAATTACAATAAAGACAGCACAGCTCCAGGCCTTTTATTAAAAGCAGTTATGCCATCGTATCTCTTGGACTTTTGCTAGCATAGCCTAGCTGACCCAGAAAACCAGTTGGCTGCGCTAAAGATCCACCACATCCTATCTTGCTCATCCCAGTGGCTCTCAGGTTAGGATCGTGCCCTAAGTTTTATCTTAATACATTACATAAATGGCGTTTCCATGCGCTCTAGCTTCCGTCATGAAGCAGTTTAGTCATGCTGGCCACATGACCCAGAAAGCTGCCTGTGGACAAATGCCAGCTCTCTCAGCCTCAAAAGGGAGATGAGTGCCACACCCCATAGTCATCTTTGACTGGACTTAACAATCCAGCAGTCCTTTACTTTTACCTAATACATTACATTATATAGTATATTATGTGTACTAATACAACATAATGCCCTGAGTGCTCACTGGGCCCTGAGTGCTCACTGGAAGGACAGATCATGAAGCTGAGGTGCCAATACTTTGGCCACCTCATGAGAAGAGAAGACTCCCTGGAAAAGACCCTGATGTTTGGAAAGATGGAGGGAAAAAGGAGAAGGGGACGACAGAGGACGAGATGGTTGGTCAGTGTTCTCAAAGCTACAAACATGAGTCTGACCAAACTGCGGGAGGCAGTGGAAGACAGGAGTGCCTGGTGTGCTCTGATCCATGGGGTCACGAAGAGTTGGACATGACTAAACGACTAAGCAACAACAGCAACAACACAAAATAATATATGGAATACACTATGCTTTACTGCACTATAGTATGTATGTTTTGAGGCTCACTGTTGCTTGACAGGTCCAGGATAGGCTTCTGTGATGTCAACATCCTATTGAGAGGGAAGAGGCAGTGGCAGAGCACTGTCAAAAATAACATTGTCGTGCCAATTGTGGAGACATAAGAACTGAGCCCAGCTGTGGCCTTTATTGTAGTGAAGATAAAACAGCTTGCTTTTATTTACTATGGGATTATGCACATTTCTCTGAGTGACACTGAAGGCTCGTTTGTTAGGACAGCAGGCAAGTTTTGAACAGAGAAAGGGGACACTCACTGCTTTAACGAAAAATCCTCCCCACAGTTTGGTGGCAAGTTATTGCAAGATAGCCATCTTGATAAATTTGCTTCATATTTCAAACATTACTGCTTTCCAATCTGCAGAGATCTCTTAGACTTCATTTAAGGTGGCAGACGGCACTGAGGAGTGGGTGCTTGCTAAAGTATGGCAATTGTTTTTCATACGTGCCCACCCACCCACAAATAAACTCTTGATTTCTAATTTATCGAGTGATACTTACAAATGTTTACTAGGGATGGACGGGTCTATATTTCTCCATTCCATCCATGTTTTGCAGTCTTCATGTTAAATTCCATTCCATTTCTATAATGCTGAGTGTGACAAACTCCCTATGTACACACTTATAATAATGCAAAGTCTTATGTATGGTGTTTCTCTAAATCTTTTTTTATATATATACAGTCATACCTCGTGTTAAGGGACGCGGGAGGCGCTGTGGGTAAAACCTCAGTGCCTAGGACTTGCTGATCGCAAGGTCGGCGGTTCGAATCCCCGCGGCGGGGTGAGCTCCCTTCATTCGGTCCCAGCTCCTGCCCACCTAGCAGTTTGAAAGCACCCTTCAGTGCAAGTAGATAAATAGGTACCACTTTATAGCGGGAAGGTAAACGGCGTTTCCGTGTGCGGCGCTGGTGCTGGCTCGCCAGATGCCGCTTAGTCATGCTGGCCACATGACCCGGAAGTGTCTCTGGACAGCACTGGCTCCCGGCCTCTTGAGCGAGATGAGCGCGCAACCCTAAAGTTGGACACGACTGGCCCGTATGGGCAGGGGTACCTTTACCTTTACCTTGTGTTACTTCCGCTTCATGTTACGTTATTTCAGGTTACGTCCCGTGGTGACCCGGAAGTACTGGAAAGAGTTACTTCCGGGTTTTGCCACTCGCACATGCGCAGACTTGCAAAATGACATCATGCGCATGCGCAGAAGCGGTGAATCGCAACCTGCACGTGCGCAGACGCGCTGCTGCGGGTTGCGTTCTTTTCATGTTGCGAACGGGCCTCTGGAACAGATCCCATTTGCAACCAGTGGTACCACTGTATATAATTCTGGTTTCTGGCAAACCATTTCTGAGAGATGACCCGCAACAGACTTCCCCTTGCCTCTCTAACTTCTCCCCTCCTGCTCCTTTTCTAAAACTACCATGAATATTTTTTTCTGCATCTCTCATTTGCTCTTCCTTGCTTGACCTGCTGAAACACCTGCTTCCTCTATAGCTTTAACGAGGGCTGTGCACGAGCCCAACAATCTGAAGCTTTGGAACGATCCTAATCCAATCTGGGGTGATCCAGGGCCAAACTGACCCAGATCCAGGCCTTATCACACTGATTTGGGAGCCTTGCACAACCATATGGTTGGGAGGGCAGAGAAGGAGACATGCCTCTGCTTCTTCACTCCTGTTCTGACTGTACAGTGTTACCTCAGGTTACAGACGCTTCAGGTTACAGACTCCGCTAACCCAGAAATAGTACCTCGGGTTAAGAACTTTGCTTCAGGATGAGAACAGAAATCACGCAGCAGGGGTGGGACACCCCATTAGCTAAAGTGGTACTTCAGGTTAAGAACAGTTTCAGGCTAAGAACGGACCTCCAGAACGAATTAAGTTCTTAACCCGAGGTACCACTGTATATTTAATCAGGCCATCTCCTCCTCACTGCCAGATCACTGCCGGATACTTTGACCGGCCTGGATCACTTCAAGCGGACCCAGTCAGAGTACAAGAGCACTCTCCAACCATCAGTGGTGCCAACTTGAATAAAATATTGGAGGGACCCAGGTGGTCACAGCCACACATAATCGATCGCATGACATGGCACATGCACACCGTTTGAATGGCAATGCCCATCAACTGGGGGGGTCAACCCCCTCAAATATTTTATTTGAGGAGCCAAAGGGACCTTGGCCCCTAGGAGTTGGTTCCTCTGCTAACCACGAAGGCAAGCATAGCCATCATGGCTAGTAGCTCTTAGCATGTGCAGCAAGTAAGGCTAGTTCAGCCTTCCAGATTACACCATGAGTGAAGGACCTACCTTCTTTACGCTGCATCTGATCTCACCCGTACATAATTTTGCATTAAGGTCCAGTAAGCTTTGAAGGAGAAATTGGCCATCCAGAAAGGTCTTTTACTTTACCACCAAAACTCATTTACCTGCTTTATTCTTTGCTTTTCCTTTAGGCACTTCCAAAATATATTACACATTTGCTAGCTCTGTTCATTTTTCTCCTGTTTGCTGATGCAATATTTAAGAGGCACCATGGTCCTAAGCGCTCAGCGTAGGAAATAAACTCAGCTGGAATCAATGAGTGAGACCCACTTCTATAAATAAACGTGCTCAAGATCAGCAGCCTTGTTTCGTTTTTAGTCGGCTGGGTTGTGTATGTGTGTTTTATTCTTCACTTTGGAAATTCAAGTATTGCTTTCTTGTTTGTCCTGCCGAATCCCTAAACAATCAGTGGCTTAGAAGAGTTGACACCAGCCACATCGAAGGAACAAAATCTAATTAAGATGGGAATTGATTTTTATTTAGACTGTTTAAAAATTCCTTAATCCTGACTCGGATTTCAGTCGCATGCCATTTGCTTCCCCAAGAAATTCAGTTCTCTGGAGAGAGACGTGTTGCTCTCTGGAGAGAGACCATAGTAGAATCCACCAGCAGGAAAGCACCTTTCTAAGGTCACCGAATCTAAAACTCTCCAGTGGGAGAACTCCCCAAACTGGAGGCCAAATTAGACATGAGTCATGTTGGTGTCAGACATGCATGTTTAAATGCGGGTCGGCTGCAGTTGCCTATAAAGTGGGTTTTGAGGAGCTTTGTAATAAAAGGAAAATGAGGGTGTGAGTGGTGTGAGTGGTGAACCTCATCTCCTTCTCCCAAGCTCTCCCCTCCTCAAGCTTTTGTTGTGGTTGGAGACAGGTTGTAGAAAGATTAGGAACCCCTCCAGGCATCCTTTTTGTTGAGCATTCATGATGGTTTGTGCTCATGACGGCATGGGGCACTGATAAGCAAAATAGACCAATCACGGGTCCAACGGTCAAGGAGGTGGTTTCTGCATGGACTGTAGAGGGAACTGAGAGGGAACTGATGGGAAGACAACTTGGGAAGGCAGTCCATCTAGGAGAAAGATAACTCTGATCCTAAACCTCCACCGCCTTGTGGGATATCTTTGGGAGAAGAAAGGCTAAGAAGTAAGCCCTGTACAGATCCAGGGTGGAGGCCCTAAGATGGTGCCTTGTAGCTTCCTTCCAGCAACACCTGCAGCCAAACTGGTGCTCTGCTTTCCTTTGGACCACATCAGTGAAGCTTGTCATCTGGGCAGCCCAGGACCTCCATACACACTGCCCAGGGATGGTCCTTGGGGAGGTCAGTCTGAGTTTTGACTTCACCCCAGAGGCACACTCCATTATCTCCTGAGACAGATGGATGCCAGCAACAACTTTAAGACTGAGGTCCTTTTTGATAACTATCCCATGAATAGTAAAGACAGGATGTAAAAAATCAGGTTTGAGCAGCTGCATTATACATACCTGTACCTTAAAAAAGAGACAGCTTCTCAGCTAGGCATTTAGCCCGACCACCCAGCTATCGCAAAGTGCTTCAGACATGCCCTTTTATTAAAAATGCCTTTTAAAATATTTCTATCCAGAGACATATTCTATCCAGAGACATATTCAGGATTTCTCGATCATTGTTTCCCCAGGCAGCCGTGTTTTCTTTCAAGTTTCTGTTCCTTCAGTTTGATACTTAACTAAGGCACAGTACTAAATTCCAGGAGTCAATATATTTGCTAACGAGACATTATTTTAAAAATAGCATTCTGATTCTGTGATGTTCGAATGAAATCATTGTGAACCTCTCCGCTTTGGGATTTTGGTTGTGGCTGATAAGGATTGGTGAGCTGCGAAATTAAAGGAGCAGCCTCTGAAACTGCATATTTAATAGGAATTGTCCTCTTTTCATTGATCTCCATGTTGTAAAACAGAATGCTCTCCGAGATCTGCTCTGGGAAAGAGATACATTTGTGCCATATTTTAATGAGTCTAAGATATGTTATGGGCTTAGTGCCATGTCGTTTCCAACATAATTTCACTGTCTGTTTATCTATTCATCCACCCATTCATATGTATATAGAGGAGCCAGAAAAACTGGCGGTGGTTGATGGATCATATATCAGTGTCTGCTCTCAACAGCATCTGAATACAAATGTGATTACACTTGACACCTTGTCCCCACATTGCTCATCAGATTGTAGAGTGCAGAGTGTTCATACATTCTGGGTGCCCTGCCTGAATGATGTACTTCCCTGACATACTGAATGGTTGATGCTGGTGATATGGCCAGTATTCTTAAGGTTCCAATTTTGGCATGAAAAGAAGGAGTAGCACTGCAACCCTTTCCCCACCACCTCGCCCTCATCCTCTTGGTAACTGGAAGCAACTGAGGAATTGGGAAGATACAGTTCCCCACTTCTGCTATAAGGTTGGGAAGTGGTGGTGCATTTCCACTTTTTTTAAAAAAAACAACTTCATTTTCTTCTCACCAGGCTCTGAAGACAAAATGCACTTGCCTAAAGTAGACAGTAGTAATTTCTGAAGGAAATCAGCCCCGAGTTCTCACTGGAAGGACAGATCATGAAGCTGAGGCTCCAATACTTTGGCCACCTCATGAGAAGAGAAGACTCCCTGGAAAAGACCCTGATGTTGGGAAAGATTGAGGGCACAAAGAGAAGGGGACGACAGAGGACGAGATGGTTGGACAGTGTTCTCGAAGCTACCAGCATGAGTTGGACCAAACTGCGGGAGGCAGTGGAAGACAGAAGTGCCTGGCGTGCTCTGGTCCATGGGGTCACGAAGAGTCGGACAGGACTAAACGACTAAACAACAACAAAGTAGACAGAACAAGGAGACCTCTTCCAGAATTTAAACATTACATGATCAGCGAAAGACTCTTTCAAAGGATGTCAGTCAGGGCATCCTTAGCGTAACACAGCTCCTACAAACATCGATTTAGGGTCTGGTGCATGACAGTATTTATAGACTAAGGGAAAGCATGAGAAAGCAACAAATTACTTGCCCGGTCACTTACAAAGGCATTAAAACACACACTTCTGTGCATTAATAATATCCACTCCACTCCACTCCCTACCCCTACCCCACTTGCTGAACAAGGCATTGAAAAGAAATCTCTGCCCATATGTCACAATTATTTGGTTTACTTTTAAGTGCCAGATGATCTGGTATATTGTTGCTGGAGAACTCTGGAAGGACAGATGGTAAGCTAATACTACTTCTTATCCTGTTTTGGTTCTTGTCAGGTTCATTTGCAAGGGGTTACTGGAAAGAATCCTCATCCGTGGCTGTGGTCAAGAGCCTAACCATATTTCCTATGTGATGCAAATTGAGTTATTACAGTCATATATTCTAGGTGATAATAAAGATCACGCAGGTCCTTTACACTTCCTTTCTTTATTTGTAGGTACAGAATTGAGTGTTTGACTCTCATGTGAATTAGAGATTCAAGCAGGATAGAGCAAATTCTCTTTAGAATGTATGTCTTTTCTCCTTAGGGGGCAGGAATGACATATGGAATCATGTGTAAGGGAGATCCTACATCAGTCTACCTCCTGTTCTCTACTAAAGAATATATATAGGGCTCTGACGGTGTAGAAAAATAAATAAGGAGAAATTGTAAGCCTACAGTTCCAATCCCACCTCAGCCAAATTACTCACACACTAAATTGCCACGTGAATGCTACTTAATCTCTCGGACAAGGCCGGCCTGCCCATGAGGCAGGCTGAGGCAGTGGCCTCAGGTGGCAGAATTCCAAGAGGTGGGACCCCCACAGGCGCCCTGGCTGCCTCTCTGCCACTGGCAGAGAGGTGGCGGCAGCAGCAGCAGCCACAGTTTCTGGTGAGATCTTGTGTGCTTTGTAAGATCTCACAATATTTTGGCAAGATCTCCTGATGGCTGTTCTAATGATTATTAGCAGGCTGAGGGTTGAGTAAAGTGAGGCCTATCAGCATTTACTTATTTATTATCAATGAATTTATAGCCTGCCTTTTCCGCAACATACACAAAGCGGATCAAACAAAATCAACACAGTAAGCAAAAACAAAACAACGCCCCCGCCCCGCCCCCCCCAGATACAGATATAGCCTAAAAAAGCAACCTAAAAACCAAGAAAATGCAGCCTAAAAACCAACCAACCAACCGTTAAGAAAAAGCAGCAGTTTTAAAAGAAGCTGGTTCTTTATCTTTTAGTAAATCACTTCAGACTGTTTCCTGGGAAGCATTAGTTAAATGAATTGAAATTGCACAATAAAAACCTGAGAAATATTTAATTCAACTTGTTTCCTCAGTATTTCATGTGTGCTTACAATGTTGTTCATGACCTTATTTTTAAACACCACTGAGATCATCAGAACAAAATTTTGTATGTGGGTCCAGAATGTAATTCTACTTTTGGCATATTTCTTAGCACCTTTATAGCCTCCTCTAGAAGGGCAATGCGTAGTTTACACTGCAGGAGAAAGTATCATTTTTGAATGTTTGCTTTTGTAAATCTATTTGCTTGCTGAGTATGCCAAAACGATTGTTTGCTGTATTTATATTGTGGCGGCCTATGGCTTTAGATGATATGTTTTTATGCATTGTTCACTTTTCAGCGTGAGTTCCTCCATCTGGCAAGGCGACCTCTGTCCCTGGGTTCACATATAAGTGTGTATACATAGGAAGGTCCAAGTCCATTTCCTCTCTCCTTGCATATGTTTTTCAGGACACTTCCTTCTCTAGACTCCAAGCAGTCTTTGTCATCCAAGCCATTTTGCTGTCTGAGGCAAGGGGATGAGATGCGCAGAATCCAACCAGGCTGACAGACTGAGTGGTGATGGGAGAACATCTTCCACTGCACTGGAGGTCAAAGCCCAGCTCAGAAGGTACTGCCCCCAGCATCTGCCGCCTGAGGCAGCTGCTTCATTCTGCCAAAGGGTAGGGCCAGGCCTGCTGCGAGTGTGTGAGAGAATATTGCCTTTTAAATACCTGGCCATGAGGCAAACATTCCAAACATTTGCTGGCGTGGGGTTTGTTCAGTGTCTAGTTTGAGAAATATTGTGAACAGGAACTATTATAGCCAAGTCTATTACTCTCTAATAGTGTGACCATTAGAAACCTATTCTGGTGGTAATTGATCATTAAAGGAGAGAGAGAGAGAGAGAGAGAGAGAGAGAGAGAGAGAGAGAGAGAGAGAGAAATCATTGGCCAGCCCTCTGTGTGCTCTAATGCCAGCAGTGGGCAGCTGACCAACCCTTTCCCTGTGCCATAACAAAAAGCTACTTTGCTTATTGCAATTAAGAATGTGATCTAAAAGCCAATGGACAGATCGGTGTGGAAGTGCGAAAGACGGTAATTAAGTAATGCGGTATATATGATATATAGCATGCCTGAGAGGAAAATGAGCAACGGTTATAGTACGCTAATGGGGTAATATTTAGTCATCTAAATAAAACAGAGGCAGATGAAGACAACGTAGCTAGGATTTCCAAATGCTCCTACTGAGTCCATCCCATTTTGATACCCTTCCAGGCTGGGATGGAGGTACAGCTTGAAGGCCTTCTTCCATCATTCCTGTAGAGACAGAACAACATTTCAGAGGAATACAGAAAGGCAAAGTGTGTAGCTTAGTGAATGTTAGAGACTCAAGGAAAAAGGAGAAATACAGGAAGTCGTATCCAATGCAATGGTATCATATGGGGAGCAAAATCCAGTTGCACAACAGAACTTTAACATTCCCTGCATGTGTGTGCACATACCTGCACACTCTCAAATCTTTTCTAGGTGGTTGGGAAACCCTTCAAAGCAATTTTTTTTGGCTGAGTGGGGGGTGCGCTGGGAGAGAAAAAGAAGGGGAAGTCTCATTGTATGAGCAGAAACCCCCTGCAATGCAGGAATCTCAGCTAAGGTAACAATTACAGATGGCCCTCCAACCTCTGCTTAAAAACTTCCAAGGGAGGACAGTCCACTACCTGCTGGGGGAGACTGTTCCACTGCTGAACAGCTCTTACTGTTGAACAGTAGGGATGCAGGTGGCGCTGTGGTCTAAACCACTGAGCCTCTTGGGCTTGCCAATCAGAAGGTCGGCGGTTTGAATCCCCACGACGGAGTGAGCTCCCGTTGCTCTGTCCCAGCTCCTGCCAACCTAGCAGTTTGAAAGCACGCCAGTGCAAGTAGATAAAAAGGTACTGCTGTGGTGGGAAGGTAAACTGCATTTCCGTGTGCTCTGGTTCCCGTCACAGCCAGAAGTGGTTTAGTCATGCCAGCCACATAACCCAGAAAGCTGTCTGTGGACAAACGCCGGCTCCCTCGGCCTGAGAGCACCACAGCCCCATAATCGCCTTTGACTGGACTTAACCATCCAGGGGTCCTTTACCTTTACTGTTTGACAGTGGTACTTATACCCTTTTGGGATGACCCAAAATGATTCTTTTTTCTGACATCAACATCTTCATTAAATTAAATGTACCACTTAATGCCAAAATATGTTAAAAGGGATAGAGCTGCAACTTAGGAAGAAGGGTTGGGTCCTTCAACAAACGGCGGTTCATAGATATAACTAAGCAGAGAAAATCACTGAGAGCAAGATGTTCATTGCATCCTCTGAGCCCTTCCCTTATAGCTGGCATTACGGGTAGCCTCCCAGATGTTTTTGGGTTAAAGAGTATTTCCCACCTCCTAGCAACCCATATAATTGGCTGTTTCTGGGCCCTGTTGTTGTTTTCCAAGGCTGGGAGGCCTTCTTGATAGTCCCTCTCCCCGTATCCATGGAAATCTAAGGCAAAAGAGGCTTTAAAAGAGGCTTTAGGAATGGTTGTTATGTATATTTCTAATGCATGTCACAGCTTTAGTCCAGGTCAAAGAGGAAGCAGACAATCTGACAAGCGGGAGCTGAGTTTAAACAGTGACAGAGAGATCTGCCTGCCATTTCAAGGCCGCAGCTACTCCAGAACTGGCTTGCCCTATTTCAAAGCAGGCGATTTGGGTGGGAGAGGGATTTTGTTGTGTTAGCCATTGTCACTTCAAATTTCTTTGCTAGGGATGCTTGAGTAAAGTTGATCTTCATGAATTCTGATAGAGTGGCCTGAAACAAACTGTCCAGACTAATGTGCCAACCAGAACTTAGTTATTCAGTGTCTTTCAACCATCCTGAATTTTCTGATGCAGTTTGAGAAAAGAGATAATTATGTGGATTTCCCTCCCTTTAAACCCACAGATTAATGCAGAAACAGAATGGAATAGACTTTTCAGTGGGCACATGCAAAAGTGACCCAGACTGGAAATAGATAAGTTTTTATTTCCTCCTTTATTGAAAGTTAAAAAGAACTTCTTCCTAAGTTGCAGTTCTATCCCTTTTAACATATTTTGGCATTAAGTGGTACATTTAATTTAATGAAGATGCTGATGTCAGAAAAAGAATTATTATATGCACACTAAACGTGGTGAGACATAAATAAAAGAGAAAGATAAAAAGAGAAATAGCACACGTGTAGAAGGAAAAGTAAAGGGGGGGCACAGGAAGAAAAAAAACCCAAACTGTATACTTTGCAAAGTTGGGTGGTGCTGTGGTCTAAACCACTGAGCCTCTTGGGCTTGCCAATCGGAAGGTTGGTGGTTCGAATCCCCGGGACAGGGTGAGCTCCCATTGCTCTGTCCCAGCTTCTGCCAACCTAGCAGTTCAAAAGCACGCCAGTGCAAGTAGATAAATAGGTACTGCTGCAGCGGGAAGGTAAATGCGTTTCCATGCGCTCTGGCTTCCGTCATGGTGTCCTGTTGTGCCGGAAGTGGTTTAGTCATGCTGGCCACATGATCTAGAAAGCTGTCTGTGGACAAACACAGGCTCCCTCGACCTGAAAGCGAGATGAGCGCCACAACCCCATAGTCACCTTGGCCTGGACTTAACCATCCAGGGGTCCTTTCCCTTTACCTTTATCGTAATTCACCAGATCTTAACCTATCAATATTTGTAAGAATGGATTCCAAATATCCAAATAGATAAGTTAAGTCACGCTTTTAGAGAGCTAGGGATAGAGACACACACTCTAGCATTCTGCCCATTTCCTTATTACCTTTCTTTAGCTCCTGCTTTGCAGTAGCAGCCAGCCATGCAGTACAAACAGAGCAGCGATGCTCCCCTGGCTTCTCAATGCCACATGTTACTGTCAGTAATCAAAAGTGGCAGGGGAAGGCATCAAAGAGCTCAATGCTGCTCAACCCAGAGCACTGGATTGGCTATGCCACTGCACCTGCCACTGCACTCCCCAGTGCTCCCTCTAGGAAACTACCAGTGGCGTGTGCCGTCGGGAAGCCAGGGGTGGTATTACTCACAGCAGACCTACTGAAATCAGTGAACACATCTAAATTAATTCCATTAATTTCAATGGCTTCACTTAGTTGACCTAGATGGGTTCACTCAACGCTTGTATGGTGCATTTAAGCTGTTAGAGAGTAGGCTCTGGATGTGTGTCTGGGGAACCCTGCCAAAAGTGCTATTTTTCTAGAAAAAGATCTGCCAGTATTCATGAAGAGCACCTCTCTTGTTGTTTTATAATGGCAATGGTGCCCACATGAGAGGTGCCGTAGCTGAGTTTTGGCTGAAAAAGAGCCCTGGTAGGGACCATGTATGGTCAAGTGATGGTCAAGAGAGCCAGTGTGGTGTAGTGGTTAAGAGCGGTAGTCTTGTAATCTGGTGAAACGGGTTCGCTTCCCCGCTCCTCCACATGCAGCTGCTGGGTGACCTTGGGCTAGTCACACTTCTCTGAAGTCTCTCAGCCTCACTCACCTCACAGAGTGCTTGTTGTGGGGGAGGAAGGGATAGGAGAATGTTGGCCGCTTTGAGACTCCTTCGGGTAGTGATAAAGCGGGATATCAAATCCAAACTCCTCCTCCTCCTCTTCTTCTTCTTCTTGCATAGGTGAGGGTGGAGCTGAGCCCACAATGACAGATCTCTCTTGCTGGGTCAGGGAATGAGGGCTAGATGATTTGGATCTTGAATTCAACTAAGGGTTATGGGACTTTGGTACAAACACACACACACAGAGAGAGAGAGAGAGAGAGAGAGAGAGAGAGAGTGATTTGGGGAGATACGTTGCGAGAACTCCAGATTTGACTAAGCACTTAGAAGTTTGTGAATTAATGGCTCTACAGAAATAAATTACTAACAGTAAATTGCTAGGAATAAATAATGTTTCTCCTAATAAATGAGTATACAGTGGAATTTCTTTTGCATTGCCCCATGTAGTTACATTTTCATATTGACTAGACAGAGATTATGAGAGGCATGTCAACTGTTTACCGTTAGGGTTGTTTTCTGTATTTAAGTAATGCATACTATAAAATTCATGGGATTTAAAATGCTATCTCTGCTCCCTCTTGTGTTGGGGGGGGGCAGTGGCAGACACCATTAATTTGTAAGCATTAGTAAAATAAGATGCAGTTGCAGGAAATGTAATTGGATCATCTTTGTATTTTATGCCAGCATGTCTGAGGAATGTTAAAATAGGCACCGTGAGCACAGCGACATGACTCTGACAGCAATACAGTAGCTGTTGGAGGCTTGAGAAATAATAGCCAACTTCGCTTTCCATTGTCACTTTCGGGTACCACCTCTCACAGGCACCATTCATTAGGCAAGAAAGGCTGCAAGCCTGGAAGCTTAATGGACTTAAACCTTTTGTAATATTAATATGTTCTATAATCACAATTCCATTAGGGGGGAGAAAGGTTTCCTCTGCTGTGAACCAGAAAAAAAAGCATAATTTCAGCCTGCAGTCCTCGATCCACTTACCCCAGAGTAGGCCTATTGAATTCAGTGGGACTGATGTCTGCATAGGCATGCAGAGGACTGCGCTATTAATCACCAAAGGCCATCTTTTCTCATTCCATTGCAGCTTTTCAAGCCTGCTGCCTGGCAGAAACAACACCACCAAAATCTAAGGTAAAAATCTCAGCAGAATATATGGGTTGCCTCAGTAGCCCAATTAACACCTGCAGGAGCTCGTCCTGAATGGTGATGATTTGGTTATTATTATTGTTGTTGTTATAATAATAATCATGTGTGTGAAGGGGGGGTATCCAAGCTCAATGCTAATTCATGCAAATCATGTACTTATACATGAGTGTGATGTTATTCCAGGAACACATTGCCGGAGCTTTTGTGAAACATGGCTATTAGAGAACCATCTACCAGAGAAGATGTCCCATCTTGTCACCTTTCATTTCATCTTGCTTTTGTCCCTTGCTGTCAACTACCAATCTTCATGTGTTTCCCAGGCACCTTTCATTTCATTCCCCAGAATTGTAGTCTTTGGAGTTCTTCCTCCCCTCACCCACTGTTCCCAATAAAATACAGTGGTACCTCTGGTTAAGAACTTAATTCGTTCTGGAGGTCCGTTCTTAACCTGAAACTGTTCTTAATCTGAAGTACCACTTTAGCTAATAGGGCCTCCTGCTGCTGCCGTGCGATTTCTGTTCTCATCCTGAAGCAAAGTTCTTAACCTGAGGTACTATTTCTGGGTTAGCGGAGTCTGTAACCTGAAGCGTCTGTAACCTGAGGTACCACTGTAACATCAAATTCACAGATTTGCACTTATACACAATAAACTGAATACAATTTGGTGGGAAGTCTGGCCCTCAAAGGATAGGGCAAGAAAGATGAGACTTTGAAATGGCTGGATCCTGAAATGGCTGGCGAAGGGCCCACCTTTAGCTTCCATTTGTGAGGGGCAAAGAAATTAGCAAGGGGAATGAGAGTACTCGCAATAAATCCACACATTTAAAAGAGAGAGCGCGGAAAAGACTTAGATAATAAAAAGGAACTGAACAGTACAGAGCATATAGTAAGTACACAGTGCTGAGTTCATGGAATACAGTTTCAGTTCTCTGCGATGCACACAGCATGATTACATCTACAGATGTGCAGAAAATAGCTCTTAATACTGCAGGACTGTAATCTGGCATGGGTGGGGAAATAAGGAGTTCTCTGAGGAAGTAAAAGGGTGTTCCAAGAAAATCACTTTACTGAATGATTGCATCTTTTTACTGCTGCCTATTTCACATTTTTTCCTTCTATGTAACACATGCTTACATGTGCGTATACAATATGTTTCTGTGCAACAGAGCATTACTGCACACATTAAATCATGTGATGCCAGCTAGTAAAATGCTTTCTTTTTCAGGAATATACTTCAGCACATTTCCAGCTCTGCAGGTATTACATTCTCTGGCCATTAGGGAGCACATAAAAAGGCTTTTCTTCCGAGGCCCAGTTTCTAAAAGTGTTGCTAAGCTAAATACGAGGAGTTTTAAAAGCACAATGCAGCCCTGATGCAACCCTGTTCCCGATGTAAGTAGGGGCTGCAAGCCGTTCAAGTTGCAGTTAAGACAGTGTTATGTCCTTCTGAAGAACAGGAACAGGAAACCTGTAACTGTCCAGATGTCATTGGACTCCAACTTCCATCAGCCCTAACCAGCATAACCAAGGGTGTGGGATTTTGTGTCCAAAAACAGACCACTTGACTTGCATCTGTACCAAATGAAGCACCTGAGGTAGAGGAGCCATAGCTTAGTGGTGGAGTACAGGATTTACATCAGTCCCTAACATATACCTGAAGGCGTATACCTAAAGGAGCATCTCCACCCCCATCATTCAGCCCAGACACTGAGGTCCAGCTCCAAGGGCCTTCTGGCGGTTCCCTCACTGTGAGAAGTGAAGCTACAAGGAACCAGGAAGAGGGCCTTCTCAGTAGTGGCGCCCACCCTGTGGAACACCCTCCCATCAGATGTCAAGGAAATAAACAACCATCTGACTTTTAGAAGACATCTGAAGGCAGCCCTGTTTAGGGAGGTTTTTAATGTTTGAAGTTTTATTACTTTATCATCATCATCATCATCATTATATCCAGCTAGGGGAATCCTGTCTGAAAATTTGGAGAACTACTGACAATCAGTAAAGACATAGGAACACAGCAAGCTGCATTATACAGAGCCCATTGGTTCATCAAGCACAGCATGGTCTATACTGAATTTGGGACAGGAGACATTGCCTGCCAGCCAGCCAGCCACTGTGGATTGAACCTGGCACCTTTGCATGTAGAGAAGATGCTCTGTCGCTGAGCTATGGCCCTTCTCAGCTGGCAATCCTGAGCTAGGTTCTGACTCTGTATGCGTTCCTAAATGTCAGGGAGTTGATAAAGCGTGTCCTCCCTAAAAGAGGGCACGTGTTGTGGTGAGACCTGAAGACTGACCTCCTGGTTGTGGGTGGGTATATTGGACAGCCACAACACCCGATTGGTAGGTCCCTCGTTGCTGGGTTTAATCTGGCCAATGGAGAGCTGTTTAAATGGACCAAGGGACCTATGCACGTGACCCAGAGCTTCCTCTTTCGGCTCATGCATTGGAACACCCGCCCACCTCTCCCTATATTTAGGGCATTTTGCAATTGACCTTGCTATGCCGTCGTGTATCGTCTGTCGTTGGGACAGGGACACGGCAGGAATTTTCCCCACTTGGCTGATTGGCTGTTGCCATTTGGATTTCACCTGCCATGTAGCAAATTGTCACAACTTGTAAGGTTGCGGATAGGCTCTGGTTCAGGTGATAGGGATGGGAGAACGCTCTCGCCATCCCTATATGAAGGGAATACCCGTTAAAGGAATCCAGGGACTCAACTTGGTTTGGTCAACCCCCGAGAGGGGGTTGCGCCCATGCCTGAGTCCAGGGGAACATCTGGGGAGTGGACATAGTCTTTTCCCGGGCTTTCCACCTACCTCAGGTGTTCACCCTTGGCTGACCTATGATAGAGCTCTGAGTCAGCACTACCTGCAAGGTGGTCGAACCAGAGCCTATGCAACCACTCACTTTCTGTAATCAATAAAGTTGTGGCCTAAATTCTGCCAAAAACCAAAACTAAAATTTGAGTCAAATGTGTGTTTATTTAGGGGGGAGGTCTCTGGGTCTGAACATGCAAGAACAGCTCATTCACAGCTCAAAGAGAGGGAAACACCATTTAACTTGCAGTTAGTTTCTTTATCAAGAAAACAGAACAGAGAACATATGGAGACCTCTGAGATATGCTTCACCTAGGTGAAGCAATTGCTGGGACTGGCTTGCACCTCCCACTTTACTCCTTTCCCTCTGTGTCCAGCCTCTCCCTCTATCTATGGTGAGCCCCAAGGGACCCTTTCTATTTCTGCCTTGCTCTCTGCTCTGTGATATGCATCAGACGCCTTGTTCTGGGAGTGTGGAGGGGCTTGCAAGCTGTCAGCAGAAAAGCTGTCAGGGTGGCTCACTGGTGAAGCTGCTAAGTCTGATTCCTGTCTTTGCACCTGCCTCTTCCTCGTCCTCCAAGCTCCCAGTCTCTTGTGCTTCCTAGCTCTTCCCCTCCTCTGGGATGTGTCTGTTAAGTTGTGGGTGAACATATCAGACAACACAGCAAGTCTTCAAACAGCTCTTGTTTATTCACAGGCCAGAACAGAACTGAACTGAAGGGTTGAGCCACCCTGCTTATATAGAGCTCCACTACAATGCAACAGTAACAAATTTCTGTAACTATCCAATCACTGAACATCACTTTCAACCCCACATTTGCATATGTGGACCTGAGTTAAAACTATCTACAGTATCCCCCTGCTGGCCCAGGGTGAGAATTGGACACATAACAGTGTCCAGTTGTTCACCACCAAGATCCAAATCTTCTCCCTCTGTGCTTTCCCTGGAAGGGGCTTTTGTTCAGGTGGTCTCCACCCCTCCTGCTCATCTAACCGGTCCCTGACACTAAATTCTGCTGGGGTTTTTATTCATTGGATGCTGCCAGCAAGCTCCTTTAAGGCTAAACGGAAATGCTCCGGTGTGAAAGTGTGGATACTAGAAAGGCAAAGTCTTTTTCAGTCAGCAGCACCGTCAAAGCAACTTCAGAGAGGAGCCTAACTCCAGTGCCTCTGTAAAACCAGCTCTCCCCCACTTATTAAAAAATCTGCTGATAAGACGCCGAAGCAGGAAATCAATTTGCTAAGGCTGCTCCGTTGCATCAAGCCGTCACTGCAAACGCCCACCCTGCTCGGTGCAACGCTTGCCTTTTTGCCAGGATATCAATCCGTCCCTCCTTACTACACAATTACCTTCTCAGTTCCAGCTTCGCACCAGTCCTCTTCTCTCCCATTTGCGAAATTCTGGGGCTGTTTATTTTCTTGGCCTGACAACAAATGGCCCTGGAATATTTTTTTCGAGTGCTTCTTCTGTTGCAGCTGACAGTCTCTCTAAGCCTTCTGGGGTACATTAGCTCCATTTCAGGAAAGCAGGAAGGCAGCGGCAAGGAAATAAATGGGTTCTGGCGCTCTGGGGAGATGAGAAAGGGCTGAAGCGCAAAGATGCCGTGGAAAATAAACATGGCTAAATGAAGGGAAATATACTTACTTTTGCACTGTTAAGCCTCACACGCAGGCAAAAACTCAAGGAAAGCCCGAGGCTAGGGAGGGACTGGGGTCAGCCCTCACTGCCCCTTAGAAATGCCCAGGCTGCTGTGTAGAGGCTTAGTATAATTTGGGCTTCTGGATTCAACAATGTTAGTCCAATAAACCATTTTTATTGCAACATGCAAAGCTGAGTTGCCAGCAGTCCCTAAATTTACGGAGGCCCATTAATTTATTTCACATGCTGCACATTTCTCTTTTCTCTCCCTTCCCCCCTTCCCTACCCCCACCCCCAAGAAAAGCCTCACTGATCGTAAATTGTACATTTAGAAAGACTGGATGGGGCTTTTTTTTAATGTCAACAATTATTCACTCTTTTGGCAACAATTCATGTATAGCATTTGGACATTAATATATGTATGCTATATGCTACTTGGGTCTGACGTTCTTTAAACCAACAGAGAATGTGCCCTGAAGTTCTGCATTCGGGACAGGAGCAATACTGGCGAGTTTGGGGTTTCCTTGGCTTGGAATATGAACTTGGTGACTTGTAATGCTCACCTTGAAGGGGTGTGTCCCCACCCCCACCCCCGGTTCGTCTCTTGATCAGCTTCAATATGAAGGTGAGAGTAACCTGCACTGAGTTCTTTTCTTGGTTGGATTGCAGTAAGAAAATAACTCCTACCTCTAACATACATACACACACACATACACTGGCTGCTGCACTGATAACCACAGCAGGAGCAGGACAGAGTAGGGTGCTGCTTCTACCTCCCCTGTCATGATCCTTCTCTTCCTCTCTTTCTAGCCATCTTTGGTGCCTTGAACACCAGGAAGTGCCTGATGCACATCCTCCAAGCGTCCCCCTATTTTCCAGGGACATCCCTGATACAGAGAAGCCGTCCCGGTTTCTGATTTGATCACAGAATGTCCCACTTTTCCTTAGGATGTCCCTATGTTCATTGGAGAAATATTGGAGGGTATGGAGTTATCTAACCCCAGAGCCATCTGAAGGCAATCCTGTATAGGGAAGGGTGTTTTTTAAATAAAAAATGTTTAATGTTTTATTATGTTTGTATATATGTTGGAAGCTGCCCAGAGTGGCTGGGGCAACCCAAGTAAGATGTGTGGGGTATAAATCGTATAATTATCATTATGGAATGGGACGTCCCTATTTTCATCGGAGAAATGTTGGAGGGTATGCTGATGATGTCTGGTACCCATGGGGAGAATATAGCTCCCACCATCCCAGGCACCGACGATGGGGAAAGAAAAACAAAGAAGAAGAGAGGCAGGAGAGACAGAGGGAGTGCACAGGGAAGGGGACCAGGGAGGAAAACCAATCTCTCTCTCTGCTATGACTGAAGCAACAGCACCCATAGCATGTGTTAAATGGGGGGATTGGTGGGCTCAGCAGCCTGTTTGGCTCTTATAAGGTAAAGGTAGAGGATCCCGGGATGGTTAAGTCCAGTCAAAGGTGACTATGGGGTTGGGGCGCTCATCTTGCTTTCAGGCTGAGGGAGCTGGCATTTGGCCACAGACAGCTTTCCAGGTCATGTGGCCAGCAGGACTAAACTGCTTCTGGCGCAACAGAACACCGTGATGGAAAACAGAGCACATGGAAATGCCATTTACATTCCTGCCACAGTGGTACCTATTTATCTACTTGCACTGGCATGCTTTCAAACTGCTAGGTTGGCAGAAGCTGAGACAGAGCAACAGGAGCTGACCCCATCGCGGGGATTTGAACCGCTGACCTTCTGATCGGCAAGCCCAAGAGGCTCAGTGGTTTAGACCACAGTGCCACCCCTGTCCCTTTGGCTTTTATAAGAACTGTTGGTGGGAAAGAATTGTTTCCCCAAGTGATCTCCACTATTGTTCATAGTTAGCAGGCCCGTTTTGAGCCAAACCTGACAGAGCTCAACACTTCTCCATTATTCAGGGCCATCATATCTGTTAAAATGTGGGCTATCCAGTTTGTAGAATTGATTCACAAGGAGTCAATTTTAAGTCTGCTGTTTTTGGCAAGCGCTAAGGAGAGCAGACTGTGAGGAGAGACAGTGGGGGAGAGGGGGGCACCTACTGGAATAACAGAATAATTAGCAGAATATAGCACATGTCCCCTTCTCCCCCATTCTTTCTCCTTTCAGTCCAGTCCTCTCTCCACCCAGTCTAGTCTCCTTCCTAAATCGGCTCTTGCCAAAAACAGCAGAAAATGTTCTAAGCACTTTACACTTATTTACATTATATCTCATTTGTCATTTTAATGTTCATTCACCCTGTCTGGAGAGATCTTTTCAGAGCTCCTTGCAATATTTTCTTCTTGTTCTTATCACCCTGAACAGTTTGGTATCATCAGCAAACTTGGCCACCTCCAAGTCATGATCAGAGGTGTGTATTTATGACATCGGCAGCCCCTGGGCAGAAGAGATTTTATGCCCCTGCTTTGTCAGCCGGGGACAGAGAATTAACTTGCATCCAGACACTGGGAAAGTCTGTGCTCAGGAAATACATGCTTAGAAAGGCACTCTCCACTCCTTCAGAAGCTGCTTTGTCTTCCTTTACCCAGGAATCCAAATTTGCCATTTATCTAAAGCACATAGAGATCCATTGGTGTGTCTCTCCTTTCATATTTCCTTATTGATCCTTGCAATAAAAACCCAATAATTTTAATATGGAACATTTTCGGTTATCACTTTGGCAAACTGTGCCCAGCACCTGAAAACACGGGTGCTGGTTGTCCCTTGCTCTCCTTTGAGAAGAATGTTGCTGATATTATTGGAGAAGTTTCACAAACAGAACAACAACAAAAGTACTGTATTTGAATGAATATCCACTGACCTAGCAAACATCATTGTCATCATTTACCTGCCCTTCACCATAAGGTTCCAGGTGGGTTTCATCAGTTAAAACATAGTACAGTGGTACCTCGGGTTACATACACTTCAGGTTACATATGCTTCAGGTTACAGACTCCACTAACCCAGAAATAGTACCTCAGGTTAAGAACTTTGCTTCAGGATGAGAACAGAAATCGTGCTCTGGTGGCATGACAGCAGCAGGAGGCCCCATTAGCTAAAGTGGTGCTTCAGGTTAAGAACAGTTTCAGGTTAAGAACAGACCTCCAGAATGAATTAAGTACTTAACCCAAGGTACCACTGCATTAAAAACAGTTCAAAACCAGGGATTCCCCCCACCCAGCTGGAGCTCACCAGAGCTCAGTTCTGGCACCTCTCAGGTGGGTACCATTGCCATTCTAAGAAAACAAGCTTTCTCATGGTGAGTTCTGGCACCTTTTTTCTAGAAAAATAGAACTGTTTAAAACAAAATTGCAATGGCATAAATAAGGTGGGTCCTAAAAACATACACATGAAGTGTGAAAAGCCAGAATAAAGAGATATATATTTAGCATTCACTGAAGTATAATGGTGGTGTCAGATACATCTTTGTGAGGAGGGAGTTCCACAACATGGAGGCTGCCACAGAGAAGGCCTTCTACTGGGCTGCCACCCCCTGAGCTTCTGAGGGCAATGAAACAGCCCCCTCTGCTGATCTTAGCACCAAGAAGGGTCTGTAAGAAGGAAGTGGTCTTTCAGATATTTGAGGGGCTGAGTTGTTTAGGGCTGTAAACACTAACATGAACACCTTGTCTTGGGCCTGGAAATGAACTGACAGCCAACGTATGTCATATTCATACAAACTCTCCACATCACAAAGTGGGTATGAATCCTTAAAAAACAAACAAAGCTAACTTTAAAACTCCCTTTACACAACTTTAATATATTATTAAAGCACTTTAAAGACGCATTGCACACAAAAAACCCAACATTGCACCTATGTTTCTAGAACTTGGTTTCATCTCCTCAGCCTGCAAATTCCATCCATTTCTGACAAAACGTAACAGTTGTCGCCATTTGTTGATTTTCCCATTATAGCCAATGGAAAGACAAGCAAAGCTTCAGGTTTTCCAAATTCAAGGTGAAGCAAGTGTTGCCTGAATCCATCCAAGGAGAATCAATCTCACATTTAGAGCACTGAGGCAGGATCTGAAGCATTTCCGCCATGCTGTGGTGTAAACCACTGAGCGTTGGACTTGCTGGTTGGAAGGTTGGTGGTTCGAATCAACGCGACGGGGTGAGCTCCCGTTGTTCAGTACCAGCTCCTGCCAACCTATCAGTTTGAAAGCATGTCATAGTGCAAGTAGATAAATAGGTACTGCTCCGGTGGGAAGGTGAACGTCGTTTCCGTGCACTGCTTAGTCATGCTGGCCACATGACCCGGAAAAACTGTCTATGGACAAACGTCAGCTCCCTCGGCCAGTAAAGCAAGATGAGCGCCACAACCCCAGAGTCATTCACGACTGGACTTAACTGTCAGGGGTCCTTTACCATTAAAAGGTAAAGGGACCCCTGACCATTAGGTCCAGTCGTGGACGACTCTGGGGTTGCGGTGCTCATCTCGCTTTATTGGCTGAGGGAGCCGGGGTACAGCTTCCAGGTCATGTGGCCAGCATGACTAAGCTGCTTCTGGCGAACTAGAGCAGTGCACAGAAACACCATTCACCTTCCTGCAGGAGTGGTACCTATTTATCTACTTGCCCTTTGATGTGCTTTCGAACTGCTAGGTTGGCAGGAGCAGGGACCGAGCAACGGGAGCTCACCCCGTCACAGGGATTTACCTTTATGTAAATGGCTAATACTGCACTGTGAAAAGTCTGCCCCTAGTGACAGCTGGTTAATGTAGGGAACAACGCTAACACATTTTACTTTTTCACTCACAGTTCTTTGGATTTAGCTCAAGGTATTTAGCTTGAGCTCCCTTGGCATCCTAAAATGAGAGTGTAAAGGATGCATAAGACAAGTATCACTGAGTGACCTGTTTAAGTATTAAAATCTCCCGGGAGTGAAGCAAAACACTATAGGATACATGCCAGTCCAACCTTGTACGAAAAGCTTCAGCTTATCATGTCAGACGAAAGATCAGAGAGGGATATTAAAGACATTTCTTTCTTTCTTTTTAAAGAAAACATGTGCTTGTATCAAATTACAATAAATGCCAGATAAAAGCAGAGTTGGAAGAAGACAGACCTGTGATCCCATACAGAAAACCCAGCAGGACCGCCTAGAGTTAGTTCTCTAGTCAGCCTGCTGCTCAATTGGGCTTTTAGAAATGAGCTGGGCAAATCAAAGGGACTGGCATGTCAATATCTACATTGCATAGATCAATGGAGGAGTTCAAAGGATACTTTAAAAATTGGGAACTTTGTGTCTTGCCTGGAAAATCAGGAAAGTTTCATGAGAGAATTCTTAATAAAGTTAAGACATGGGTAGGCAAACTAAGGCCCGGGGGCCGGATCCGGCCCAATCGCCTTCTAAATCCGGCCGGTGGATGGTCCGGGAGTTAGCGTGTTTTTATATGAGTAGAATGTGTGCTTTTATTTAAAATGCATCTCTGGGTTATTTGTGGGGCATAGAAATTCGTTCATTATTTTTTTCTGAAATATTGTCCAGCCCCTCACAAGGTCTGAGGGACAGTGGACCAGCCCCCTGCTGAAAAAGTTTGCTGACCCCTGAGTTAGGAGATGGACACAGCGCAACTGTAAACATGAGAAGAAGAGGGGGAAATGCAGAGCCATTTCTCTGTTGTGTTTTGGAGATGGCAAATAGGTCCAGCTACCCATTCAACTCAGGGGAGAATTAAAATGATATATGCTTTCATGCTAGCTGTAGGAAAGGGACTGAACTCTCTCGACAACAATAAGATTAAGTGGGGTTCTGTTCCTAAAATGGTTACATCGCAACAGTTACATTACCTTTCAAAATAGAAAAATTCCAACAGCAAACTAGGTTTCCAGATGTGTTTCTTAAGCTCTGGGATGTAAAAGGATAATGGAATCTCTTGAGGTGCTCAGCTGTTAATGTCTGATCTTTGAAGATGAGATTTTAAAAGAATACAGAGCTCTCTTCAACTTTATGATCTAAATCCAGAGAAAATTAGATGCAAGAGTCCCAGTGAACTCGGAGGAGGAGGTTAATTGTGGCCATCGCAAATCACGTTCATTTCAAAAGAATTTAAGCACAGCTAGTGGCACTGTAGGTAAAACCTCAGCGCCTAGGACTTGCCGATCGCATGGTCGGCGTTCCGAATCCCCGCGGTGGGGTGCGCTCCTGTCGTTCGGTCCCAGTGCCTGCCCACCTAGCAGTTCGAAAGCACCCCCGGGTGCAAGTAGATAAATAGGGACCGCTTACCAGCGGGAAGGTAAACGGCGTTTCCGTGTGCTGCGCTGGCTCACCAGATGCAGCTTCTCACGCTGGCCATGTGACCCGGAAGTGTCTGCGGACAGCGCTGGCTCCTGGCCTCTAGAGTGAGATGAGCGCACAACCCTAGAGTCTGTCAAGACTGGCCCGTACGGGTAGGGGTACCTTTACCTTTACCTTAACTTTCTCTTACATCTCTTGCCTTTCAGTACAGGTCATGTTCTCTGGATTCAGGGAAGGTCAACCTCACACTCTTCTGATGGGTCAGTCCACAAAGCAGATTGGCTAGCAAGACAGAATGATCTGTGTCCCCACCCCCATCCCACCCTGAGCCAATTTGGGGGGCATGAGGAGAGAGGGGCAAAGTCCTGTTGTGCAAGCAGAAATCCTTGTGCAGGGCTTCCTCTGACAGGACTCACCAGTTGAATCCCACCCTCATTTCTCCCCTAAACCTCAGGCAAATTACTTAAGCCCTGCTTCTAAATACTGACTTGGAAGTAAATCTCATCGATTCCAGTTGGACTGTCTCCCTATTAAGGCTGCAGCCTTAAAATTCTCAGTGCTTCTAAGTCTTCATTATTTATTATGTTTTTCATTAACAAAGCTCGTATATTGGCCCTTTAAGAAAACATCCCCTACACTAGCCACTTCTTGATAAAGCATTGAAAGAACAGCTAATATTTATGTTTCTCACACACATTAATCACTGGGTATCCCTTTAATCTGCATTCACATGAGGCTCTCACTTTGCTGAAACGGAGGGAGACTCAGTCTGGTCAGTGTTGAAATGGGAGGCTACCTGAGAACCACCTCAGGTTCCATGATTGAAGAAAGACAGGGTAAATATAAATGTAAATAAAATTCATGATGCATCACACAAAACTTTTAAACAAAAATTCTCAAGGTTTGTAGGAATTTCAGATCTCAGTCTACAGTTAGTCATTATGTAATTATACTGCTGCTTATATACTTGCATACTTATATACTTACAAAGTGGGGAGGGGGAGATGGATGTTTATATGTGCATAATATTTTTCTACTTTTTCCCCCTGGCAGATCTCTCTCTCTATCCTTCCCCCATCCCTAAACAGCCTCGGCCCAGTATATCTGAAGGAACGTCTCCACCCCCATTGTTCTGCCCAGACACTGAGGTCCTGCTCTGAGGGCCTTCTGGCAGTTCCCTCACTTCAAGAAGTGAGGTTACAGGGAACCAGGCAGAGGGCCTTCTTGGTGGTGGTGCCCGCCCTGTGGAATGCACTCCCATCAGATGTCAAGGAAATAAACCAATATCTGACTTTCATAAGACATCTGAAGGTAGCCCTGTTTAGGGAAGCTTTTAATTTTTGAAGTTTTATCATATTTTTAATCTTCTGTTGGGTGCTGCCCAGAGTGGCTGGGGAGGCCCAGCCAGATGGGTGGGGTAGAAGTAATAATTTATTATTATTATTATTATTATTATCCATTCAACAGTTGGAACCCATGAGGGGAAAATTAAGTGTGCCAGGTCTCCAAGCTGGGGCTTCTCAGAGGGATGAAGCAGACCCAATCCTGCCTCTGTCCTGCTTCCACTGCACCCTATTCTGGGGTCTAACACCAGTTACTGCCATTGAAAACCCTGCCCACATTAGATGAATACCCACTAAACCGCTTATATTTTGAGCAAGCTGCTGTAACTTCCTGAAACTTTCTTTTAAACTCAAGCTGTAATTCTTACTAGTCTGGTAGATTTGAAATCAATTAAACTGACTGATACAATGGCCTTTTTCAGAAATTACCATTGCTTCGTTATTCTAGAATTCATAGTGTGTAACCTGGGAGGGACTTATTCAGTCTGCAGTTCTCCATCTTGGAATTAAGTCTACTAGCGGACTTCACACCTATAGCCGGTCTAATTTTCATACTTTTTTGGTTTTTATTTTTCCTCACCCACCCCCTGCTTTGTGCTACATCTTGCGTGATAGAGAGTTCTTCTCAGGGCATTTTTTTTCAGCTGTTGCTCACAGGAGCTTAGCAACAGCATCTCTCAGGTGGGCGTCATTGTCATTCAAAGAGAACAGGGGAGTAGTTTGTGCTGAGCTCCGGCACCTCTTTTTCTAGAAAAATAGCACTGGTTCTTCTGAAGACATCATTAGCTTGCCACCATTTTGCCGCTTTTTGGTTGATCCTAATAATTGTATTTACTCAACTGAGCCTTGAGGAGATATGTAATAGGAAAGCTAGACAATTGCTTTAAAATTAACAAGTCAATAAAATGTTATTTCTCTCCAACATTTAAGCTTTGTTTGATAAAAGTTATTTGTTTTACAGTTATTGTGACTTTTTATATTGGATCAGATTGTTACTATTAATGTTTGATGTTCTATTTTGGCTTTAAATGTGTTGGAAGCCACCCAGAGTGGCTGGGGCAACCTAGCCGGATGGGTGGGGTATAATTTTTTTCAAAAAATATTATAAGCAGGCAGCGGCGTAGCGTGGGTTGTCAGCACCCGGGGCAAGGCAAGTAATTTGAGCCCCCTAACCCGGGGCAAGGCAAGTAATTTGCGCCCCCTAACCCGGGGCAAGGCAAGTAATTTGCGCCCCCTAACCCCTAACCTGCCGCCGCTGCCAGCTTCTTCTTGATGCTGGCTGGGCTGGGGTATTTACGGTAAGGTAGCCACGGCAGCGGCGGCGGGTCCGTGTCAGGTGATCTGAGGCGAGTTGCCGCTGGCGCTGCCGGCCAAACGATGCTGCTTGCCCGGAGGAGGAGGAGGGCAGAGAGGCGAGGAAAATGCAACATGGCCCAGCAGCTGCAGCAGCAGCGGCGGCGGCGGCGGGGCTGTGAGGAGGGGCTGCCTGCCGGACGCCTTCAGCCCGGACGCGCGCACAGCTCGTCGGTTCTGCGAGACATGGGGCTCTGCTACAGCATGCGCCCGAGGCTCTTCGGCGACTCCGGAGGCGGCGAGCGCCCCCCCCAGATGTTGCGCCTGGTGCGGCCGGCCCCCCCTGCACCCCCCACGATACGCCACTGTAAGCAGGCCACTACAGTGGTACCTCGGGTTACAGATGCTTCAGGTTACAGACGCTTCAGGTTACAGACTCCGCTAACCCAGAAATAGTACCTCGGGTTAAGAACTTTGCTTCAGGATGAGAACAGAAATTGCATGGCGGCGGCATGGCGGCGGGAGGCCCTATTAGCTAAAGTGGTGCTTCAGGTTAAGAACAGTTTCAGGTTAAGAACAGACCTCAGGAACAATTAAGTTCTTAACCCGAGGTACCACTGTATATCGCAGAACGGATCTGTCATAAAGGCTGTGTGCTGTGTATTGGGAGACTGAGAAACTAGGAATGTGAAACATTTCAGAAGCTGTAGGAGGAAAACAAAGCTCAGGTTTGAACTTTAGCATGACGTCTGTGGGTAATTGAAATTGTCAGGTACACTGTCAGCTCTCAGCTCTGAATAGGCCCAGTTGCTGATGCATGAGGTTAACTAGCCAGCCTGACTGAGTAAAGTACATGCAATCACTGAATGCATTGTTTCGGAGCTAGTCACTTCTCTCCAAAAAGAATGGCAAGTCTCACTCAGCTGCATCCTAACCCAGCAGGTTACTAAAATCCATATAGCCTTTTCTTCTCCTTCTGTGCATACTAAGGCCAACAATCCCCTTCTCCTTCCCTGGGAAGCATCCTCTGCCTCCATTGTTGTGCATCAGACCTCCCCCCTCCCTCCCCGCTTCTCCTTTTCATTGCATTCCCAGGAGGGAGAATGAAGAACTCCAGCATGTATGCCTCACAGCTTTGAGGAAATGGGCTACCTATTTCAATAAGATACACTCCTATTTTAAAAGGGAAAAAATTGTCGAGATTTCATTAACGATAGACGGCAGAGAGATTGGTTGCGGGGTGACCCAGATCTCATATGGTGGAACCAATGAAGCTTTTAACAATACTTTGACAATGATGATAACAGCCTGTTTAAAGCAAAAGGCAGCTGTAATGACATTTTATTGCACGTATATAGATCAGGAGAGCAAGACAAGGAATTATCAGAGTGGGATCTAAACAGACTTGCAATACCTTCTAAAACTGATGCTTGGTACCCTGGTTTTCCTCTGTCTGAAGTGTTTGCGTAGAGAACATTAGGGGAGACTGAGAGTCGAACATTGCTTTTTCAAGGCTTAACCACCATCATACCTGAAAAATGTATGTTTGTTTCTCTGAATGCATGCATTTTTCCCTCTCCATTATAAACTCTTTTAAAGAAAAAAACATAGGGAGATATCCACTGCTGACTTTCCGCTGATGGAAGGGAACCTATTAATGATTTGTGGGGGGCAGTTATTGATGACCCCCCCTTTCCCCCTCTAAATCTGTTCCAGGAGGTTGGAGGACAGTCCAAAGCAGATTTGGGGGAGCACAAATTGGAAGAAACAAGATTTACCAACTATCGAAGAATGGCAGATGAAGATGATGGAATATATGGAACTTGCCGAACTGACTGGGAGACTCCAAGACCAGAGAGAAGAGATGGTGGAAGAAGACTGGAAAAAGTTTAAAGAATATCTGAAAAAATATGTTAATATTTAAATCTTAGAATAGCTTTGGATGTGGATATAGGCTGTAGGGTTAGAAGTAGAAGATAGTGTATTTTAAAATAGTATTATTTGTAAGTGATAAAATGTGAAGATTTTTATGGTAAAAGTAAGTGTGATAAAAAAATGGTTAAAAATTGTGATATATGTAAACTGCTAAAGATGAGGTAAAATGAAAATCAGATAGGGGGGACTTGGGGAAGCCCACCTAACAATGTTTAGAAAAAATAAGGATAAGATAAGAATTTATTTGTATTGTTTGTTTTTTCTGTTTACGTTGTTTAGTTGTGTTATAAAATGAATTTTAAAAAATTGAGGGGGGGAGATTTGGGGAAGCACAGGGGATGAGGGATTGCAAAGAATTACATCACTCACCCAATAGGTTGACAAGGAAAAATCCTGGCATGCAGATTTGCTCTGCTGCCCAGCTTGTCAGGGTGCCACTCCCAGTGGATCTCTCCCATCAGCAAAAGAAGGAGTCTCCATCCATTAAAGAAGCAAAACAGTGGTCAGTAGACCTGACCTTTATTTGTTGCAACCAGGTTCAAACACACAAAGAGTAGGAACCCCGAGCATGGGGTTGCGTGAACTTTTAAGACCTCTCCCCATTTCCCATAATACATTTTTCAACAGCACCTTCGATACATCACAAATATGTCACAAAGTAGGAGTGTTTGGCATGTAGAAACATGAGCCCATCACCCACCCCTGTCAATAACCCCCGTTCTCAACACCCTTTCCCCCTTTTTTTGACTTGTTTTTCTGACTGTGTGGAACCCAGTTCAGCTGCTGATTGATTGATTGATTGATTGATTGATTGATTGTGAGACTGCAGAAATGGATAAAAGCCCCCCCCCCATCCAAACAATGGCTATCATCAGTACACGTAAGAAAAAAAGTTAATTTTAATTTTTATCATCTACAATACAGTACTGTCTTATTTATTTTATAGTACACTACGGTTGTTTTTAAAAGTCTGGAACAGATTAATCCATTTTGCATTACTTTCTATGGGAAAGCACACCTTGGTTTTAGAACGCTTTGGTTTTGGAACAGACTTCTGGAGTGGATTAAGTTTGAGAACTAAGGTACCGCTGTACTTGAAACTTTGCACATCAATGTGCAGCCTTATAACCCGACCATCAAGCTGTGACCACCCCCTAAGCTTTGCTGCTTTGAATTGCACCCAGTCTTCTGAGCAAACACACTTAGGATTGCCTTGCCAGTTGCAACTAAATTTGCTGTATTCTTTCTGCCCAGTGTACTTAGGATTAGAGTGCTAGTGTCAGTGAAGTTAAATGGCAGAAGATTTAAGACATAAGGCCAAGTAAATGCTGAATGGTGGCGAAGCATTATCATTATCGCTGGTGTAAATAATGATGCGTATGCGCCTGTTAGATAAATGACTTTATTTGTGATATTAATCATGACGCTTCTGGGCCAGATTCCAGTGAGGCATAAAATGCTATCCCTCTATGTAACTTCAACTGATCTGTGCTGATTTACCCAAGCTGAGAACTTGGCTTCAGACTGCCTTTCCCACCCAGCTCCTCTCTTGATGTCTGCCATTAGTCCTCTTGCTATATTCATACCTCCTCCCTGTCTGTTTAATAAGCAGCTTTGTCAATCTTTTTGGCAGCGTTGGCTTTTTATACTTGCAGAGGTATCACAGCAAAAGAGAGACAAAGGGAGGGAGACCGAGACTAGGGAGCAAGAGAGGGGGAAAGAAAAAAATGTGCCCAATAAAGATTGCTTTTCAAGTCAACTAAGGTGAAGGCAAAAAAGGGACGCGGGTGGCGTTGTGGGTTAAACCACAGAGCCTAGGACTTGCCGATCAGAAGGTTGCGGTTCGAATCTCCGTGACGGGGTGAGCTCCCGTTGCTCTGTCCCTGCTCCTGCCAACCTAGCAGTTCGAAAGCACGTCAAAGTGCAAGTAGATAAATAGGTACCACTCTGGCGGGAAGGTAAATGGCATTTCCATGCGCTGCTCTGGTTCACCAGAAGCAGCTTGGTCATGCTGGCCACATGACCTGGAAGCTGTCTGTGGACAAACACCAGCTCCCTCGGCCAGTAAAGCGAGATGAGCGCTGCAACCCCAGAGTCAGCCACGACTGGACCTAATGGTCAGGGGTCCCTTTAACTTAACCTTTAAGGTGAAGGCAAACATAAAATGTTTAGGACAGAGGGGCCGGTTTGGAAACCCCTGTTACCATGATGCAAACATACTATTTCACTTCTTCTGGGACAAACCGTGAAAGAAAATGACCTATCTGCGGCAAAAAGCCGGCTCGGGAGTGTACTGGCTAGCACCTGTGTGTTCACCACCAGACTTTTTTTTATTGCTATGTGGTTTTAATGTGTTTGCTTTCTTGTGTATTTTGATTACAGATGTTTATATTTTAATGTTAGTGTGACTGGTTTTTATATTTTATAAATGGCTCAGAAGCCTATTTTGGCATAATAATAAATTAGTTAATGTAACAACAGTCCTCCCTTCCCTGCAGCCCTTGCAGCAGTTTTACAATTCTTTAAAAAAATTGTGTTTTTATTTTTTTGGGGAAAAGAAGGTAAATATGAAAATTAATAAATAAAGTAAATATGCCACCTTGTTTAAAAAGGTAGGTAGCCCACCTGGTTCTTGGGAAAAGGGGCAGGACTGATGGCTGACCCATCGTTCGGTTTGGTGGTTTCTGTATTTGACCTGTAAGTTGTGACGATGAGGACCTGTTAATGTGTGTTTTTATTTTTAGAAATAATAGCAAGTGAATGGAGAGAAAGGGGTCGTGTTCCCTTCCCAAGCAGCATGACCTACCCGACCTCTGCATTACTCACAGTCCAGATTGGCCATTAAATGACATAAGGACTTTTCTATAAATATAGTTTAGGGCTGCAGTTCTGTATGTTACTTCTATTGGGAATAACCTTGAATAAGCTCAGTGTTGCTTTTGAATTGTGGTGCTGGAGGAGACTCTTGAGAGTCCCATGGACTGCAAGAAGATCAAACCTACCCATTCTTAAGGAAATCAGCCCTGAGTGCTCACTGGAAGGACAGATTGTGAAGCTGAGGCTCCAATACTTTGGCCACCTCATGAGAAGAGAAGACCCTGATGTTGGGAAAGATGGAGGGCACAAGGAGAAGGGGACGACAGAGGACGAGATGGTTGGATAGTGTTCTCGAAGCTACAAACATGAGTTTGACCAAACTGCAGGAGGCAGTGGAAGACAGGAGTGCCTGGCGTGCTCTGGTCCATGGGGTCACGAAGAGTCGGACATGACTAAACGACTAAACAACAACAACAACAACAAGCTCAGTGTGGCTTACTTCTGTCTAGACATGCACAGTATGGCAAACGTTACATTTTTCTTCCCTATAATAAGCAACATGAACAGCCGTGGGTTGCACTCATAAGTCAGTATGAGTTGAAAAACATTGTTTTTCATAACATAAAGTTACACAGAAGACTCAGAGTTAGAAGAGCGCAAACCTTTTGATACACAATGCAGCTCTCCCCAGGAACTTGGCATGACAGAGAAATAGCAAATTACTTAGCACCTATGTTTGGAAAGAGGGGAGGAAGGCAAGGGGATGTTGGAGCAGTTCCAATAATTTTTTAAAGAATAAGAACCAAGGATCCTTGAATAAAAATCTTTGATCCAAAGTTATATCCCAGGAGACATGCTGGGGAAAGTTTCCTACCTTATAGAATAGTAAACAATGCAAGAATCGTGGCAAGAATAGATTAATACACAAACTTCAATGTGAGGCATTCATTTGTGTGTGTGTGTGTGTCATGCCCATTGTTAAGATGGGGACCAGCCCAAACTCAGCAGCAGACCCTGTGTCAGATAGTCCCAGATTCATTTTCTGGCACCTCCAGGTTGGGTTGAAAAGACCCCCTTCTGAAATCCTAGAGAGCGTCTGAAATTCAGTGCGGACAAGGCTAAGCTATACAGGCAAGTGGCCTAACTTGGTATAAGATAGGGTTTGTATGGGTAAGATAGATTCCAATTTTTTTTCTTTCCAGTAGCACCTTAAAGACCAACTAAGTTAGTTTTTGGTATGAGCTTTCGTGTGCATGCACACTTCGTCAGATTCCAATGTGTGGGATATTTCAAGTGCAGTCAAAGCCAACGATTCATGTATTGCTAGATAGGCACATGATAGCAGCTGGAGCTGCTCACAGAGTTTTCCTGTAAGTTTGTTAGAGGGATCTCTGTTGAGAAACACTCCCACTGTGTCCCAACAAGGGGAGGGCATAGCTAAATATATTGTCCTACCTGCCTGGACACACCCTCTTTCTTCTCTTACTTTTCGTCTCATCACCAAGCCAGCAGTGTAGAACATCTGTTATATCTAAGCTACAGCTCAGACCCCATTTTAAACTAGACTAAAGTGTGTCTTTGTAACTGGATTACCATTTTAAGACAGCCTGAACAAAGCTGCTGTATCTGTTACTCTTCAACAAGTATTCTGGGTGAGCAAATGTTATTTTTTACTTTTTACAAGACTGTGCAATTATTGTTCTAAGGGGGAGAACGGGGAAAATACCGGGGAAAATCAGCCTGTCTTAAAGCAGCCTGGATTACTTAAACTATAAAAGGCTAAAACTAGCCAGTCTAAGCTTCCTTTTAATCTGCAAAGGGATGACACTCTGTGGAACTCACAAACGCGAGGAAGGAAGGATAATATCTAATAAATGCAGCACTTTTTTCTGGGGGGACGCAGGGGTATGCCTACCCCTAAATATTTTGTGAATCTAAGTTTGGCCTCATTGAGGGGCAGTATTTCAATATGAGTAGGAAAATGAGTGGGGGGGGATATTTTTTAAAGGAAAAAAAGCTCTGAATAAATATATCCTTTCCTTGCATCTATTCATATCCTTACCCTGTGGACTCAGCTGCATTAGCAATGAATAAATAAATAAATATTATACATGCATTATAATATCCGTTATACATCTGCACTGTATAACTGAAATCGGAACCCTGAAATTTTCCATTGTGAGCTTTAGAATGTTTTTTTTCCAGAGCATTTTCAAAGCGTTTTTTTAATAGCTGTGTAGATGCAGCCTATGTTCCTACTGCGATGGATGGATGGGTGGTGGTGGTAATGGCAGGACCTGTACATTGAAAGGGCTGCTTTGTTATTGAAGGACACAAGATGCAGCATGAGGGGTGGGGTGCCATTTTTCTCCCATGGCAACAGTGTTGCCTCCTGCTATTTGTTTATATGGGAGGAAGAAAAGGATACTCAGTGACACTCAAGTCCTGTGGCACTTGATGAATGTGCATTGGAAGTGTGGGGCGGCAAGGAGTCCTTCACCTTAGTCGATGAGGCTGTCGGCAGCCAGATATCCTGTTTTAGAAGCTTAAAAGGCTCGTGTTGAACCACACTGACCATTGGCCATGCCGGCTATGGCTGGTAGGAGTTGGAGTCCAACAATATCATACCCCTCAAGTGCCCAGATAAAATTGGGACATCCCGTTTTTGCTATGCTCCTGGACAGGTCACGTGACTCACGCGGGTCCCAATTTTCCACTGGGACATATTGGAAGGTATGCAATATCTGGAGGGCATCAGATTCCCCAAATCTAAGTCAATGGCATCAAGAGAGGATGGAGAGGAAAGAGTGGCTGATTGGAGGTGATTGTATGGGGGATTGGAAACACAATCTATGATTCAGATGAGCCCTTAGCAAATAGGCAAGATATTGTCAAAAGCATCACAATGGCTCCTTGTGAAGCATTATTGCTTTTACCTTACCACAAAGCACTGGCTGGGTCCTTGTGTCCTCCACCCCAAAGAAATCACTTCCTAAACATTCTCTGCTGAAATGGGAGATAGATCATTAATTTTCAGGTGCTTCTCCTGCCGTGTCAAGAAGGTTCCTAAAAATAGCCCGACGTTGATAACAACAGTTTCATTTGACAAATGTCAGACTTTGCTAAGTGCCTCTCCTTGTAAGTCACAGGGCAAGCCAACATTTTCATACTTGTCAAGTCACACTCTCAAGCTGAAACACAGTGCAGCGGAAGTTGATGGAGAACCACTTTGGCACCTAAGTGCTGGTTATGCAAGATACCAGTATAGGAAAATGAGTGCCATTGCATATTAGCTTTAACGTTGAAGATGGTGGCATGAATATAATTAAGACTGATGCTTTCATGCTGCAGCTGACACTGTAACATCGCTATGCATTTCGCCACACAGAGCAATGAATACAGTGCTGCATGCTAGAACAGAAGGGACTATCAATAAAGAAAAAAGAAAAGGGTCTCCAGTTGCCAGGAGGATGCTCCAGAATAACTAGCTTACCTTGAAGTAAGAAATCCCTGGCAGTTCATTCTGAAGGAGGCTGGACTAATTCACCTAATTCTGTACCATTTCAAATGAGCTCACACCCAGTCATAGGTCCAATCCACCCCGTTTTGTGTGGCTTTACTGACAAAAAGGATGGAAAGTCTGCATTTAAGCTGCACATTCTGTACACATTTTTTGTGCAAAATGTGGAACAAATTATCTACAATTTATATAAAGTACGTATTTTCCATTGCATTTCCCCATAAAGTGTGCATCTCCTACACACTTTAATGTAACACAGTGTTGTTTTTTCTAGAAAAAGAGACAGGGAAAGAAAAAGCACTTGGGTATGGTGGAAATCTACAAAGGTCAAAGACCCAAACTGGCCTCTTTGCTGGGGACAGCCCTTATTTCGTTATTCAACCCTGATATATTTAAAAAACAAACAATCTCTCTCCTCCACCAATCCCTTCTATTGCTGCACCTTCATTGTTTCTTGAAGTAAAGGTACATTTCACATACAATGCAGTCCTACGCATGTCTGGCCTGAATTACATCCTGCTGAGTTCAGTGGGGTTTACTCCACACCCCACTTTTTCTATTGAAAATACAGGAAACCCTCCTACACTATGCTGCTGCCCTGTCAGGCCGCCTCAGCCTGCCAACGCCACCTTTGCCAGCCAGGCTCTCTCTCTACCACCTCCATTGCTGTGAGGCCTCCCTCCACCGCGAGGCCTCCGCCTCATCCGTAGCTGCCACAATGATGCCACAGCCGCCACTGCGAGTGCACTTCTGGAAGCATGCCCGGCTTCCTGAAGTACACCAGCAGCCTTAGCAGGCCTCAGCTAATCCTGAAGGAATTTTCTCTCTCTGCTCAAGATCTGTGGCAGATCTTGGGGTCTTAAATTTCAAGGGCACCCTGTGTGACGCCAACATTCGGCACACCTCCAAGTCTCACACTCCATTGTAAATCTTCGTTGTTACGTGCTCACTGGTGCCCCCAAGGCTCTGTGCCCAGTGTGACCAAACCAGTTGTGCTCCCCTAAATCTGCCGCTGAAAATTGACTCAGAGAGGTGGCCAGAAGAACCCCAAGAATAGTTTTGGGGGTGATTGCTTCACCTGGTAAGCTGACATGCTTACCCTGACGGGATTATTGTGTTAGTGTGTTGTTGAATTTCCCCCACAGTGACTCATAACCACTGATAGCAGAGGCTATAGTGGGCTAGGTGAGCAAAATGTCTCCTATGAAGGCATTTATGGTCCCTCAATTTCTGGTCCATCAGCAGCACGTATTCTGATGGGATTGACTGATGCAGGAGGCACTGGGGAAATAAACGTATGGGCCTTTTATCTTATAGCACTCACCTAGCTGAAATTACTTTCGGTAGTTTCTCAGGTCACGAAGGATGAGGCGTTCAGAAACTAATTAGAGCATTCCATAAGCAGGATCATATGGAATTCATCTAAAGAAGTGCACAGCTAACTCCTTCCCGGCATTATTAAGCATCCTGGTTAGTCTAAGAGATGGCAACTCTTCCGCTGTGCACTTATTAAAGTTTCAGTGTTGCTGACACAACCTAGCAAGCACCCAATAGATCAAGTGCAGAGAGCAAGGCTAGTCCCAGGATATGGCTGGAAGCTTTTCTTCAGATATGAGGAAGTAAAGGATCTGTCTGTGGCTTTCTGCTTCCAGTGACCACTGAGAATGAAGAAAACATGTGTATGTGCTCAGCTTAGCCTGCAGTGCCCTCTTCTGTGATTTGTTCTTACACTGCTATAGGGTTGGGGGGTTTTTTGCTTTCATATGTTACATTAGCCTGATCTAAATCCCATCTATGAGAGAAAACGCTTCCTTAACCGGTCCTTAAATCCACACCCTGTGCCTTGTTGATTGACCTATTCACACGTTACGTTTTATCAATGCTAATCTGAGATATGTTAAGCGCATGCCTGGAAAAGTAAAGTCAATGTGACAGAAACATGCTTACAAACATGTGTTAAGCAGATGCACACGCCAGAAGGAGACTTGGGTTGGCCACAGATCCCGGCTGGATGTACAAGCCCAATAGGTTTGCTATGGCATGATGTGAAATTGATTTTCTACTTAGACATTTGGCCCTTTTGTCATTTAATTATTGGGAATTCCACAGCGTAAGACCCTGCACAGAGGAAATAGAGTAGGAGTCTTTTGTAACACTTCCCTTTTTTTGGTAGGAAAACTAAAAACTAAAAATAAAAAGATTTGGCAGAGGATTTTTTTTTTATTACAAAGCTGGTCAAAGTTGGCTGAACCATTAATGTACCCCTCACCTCTATGAGAATAAAAACTGCATGTTTGGCCACTTAACTTTTGCTTTTAATTCTGTTGGGAGCCAGCCAAAGTGGCTGGGGAAACCCAGCCAGATGGGCGGGGTATAAATAATAAATTATCATTATTATTAACTTATCTATGTAAGACTTCAGCCAAAACCTAGAATCCTTAATAGTATGGATACAGTGTATTTGGGACATACAACATATTCTGCAGTTATGCATCTCTTCATTATTATTATTATTATTATTTGTCTGTGGCACTGGAGTTCCAGACTGCGGTTTATTTTCATTGCACTGGGTGGGATGCTTTTAATAATTTGGTTGACATGACGATGCCATGAACAGAGATATCACCTAGAGCAGATGATCCTCTCAATAGGAGTTGAGCAGGTTGCTTATTAAAGTAGGTACGTGTGTTGAGTATAGACACCTGAGGAAAGTGCTACTTAATACCATTTAAAATAATGACACAGTTTGCTTTCTGGCTCAAGTGCCTGATAAACTGATGAATGATGCTGCATGAAATGGTGGCCATGAAGAAGTAAATTCACCATGAATCATGCTCCACACCATGCTGGAGCAAAGAACATTACAGAGCTGATTTGTGAGCTGATGTTGCCCTTTAATGGGGTGTCCATCAAAGTTTTCATAAAATTCATGGCTCCAGCTCACCTCCATTACTGTGTCCTTGTGCCTTCTTCTTGAAAACAACTTGTTTATAATGCTGCAAAAGAGCGCAATAGTGATCTTATGTAGTAAGCTGAGTTGGCGCTGGGAACCCATATAACAGGTTTATGAATGGCACATTACATGCTTGGATTGCAATTCCCTCCCTGCAAGTACACTGAGGATGACGAGGTCTCCAAATTCCTGCACATGCATCACAGAAAGCTCTCTCCTCTCGTGAGACACTAACTATATGGGTTAGTGTCTTCCATGTCGGAAGAATTCTGAAAATGAAATCTGTGAATCACGAGCAAGTGTCTGGCACTGAGATATAATCAATGAGCTCAGGGTGGGATGGGGAGAAGCAAGCAGGCAAGAGCATCATGTCGGGACGGGATGGTAGTAAGAAGAAACCTTTGATCCACGAAGAATATAGTAAAAGGCCAGAAGCATTCCTTTTAGGAATTTTAAATGATGATATTCCAAAAGACAAAACTATTTTTTTTCTTATACGCAGTGTCTGCAGCAAGAATCCTGGTGGCTAAGTATTGGAAAGGGAATCAGTTACCCACTAGGGGAGAGTGGTTATGTAAGCTTTCAGAATACTTAGAATTAGCCAAATTGACAGACATAATAAGTCAAAAACCAAAAAGTGAAGTAAAAAAAGAATGGGAGTGCCTAAATGAATGCCTCAAAAGTCATGGTTCGAGGACAGAAATCTGGCTGAGTCTGGAATAACCTTGTGAAGTGAAAGGATAAGAAAGAGGGATTCATATCTAGATGTTAGGATAGAGATGATAAGGAAAACAGAAAGACACAATGAGAGATAAAGGAGGTGCTGTGGGATTGGTGGAAGTCAATGTTTTGTTGTTGTTTTTATAGTGTTTATATTATTAACTTGTAAGATATGGATTTGTGTTGTTTTTTAGTTGTTGTTGCTTTTAAAGTTTTTCGAATATTGGTTTTTGTCTGTTGTGTATTGTTACTTTTCGATATTTTTCATGTTGTTGTTGTTGTGTGGAAAATACTAATAAAATTTATTTTTTTAAAAAAAGGAAGAAGAAACCTCTGAAACAGCCAAAGAAGCATGTAAAGGAAATGAACGAGAAAGACAAAGCTTTCAAGCAATAACAGAAGGAGGAGCAGAAGAAACTGGATGAGTTGAAGGCAAAAGCCGCTGGCGAGGGCCCACTTACTGGTGGTGGGATGAAGAAACTTGGTAAGAAGTAGCAGATTTGATGAGACTGTTGTTGTTGTTGTTTAGTCATTTAGTCGTGTCCAACTCTTCGTGACCCCATGGACCAGAGCACGCCAGGCACTCCTGTCTTCCACTGCCTCCCGCAGTTTGGTCAGACTCACATTTGTAGCTTCGAGAACACTGTCCAACCATCTCGTCCTCTGTCGTCCCCTTCTCCTTGTGCCCTCCATCTTTCCCAACATCAGGGTCTTTTCCAGGGAGTCTTCTCTTTTCATGAGGTGGCCAAAGTATTGGAGCCTCAGCTTCACGATCTGTCCTTCCAGTGAGCACTCAGGGCTGATTTCCTTAAGAATGGAGAGGTTTGATCTTCTTGCAGTCCATGGGTCTCTCAAGAGTCTCCTCCAGCACCATAATTCAAAAGCAACAATTCTTCGGTGATCAGCCTTCTTTATGGTCCAGCTCTCACTTCCACTTCATTTTCATCTCACTTTGATGAGACTACATGGCAAGAAAAGCATTCATTCTTTTTGGATGCTTGGGTATAGGATGGATTTCCGGGCTGATGTTGTGGGAAACGTTAATTTGAGCACCTTTGTACATTTTGTTCAAACAAACTTAATGACTTTTTGTTGTTGTTGTTTTTAAAAAACAACACACCAGTGAGCCCCATCGAATATATCAAAAATAAGATTTTACCCTGGAATTCTCTCAGAGGTCCATGCCCTTGTTCTTGCATTTACAAATCTCTCCACCTGCCGTTACAGTTGTGTCTCACGAGTGTGTATCTGTGTCCTCATTAAAAAGTAATGCATTTGAACTACTGCAGCATGATTTTGGTGGTGTTAACCTTGAAAATGGACCAGAGGCTGGAGCTGGTGCAGAATGACACTGTCAGGCTGTTATGTGAGGCAGCAAGATGGGATCACATTAGACTATTCTTTAAATCTCTGCACCAGCTGCCTTTTAGCCACCAAGCCCAATTCAAGGGGATAGTTGTTGTTGTTGTTTAGTCGTGTCTGACTCTTCGTGACCCCATGGACCAGAGCACGCCAGGCACTCCTGTCTTCCACTGCCTCCCGCAGTTTGGTCAAACTCATGTTGGTAGCTTCAAGAACACTGCCCAACCATCTCGTCCTCTGTCGTCTCCGTATATAAAGCCCTAGACAATTTGAAGCCCAAATGCCTTCCCCAATACCTGCTGACTCGTGCTTTAAGATAAATGGGGGAGGCATTGCTTGTGGTCCCATTGGGCATGGCTTTCTCAGTGGTGGCACCAAATTTTGTTGCACCCACATTGGCAACATTTAGCCACAAACTAAAACCATATTTGTTTGGCCAGGCATTTGTAATACAACCAGCTGGGAGTCTTAAGCAGTTTAAGTTTTATTCTGACAGTTGTTCCAGACAAAGACCATCTTTCAAAAAAAAAAAATTTCTTTTCATGAATGGGAGGTGCAGAGCAATCCAAACCTTCTCTTACACTTGGATTTTGACTGAGCTGAGGCATTCCTCCTCTCAGTTCCACTCACTGACATGGCCTCCTCCTGAACGTCAAGGTGGGTGGGATCTCCACAGGTGAAGCCCAGCAGGAACCCCAAAATGGGGTGTTCCAAAGGCGAGAAAGGGGCAGAGCTGAGTTGGCCTAGGGTCAGTTGACCCCTGAGCTTGTCTCCTTGCCATCTCTGGTTGGCAGCAGACCCACTCTGGGCGTGACTGCTCTGCCACTATGCAAAGCTCCATCTGTGGGGTTGTATCGATGGATTGCACTCTCAGTCCATTTAATTAACAATACAACTGCCCTCTCTTCAACATTCTTCGGAGAGACCTACAGGTGACCTCCTCTGAAGCTTTAAGTATCTATTTGCAAAGAATCTGTAATCCAATATTTGCTGAGGGATGGTATTCTCGAAGCCACTGATATTGTTTCGGGATATTTAGTTGAGATTTTAAAAGTCAAATCAAAAACTATTTAATTTTACTTAATGGTGGCTACTGGGTCTTTTATATGTTTATGTGTTTAATATGTCTGGATTACCAATGTATTATGGATAGGTTTTTTCCCCTCTTTTAAGATTTCTATTTTCTGAATTATGCCAATAAAGGCTGAATGAATGAATGAATGAATGAACAATACTGTGTCCCACATTTTTCAGTACCAATACAGGGTAGTGATGGGGTTGTGTACATTTCCATTTTTCTGCAAGGTGAGCTCACAGATTCCCCGGCCCAATATAGATCTATATCTATATCTCTATATAGAGATATAAAGAGACACATATATGTCTTATATCTCTTGGTAATTATAGGATTGCTTGCTGGTTCTTCTGAAATAAGCAAAGCTACACATAGATTGCTGTCTGCTTCATGCATGGTGTCTACAGTTACTGCCTCATTCTGATGAATATGGCCAAATCAAACTGGGGGGAAAGTGCTGTACATTGGAGCCCTCAGGGAAGTTTTCTGTATTGCTTATTTACGGTAATTCATTTCTTCTTTGCTGCAGTTATTTACTTTGGAGCATGTATAATTTATATCTAAAATATTGCATTCTTATACTAAGGGAAGCAAGAGAACGACAACATACATACTTAAAAGCTTACAGCTAGCAAAGCCAAACTATAATTGTTCTTAGATGCCAAATTGGGGAAATAATATAATGGCAGAGTACTGTTTCTTACGTGTGAGTTTCAGGAAATAGAACTGACACTATAAACCTACATTGTGAAATGTACCAGTTTTTTGTTTTTTTTTCAAATAAAGACTCTCCTGGCCTTTTCTGATTAGAACCCCAATTAATCTGGAGCACTGGATATAATGCATACATTATAAATGCATTGCACATCTTCTAGACTTTTTGAAAATACATATCGTGCTCGGGATAGAATATATATATATTTAAAGTTCCTGTCTAATATCACTCAGAATGTTCTTGGACTACAACCTCCATCATCCACACCCAGGGATGGTGGGAATTGTAGATCGAAAACACCTGGAGACTCAAGATTGGAGATGGCTGCTCTAGGTCAGTGTTTCCCAAACTTTGGTCTCTCTAGCTGTTTTCGGACTACAGTTCCCAACATCCCTGACCACCGGTCCTGCTAGCTAGGGATGATGGGAGTTGTAGTCCAAAACCAGCTGGAGACCCACATTTTGAAACCCAGCTATAGGAGGTAGATTTGCATCTTTAGGACCAGTCACTTAGCTCTGCTCCCCTTCACACATGCACTTTCAACATGGGAACAAAACCACTCCCAGGATTGTCCCTGCTCAATCACACATAATCTCCATTACACCACAGAGAAGCAGTGTGGAGGCGACTATGGATTTGTGAAAGCAACCTTTGTTCAAGAGCAAAGCCAAAGGACACTGCTCCAAAGACTCAGCCTGGACTGCCATGAAGCAGAAAAAGGGGGAGCTATTCCAGATTAAAACCACCATAAAGTTTATTTCCAAGGAGATGCTCTAATGCAGGGCTGGATCCTCCTTCACATATTGAAATATACTCAGAGTCGCAAAGTGATTTCATGCTCTTTATTCAGCTCATAGTGGTGAGGAGGAATGAATGAAAGTCCCCTCAAGGTATCTGCTTTATATACATTATTTACACAATGGGCTGCACATGATTGGCTAATTCCGGAATTCTACTGTAAGCCAATCAGGTTGTGGATTCACTTCTATCTGGAGCATGATTGGGTGGTTCCTGCCAACCAATCATATTGCTGCATTGTTCTAGGACCAATCTGACTGCTGCATTCTGAATCCTATTGTTCTAGGACCAATCAGACTGCTGCAGTTTGGATCCTATTCAACTCAGTACATAACACCCCTCCCCTCTAAGTTCCAGTCCTGCCCGGGAGGTCGCATTCATAGTCCTCGAGGTACGCCGGTGGCCTACGTGTGCGTTGCGGCCTGGGGTGTTCCCTGGTCCGGGGTTCAGGTTCTGGCTCATGTTCCAAGGATGCTGGCTGTGATGGGCCTGTCTGGTCTGGTGCAACCGGCTCGCTCAGTCGTGGTTCTGGTTCCGGTGTCCTTTTGGCTTCGCGGGTCCTCTCTGTATTTACTGATTCTGCCTCTCCTGCTGGCCCCTCCTGCTCTATGGGCCTCACTGCCCCTCTGTTCCCTTGGGACTCCTCTGACCTTTCCTCCTCCTGGTTTTCTCCCGGGAATCGTCGCCGTATCTGGTCGCAGTGGCGGCGCCAGCATTGCCCCCCATCCGTTAGCACCTCGTACGACACGGGACCAGTGACCCTGGTGACTGTGGCGGGTACCCATGCTGGGCCTGCCCCAAAATTCTTTGCGTACACTGGGTCCTGGGCCTCGAAGGTCCGGGGGTTCCTGCCTTCCCCCACCACTACCTCATCCTGAGCTCTATCGGGGTGAAGGCGGTCCAATCTGATTGCAAGGCGCCGACCCATTAGTAGTTCAGCGGGGCTCCGGCCAGTCGTTGAGCTGGGGGTGCTGTGTTGTGCTAGGAGGAATGTGGCAAGGCGGTACTCCCAATCCCCTTGCGTCATGCGGCGAAGGGTGTCCTTGGTGGTCCGCACCATGCGTTCTGCTTGGCCATTGGTGGCAGGGTGGAATGGCGCCGAACGGATGTGGCGGATGGCGTTCTGCGCTGTGAAGGTTTGGAATTCTCCTGACGTAAATGCAGTCCCGTTGTCTGAGACGAGAGTGTCAGGGAGCCCGTGGGTTGCAAACAGCCTACGTAGTACCCGGATGGCTGCGGACGTAGAAGTGGACGGTACCAGTGCGACTTCCAGCCATTTGGTGTAGGAGTCCACCACTATGAAGAATGTTTTCCCCTGAAAGGGGCCAGCGAAGTCCACATGCAGGCGTGACCATGGTGCTCGGGCGGACTCCCAGGACTGGACTGGGGCCCTTGGGGGATCTGGGCGGGATTCTTGGCAGGCCTGGCAGTGTTTGACCCAGGCCTCTATCTCTCCGTCGATCCCCGGCCACCACACATAACTCCTGGCAAGGGCCTTCATTCTTACTACCCCTGGGTGTGTCTCGTGTAGGGCTGTGAGGACCCTTTTGCGGAGGGGCTGGGGAACAACGACCCTGCTTCCCCATAACAGGCACCCCTTGTGGGCCGACAGTTCATGTTTGCGGGTTGTGTAGCCGGCGAATTCTGGCCCGGGGCTGCTGCTGGGCCATCCCCTCCACACCCAGTCCAGGACGCGGGAGATGACCCTATCTTTCTTGGAATGGTGTGCAACTTCTTGTGCCTGAATGGGGCGGTCGGGAAGCAGCTCCAGGCTCATAACCTCTTGTGCAGGTGCTGGGTCGGGGCCTGTTTCCGGTAGTGGTAGCCTGCTGAGGGCGTCCGCATGGCCCATCGCCTTCCCAGGGCGGTGAATCAGTGCATACTGGTAGCTGGCAAGGAAAATTGACCACCTGAGGACACGAGGAGACAGCACTTGGGGGGTCTGCTTTTCGGAGGCAAACAAGCCAAGCAAGGGCTTGTGGTCAGTCACCACGGTGAAGGGCCGCCCGTACAAGAAATCATGGAATTTTTTTACTCCCTTCACGATTGCCAGACCCTCCTTGTCGATTTGCGAGTAGTTCCGCTCGGTTGCGTTGAGTGTCTGGGAAAAGTATGCCACCGGTACCTCTCTTCCATCCGGGAGTTGGTGTCCCAGGACAGCGCCAATGCCATAGGGTGAGGCGTCGCATGCTAGCACCACCGGCAGCCTCTCGTCGAAGTGTGCCAAGACCGAGTTTGAGACAAGCAAGTCCTTGACTGCCTGGAATGCGGCCTCCTGGCGCTGGCCCCACACCCAAGGGGCCCGCTTGTCCAGGAGTCTGTGTAGGGGCTCCGCTACCGCCGCCTTGTGGGGAAGGAAGGAATGGTAAAAGTTCAATAGTCCCAAGAAGGCCTGAAGTTCAGTCTTGTTCTTGGGCGCTGGGGCATCACAAATGGCCCGTACCTTGTCCCCCGTCGGGTGGACCCCTTCTGCGTCCACCATAAATCCCAGAAAGTCCACCTGAGGCACTCCTAGTAGGCATTTTTCCCGCTTCACCTTGAGACCCGCCGTCTGGAAACGGTGCAGAACGGTGCGGAGGCGGTCCTCAAACTCCTCTGGTGTGGGCCCGGCAATCAACACATCATCGAAGAAGGGGGTGACGCCAGGAATCCCTTTAAGGAGAGAGTCCATTAGATTCTGGAATATGCCTGGTGCCACGCTGACACCGAATTGCAGCCGCTTTACCCTGAACGCTCCTCTGTGCGTCACAATCGTCTGTGCCTCTGCTGTGGCCTCATCTACTGGCAGTTGTTGATATGCTTGGGCCAAGTCCAGCTTGCCAAAAATTTTCGACCCAGCCAGGGTGGCAAGGACATGGCTGACCACTGGCACTGGGTATGCATGGGCCGTGAGGGCCTTGTTTATGGTACATTTGTAGTCTGCGCAGATGCGGACCGAACCATTCGGCTTGACGGGTGTGACGATTGGGGTTTCCCAGGGGGCATTAGGCACCGGCTCCAGCACGCCTTGCTCCACGAGTCGGTCCAATTCCTCATCTATACGGGGTTTCAGGGCGAACGGGACCCGGCGGGCCTTGAGCCTGACTGGTTGTACTGCGGGGTCAAGCTGTAGAGCAATGGGGGGGCCCGTATACTGTCCCAATTTCCCATCAAAAACCCCCGGAAATTCCTTGCATATGGCGTCCACGTCCACTTGTAAGCTCGTGTGGTTCACCCCGGTGACGGCTAGCCCCAGTGGTCCAAACCATGCCAATCCCAGTAAGCTAATGTAGGGGCCCTTGACCACAAGCAAGTCCAGTTGCCGCGTCCGCCCTCGGAATTGCACCCTGAAGGTCCCCACCCCCATTGTGGGGACCTTACGTTTCTGGAAGTCCCGGAGGGTGAATGGGGCCGGCCTGAGTTTGGGACCCCCAGTAGGACACAGTTTCCTTAAGGTCCTTGCCGAGATTATGGATAGAGTTGAACCCGTGTCAAGCTCCATGCGGCATGGGGCCCCCTCTATCTGTACCTCTACATAAATTTTCTCTACGTTGGGGTGGGGCAACTGGTATACCTGGAAGTCCGTGAGCTCCGTCGAGTTGCCTTGGTGTGTTGGGCCCCGGGACCTGGGGCTCTTGGATTGGTCATCTGATGCCTGGCGTCGGGTGGGCCGAGCTCGACACACCCGGGCGATGTGTCCCAATTTTCTGCACTGCCTGCACTCTGCGTTGCGGAAACGGCAGGTCCTCCTCTCGTGACTGTCTCCACAGCTTGCGCAGTTCCCTGCTTCTCGTCGAGGCAGCTGTGGTATGTGGGCTGCTTGAGTGCGCTGCTGTACTCGGTGCACCTCCTCCCTGTTGGATCCTGAGTCGTCGGTGAGGTCTTCGTGGTGGACCCTCGGTTGGGACGGCTGGCTCGGCCGTGCCTCTTGCGTCGACCTCTCGGCAGCTTCCGTTGCCAGGGCCTCCTCCAGAGCGACCTGGAACGTTAGGTCCTTCTTAGCGTAGAGGCGTCGTTGCAGCTTCTCATCCTTCAGGCCACCGACGAGGCGGTCACGAAGCATGTTCTCCAGCTCTGAGAAGTTGCAGAACCGGGCAGCTTGGCGGAGAGAGGTCACAAACCCAGTTATGGTTTCCCCAGGGGCTTGCCGCTTTGCATAGAAGGCATTTCGACGAGCCACCACAGAGGGCTGTGGCGAAAAGTGCCCCTTCAGCTGTTCCATTATTGTTTTGTATGGAACAGTAGCGACGTCTTCGGGTGCAAGGAGAGCCCGGGCGATTTCAAACGTCTCCTCTCCGCAGACGCTGAAGAATATCGCCCTCTTCTTGGCGTCTTCTTCATCGGTGACCCCTTTGGCTTCTAGGAGGAAGGTGAAACGGGAGGCATACGCTTCCCAGTCTCCAGATGCTGGGTTGAACGGCGAGAAGCTGCTGTCGGTTGCCATTCTGAGTTCCTTGTGTCCCGGAGCTGAAGCCTGGATACACGGTGCGAGGCAGCGGTGCGGCAGGTGGCGGTGCTGCGGTGCTGTGTGTGGCAGTCAGCTCAGCGGGATCCCACCTTCGTCGCCAGTGAAATATACTCAGAGTCGCAAAGTGATTTCATGCTCTTTATTCAGCTCATAGTGGTGAGGAGGAATGAATGAAAGTCCCCTCAAGGTATCTGCTTTATATACATTATTTACACAATGGGCTGCACATGATTGGCTAATTCCGGAATTCTACTGTAAGCCAATCAGGTTGTGGATTCACTTCTATCTGGAGCATGATTGGGTGGTTCCTGCCAACCAATCATATTGCTGCATTGTTCTAGGACCAATCTGACTGCTGCATTCTGAATCCTATTGTTCTAGGACCAATCAGACTGCTGCAGTTTGGATCCTATTCAACTCAGTACATAACACATATCCTTACAGGCTACAGAACTGACAGGAACATGCTGTCCACCTCAGTACTGCAGGCTTCAGTCACATGTGCAAATAATATCAATAGATCACATTTATTAACGCTACAACAGCCTCTGTTGCATCTTCAGTTCTCCGAAGGAACACAGACCCTGGTTGAGGGTCAAGCTTCGGCTCGGCCTGTAACAATATGATATTACCTTCTCTGCCCTTGAACTGTGGTATTAGTTGGATTAGAATAGATTTAATTGGCTATTGTGCTTGAGGCCTACCCAACCTCTTTACTGAAAGAGAGTCAAAGCAATAAATGGATAGAGGGGTGGCAGTGGCAGAATGATACAAATAAAAATTGCTTGTTTTGGAGGGATGCTTTTCTCTTAACAAAACTCCTGTCCCCGGCTATATTTAATGAAGGTGCATTTCAGCTGTTCCCGTAAGAGTTGGAAGAACATTGTGTAATGGAAATGGGCTCGACAGAAAAGGTTGCAGTCATTATATGAGGTTTTTAAAAATTCCCAAGAAATCTATTTAAACGTTAATAAATTGAGGCGAGGGCTGACACAGGAGCAGTAAGTGTTACAATGCAATGTTACCAGCTATGCAAAACTGCCATCTATGCTTCTCCCTCCCTGCCCCTGGTACATATTATTGATTTTTAAATTACATTGTCTTTTTATTACTTTTTTTCCAAAATCTGTCACTGTAAGGACTGACACAAAATCTAATCAAAACGTAAGGAAACCCTCCATTTTATCCAGTTATTCAAATAGCTGGCAGCCAACATGAGCCGCCCCTGGTCCTGTTTATACAGTAATGAGATCAAGTGGTGAGTTTTATATTGGAAGCAATATGTATCTGAATAGAACACCTGTTTAGGGATATGAGGAAGACCCAACGAGGGAGGAAACAAAATGACTGAAAATCATTTACCGTATGAACCTATGCTTGGGTTGCACTGGCTGGATGAAGATGGAGTGGTTACTAAATCACCCCATGAACCAGTGGAACAAGGAACTTCATTAACGTGTGACCCCAACATTCTGGATCCCCCCCAACTGAGGCCAAAGTTTTGTGCTAGTTTCAGGCCGTTTTGTGCTGCAAACCCCACATTTTGTACTGCCCCCCAACTGAGTAATTGACAAAACAAAGCAGCGTCACAAGTTAATGCCAAAAAAATACAACCTTGTCCAATTGACTCCAAATCAATTGCCAATTAGTCCAAAGGCAGATAAGATTAGACTGCTGAAGCAAAGGAGTGTGGCCCAGGGAGAGTCTTCTTATAACATGTAAAGGTAAAGGACCCCTGGACAGTTAAGTTCAGTCAAAGGCGACTATGTGGTTGTGGTGCTCATCTCGCTTTCAGGCTGAGGGAGCTGGCGTTTGTCCACAAACAGCTTTCTGGGTCATGTGGTCAGCATGACTAAACCGTTTTTGGCACAACAGGACACCATGACAGAAACCAGAGTGCATGGAAACACCGTTTGTCTTCCCACCACAGCAGTACCTATTTATCTACTTGCACTGGCATGCTTTCAAACTGCTGGGTTCGTAGGAGCTGGGACAGAACAACGGGAGCTCACCCGTTTCAAACCACCAACCTTCTGATTGGCAAGCCCAAGAGCAAGGGTAGGCAACCTAAGGCCCAGGGGCCAATCACCTTCTAAATCCAGCCCATGGACGGTCCGGGAATCAGCGTGTTTTTATATGAGTAGAATGTGTGCTTTTATTTAAAATGCATCTCTGGGCTATTTGTGGGGCATAGGAATTCGCTCATTTCCCCCCCCAAAATATAGTCCGGCCCCCCACAAGGTCTGAGGGACAGTGGGCCGGCCCACGGCTGAAAAAGGTTGCTGACCTCTGCCCAAGAGGCTAGTGGTTTAGACTACAGCGCCACCCGCGTTCCGTGTAAACTGCGCTGAACCCCTCTGAAGAACTGCAGGGTGTCAATACAATAAAATGCAACTCCAGATCATTATTGTATTGGGAGAACAGGCGGTGGAGAGATTTGGTATCAAAACGTGATATTTCTTGTGGCAGATTATATAGTGCATTCCCATGTGTGAAGGTCATTATACAAGATTGTGTTTGAACCATGGTTATCTTGACATTGGCCATGTGCCAAGGCCCAAAGTGTCATGTTCGGGGCTTCAGCAAATGCAGAGACGCCTCCTCCTTTATGCCAAACAACTCTTATGTGCTGGAAGCCTTTGAAGCAACCACAATAATGCAATCCTAAAGAAGTGCAGTTGGGACACAAAATTGGTCAAGCCCCCGCAAGAAACATTTGTAATAATCCATGGGACTCTTTGGATCCTGGCCATTTTGTTTCACTTGAAATAAATACATTTTTAATTATTATTTTTTGCATGATGTCTTAACCATTAGAGCATTTTTGTGTTTTAATAGGCAAATCGCAACACAAATAAGCATTAGATTCATAACGTCTTGAATGGTTCTGATTTCACAGAAACACATGTGAAAGAAATTCTACCAAGGCTAAATTATTTTAGCAGCATGAATGCTGGTGCAATTATTTTAAGAGCATTTACAACTCTATAAAATGTTGCTAAAATAATTTCAAGAATGACTCACGTGTTTATGCGTATTTAAATGAGACAAACATTTGCTCAAAATACATTTTTAATGTCATTAAAGAATGACAGAAGTTACTGTCAATTCATCGGCTAACTGTTCAGGAACAGAGAGCAATAAGCGGGAACAAAACAAATCTGTTTTTGGTCCATTTCAATGAAAGTTGGGAACTCTGGAAAAGAAATATACAACCCACTGCCCATTTTAGGAAGAATCTATCAGTGTATGGCATAACTTTGGGAGCCTACCATATATGAATTAGGGGATTGATCAGATTATGTAACATCAGGACCAGTGACATAACATGAGACCAGCAGCACTTGCGATGATATATTAGCACTCATTCCTGTAGTCTTGGCTAACATCCAAAAGGGGATTAAAATGGAATAGGCAGAGTTCAATTATATATTTGCTTTCCGATCTTTGTTAAAAGTTTAGAGGTCTGCAGTGAACTTTCTTTCATAAGTCTGTTCTGAGTTTTGCTCTGAGTACACATTTGAGTGTACATCTTCCTTAAGCGAACAAAATCTAGGCAAAATTCTGTTATACTTCCATTCAGATGAATGTGATCACTAGGGCTTAAAGAGAGTTTAACTCAGTTCTGGTCTAGCTGGTTCAGGATCTCAGGATGATTTGTATAACTAGTCCAATAAAACATTTTTATTGCCTAATAACCTCTTAGAGGCAAGGAAGAGATGTGAAGGTCAGCACTTTGCCATAGCACAACGTTAAAGAAAATTTAGACATTTGCACAGAGACGTGTTCCATTCAGTGAATAACTGTACCTTTATTACAGCATGGTTTTCTTGGGTTGATGTTCATACTGTTTTAAGAATCCTGAGGAAAATCCTACAAGCTCAAGCTCAGCTCCAATTTGTCATCTCAAGGCACAATCAGCTTCCCTCACAGGGCCAGCACAGCCATTAGGCAGAAGGAACTGCCTGCCTCAGGTGGCAGATCCTGATGATAGGGGAGTGGACAGAGCTAAGTGTAGATGGCCCTGTGCCCCCCAACCTAGCCTGTACCCTCAGGTTCACTGGAGGACACTGTGTCAAAACAGTAGCACAGGGGGTGAAGTGGAATTGAGCAGCCCCACTACCCAGCCCCACTGCTTACTTACCTGAATGGGGTCAGGGCAAAATTCGTGCACCAGTGGGAGCCCCCTCATAGGCCTGATAAGCAGCAGTAACACCTGCGCTGGAAAGGTAGCTCAGCCCCACCACAAACGCAGCTACTGGTGATCCATCAAAGTAAGATTGATCTGCCCACTGGTTGGCATTTTTACATGGAAAAGGAGGAGGCACCATATTGCTCTTCACCTCAGGCAACAAAATGTCTTCAACCGGTTCTACTCTTTTCCTGTCTTCTTCTCTCTTAAGCACACATGCGCGCACACACTGTCTGTGTTTACTTTGGGCTCATGCATGCTCCTTCCCCTCTTATCTCCCAATGTGAAGAGCACAGAGGTGGTAGCACATGCCTAAGTTGTGTTCCACCTTTGCACCACTTCAGACAGCACTGCTGGGCTCTTCCACAGAGAGATATCTACCTGTTGAAAAGATCTGCCACGCAAGCTAGACCTTTCCATTGATGTGCTAATTCTTCTATCAGCAGGGCATTTTTTGTATGGATCATCACTGGGCGAGGGCTGCAGATCAGTGGGTCAATCCGCAGAATCTCTGGCTAGAACTGGAAAAGGACCCTGTCTAACATCCTGGAGAGCTCCTACCAGTCAGTGTTGACAATACTGAGCTAGATGGACCAGTGGTCTTCCTTGGTGTAGGAAGTTCCTAGGTAAGTCCTCACCTGTACTCTGAACTGGTACTGATAACACGCAGGTACAGGTTTGCCACCAGCTTGTCCAGGCCAAAGATGCCATTGAAGGGCTCTGAAATTCTGCTGGAAGTCCCTCCTGCAAGGCAGGAGTCCTTCTACACTTTAAGCAATGATTTTCATCCCTGATGAAATATAAAAGGTAAAGGGACCCCTGACCATTAGGTCCAGTCGTGGCCGACTCTGGGGTTTTGGCACTCATCTCGCTTTACTGGCCGAGAGAGCCGGCATACAGCTTCCGGGTCATGTGGCCAGCATGGCTAAGCCGCTTCTGGTGAAACCAGAGCAGCACATGGAAATGCCGTTTACCTTCCCGCCAGAGCGGTACCTATTTATCTACTTGCACTTTGACGTGCTTTCGAACTGCTAGGTTGGCAGGAGCTGGGACTGAGCAACGGGAGCTCACCCCATCGTGGGGATTCGAACCGCCGACCTTCTGATCGGCAAGTCCTAGGTTGAGTGGTTTAACCCACAGTGCCACCCGTGTCCCTTTGATGAAATGTAATTTTTTAGAATTAACGGATTACCAGTAATCTGTTTGGTTTCATTATGAACCATGTATCTGATTACTCTGAACTCTGGCTTGTTGGCATGATGCTAATATCCTTCCCTGAAACCGTTTTTGCCATGGTGCACCATGAGTCAGAGTCTGGGTTAGTGATCCCAGTTGTGTGCTTTTTGGGTGTATGTGTATAGTTGGATATAGCGCACCTGATAACCCTGATGCCTCCTTCCATGGATTCTTATGACTCCCATGGAGGATACTGTTGTTTTAATACTTTATTTATTGCTGAATACTTTGGGTGAGGAGGAGGAACTGCCAGACAGTGATTGTGTTGCATTTATATATCAGACAAGACATGTTTATTTGCACGGAGTGCTTCCATTGCCAAGCGTTGGTTCAAATGTTGAGTCACAAAACAAAATAACATTCAAGTGGCATATGACTCAACAATCGCCATTAATATGCTAATTCAGACACTGGGTGTTGAATTGACATTTGAATCAACATGTTGAAATGAAATGTTTCATTTCATCAACAATCCCAAAGTGAACATTTCATTTCCATATGTCAAAATATCTGGGTTTTTGTTGGAAATGTTAAAATATTCATTTTTGTACATTGACAAGTCAAATATTTTTGGCACTTTACATTTGAGTTTAATATTATAGGTTTTTGTTTCAGACTGACAAGGAAGTTTGAACTGTTAGAAAGCCTTTCAGAAGGATGATGGGATCAATTCTGTTTTTCGAACATCTTTCATATATCTGCAAATGTTTTCTTTTGCTGTGCTTTCCTCTCTTTTTGTTGTCGCCCTTTACATTGTCATCATCATTCGGAACATTTTGACATATCAAGTTGTCTTAATTGTTCTGTTGCTGGTGAACCATGGCATTGATCACAAAGCCAGGTAAATTAATATGTCTATAAAATATATGAATTATAAATACAAAATCAAACATTCCAAATTAAAGGTAGAACTGGGACCCACCCTCCTCAGAGGAAAAAGCCCCAGGAACAGACAGATACTCTCTCAGATCAGGAAAAGGATTTGATTGTGGAAATACTTCTTGGTATCTCGACTTCCTCAAACTGTTAACAGAAGTTCCATATTCCTCCTCACAGAGCTACAATTGTCAGAGGGGTTTAACAGCCAATCTTTCTTGCCCCTGGGGGAACTATAGCTCCGTAGGGGAGGGGGACATGGCTCTCCTCAGAGCATGCTTAACAAAGTACAGCTCCCATAATTCTTTGGGGAAAGCCATGGCTGTTTAAAGTGGTGTGATACTTCTCTAAATGCATGGTGCAGGTGTTTCCTTCTTGGCAGGAAAGGCAAAAGGAGTCCTCTCCACCATACACTGAAATGCAGAACCATAAAAAATATATATGCTTAATCTAGCTTAACATCTTCTCTTAGCACACATAGACATTTTACAGCAGCCAGAAAGGGGGCAAAGTTAAGTTTCCTCACACTGAAGTGTCTAACTGACTTATATACAGTGGTACCTTGGTTCTCGAACACCTTGGTACTCAAACATTCCGGCTCCCAAACACCAAAAACCCGGAAGGAAGTGTTCCAGTTTTTGAACGTTTTTTGGAAGTCGAACACCCAATGAGGCTGTCGGCTATTGTTTCCGGGCGCCTGTGCCAATCGGAAGCTGCACCTTGGTTTGCGAACGTTTCAGAAGTCGAATGGACTTCCGGAATGGATTAAGTTCAAGAACCAAGGTACCACTGTACAGCTTTATGAATACAGACAATATAATACACCTAAGCTTAGCATCTACTATAAACCACTCGCTAAAAATGCCTAATAGAAAACAGCGTTCCATTATTAAGGTAAAGCTGAGAATTATTTTTTTAAAACGTAATCCTTGGTATTTTAGAAGCTAATTGCCTGTTTCGGAAATGGAAAATGATTTACCAGCAGCAGTTGTGTGTTCCACTGATTCTATGGCAGTGATCAGTGCTAAATTATTCTTCTGAAAACAACGGCACATGCTGCGAGACTGGGTTTTTCACATTTGTTTTTAATTTGGTGTGTTTCTCCATTTTGCACCCTTTCTGTTTTAGTGCAGGACAACAATAAAATTCTTTTAACCACCACAACAAAAAACAAGGCCTCTTAAGCTAGAAGAAGAAGAAGAAGAAGAAGAAGAAGAAGAAGAAGAAGAAGAAGAAGAAGAAGAAGAAGAAGAAGAGACCCTTTCAAAGAAATAAGTAAAATGCCGGCACATAATAGCATAGCATATTGCAGCCCACTGTCAGAAGCTGTTCTCTAATCACAGCATTCATGTACAGAAGTGTAAATGATAAAGTAGACAAGGAGAAACCAGAACTATATAAATCTGTCACAAATGGGCACAAATGAAGGGAGCTAAATGCAAGCAGACTGTAAATACATTCACATAACAGCCTGTGGCAGGGGGGAAAAAGTTTACCAAGAGAAAAAGGATTGCAATAAAAATGGCAGGGTGCCTTTATCCAGCAGTCCTTTCATCTTGATCTATCTCCTGCTTCTTCATTGAAATCCTCGAAAATATTGCACTGAATGTACTGCCTTTCAAAGAGGAAGTAGATGTTGCATGCGGCCCCAGCAGCTTGCATCGATATCAAGAATAGAGAATCTTCCCGTGTGCTCTTTTAGGCAACGTTAACTCCCACCTCTTCATATTGCTTTCTTTGCAGTTCACTGGCACAGATTTGTAATAATTTGTGATCTTATAAACAACCCGAAGAGGAAGAATCGATCAGTTTAGAAATAGTGAACTTAGATTCCTGGGACGTTCTATTGAAAGGAGATATTGTGCCTGAGTGGATCATGGGCATGTTATCAATTGTGAATGGCTTCCATGGGGCTATCTTGGTTGTCAATACCTGGCAGAAAATGGCATGTATGCCAAACAAAGGAGATGCAGCAGAGTAAAGACACATCACATCATTAGTCTTCATTTCTCCTTGGAATACAGAACAGTCAGCAAACAGTGCTGTCACCACCGCACCGTTAAAACAAATGAAAACATCTGCAAAGCACTGCTTAAAAAGCCAGCACTGAAATAATGAGTAATCCAGCATAACATAACCAACCCAGCCCGCAATACAATTTCTATTGGTTTGAATTAGGCTGCCCTCCAAATCCCTTTTACAAAGGGCTGGGAAGGAGGGATTGGACTGAATAGAGCAGGCATAGGCACACTCAGCTCTCCAGATGTTTTGAGACTACAATTCCCATCGTCCCTGACCACTGGTCCTGTTAGCTAGGGATGATGGGAGATGTAGTCCCAAAACATCTGGAGTGCCGAGTTTGCCTATGCCTGGAATAGAGGCATCGCTCCACTCACTTCTGCCTACTTAGCTAGCCTCCTGCTAGCTGCCACCAACAATAAGGTGCAAGTGTCAATCCATCAGCACAAAACTCCCCCTTGAACCTGCTGAAGGCCTGCCAGTTCTAGCCCCAGCATTGGAGCCTGGCAAAAAGGCCTGAAATTATGATTTCAGGTAGGTAGCCATGTTGGTCTGACGCAGTAGAAATATATAAAAATAAATAAATAAAGTGTCCAGTAGTGCCTTAGAGACCAACTAAGTTTGTACTCCCATGTGCATGCACACTTCTTCAGATACACTGAAACAGAAGTCACCAGACCTTTATATATAGTGAGAGGGTGGGGAGGGGTATTACTCAGAAGGGTGGTGAGAATGGGTGATTGGCTGATAGGTGTGGTAAACCTGTTGACGACTGTTAACAACTGCAATTGGTCCTACAGAAAAAAGCAAGGGGTGGGATAGCCAAAAATAGCTTTATCGTGTATAATGAGATAAGAATCCAATGTCTCTATTCAGACCAAGTCTCTCCATGGTTATAAGTTATTATAATTATGAGGGTAGGGGTGGGGCCAAGCTAACTCAGGACCCACTAGATCCCTAAGCATCCTCACAGCCAGCACTAGACAATGCTGGGCCTCATCTGCGCCTGGCTGCTGTGCCAACCTGGTGCAGAAATTGGACCTCATCTGCTAGCTTCCCCACTCTTTCTGCCATTGTGAATGGCTAGATTTTGAAGGTGGTGATGGCTCCATCATGCCAGAGATAGCAAGGAGGGGATTGGATAGCTCTGTCCACCGCTGAAAACTATAACCAAAAGGAGAAAGGTTATAGTTCTTTTTATCATATGTGCTGGTCTTGTTGTAAGGTTAAAGCTTACCGGGAGATGATATATAATGAATTGAGAAAGGTGTTTAAAATAACGTTTGGTAAAAAAAGAAAAGAAACTTTCCTTTTGGGAATTATAGGGACAGCACTAGCCAGACTGTATAGAATGCAGCGGCAAGAATGTTACTTGCCCAAAAATGGAAAGGAGAAGTCCCAGCAAAAGAAGAATGGATACAAAAACATATGGAATATGCCGAAATGGTGAAACTTACCAGAAAAAATAAGAACTCAAGGTAACAAACTTTTTAGAAAAGAATCGAAACGTTTTATTGAATATTTAGAAATAAATTGTAAACAGATAAGAACAATGGCAGGATTATTGTAACAACCTGCAGTTTTATAAGAGTATATATTTAAAGTAGCTGAATAAATGAGTAAATTAAGTTAATTTGGATATGCAGAAAATATTAAAAATAAATTTAAGGAGCCGCAGAAAGGGGGGGAAGGAAGTCAAATTTTGAAATGTTAAAATAATTATAAAATTATTGAAATGTATAAAATTGAAATCATAAATAGATAAGAAAAAGAAAACTATGACCAAAAGATGAGTCTTCAAGGCCCATTTGAAACCAATTTGCTCCCTTCTTCACCTGTGCTTATCTCATAGGTCAAGCTCTATAAAGCATCTCAAAACAATTTCACAATGCAATATGTTTGTGTGTGCGTGCGCGCGCACACACACATACACACACCAGTTAAAACAACTGCATGGATAAAAACAATTTCAAATCCGAAACAGTTACCAAGTGGGACTGTCAATCTACCCTAGCATTCTGTTTTGCAATGTTCAGAAACCAGCATTGGCTTTTCCCTTGAGATGCCTTTGGAGTCTGGGCAAAAAGGTTCCATTCAGCTCTCCTAGCTAATTAGGATCGGCTCTACCATTAGGTGGGGGGGCAGGGAGCAGCCATGATGGGGTGGAGGACAGAACTGTGTGTGCTCCACCTTGTGCCTAGTTTAAATGCTTTAAAACCTAGCCTGTGTGGAGGACATTGTCCCATTGCCAGCCTTGGCCTAAGATTCAATTGCCAATACTGGTCAGCTTCTATACAAGGATTATGAGTGTGTACCATTATGCCCTTTGCCTCAGGTAGCAAAATGTATTGAGCAGCTAAAAGTTGTCGACAGGCCCATCTAACACACCAAACCCTTTTTCTAAGGCATCTTTGGGTCCACCTGCACCCCACAATCAAATGCACAGACACAGCTGCTTTCCTACCCATGGAATCTTTTTCTATGGGTAATGTCTGGGGAAATTTGGAATCATCTGCTTTCACTGGACAAGAAGGCAGCAGTGTTTTCTCTGGAACTTCCCATTGGCTTGTTTGTGGAGGAAGAGGATGTGATATATAAGAAGGTTTGGAAAGGTAAGTGGAGACGGCAGCTTCAGTGAGAGAGGGGCTGCATTATAATTCTTCAGGGTTGCTCCCTAGGCAGACGACCTGTGAGGTCTATGGCAGGAGTAAATTAATCTCCCCTGGAGTGTATGCTTGTCCAAAATTGGAATTTATACCTTTGAAGAAAGAAATGTATGCCTCCAAAAATTTATCTCTTTTTGTCAGATTGTAAGTGATAAAAATGACAAGGGCAATGCATGTACAACACATCTGCAATGGGTGATGTGATTTATACTTTCCCTGCTGAATGGAACTATGATTATTAGCATTAATCTCAAGGGGCCTCTCAGGCAAGGGAGTCTGAAGTGATGAGCATGTGGAGAGTTCTAGAGTCTTGATTTCTTCATGTTTCATAGAGGGGGAATTTAAAATGGCAGAATTTCTAGGCCTGGATAAGAGTCATTGAATCAAGCAGCCAGGAAGGGCTGAGAGCACAGGGAGCCATTCATAAACAAAAATATTAACAACAGCGGCAGGCTCTGACTCAAGCAATCTAAGCAAGATGGCATACACCAGGGCTAGCCAAGGAGTGCCCTCCAAATGTTTTGGACTACAATTCCCATCAGCCCCAGCAAGCATGGCCAATGGCCAAGGATGATGGGAGTTGAAGATTATAACATCTGAAGGGCATGGGTTTGCTACCCCTGATATGCACAAACTCTTCCTGGGGGCAGGCGAAAAGCTCTAGATAATTTGAACCAGAGAGATATCCTTTCCTTGAATGGGTGGGGGGAACCCTCACAAAATGAAATACAAGGGATGAGGGAGACATTATCACAGATCCTGCTGTCCTATTGAAAAAAATCTCTATTTGGGGAGGATGTGAGGGTTTCCACTGCCCCACCTTGCATTTTCGCTTTCTGGTGCTGCCTGTCCCCTCTTTTAACATTTTCCTGGCACAGTCAAGTTAGCCAGCGATCCAAGCCCTATGCTTCTAGGCAGTCTTCACCAAACATGGTGTCATTCAGCTCTGTAGACTCCAATTCGTTCCAGGTTACATCCACAGCCTCTATCATTGAAAGCACTCTATGATGCCACTTTAACAGTTAGATATCTTGGGAAATGTAGTCCATTAACAATGCTTCGAATTGGCAGCCCTTCACTGAGCTAGTTCCCAGCACCCTTAACAAACTACCGCTCCCATAGCCCTCATAGGTATTGCTATCAAATAAGTTTGAGCGGAGCCACTGCCTGTAGGGCCCTGTACGCAAAGGTCATGATCCACCTGGAATTTTTTTATTGCCATTCTGAAAGGAGTAGAACCTATTATTCTAGGTCTTTTTTATGTAAGCCATTAAAAACCATTATCATCATCATCTTTGTCATCTTCATCATCATCATCATCATCATCATCATCATAGTTTTCACTCTTCTGAACTGCTGTTGCTCCTCTCAACTTCCTGAATAAAAATGCAACTTGAGGCATCAGCCGTTGAACCTTAGTGACTTTTCTCATTTTCAGTCCATAGGCATGACCCATCAAAACCCAAATTTGCAGAATCAATGCTCCCTGCATGAGGAAATGAGATGAACAAGCCTTTCCTCCACCTTCCATCCCTTTACTGCCCATTGAATCAGCAAGTGTTTGCTGTTTCACTTTGCAGGCTTCCTGCTAGCCTCCCCCACTCCCCTTCCAAACATGAAACAGATGCTGCGATAAGAGGGAGCAAGTGAGGCTTTGTGTGAAGTGCAGAGAGCGATCAACTTTCAGGAGGCTCCTGTGCCCTGACGTTGTGAAATGTCCACATTGCAAGAACGAATCTTTCTGCTGTACGGAAATCACAATTTTATATCTAAAAACTAAACTGCTGCTTTTGGTTTACGCTTCCAGGCAGGAGCCTCGTTTAGGAACTATGTAGACCTCTTTGCCATTAAGGTGTCCTGGCTGTTGTGTGACCTGCTTTTGTGTTCCCAATCCCAGGACCCAAAACAGCTGAGAACCCCTGCTGTAAACACATTATAGATAAGGAAACCTGCCCCCCTCTCTCAATGCAATAATAATTCCAGCTGGAGATTAAGTCTTGGTGCAGTTGAAACTGACCTGCTTTCGTGTCTGTGAAATGCAGCCTCATAATTTCACGAAAATATCCTTTAGGTGCCAGTAAGCAGAATGCAACAGTGAAGGAAATGGAATGCTGTACATTAGTGACTGCGCATTTCTTTCCAGCTAATGCAGGCTGCATTTCCCCTTTGTTATTATTCAGACAAAATAAAGCAAGCAGGCAGGCAATGCAAGGATTAGATGTTGACCTTTATATTTCAGGGTTGTTGTTTTTCATCCAAGGTGTCAAATATGAAGAATGCAAGGATGTCTCAGTTCCCAGGAGTTTAGACTCTAATACTTTCAGTAACTGGCATGCGGAATGTGACCAAGAATAGACTTGGGTTAAATGCCTCTTCCATTCATTGGCTGAATTCAAGGTCAGGGCTGAGGTCATTAGCAGGACACAGTAGGAAAACCTGCTGCAGATGTCCTTAGCATCTGTTACTTAAGGACAAACAATACATTTTGGTCTAAAGCCTCTCTGCTCTTTAATCTAATCGGGGAGGAATGCTAGGAAATGATATAAAATGTTTTGAAAATCTCAGCCCCCTTCCACTTCTCTGGCCTAAACATGAATCAAACACAGTGAAAAACATTGGTCTGTACTGAGTAGCCCGTTACAACACTGGTTTTCAGCTGGTAGATTGCACCCTGAGCTGCAGTGAGCTCAGTCTTTCAGACAGACAGACAATTCAGGGATAAAAAGACTAGGAAAGAAAGAGAAAGGCAAGCGACAGAAGGATGGATGGAGCAAAGTTAAGATTAATGCATAAGTGGCTCTTGTGGAGTTAGAGCTAGGCAGGGAATATTGACTTACTTCAAGCATAGTATTCCTAACGCTAACCTTTGACTTAACATTACACCAGGGATTGAGAACATGATGTGACTAGACTCCCAACTCCCATCAGCTTGAACCAACAGGCCAGTGGTCTGGGAGGGACATTGATTCCCCATCCCTGCTTCACACAGTCCTAGCCCCTCCAGAAGGCATTGTGTGGTGGAGGAGAAGACAGTTTCCAGTCTCTTCCTCCACAAACCTTGAAGAAGAGATGATCTCCACTCTGCTCAGATGCCTGCTCACACGAGGGCCTTATTATCGTGGGAGGTAAAAGCATATGAACAGCCAGGGCCTCCTAGCAACTGAGTGCCAATGTTGGACACCTAACTCAAGTGTTCTTTGAAGACCATGATTGAAGCACCTCCTTCTCGCAGCATGGTGTAGTGGTTAAGAGTGGTGGACTGTAAGAGTGGTGAATGTAAGAAAGTGAAAGGCTTCTGGGAAATTATTTATAATGAGATGAAAAAGATGTTGAAATATACATTTATTAAAAAAAAAAACCAGAAGCATTTTTACTTGGTATTGTAGGCACTGATTTTAAAAGACAAGATAAAAAACTGTTTTTATATGCGACAACTGCAGCAAGAGTGTTATTGGCACAGAAATGGAAGCAGGAAGAACTACCAACTAAAGAGGAATAGCAGATAAAATTGATGGGCTACGCAGAATTGGATAAGACGACAGGGAGAATTTGAAACCAGCAGGACCAGAAATTCTTGAAAGATTGGAGTAAATATACGAGTTATCTGAAAGACAATTGTAACCAACTGACTACGCTTGTAGGACTACAAGATGTTTTGTAAGGAGAACTATATGAATATTGCAGAAAATAATTATGAGAATGGATTTTAAGTTGTGGAGTATTATAAGTAATAGTTAGGATAACAAATGTAAGATTAAGAGATGAGGTCTGAAAATCATCAGACATGGTTGATGGAAATCTCAGGCTAAAATAGCCAAAATGTTGCATAAGATGAGATGAGATGAGATGTTCTGTTTGGAAAATATATGTAAAAACTAATTAAAATGTATATTAAAAAAAAGAGTGGTGGACTCGTAATCTGGTGAACTGGGTTCACTTCCCTCCGCATGCAGCTGCTGGGTGACCTTGGGCTAGTCACACTTCTCTGAAGTCTCTCAGCCTCACTCACCTCACAGAGTGTTTGTTGTGGGGGAGAAGGGAAAAGGAGATTGTTAGCCACTTTGAGACTCCTTCGGGTAGTAATAAAGCGGGATATCAAATCCAAACTACTCCTCCTCTTCCTCTTCCTCTTCCTCTTCCTCTTCTTCTTCTTCTTCGCAGGAGCCACCACCTCATCTTTTAATGGATTAAGATATTACCTGGTTCAGTAATATATAAACCAGGACACCAACATCAACAAAGAGAGTCCAGTGGGTCTCTACACTGGATCCAAGTGCAAAACATTTGTAGCACTAAGTAATATGTGTGGATTTTGCCTTGTGATATTTTTGAATTGCTCGCAATTATGCCAATTTTGCCATTCAATTCTCTCGATAAATCTTAGAGCACAACTTCCTATTTACTGTGCATAAATTTAAGATTCTGTCAATGGATGCTCAGAGGAGTATACCCCCTCCCTTTTGTTTCCTTCGCTAAAGGTTTAATTTCACAAGGGTGACTAGCAGTTAACATGATAGGACTGTCATAGCTGAGATGACAGTGCATCACAGTGAGCTCATGTCAGCAACGAACTGTCCAGCAAAAGAAAAACAAATCAGCGCTGTCACTTTCTAAGCAATTAGCTTCACCACTGAAAGCCAACCATCACGAGTAGCATTAGCAGCAATGAAGCTTGCACACTGCAACAAAGCCATATACTCTGGCAATTGTGTATGCTGGAGGAATGCCAAAGAGACCCAGAGGCAGCAGCTGAAAGCAGCTAGCAATTGTCTATGTTGAAAAATATTTGGCAATATCCCATATGATACAAGCATCATCTACCTATCTATTGAGCCATCCTAATCCTATATGGAGCTGGACCATAAAGAAGGCTGATCGCCGAAGAATTGATGCTTTTGAACTGTGGTGCTGGAGGAGACTCTTGAGAGTCCCACGGACTGCAAGAAGATCAAACCTATCCATTCTTAAGGAAATCAGCCCTGAGTGCTCACTGGAAGGACAGATCATGAAGCTGAGGCTCCAATACTTTGGCCACCTCATGAGAAGAGAAGACTCCCTGGAAAAGACCCTGATGTTGGGAAAGATTGAGAGCACAAGAAGAAGGGGACGACAGAGGACAAGATGGTTAGACAGCATTCTCGAAGCTACAAACATGAGTCTGACCAAACTGCGGGAGGCAGTGGAAGACAGGAGTGCCTGGCGTGCTCTGGTCCATGGGGTCACGAAGAGTCGGACATGACTAAACGACTAAACAACAACAATCCTATATGGCACATTGGTAGAGGAGCCCATGTGGATTATGGGAATTTTAATACTGACTCATAGTATGGGTGACTCTGTATGATGGGTCATATCATTGGCTTTTCTATTTGTCATTCACAACTATGAGTTGTATTGAGCAAGAATCCATTGTTGAGTTGGATCTAGACCAACAGAGCAATCCCAACTATAGTTACCCCTATTCCAAACTCTGTTAAGGAGGGATTTGACCAGGCTTCCTCAACCTCGGCCCTCCAGATGTTTTTGGCCTACAACTCCCATGATCCCTAGCTAGCAGGACCAGTGGTCAGGGATGATGGGAATTGCAGTCTCAAGACATCTGGAGGGCTAAGGTTGAGGGAGCCTGGATTTGACTTAAACCATTATTTTTGCTGGATAAGTTCCACTGGGTTGCCAGCTCATATGACCAAGCTGAAAGAGGGTTTGAGTCTCTCCTTGACCTGTCCGGCCCCCTCACCCACAGAATTTGGGGGGTATTATACCAGCGTAGGTTACACTGATTTAAGTTCTCCTAGCTGAGATTCCTTGAGCTGCAATGAGGGACATACAGGGGAAAGCCTTGGAATAAATTCATTATTACTAAATTCCATTGATTTCAATGTCAGCAAAGACCTGTTGACTTAGTCTGGATCCCACCCAGTAATTGGTTTGAAGCAAGGTAAATTAGCAGGGACTAATGAAATTGTTTCATCTATCCATCTACTAACACTAGCAGAGATGTTCCTCTAAAGGGCTCTCTCAGAAGAATGTGTTGTTGAAACCAGGTACAGCTCTCCTCTTAACCAAGCCCAAGGAAGCTGTGAGCTGCAAATCTTCCATGACTCTCCATTCCTAAAGCCATCCAGCAATGTAGTTCCATGATCCATGATGCAACCTTGTAAATTTTGTAGTATCAGGAGTTCTGAACAGCACCATGTAGGTTAGATTATTACAATGCGTGATACATGGGGCTGCCTCTGAAGATGGTTCAGAAATTTCACCAGGCGCAGAATTCAGCAGCCAGGTTGCTCACTGGGGCAAGATGTTTTGATCATATAATGCCAATTCTGACCCTACCACACTGGCTGCCAACTAGTTTCTGGGCCCAATTCAAAGTGCTGGTTTTGACCTATAAAGCCTTAAAGAGCTCAGGACCACAGTACCTCAAAGACTGCCTCTCCACATATGAACCTACCTGGACCCTGTGATCATCATCTGGGGCCCTTCTCTGTGTGCCTCTTCCACAAGAGGTCCAGAGGGTGGCAACCCAAGAACAGGCCTTTTCTGCAGTAGCTCCGTGTTTCTGGAATGCTCTCCCCAGGGAGGATCGCCTGGCACCTTTATTGCATATCCTTAGATGCCAGGCAAAAACTTTTCTTTTCTCCCAGGCCTTTGGCTAATTAAACAACCTTAAACTGTGGATAGCATTGTTTTTGTTTCTTGCCTAGTTGTGTATTTTTGTGTTTTTCTATTGTAAACCACCCCGTCATCCTTGAAGAGCAGTTTAGAAATTTAATAAATAAGTAACTGAAATAAAGGTGTAAATAACGTCAGCTCATTCTAACCACAGTCAAGCATAGTATCCTTCCAAATAAATAAGCAAACAAGTAAAATATTCAGCAGTCTTTAGCACCATCTAGCAACCTTGCAAGGTAAATCACTATCTTGAAAGATCGAAGGCTGAATGTTCATTTGGGGCCTATCAGCTGAATAGCAACATGAAAAGCCCTTTTTCAGAAATAGACAGGTCAACCTATTTCTGGTCAATATCCATTTTGCATGTGTTTAATAATAATAATAATAATAATAATAATAATAATAATAATAATAATTTATTTATACCCTGTCCATCTTTCAATCCTAAGTCCATGCCAGTTTCATAAGTGTTCAATCATGAAGCTGCAAAAAAAAATAATAATAATTAAGAAATCAGCAAATAAAAAATCAATTTCAAATGTATGCTTTCCCCCCTAAAGAAGCGTTTATGTACCCATTTCCTGCTAAAATGTACATTGTATATGCATTTTGCCTAAAACACATATATAAATAAATATTAACAATGTCTGTCTGTACTTCTGGTAGTGCTTTTTTTCCTAAAAAAAAGTGTTTAAGGGTACTCTCATTTTGACTCAAGAAAATCACCATTATATAGTTCAAATCAGGAAAAATAAATACAGTAAATAACAACGAAACTGACCAATCACTGTGCTAGATTCCAACTCCTACTTCACACATTAAATGCTCACTTCTGTCTGAGACTCAGGAAAAAGCATGACAGGAAATGAGGCCTCCATCGGGGGTAGCAACGGAAGTGAAGATTCACCGTGCTAGAAAAGAAACTATTTTTTTTTAAAAAAGTTTCTTCTCCCGTTAGATTGTTTAGGGGTATGCGTACCCCTGCGTCCCCCCAGAATAAAGCACTGACTTCTGGTATAGTCTTTTTGTGTGTGTGCATGTTTGTGTGTGTAGATATGGGTCAGGATCTAATGAACCACATGCACAATGCGACTCCTGAGCTTGATGTTCGAAAAACAACAGCCCCCTCGTCCAATAGAGAAAATCACTTTTGAAACTGAGGGGGCTTTTAAAATGAAGCTTTTAAATCTTATGTAATAGCATGAAGTCCTACTGTTCAAAATGAAGGGAGGGCAGGCAGGGGAGTCACTGGGAATGCCCCGTCCCCCTGGGTGCCCCTAAAGTACTTCTTTGGCTTTCAGCCAGAGATAGCAAGTGAGGCCGGACTACTGCAAAGTTGTACAGTGTCAGTGGAGTATTTGAAATGTTCTTCTTTCAAAATCCTGTCGCCCCCCCTTTTTTATTTTTTGTCTTAAGGGTGCATTTTGATATGATGATGGCGATGCCATTGTGTTTGATGTGAGATGAAAAGGAAAGGGGTGGTTTTTGAGGCAAAGCCTGAGGAGAAGGAAGGGAGGAAAGAAAGAAAGAAAGAAAGAAAGAAAGAAAGAAAGAAAGAAAGAAAGAAAGAAAGAAAGAAAGACAAATAGATGGTTGTTCATTTCATTTCAGAGTCTATAGGCCGCTACCTCCATAATCACACTGAGCCAAAGGTAGCAGCCCAGATGGTCATGGTTGATAAAGCTTGCCTGAGGCTGAGGAGGCTGTTCTTGCTTACACTGAAATGCAGCCTTAGATATTTGGAGCTCAATTGCTTTTATTCTCCCCCCCCCCCATTGTAAACTCTTCAAGTTAAAAGGGTGAAAGCTCAATTTACCAACAATATGTCAGAAGTCCAAGTCAGCTCTCCCCTCCCTCCTGCTTCATCCAACCCAGCCTGAGACTCCTTTTTGTTAAAAAGAAAGAAAGAAATCTTTTAAAAAACACTCCGTTCACAAGCTCACCAATCTCATCTTTGCCCATGCAGTTCAAATCAAGGCACAGCAGATCTTTCTTATTAATGCACCCAAATCATGCAGATGTCCTTTTTCTGCCCTCTTTGAAGTGACATATGCTTCAATTTATTTTTAATCTTCTAAGTGATGTTGTAAGGAAAGCCGCCCTGTGCGACATATGAAGTTACTATATATGGTTGGGCTTTTTTTTTTCCTCCCCTCCTCTACCATTGCTCTTGTTCTGGAAAACCCGGTCACTAGAATCCCAGCCATATCTGAAGGCAGACTCAAGAGCCATGCAAAAAGAAAACAGCTTTTAACTAGCAAAGATGCCTTTGGGTGCAACTGGAAAGAATAACTGGAGAGCGCAAGACAGGCAATCTACTAAGCATTTGGAAGAAAAACCTCTCACATCTTCTTCCCCTTTTTGTTTTTTGCTGTTCTTTCCCCAAGTTTCATTAGCAAAGCGAGCCCCTTAGTCCTGCTCTACAGAGCAACAGTGTCATCCAGTGGTGATCCAAATAGCCGCACACTTCCAAAAGCCCTGTGAAGATGTCGAAAGATAGACCTCCTGTGTGGCTGTGGTTCTCGAGGAATGACAGCTTGAAAATCAGCTGGCATGACGTTCTTGCAGGAATAGTTCACATGCAAGAATTGCAAAATGAGGCCACGTTTCATTTGCTGTGGAACTAAACATGAAGTTGTTTAGTGCATGCTTATTTATGAGTGGGGACGCAGGTGGCGCTGTGGTCTAAACCACTGAGCCTCTTGGGCTTGCCAATCAGGTCAGCGGTTCGAATCCCCACGACGGGGTGAGCTCCCGTTGTTCTGCCCCAGCTCCTGCCAACCTAGCATTTCAAAAGCACACCAGTGTGAGTAGATAAATAGGCACCGCTGTGGTGGGAAGGTAAACGGTGTTTCCATGCACTCTGGCTTCCGTCACGGTGTCCCGTTGCGCCAGAAGCTGTTTAGTCATGTTGGCCACATGACCCAGAAAGCTGTCTGTGGACAAACACTGGCTCCCTCAGTCTGAAAGTAAGATGAGCGTCACAACCCCATAGCTGCCTTTGACTGGACTTAACCATCCAGGGGTCCTTTACCTTTACCTTACCTATTTATGAGTGATTCCAAGTGTGAGGATACATCTCAGATGCCTTTTTTTCCTCACTTAGGTTTTTGCATGCGTACCCTGATACAACATGCACACATTTCACCATCAAGGTCTGTGTGTATTTTGTCACATTCCTCCATAACTCAGCTATAAAATTAAGTGGGCTTGGATACCTGCACAAAGAGGAGCATGTGCAATAATAGGACAACATTGTTGATGTGGATCTGATTGGGTATGTTTGCTTTTCTTACATTAAAAAAAACACTTTTTAAAATTATCTCAAGATCATCTGAAACATTTTGGTTTTCTAACAGCCAAAAGTAATGATCTAAAATCTTTGAGTGGGGAGAGGCAGGAATTCAATAAAGTTCACTTTAAATATTACATTTAAATTTGGAGCTGGACTATTTTCATTACAAAACGAGCAAATATTTTAAGTCTCAGTAGCATATACTTCCATTATGTTATTTCGATTTCAAGAAGAAAAGGCAAAAAAACTATTAACATACTAAAGAGCTGTGCACATAAATGTACATGTCTCATTGGGGTAAAATATTTTAGATTTGACTAGCTTTCTATCCGTTCCAGTTGCCCGACCTGATTTGTGTAGTGTTCATTCCTTGTGCTGCTGAGGGGTTTTATGATACAACACATTTCCAAAACTGGAAAATTTCCCACAGAAAACCTTCCATTTTGGAAACAAGGTTTTTGCGCAAGTTTTGCCAGCGAATATTACAATCAGCACCTGCAGCAGTCAAAGGTGGAATTGACTGTGTGTTTGCTTCTTCAGTGTTTGCCCTGAAGCAAAGGGCTGGATCACAGCTTTATGAGTCACGGTGACCAAAAATGTCAAAGGGTCAAACAGGACCTTCAATGGTCACACAGTAGCATCTGCTGCAAGTATGCTAGAAAGTTTCTCTCCAAAAAGCAAGGCTTTAAATAGTAGGGAAAACACTGCCACCTATTGGTACATACTGTGCAAAACCACGGAAAATGTCAGAAGCCCACCTGCGTACGTGTATTGTGTTTCTCAAAAGCATCACAGGACTTCAGCGGTGCAATAGGATTTCTGCATGCATCTGAAAAGAATGATCTCCAGAAATGTGTCTCCTTCATTGGTAGGAATCTTGTGTCAATTGCAAGGGTCAAATTAACCTTAATAAAATGAGATAGATTTTTGTATTGCAAACGTATAGGAGAGTCTGTAAACTGCCTTCCCTCACCTTCGCTCTTTTTTGCAAAGCTGCTCACAGGCAAAGGATACAGGTAGAGGAGACACAAAGACCTGGTTGTTGTTTTTTTCCTGAAGAGCTCACAGCATGAGCAGCAGAACGTTGAGACAAATGGAGCAAAATGGCCGCTGGAAACATAACGTCCTCTGAGAAGCAAAGGCTCCGTCAAAGAGGTTGCGAACATCTCCCTAGACTAGATTGGCCTTTCTCCAGCAGAGTTCATAAAACCATCCTATTAAGCAATTGCAGATAAAAAGGATGGGGTCCTTAGGAAGGTTTTCCAGCTTGAACTTGGCCGAAAGGAAAACGACGATGCAAGATAAAGCCATCTGTTCATCATTCTCATCAGAGTTGCGGTTTGTGCTGAAGACTTATGATCCTTTTACTCCTTATTGCACAGCTCTGCTCAGGTTTGGCGTACATTGGTGTTCTCTGCCCATCTCCACTTTATTTATTAGTTTATAGAAATATTTATATGCCACTTTTCATTTTTTTAAAAAAATCAGAGCGGTTTACAATAATTGTACATAAAACCGTATACAATTTTAAAATGAGAGACCAGCTATTACAGAAGGATATTATCTTAATTGCCAGTGCAAGTTTGTTTTCTTAACATTATCCTCACAAGAACCCTGTGCAGTGGGTTGGACTGAGAGTCAGTGACTGGCCCAAGGTCACCCTTGCAGGCCCAAGCTGTCAACGTTTCCCTTTTTTAAGGGAAATTCCCTTATTCCGAATAGGATACCTCGCAAGAAAAGGGAAAAGTTGACAGCTATGCCAGGGAGCTTCCTGACCACGTGGGGATTTGAAGCCTGGATGGGCAGGTTCAGGTCTGACACTCTTGCCACTCAACTACACTGGGTCTGTGTTTTTAGTTGAGAGATTAGAAGCATAGCTCTAAGCATAGAAGGACAACAGTAGGACAACACAGGATGGCGGAGAAACTTGATCTGGTTCACATTTAAAGGTGAACTTACTAATTCCCATTTTACTAAACAATACGTGAACTCCAACAAAGCCATCCTTTGAAATCCACAATTCTTTGAATTTTGCAATGCGGTTTCCCAGCCAAGTAATGGGTACAAAAATGCATATGCTGTGGTGAAATGTGCAAATGAACAGATTTATTAGTGACAGTAGCATACAGAAAGGCATTATATTAGGGAAAATTGCTTTTCAAAAATGTATATATTCAGAGAAATTTGCACCAAAATGCTAATGAGTTTTCATGAGGACTTTCCCCCACCAAATAAAAAGAGCAAACGTATGTGGAAATGTAGAGAACCAAACTGAAGAAGAAGAAGAAGAAGAAGAAGAAGAAGAAGATGAAGAAGATGAAGAAGAAGAAGAAGAAGAGGAGGAGGAGGAGGAGGAGGAGGAGGAGGAGGAAGAGGAGTTTGGATTTGATATCCCGCCTTTCACTCCCTTTAAGGAGTCTCAAAGCGGCTAACATTCTCCTTTCCCTTCCTCCCCCACAACAAACACTCTGTGAGGTGAGTGAGGCTGAGAGACTTCAGAGAAGCGTGACTAGCCCAAGGTCAACCAGCAGGTGGAGGAGCAGAGACACAAACCCGGTTCACCAGATTACGAGTCTACCGCTCTTAACCACTACACTGCACTGGGTGGGAAAAAAGAGAAACTAAAGGCTTATCCACACTTACATTTCTTCTGCTCTTTCCAGGTACAGTCTATGCTTTAAAGCTCCATGTCCAATCACCCTTTTCGTGGCCTGGAATTTCCCCCATGAAAACCCACTTTCTAAAGCTCAGTTGGAGCAAACGACAATCCACAGAAGACCTGAATGGATGTTTGTTCTGATTGAGCACTAAAGAGTGGGTTTTCATGCAGTTCAGTGATTTTTTAAAAGAATAGTTTTATAAGTTGTGTGCCTTATGTTTTTCAGTTTGATCCTCTTACATGGTTTGGTATGTATTGTGGTATTTTACTCATTGTGACTACTTGCAGTTATTTTTATTGATCACAGCTTAGTAATTATTTATTGCAGTTGTTAAGGATGAACTTCTGATTATTATTTGCTGATATTGTGAGAGTCAGTTTCATGGTGTGCTGTTATATTCCAATACATTATTGGTTGTTACTTTATTTGCTATAAGCCTACCCATTTCAAAGTTACGTTTTATTGTGACTTTTGATATGGGATCAGATTAATTTAAGGTGTGTGTTCTTTGTCTTATGTTGCTGTAAGCCGCTGTAAGCCGCCTTGCGCATAGCAATAAAGAAAGGCAGTATACAAAATAAAAGTGAAATGAAATGAAATCTCATGAATACACAGCTTTTAGGCTCAGACCTGTGCCTGGAAAGGTCCATGTGTGTACGCCCTAAGCCATATTCTCCTAAACCAGCCTTTTCCCAAACTTCAGTCCCCATTGGACTACAGTTCCCATCATCCCTAGCTAGCAGGACCAGCAATCAGGGATGATGGGAGTTGTAGTCCAACAACATCTGGGGACCCAAGTTTGAGAAAGCTGCCCTAACCCAAAGCACATATGAGAAGATCTCTTGCCAATCGGACTGGCAGTTTGAAAAGTAGTGAAGGAGGTGGCAGCAGCCATGACAATCTAACGCTCCTCCAAAGTAATGGGAGGAGGAAAGGCCCAGCCCATGTACCTGCCTGTGTATATATTCAGCCTCGAACTGCTGGAAAGGAGGAGAGCTCACTGTTTATACAGCCTTTGGGAATATATAAACAGAGCTTGGGTTCCCGGGGCTTCTGCGAGCCCCAGCAAGAGCATGCAGGACTCCAAGGGCATCGCAAGCACTGTCCAGGTGCAGCCCATATGTCTGTTTATTTGAGCACTTCTGAAGCACAAGCCTAGCGACTCTCTTCAGAGGCTCTGGAAAACAAAGGAGGGAGGGAGGGAGACACAGAAAGAGAGAATTTGTTTCAGCGTGGAAGGCAGAAAGAACCAGGACTAACATTGTTCCACGGTGCTTCTGGGTGCTTCTAGGGTAGTGCTTTCAAATGGCCAGCATTAATATGGCTGTAGCAGCAAAGCAGAAGTGGAAGCTCCCTTCTGTTTCAGTGCATGAACTTCTGCTGCTCAAGATCAGCAGAGAGAGAAAAGGACAGGCAGATTCATTCATGGGCGAGGGTTGCCATATTTCAAAAAGTGAAAATCCAGACACAAAAGTTGTTGAGCTTTGTCTGAGAAGTTCTGGACGTTCGGCACATAAACAGTCAAGTTTTGGGCCCACTAACATGTGTGTGTGTTTGTGGCTCCCAAAACCCTTCAGAATTTGACCTCTTTGTTCCTAAGTTGACTTCTGAAATACATTCATATTTTCCACATTGTTTGTTCAAATAAACTGTTGATCTCCCTCCCATCTCATGGTTACCTTAATTCTTTTTTATATCATAGCATTTATACTTCTTCCTCTTTACATGATGTCCCTTCGTTTATCAAAAATTTTAACCAATATGTATAAAGGTATATATAGTCAACATTATAAGTCTTCTTAATTAATTCCTGCCAGTGTTGTTAATTGCTTGCAATTGTCGTGTCATTGGTATATCCTGTTGTTTCCATTTTTGAGCTAATAAAATTCTTGCTTCATTTGTTGCATATCTGAACAATCTTTGATCTTTTTTTGGAATTTCTTCACCTATGCTTCTGGTTTTTTAACAAATGTACTTTTGTACATTTTCTTTAACTCATTATATATCATATCCCAGTAAGCTTTTACTTTACCACAAGTCCACCACATATGATAAAAATTCCCTTCCTTTTCATTACATTTCCAACATTCCTTATTTTTTAAATTTATACATTTTGGCCAATTTTGTTGGTGTTAAATACCACTTTACATCATTTTCATAATATTTTATACAATTTATGAGCTTTCTCCATTATCTGCACAGCAGGGGGTGTTCAGTAAACAGTGCAAAGGCTGAGCTGAAACATTTGCTGCTGGTTACCTGATTTCAGCAATAGGGGTCACTGTTTGGTAGTACCCGATTGGTTAGCTGTCAAATTATAGAGCTCGCTATTGGTGGCTCTTAGGTAATTCACAAAATACAGTGTCCATTCATAAAACACACTGTTCATTCATAAAGCAGTAACATAAATCTCCATTGGTCCATATTGGGTGTATACGTACAGGTTTATGGCCATGCTGTAGTGTAGTGCTTATGCGACTGTGAATAAAAGGTGGCTGGGCTCATCGTCCTGGGGTTTGGGGGGGTGAGAGAGGTGACAAAACTGATTTCCAATAAGTGCTTCCCTTTATTTCCATACCAAGTCCTTGAGTCTGTACTCTGAATAGTGACACCAGGGACCTAGAAGGGGCAGGGCTTGTCAGTCCAACCCCTGCACAATCTCATCAGGGCTGGCCTTAAGGCAATTGGAGCAATTTGGCCAATTGGGCCCTACAGGCTGCTCCTAAGAGCAGGGCAATCTAGATAGATTTTATTTATATCTCTAAGATTTTGCAGACTTTGGCTGTGAACTGGGGCCCTACAAAAAAAAACAAATTGGGCCCCAATGCTTCAAATTGGGCCCCACTGGCTAGCCCTGAGTCTCATAGTTGCTGGGCCTGAAATGTCCTTGCATGGCCTTGCATGAAGTCTTGGGTTTGCAATTTTGGGAGAGGGGAAACTTCGGCACTGGGGAGCAGATAGGCTGGGGAGGCCCCCTAGATTTAGAGGCCCAAGTTGCCCTGCCCTTGCATGAAGTCTTGGGTTTTCAATTTTGGGAAAGGGGTGACTGCCTGCTGGGGAGCAGGCTGGCTGGTGAGGACCCCTAGATTTAGAGGCCCTAGGCTTCAGCCTACTTAGCCTATACATAAATCCGGCACTGCTTCTGACCCACCTTGATCACTCAAACCTCTTGCTACTAGCACCTCCCAGCTCATCCTTTCCCCCAGACAGCTCCCCAGTGTCCCATCACCATGATCTAGGGTCTAAGTCATCTTCTATGTCTTCTGGAGGGTCTCTAGGGCAGGCGGCACCCGCCACTCTTCCTCATCCAGGCAGTCCCTGACAGAGACAGGCAATTGGAGCCTCTGAGCAGGACACTTTGAATGCTCCAAAACCCTCCCCTTGTGGGCCTTCATGCATTTGAGGTCAATTCTAGGAGTGAGCAGCCCTCTACTCACCTATCTTTGGCAGGTCTACCTTGAAGCAAAGTGATAACTTTGTTTTCCGCTGACTCACAAAGACACTGTGTGCCAAAAGTAGGCATGGAGGTGTGTAGGAGTTGCTTCAGATCAGCAATTCCACAAAGCCAGGCTTCTTCATTCCTGGTCCAGGGCAAACATACCATGCATGGAGATGTGACGTGGAATTGTGTGGAGTTGCATGATGTGGCCTCCACATAGGATGGCAACTACTGAACTGGTCCTGACTGCCCTCATATGACAGAGCTGAGGGTCTGAGCAATCAAACCAAGGAGTTCCCCAGTTCCGTAACTCATTCACCTCTTTGCCATTATAACACAACCTCTTGCATTCTTCTGAAGAGGGAGATTGCAAAGCAAACAGTAAACACTGGGGCCAGCCCAATGCCAAGGCAGTAAATTTTCCTAGGAGTTTTAAAGGGCCTCTGAGGTCCATTCTTTTGAAGCTTCTGTGCTGTGCATTTGAGACAAGCAAGAGACGCACAGTGGTTTGGCTCCTTCACCTAAGCCTGCTAAATCCCTAGCGCCATTCCTTTCCCAGAGCTTACGGGCTGACAGAGGATTATGTCATTCTACTAATTAAACCTGGTCCATCTTTTAAGCATAAATCCAGAAGGAGAAAGAGGAAGAAGCAGAGGGATCCTTTCCTACAATTGGGGATGGGTGGAAAATCCAATATTGTTTACATTTAAAAGCAAACTTAGCAAATGCACACTTTCTGAAACGGTATGTGAAACAGAATGAAGCCATTCTTTGAAATTTGCACTTCTTTGAATTTTGCAGTGCAGTTCTGCAGCCTAGCAATGCATACAAGAAAGTATATATTAGGATATGGTATGCATAAAAATGTGTGTATTAATGCATTATATTATGACTAATTGCATGCAAAGCAAAAATCTGTCAAAAGTGCGTAACCAAATGTGTTTATTTGCACGAGGAATTTTCACACTTCAAAAAAAAATGCAAATTGCTGCAAAAATGTGGAAAGCTGAATTTAAGTTTGGGGAAATGAGAAACTGAACGAACTCAAAACGGAGAGAGCCATCCATCTCTAGTCTGAACGAGGATGTTCCATTTTAGCTAACATTCCTAAAAGGCTATTGATAGCCTTATCTTCTATGTATTGGTCTGTATCAGGGAGGGGAGAGCTCGCTGTGTTCACTTAAGAATGACAAAAAGGCATTCTGCACATGCTCAGGTGTATTTGCTTGTTATTCATCCATGTGTCCCAGGGCTGAGGGCCTGGCATTTAAAACTGGTTTAGGAACTTCCTGTAGGAATTCCGCATAAAAACGGGCCTGATTTAATGTTTGAAGTCCCAAACTGGGGCTCCCTCTGTTCTGTGTTTTACACGCTTGTAAACATAAATCAAGAGCTGTGTCTGTATGAACCTGGCTTCGTTATTAGAATCAGACTACAAATATTGTACAATTAATTCTAGGGAAACCACTGGCTCATAATTAAACCCAATTAGGAGTAGCTCTGGGCAAGAAGGGGAGGGTTTTATGGGGCCTTGGAACGCTATAATTGGACAGTCTTTAATTCCTCCACAACCCACGGAATCTTGCAACAACTTGCCCCTGCCTTTTGTCAGTCGGGGAAACCTAAGAAGATGCTGACAATAAAAGCTTATTTTTTGACAGTTATGTGGCGGCCTCCCGAGGGGAGATGGATGGATGGAAGAGGTTAGCGTCTCCCTATTTGCACACATGCACATGCACAAATAGCAGCCCGCCTAATGAACTGGAGCCAAAAATATGTCCAGCTGAAGAGTTTTCTTTTAAAAAAATTCTATTTACCCCCTCCTCTTTTTTTTGTTAAGATAATGTCCTCCAGAACTAGATTACCACCAGCTAATCCTTTTAACCAGAGGCACATACATACATTCAAAATGGAAATCATATTTGGAACCTTATGTTTGCTGGTTGCATCTGACTGCTGACAAGAGGAGCCTCTCTAATAAGGGACGCCAGAGACCTCCTGCCTTCTTACAGAGGGCCCTGTTACTTCCAGGGAAGTTCGCCCCCTTTTCTTTCCCAAGGGCCTCAACACAGAGCACAACGCTGAGCCCACTGCCCTTTTGCTGGTGTCCACTTTGTCCCTGGGATCTGGGGGTGCTGCAAGCATATGAAAGGGAAGTCTGGTGCTCTAAAACAATTCTGGCACCCTGGTCTGAATGCCTCTGGACAGGAGCAGAGTCCCTTTCCTTTTGTCACAGCTGGGAGCCATTCCTTGGGTTGCATTTAAGGGCACAGCACCCCCCTCAACACATTCAGAGTGATTTCCACCTTATAAAGGGGAGGGGAAGTGCTTTTGGGTGTGTGCAAAGTACTGCTTTTTTTTTTTAGTTTCAAAAATCGCACTGTACAGAAAAGAAATAAAAACCTGCTTAAAAGGAACCTCTCTCGTGCAAAAAAACACACAATTGACTCTCCTCTCCCCACAGTACACACTCCTGTTTTGGCTCCTAGCCAGGAGGCTGAAATCTTATTTACAGGGATTTTGCATTGTGCCACTCCTGCTGCCATCCACATTATCTTAGGAGAGCCTTGCCATTCTCCTGTGTTTGTATTATTTCATTTGTGTGTTTTTTTTTTACAGCAGCAGTAATTTGTTTCCTGGTTTACTGCCTTACAATCCGCCACAGGGGTCTTTTGCTTCACTATTTATATGGAGCATTCTGCATTACAGCAGGAACCGGCTCCACGCCACCCTTTAAATGCCAGGTTTCCGTTTTGCAGTGCAGGCAGCCTTCCTCGTCGCCTCTTTTCAACTGCAACGTAAATGCAGTGTTTGGCTGTATCTTACACAGCCCCTTTATATATGTTTGCAGCTGTAAGAAGCATGAGAGCAACTTTCTACTGCTGGTCTCCAAACCACAACTTGATTTTCAAAAAGATGGGTTGTATTATCTCAAGCGAGTGGTGATCACAACTTGAAAGTGGCATGCACAAGCAGGGCTTTCTTTCTTTCTTTCTTTCTTTTTGGGTTTTATAAACAAGAATAATATACAAATAAGTACACCAAGTTTTCTCGTGTCATTTGTATATCACAAAAATAGCACAATAAATGTGGGAAAATAACTACAACATATGTTTCATTATTAGTGATCAAGATATAAGTGCTTAGTTCATGAATTGGTTTAAACTATTTGGAAGAAAAGAGGAGAGAGAGGGGGAGGAATGGTGACTAGGGTGGGGTCAGTGGTTATGCTTCTATTTTTGTACTTGGGGGGGCGGGTTGTGTCAGCGTTACTTGTCTGGGTTCTCTTACTATTCACTTGTTGTACAATGGTACCTTGGGTTAAGAACTTCGTTCTGGAGGTCCGTTCTTAACCTGAAACTGTTCTTAACCTGAAGCACGGCTTTAGCTAATGGGGCCTCCCGCTGCCACCGCACCATTTCTGTTCTCATCCTGAAGCAAAGTTCTTAACCCGAGGTACTATTTCTGGGTTAGTGGAGTCTGTAACCTGAAGCGTCTGTAACCTGAAGCATCTGTAACCCGAGGTACCACTGTATTTCCTTGGTGGTGAGAAAGGTTGGGAGGTGGCTTAGGGTGTGGTTGGTTGGTTTTGGTGACTTGTAATGAGAATTGTGTGTGAATGGGGTGTGAGTGTGTATTCTTGTGGCTGGAACTCGCCGGAACTCAGTTCCAGCACTTCTCAGGTGGGCGCCATAGCCATTATAAGAGAACAAGGGAGGCATTCATGGTGAGTTCCGGCACCTCTTTTTCTAGAAAAATACCACTGTGCATAAGTATTAAGCTCATGGGGACAGGAATCATCATCATCATCACCCCATGGTGAGAGCTGGTGTGGTGCAGAGGTTAGAGTGAAAGACTAGGACCTGGGAGACTAGGCTTCAAATCCCCCACTCAGCCATGAAGCTCCCAGACTGACCTTGGGACAGTCACAGTCTCTCACCTACCTTACTGGGTTGTTGTGAGGATAAAATAGGGAAGGGAACCATGTGTAAAATAGGGAAGGGAACTACCTTGAGCTTCTTGGAAGAAAGGTGGGATATAAATGCCATTGTGTTCTGGAAGAAGCAAAGATCACCAGTGCCAAAGCAATGATTCCTCAACATCAACTTCGTTGGACTGGTTGTGTTGTGCGGATGCCTGATGATCGTCTTCCAAAGCAACTACTCTATTATGAACTAAAAAATGAAAAGCCTAATGCTGGTGGTCAACGACAGAGGTTTAAAGACTCTCTCAAGGCAAATCTTTAAAAATGTAGTATAAACATCGCCAACTGGGAAACACTGGCCTGCAAGTACTCCAATTGGAGAACAGCCTTTACCAACGGTGTCATGGGCTTTGAAGACACTCAAACTCAGGATGATAGGGAGAAACATGCTAAGAGGAAGGCACCCTTGGCAAACCCTCACCATGATCACTCCCGCCCAGAAACCTATGTCCCCACTGTGGAAGGACGTATGGATCCAGAATTGGTCACTTATGGACTCACTGTTAAGACCATGTTTATGGAAGACAATCTTACTCGGCTATGAGTGATCGCAGAAGAAGAAGAAGAAGAAGAAGAAGAAGAAGAAGAAGAAGAAGAAGAAGAAGAAGAAGAAATAAATGCCACCGTTGTTGTTGTTGTTGTTAACAACAACTCTCCTGTATTTTATTCTGTGAACTGCCCTAAGATCTTATGATGCAGGGTGTGGCGATCACACAGGGCCCCTGGACGTTTCACGGTCTATTGACCCTGTGCCACCACTGTGTTAACTTTCTTCGCTGCCACCACCCCGCTTCTCATGGGGACACACTGAGTCCAGACAGTTGTAACATTAACAAATAATCAAGTTTATTTTTAGATGCAGGAACAAGCGTATGGTTGCAGTTTATTTTTCTCTTGTCAGTTTCTTAAATCTTAGTTCCTAACAACTTCAAACTGAATTATTCCCAACTATCTATCTGACTCAACCTAACAATTCCTCTCACTCTCTCACAATACAGCTCTACCAACCCACTGCCTATTCCACCCTCTTCCTTCTCCAACACCCAAGCCTCAACTCCCAACCGACAAACCTCAACTCCCAACTCCCAAACCTCAACTGACTTTCAAAACCTCCCACTCTATCTTTTACTCCCCCCTTGCATTCTCACTGGCCAATCACATCACACCCATTTTAACCCTTTCCTTGACCCATCCTAGGAGGCAAACGCCACACAGGGTAGTATATAAATCTAATAAATAATAATAGTAATAATAACAACAACAGCTGGATTTTGAACCCATAAACATGCCCTTGCAAGGCCACTATCTGTTCTGGGTCCTCTTAAGGTTAGAGAGAAAGACAAGTCTTCCAAAACAACATTGCCTCCAGCTGACCTATCAACAACCCAGCCTCATTATATTTGCCGTTTTTCGGGTTGCCCACCCCTCGTGATCCACATTCCAGGCTACAACACAGCTTAGTGTGTTAAGCATGTGAGAGAATATTCTGATTTCTGCTCTAAGCAACCTCTGTTCTCCAACACTCATTTCTAACACATGTGACCAGTCAGAGCCCAGCGAATGTTGCGAAGGAGCACAGCGCACATGCATTGCTGAAAGTAAGGGTGCCTCCGGAGACTGTCGGTATTTTGCAGGAGGGATTCGAGAATGTAAGGTCGATTTAGGTTTCTGCAACTAACATGAGTTAAAGGCCATGTCACCTTGGAAAGCAAATCCTTAAAAGAAGAAGAACTTTTGCAGTTTCGAAAGTGACAAGGAAATGTATTGAACAGTTTGGAACGAATCAACGATTAACAAGACAATGTGCAAAGACACAGCAAGCAAACGGAGATAAATGCAGGATGCAGGACAAACAATCATTGTTGCATAACCTCCCAACAAATAAATCACAGCAGATGCTTAATAAGACCTGGATCCAATCTGGCCTCCACGTAAGCTTTGTGCAAGCAAACCAGGATGAATGATAAAGAATAAAAATAAAAAGAGGTCATCTGAAGGAGACTTAAGTGGGTCTGGCCATTTAAATTACCTGGATGGGAAGCACACACAAGAAGAGAAAGAGAAAGTGTGTGTGTGTGTGCGTGTGTGTGTGTGTGTGTGGTGGAAAAGTGGAGCATAAATGTGATTGATAGTTTCATAAGGAGAAAGAGCTGGTCTACCTTACCTTCCTGTGGAACAGAAGAGCCAATATTGTCACACATGTTCAAAATAGCTGCTGAAGCCCTGAAACAGGAAGGACTGCCAAATGCAGGCAGCCCAGTCTGCCAAGGTGCCATCTGCTCAGCGCTTCTGTTGCCACACTCCTAAAGCTGCAGCAGAGAGATAATGGATCGCTGTTATGCACCAACCTGTCCTCGCCCGTGAAACATCTCCTCTGTCGCATCTGCACCGTTGCCGTTCCGAACTGCAGCGGTGAAATAGAACGGTATTTTATTTGGCTATGCTGAGGCAGCTGAACAACACGGATGTCTTTGGAGAGCGGCACAGCTGGGCATTTGCCAAGGCCTTATCTGAGATGGACCTACCCTCCTTGCAGGGAGCATCCAAGAAGGCTGAAGACAATAGTGGGGGATTTTTCAACCTGTGTAGCCAAGCACTAACTTTCAGCTTAATGAGGTCTTTTGACAGTGCCCCACCACCACCAGTCCCTGCCAATTCTGGGGCTGCCACCGGCTATGTGGCAGAGAGACACAGAGCCCGATCTACAGCGAGAGGTAACTTTCAAATGCACACCTCGCTAGCCGATGTAGCACCGAGTGACTGGTTGGAGTAGGCCGCCTTACGCAGGATTCCCAGGCCAAAAGGTTTTTGGAAGCGGGTCAGATTCTGAAGCCATATCTAATTTAGAGCAGGTGTGTGCTTCCCTGCTGCCCCAGGCCTGCTGAAGGAACAGCCGGTGGAGTGACACCCCCCCCCCCAGAGATATTAGTACATGAGTTAATTCCCTTCCAGTGCAGAGCGTGCCAACTGGGATGCTCAGAAGATGTTATTAATTATGATGATGCATGCACAGGCACACACACACACACAAAAGATGTTGAGGGCTCCTCTCAAAGTCGAGGATTATCCACAGGGCAGAATAATCAGACCCATGTGTAAGCCACAATTTTGCAAGCTTGCAGCAAAAAGCATAGGATGTTATTATACTGGATGCAGGTTCTCATAGAATAGAATCATAGAATCATAGAATCATAGAGTTGGAAGAGACCACAAGGGCCATCGAGTCCAACCCCCTGCCAAGCAGGAAACACCATCAGAGCACTCCTGACATAGGGTTGTCAAGCCTCTGCTTAAAGACCTCCAAAGAAGGAGACTCCACCACACTCCTTGGCAGCAAATTCCACTGTCAAACAGCTCTTACTGTCAGGAAGTTCTTCCTAATGTTTAGGTGGAATCTTCTTTCTTGTAGTTTGGATCCATTGCTCTGTGTCCGCTTCTCTGGAGCAGCAGAAAACAACCTTTCTCCCTCCTCTATATGACATCCTTTTATATATTTGAACATGGCTATCATATCACCCCTTAACCTCCTCTTCTCCAGGCTAAACATGCCCAGCTCCCTTAGCTGTTCCTCATAAGGCATCGTTTCCAGGCCTTTGACCATTTTGGTTGCCCTCCTCTGGACACATTCCAGTTTGTCAGTGTCCTTCTTGAACTGTGGTGCCCAGAACTGGACACAGTACTCCAGGTGAGGTCTGACCAGAGCAGAATACAGTGGCACTATTACTTCCCTTGATCTAGATGCTATACTCCTATTGATGCAGCCCAGAATTGCATTGGCTTTTTTAGCTGCCGCGTCACACTGTTGGCTCATGTCAAGTTTGTGGTCAACCAAGACTCCTAGATCCTTTTCACATGTACTGCTCTCAAGCCAGGTGTCACCCATCTTGTATTTGCGCCTCTCATTTTTTTTGCCCAAGTGCAATGCTTTACATTTCTCCCTGTTAAAATTCATCTTGTTTGTTTTGGCCCAGTTCTCTAATCTGTCAAGGTCGTTTTGAAGTGTGATCCTGTCCTCTGGGGTGTTAGCCACCCCTCCCAGTTTGGTGTCATCTGCAAATTTGATCAGGATGCCCTTGAGTCCATCACCCAAGTCGTTGATAAAGATGTTGAATAAGACCTTGCCCAAGACAGAACCCTGTGGCACCCCACTAGTCACTCTTCTCCAGGATGAAGAGGAACCATTGATGAGCACCCTTTGGGTTCGGTCACTCAGCCAGTTACAAATCCACTGAGTGGTAGCATAGTCAAGACCGCATTTTACCAGCTTCTTTACAAGAATATCATGGGGCACCTTGTCAAATGCCTTGCTGAGATCAAGGTAGGCTACATCCACTGCGTTCCCTTCATCTACCAGGCTTGTAATTCTGTCAAAAAACGAGATCAGGTTAGTCTGACATGACTTATTTTTCAGAAATCCATGCTGACTATTGGTGATCACAGCATTCCTTTCTAGGTGCTCACAGACTGTTTGCTTAATGATCTGCTCCAGAATCTTCCCTGGTATTGATGTCAGACTGACTGGGCGGTAATTATTTGGGTCCTCTCTTTTCCCCTTTTTGAAAATAGGGACAACATTTGCCCTCCTCCAGTCTGCCGGGACTTCGCCTGTTCTCCAGGAATTCTCAAAGATGACTGCCAGTGGTTCTGAGATCACATCTGCCAGTTCTTTTAATACTCTTGGATGCAGTTCATCTGGCCCTGGAGACTTGAATACATTCTCGACAGGCTCCACCTTATTATTATTATTATTTTTAACGTAGCAGGTTTCTAGCCCTTCTGTGAATATACGCTTCCACGTTGCAATGTCTGCTGAAATCAGGCTTGCTGAGTAAGATATCCAGACGATTGGGAGGAGAAGAGTAGCTTCAGTGCCCTGGACAGGTCATCACTCCACCTCATGATCTGCAAAATCCAAAATGAATTATGGAGGGTAAATGTATGCAGAGCAGGGGAAAAATATTTCAGATTTCCATTGCTTGGGTAGCTGATTTGTACTGGGTGCACACAGCCCAGAGAGTAATGGGTGATTGTGGGAATCTCTTTGAAGCAAGCAGATGGAGGCTAGCTAGGGCATTTAGCAAACAAGTACTCACATATTAATCCTGGAAAGAAAAACTGGCTTGGTTCAAATACTTTCAGGGAACATTTAGTTGCAACGGAGCCAACATGGTTCAATGGGTTCTTATCATGAACAGGCCTATAAAAAGGAGTGAGAAAGAAAACAAGCCTCTTTACCCCATCAACAGTAACTGTTGACAGAGTCAAATCGATTCAAGGTCTTGGAAATAAAACATTGTGGCTTAAAGAATTAACCAGTGTGGTGACTCCTGCATGCTGAGATGAACATTTAAAAATGAAATCCACATGGTAAAGCAGCGGTTTCAAATCCTCCTGCCGATGCCACAACATTTATTCGTCTTCTGAGGAGTTCCTGGGTATTTGTCTTCCATAAAACTCTGGTTGTCTGCAGAAGATTCTGGGGTACCTTTTTTGGGGGCAGAATTTGGAAACCATAAACCTATAGGCATCTTAAAAAGTAGAGACATCACCTTGCCAACAAGGGTCCGTATAGTAAAAGCTATGGTTTTCCGAGTAGTGATGTATGGAAGTGAGAGCTGGACCATAAAGAAGGCTGATCGCCGAAGAATTGAAATCAGCCCTGAGTGCTCACTGGAAGGACAGATCGTGAAGCTGAGACTCCAATACTTTGGCCACCTCATGAGAAGAGAAGACTCCCTGGAAAAGACCCTGATGTTGGGAAAGATGGAGGGCACAAGGAGAAGGGGACGACAGAGGACGAGATGGTTGGATAGTGTTCTTGAAGCTACCAGCATGAGTTTGACCAAACTGCGGGAGGCAGTGGAAGACAGAAGTGCCTGGCGTGCTCTGGTCCATGGGATCACGAAGAGTCGGATACGACTAAACAACAACGACAAACCTATAGGCCAAAAGTGGCCTTTGGTTTCGCTGTATCTAGCTCCTAGGATTCCCTCTAGGCCACACACCCTCTCTCCAACCAGCACCCTTCACCTTCCTATTTGAGTGTTCTTGCCTGGCTGGAATGTGTGTTTGAGTGCTGGTATAGGACAGAGAGGAATGTCTGAATGTGTGTGTGTGTGTGCGCGCGTGCTAGACTACTGTACAAAGGTGAAACTTACACTTCTACTTTGGCCCACTTTGGCCTCTGGCCTCACCCACCACTGGGATGCAGGCCTCAGGCTGAAAAGGGTAGACACACTGTCTCAGTTCCCTCAGAGATGCCTGTTAGGCTTCAACATTACCTCACATGATTTGGCAGTACACTCTCTGTGGCTCCCACAGATATTTCTAGACTACAATTCCCATCGTCTGCAACACCGGCTGAAGCTGACAAGAACTGGGATTCAGCAACATCTGGAGGGCCACAGCTTCCCTATTTTAGGGGAAGAGAGTTGTAACTGTAGAAAAGCTGTTCTTCAGAGAAGACCCTTCAGGGAAGGTCTACCATTACTAATCTGTTCGTTGAGAAACCTTTGGTGCCCCAAATCACAGCTGGAAAGCCGTCAGGAGAAAGACACTGTGGAAAGACTTCAGGCTAGTGGGAACTTTGGCAATAAATCCTGTCGTCCAGTCAGCGCTTCCCCTGCGCAGCTCTGCTTGGGGGCTGACCTGGGCAGGAAAACAGAGTTGCTGCGGTCCTGCCATCCGTGTGAGATAGAGGGATAAATCAAGTCCAGAGACAGTTCGTTGCTATCTCTAAAAATGTTTATTTAAAAGCCATAAATCAGTCTCATTCCATCGGAGCTTTCCGGCATCTTTCCCGTGCTAAAAGCACACACAGTCTCTCTGCTGCGTCTTTCAGTCAAAAGTGAAAGCAATTTTCACAGACAACTCAGACAAAGCCTGTGACGTACGGCCCTGTGTCAGGCCACTCCCCAGATACAGGACACCAAGGAGTTTTAACCCTGTAAACTCCAAACTCCACACCCCCTCTTGTCCTGCATCTGGGGAAATAAGCAACAATGCTCACCCCAAACACAGACCTTCACAGAACTCCTCATGCTTCTGGAAGGATAATGGCTTCATGAAGCCATCAGCGAGGTTCTTGGTTGAGGGACAGTATTTTAGAGCAACTAGCCCCTCACAAACGCTCTGACACACATTCTGAAAACGTATGTCCAGATGTTTGGTCCTGGCCTTGAATTGCGCCGTCTTGGCCAATTTGAGACACGGTTGATTGTCTTCGTGCACCACGATGGGCAGACAATGTTTCCCACAGAGTTCCTGGACCAAACACGCATAGAACTCCAGCTCTCTGCAAACCTCAGATAGCGCACTGAACTCAGCTTCAGTAGATGAAAGCGCTATGAGACTTTGCTTCCGGGACCTTCCCAAACTTCACCACTAGGCCTGACACTGATTTGCAGTCCTCAAGATTAGCCCAATCTGAATCCACCCAGGCAGTCAGCTTGACACCACCCTCAGCTGACATCTTGAGGCAAAAGTCTTTGGTATCTTGCAGGTAACGTAGCACCCGTTTAATACCATTCCAGGCCTGCACACTAGGACTTGAAGCCTCTCTAATGAGCAGATTGACAGCAAACGCTATGTCTGGTCTGCTCCACTGTGACAGATACAGCAGACTACCCAGAGCTGACTGAAAGAGTTCAGTATTTTCGAACACAGCGCGTTCTACTTGCTGACATTCTTTCGCGTATCCAACTTCCATGGGTGTTCTGCAACCTGCACACTCAGACATCCTGAACTTCTCAAGCAACTGTTCAATCTTACCTTTCTGGCTGAGCAAAAAGCTTCCATCTCTTGCTCTTGTGATCCCTACGCCTAGATACGACTTGACATCTCCAAGCTGCTTGAGCTTGAACCGCTTTCCAAGCTCCTTAGCAAACTTTTCCACTTGTTTACCTGTCTGTGCCATGATCAAGATATCATCAACAAAAAGCTGAGCAGCTTGCTGCATCTTACCTGAACCTTTAAGGTAAAGACAGCTGTCCGCAATACTTCTGAAACCTAGCTCTTCTAAGGCTTCATTCAGACACATGTTCCAATTTCTGGCAGATTGGCGTAATCCATAGATGGATTTGTGCAACCGCCACATGGTGCCTGGCACACTGACCTCAAACCCTGGAGGAGGAAGCATGTACGACTCCTCCTGGAGGTCTGAGTTCAGGTAGGCAACATCCACATCAAAATGGTTCACCTTCCAACCTCTCTGTGCAGCAACTGCTAAAAGCGTCCTCAGAGTCTCGGCCCTCGAGGTCGGCGAATAGACCTCCGTGAAGTGGACTTCTGTGTGAATCCTCGGGCTACTAACCTAGCTTTATACTGTGGTTCTCCAGCTTCTGTGGGTTTAAGGCGATAAACCCATCTGCAACTCACAGCCTGCTTGCCAGCCGGCAGCTGTGTGAGTGAGAACACACCAAGAGACTCCATTGAGTTCATCTCCTTCTGCATCGCCTCACGCCATTTGCTAGCTTCTTCCTGAGGCAACTTCTGAACATCCTCAAAGGATTCAGGTTCACATCTAGCCACACCTACCCAGACGCTAGTGGCTTCATACCTTTCTGGTGGCTTTCCCTTGGTTGACCTTGCTGACCTCCTCAGCGTGAACTCTGGAACTGCGCCTGATTCACTTGGGCCAGCCACACCATCCCCTGTGTCAGAAACCTCCCCCTCTGACCTGCTGCGCCTTTTTGGCCTCACAGCTGGGTCTGCTGGCGAGGATGGCTCACTCCTTGGCTCAGACTTGACAGAGACCTGTGGAGGGGTCTTGGGACTCCCTTTTGGAGAGGTTCGGAGCCTCTGCCTTGGAGATCCCGGTTCTGGACTCTGTGGCTGTGGACTGTCCACCTCAGCAACAGGTTCAGCTTCGTCCTCCTCCTCTTCCTCATCTGAGTCAAACAGAACATCCAGGTTCCCGTGAAGATGTTTCCACCCACTCTGCTCGCAAAACTCAGCACTGCCGCTAATAAGCAGCTTAGACTGGTTGCCAGTAGGGTATGTGAAACGCCACGCCTTTGAGCCCGGCTCATAGCCTACAAAGATCATTTTCCTAGATCTTGGTTCACCCTTTCTGCGAGTGGCCTTTGGAATGAGGACCCAAGCCTCACAGCCAAACACACGCAAGAAATCCACTTTGGGTTTCTTCCCATGCAGCAGAAAGTACGGTGTGTCTCCCACACTTGAATTGAACACCCTGTTCTGAACAAAGCATGCCGTCTTATAACTCTCGGCCCAAAAGCACTGTGGCAGACCCGAGTGCCAGCATAGCATTCGCTGCTTCCTGTAGGGTGCAATGTTTTCTCTCCGCAACCCCGTTCTGTTGCGGAGAGTAGGGGGCAGTCAATCGATGACTGATACCTTTCTGCCTGAAGAAAGATTGCAGCGCAGAACCTGTGAACTCCACCCCCCGATCAGATTGAAAGGAAACCACCCTGGCGGAGAAACGCAGCTCTACCACTGTGATCCAATCCCTGATCAGTGCAGCCGCCTCCCACTTGTGTTTAAGTGTAAACAGCCAGGTGTGTTTCGAAAAATCATCAATCAGAACCAAAACATGCTTCGATCCACTTAAAGAAGCTACCTGCATCGGCCCAGATAAATCTGCATGAACCAGCTCAAAGGGTTTGCTGGTCCTCCTTTCTGACCTGGGATATGTGCATGTTGTAACCTTCGATTGCTTACAAGCTTGACAATCTAAGTATTTATCACATGCCTTGAACCCACACCCAATTGTGTTCTCTGCGGCTTTCTTAACATATGACCACCCTGCATGCCCAAATCTGCGATGCCACAAATGTAAACAATCATGGTGTGGTGGTACATTTGCACACTGCACTTGTGCTTCTTCAGGGGACTCTGCAACAGTAGCATCAGTGACAGGCATCTGCACCAGAAAGAGCTTGTCCTTCCCCTCAACACTGTGGAGCTTCTTCCCATCCCTGTAGAAATAACACATATCGTTAGTAAACACCACATCAAAACCATCAGCCACAAGTGCTGATACACTTAAAAGAGAATGAGCAAGCTCGGGGACCACAAAAGCTTGCACCTCATGATCTATAAAAGGACAGTATAAAAAACCAGTCTCAGTTAACTGTCTCTTAGAACCATCTGCCATCGTGACAAAACGTCCAGATTTAACTGTCTTGCAATTTCTCAGGAGCCCACCAGATGGGACTAGGCTGTGGGTTGCTCCCGTATCGACAACAAGAGATAAAGTGGCTCTCTGGCTGTTTTCCAAGGTTGCCATGGCGACGCTCGCACCCCCACCGGGGCCTCTGCCAGTGTCCCTCCTGGTTGCCATGGTTGCTGCAAGGCTTCTGCCGGTGTTCTCACGCTTCGCTGTCTGAGAACTGTCGCTTATCTGCTTTAGCAGGTGGCTGACCTTGCATTCCAGAGCCTCTGCAGAACAATGCCCTTCGCTGTTGGGCTTCGCCTCAGAGCACAAACAACTTTCGGAGACTTTGGCTTTCCCAGAGCTCTTGGATCGGCCTGCACCCCCACTCCTGGGTGCCCAGCTGCCTGAGGAACGGACTGCTACTGCCTTCCTCTTCCCAGCTCTCAGCCTCTCTCCCGGACCATCACACAGACGTGTCGAAGCATAGAAACAGCTTCCCGGAACAGTCCCAGCCCCCTCTGGGCTTGGTGCTCTCTCTGGGCATCCTCTAGCCCCCTCTGGTCTGGCTCCCACTGCGGCCTGACATGCCGTCTTCAGTGCCTGCCACGCGACCCAGGGCTTCTTCCCTTGAAGATTTGGCAACAGCCAAGCATCAACGCTGGCCCTTAAAATGGCTAGCACCCTTTGCTCTCTTTCTAGAGCATCAGCCACGTCTGCTTCACAAGCTTCCACTGCGCCTGCGGCCCTCTCGGCCTGCATACATTCCCATAGCTGTTTTCCTTCCAGCCAGTAGTACATGCGCTTACTCCAGGCTTCCCAATTGGCCCCATTGAGTCTTTCACCGGGGTAGCTCTCATGGCCTTGCTGTGGTTGAGCAGCCATCTTCCTCCCCCCGGGGCTTAAGCGTACTCATGCGTTGCCAGCTAGCTGGTCCTCCGAAGCAGTCTCCTCTTGGCTCCGCTCTCCACCAGCGTCTCCCACTGCCCTTCCTGGCAGGAGCTCAAAGCAGCTCAAAGCTGGCAGCCTACTTCCCTCCTCACACTTGGCAGGAAACACGGATGATCCATAACCTTTGGCAATAAATCCTGTTGTCCAGTCAGCTCTTCCCCTACGCAGCTCTGCTTGGGGGCTGACCTGGGCAGGAAAACAGAGTTGCAGCGGTCCTGTTGTCCGTGTGAGATAGAGGGATAAATCAAGTCCAGAGACAGTTCGTTGCTATCTCTAAAAACGTTTATTTAAAAGCCATAAATCAGTCTCATTCCATCGGAGCTTTCCGGCATCTTTCCCGTGCTAAAAGCACACACAGTCTCTCTGTTGCATCTTTCAGTCAAAAGTGAAAGCAATTCTCACAGACAACTCAGACAAAGCCTGTGACGTACGGCCCTGCGTCAGGCCACTCCCCAGATACAGGACACCAAGGAGTTTTAACCCTGTAAACTCCAAACTACTGTGGTCTCTCTCTTTTTTTTTAACTAGGACCCCCCCACCAACAGGAGTCATGTGCAATAGTGGTGAGAAGTGGTATGTATAAAGGTAAAGGGTAAAGGGACCTCTGACCATTAGGTCCAGTTGTGACCAACTATGGGGTTGCGGTGCTCATCTCGCTTTATTGGCTGAGGGAGCTGGCGAACAGCTTCCGGGTCATATGGCCAGCATGACTAAGCCACTTCTGGTGAACCAGAGCAGCGCATGGAAACGCCGTTTACCTTCCCACCAGAGCAGTACCTATTTATCTACTTGCACTTTGACATGCTTTTGAACTGCTAGGTTGGCAGGAGCAGGGACTGAGCAACGGGAGCTCACCCTGTCGCGGGGATTCGAACCACCGACCTTCTGATTGGCAAGTCCTGGGCTCTGTGGTTTAACCCACAGTGTCACCCGCGTCCCAGAGAAGGTGGTATAGCCAGATACAAAATGGTGGCTCAGCAGGTGGAGCCAATTATCTAATAAACCTCATGAGTTATACATTGGGACAACCTGAATGGGCATGGACATATCAGGGTGTAGCTCAGCCAGATGGTCTGTGTGTGTGTGTGTGTGTGTATAATACACACACACACACACACACACATGTATAATATGTATGTATTATATCTTCATCTAAACTACTACAGAGCATGGATACTCCTTCTTGCTATTGCTAGACAGTTGGAAGTCAAAATAAAAATTGCCATCTACAGCAACCTACCAGCAAATCCTGGTTTACCACTTCTTTCCACTCTTGTGAAAGCAAATGCATTTTAACAAGATTTGAGCGCTCAGACTCTGCATTTGCTTTCCTGTGTATTTTGTGCTTTAGTGGTTGGAAGGTTACTGAAAAGTGACCATAATGTGGAATCAGCATGTTGAAATCGAGACAATATACTCGATTAACAGGTGACCATGCTCTTATTCTTGCTGCAAACACACGTGTGTGTGTGCGCGTGCATTTATGAGTGCACACACACACACACACACACACACACAGCCTTTAAGCAATTGCTGTTAACTGGAGGTTATTATTTTATTTAAGCCTTTATGACATTTTTAATTAAAAAGGTTTTAGTGCTTCCCTCCGTAGCATGGTATTTGATTGCACTTTAGATAATGCCCCCATCTGAGCCCTGACTAATGGTCAGTAAGCCAAATATAAGATATATTCCCCCAAAAGGGCTTTTGTCAGATTTGCCTTGAATGAAAGACACTCTTTTAGAGCAAATTTCCTCTGCAGAATAAAAATACAGCCTCTGCCAAGAGCAAGACAGCTGAAGAATAACACACCACCCAAACCACTGCATGTGCATAACTGGCTACATTTTCACACTCCCTTCCACAGTCAGCCTTGCGCTCTTGTGCTATAGAGCGACTGAACTCTCTGTGAACCATTTGAAAGCACTGATTGAAATTAAATGTGCTGTAAATTATGTGTTTCCTGTTTGAATAACGCTGGGACTGATTTGTACTCTTATTTAAAGTAAGTTTTAAACTTAGATTTAATTTGTCACTTCATTAATGCAGCTTTTAAATTAAACTACGAGTCGTCGACACTTTGGGAGAAAGGAATGCGGTTCACTTCTTTCCTCTGCTTTCTTTTCAAACATATAACCTGCCGCTTCTCTGGATGGAAACAGATAACTGGAGAACCAGAGTGGATAGCCACTTAAATGTTTCCCATGTGGAAGCAGCCAAACCTAGCAAGTGTATATTCTTGCTAGTTAGCATGAGAAGGGGCCGAGCCCACAGAGCTGTATTGCTGATAGGCAAGACACTCAGACCATAGAAATACAATTGATAGAGAGGGCTATGTGTGATGTCATTTCCTCTCCTTCCCCATCCCATCCCAATTCAGCCTTCTCGGTAGTGGCACCTGCCCTGTGGAACGCCCTCCCACCAGATGTCAAAGAGAAAAACAACTACGAGACTTTTAGAAGACATCTGAAAGCAGCCCTGTTTAGGGAAGCTTTTAATGTTTAATAGATTATTGTATTTTAATATTCTGTTGGAAGCCGCCCAGAGTGGCTGGAGAAACCCAGCCAGATGGGCGGGGTATAAATAATAAATTATTATTATTAATATTATTATTACTCCCCCCAGTCTTCAAAGCAGCCACCACAGGGCAATGCTAATTCATACACTGAGGGAGTAATCCAAATCCAATCCAGAATAGAATAGACTGGTTTCTGGCTGAGCCACCTGAAGGCCCTCATTCCAGCTCAGAAAGGTATATGCCATCAGAAATTCTCTGAGTTCACCTGGCGCTCGGTGGAAGCCAGCTGAGCCGAAGCTGGAGAGAGTCCTGGAAAGTGGGCACCCTGGGAGGGTGGAATGGGTGTGGCGGGGGCAGAACAGGGCAGTGGGCGACATACCCTTATTCCAAACTGTGTTCTGTCATTTACTGCTTTACTGCTACTGAAGGCAAATGAGCATAAGGGTCACAAATCCAATACACCCAGGATTGGCATTGTTCATAAGAAATCCAGTTGCAGCATACTTAAATTTACTGTAACTTATAATAAGTCACATAACTTATAATAACCTTAGCACTAAGCATACTATGTACAGGACGCCACACCAGAAGTAAAAGAGATAGAAAGAGAAAGTGAAACCCAGGCTCCCTATGGCCCTATTTTTATAGTCAGCATGACCTTGACAGAAGAGATAAGAGAACCAGTTTAAGCCAGCTGTACTCAGCTTCTCTGAAGGAATAACCCAAACATCATGAACCTCCTGCTTGTTTCTTTCACACAGAGAAGCTTTCCAGAACCCTCTTGAATTACCATATTTTTCGCTCTATAGGACGCACCAGACGATCAGACGCACCTAGTTTGGGGGGGGAGGAAACAAGAAAAAAAATAATTCTGAATCCCAGAAGCCAGAACAGCAAGAGGGATCTGGCTTCTGGGATAGCCTCTTGCTGTTCTGGCTTCTGAGATAGCTGCTGAAGCCTCTCCCGGGCAGCGGGATGAAGGCTCCCCCTGCCCGGAAGAGGCTGCGCACAGGTAAGCTGCCCTCTGTCCCTTCCCCCCACTTCCTGCAAGAGTCGCACGAAGCCTCCGCAGGGCAGCAAGGAGCCTTCGTCCTGCAGCCCTACAGAGGCTTTGTGGGGGCTATCCAAAATCCAGAGTAGCTAGAATAGCTCTAGCTGGTCTAGCTTTGCGCGAAGCCTCCGCAGGGCACAGGGAGACTTCATCCCGCTGCCCTGCAGAGGCTTTGCGCAGCTAAGCCCGAAGCTAGAACAGCAAGACGGAGCACTGCGCAGAGCTCCCTCTCGCTGTTCTGGCTTAGCCGCGCAGCCTGCATTCGCTTCATAAGACGGACACACATTTTCCCTTACGTTTAAGGAGGGGGAAAGTGCATCCTATAGAGTGAAAAATATGGTAATTAGAATAGGAAAGATCTCTACACATCAGATCAATAATTTCTGCACTAAGAAATGCAAACGTCAGTCATGTGACCTAGCAACTCAGTGGTGTAAGTCAACCTTTTTTTTAAAGGCTTGTTTTCCCTCTGCCAGGCTCTGGCAGGCTCCTGAACAGTGTTTGGAAAAGGGGCTTGCCCACATTCCTGCTTGTGTCGGGCCCTAGAAGGCTCGAGACCATAGAATCATAGAAAGGGTCATCTTGTCCAATCCCCTGCAATGCAGGAATCCTTTTTTTAAAAAAATAATATTTATTACTTTTGAAGATTACAGAAAAAGAAGAAAAAAGAAAAATAAAGACAAGAAAGAAAGAGAGAAAAAACAAAAAAGTGAAAAAACACCACAATACAATACAGTATACAAATATTATAAAACCCAACCCAAACCCATTAGATTAAACACATGACTTAAAACAAAAACAGTTTAAAATACATCTCTCCTTTTCCATATTCTATCCTTCATTTCCTTGTTTCCTCGACTTCCTCACACCTCCCTTTTTGTATTCCAGTTCTTCTAACTGTTTCAGCAAATCCTTTCCATCTTTCTCTGTTTTTTATCATCTTGTAAATAACATATTTTACTTATCTACTTATCTATACTTAACTTCTTCTAACATTTTACTAAATCCCTATAATATCATTCCACGGTTTTTCTAACAGTCATTAATTTTACAAAATTTCTAAATATGAACTTTGACTTCCCAGTCTTCTTCCACCCCCTCTTTTCCCTGGTTTCGGATTCTGCCAGTCCTTTCCGTCAGATCCATGTAGTCCATCAACCTGGAGATCTTATATCCGAGGCTCTTAATTCTTTTCCAAGTCCCTTCTGCGGATCTTCTTCGTATTCTTGAATGCTCAGGAGCAAATCTCGGGAAAACTCCAACCAAACAAAACTTTTCTTCCTTCTGAACAGCTCAGCCAAGTTTCCATAATTAAAACTAAAGTCCATAAGGTATTTCAGGACGTATTTCAGGATTCCTCCAAATCCATAGGCCCCCAAAGCTTCAAGTTCCTCCAGGCCCAAACCCATGTCCCAAAAGTCAGTTGGTCCCTGAATAAAGGGATCTTTCCAACTTTCGTTCTTCAGTCCAAGCCAGGGTCCAATCCTCAAAATCTGGCTTTTGCTAGAATCAATCATGCAAGGCTTCAATTTATAATCCTCAATTTGCTTCTGTAGAACTGAGGATCCTGCTTGAACTACCTTAGATTTCACAACGGCATCTTTCTCCTTTTCCTCCACCATTTGTCCTACCAAGGTATATTCCTGTTCCAAGTCCTGAATTATTTCTGTATTGTTGCTTGCGTTTTGATTCAAATTGGTCACTTTCTGTTCCCGGCTGTCAATTTTGGAAATCATGTCATCTGCCTTTTTATGCAGCTGTTCAAGTGAGTGGTTTATCTTATATAATACAGTCACAATACCTTCTCCTATCAGCATTTTGAATAGTCCAAGGTCAATCTCTGATTCTCAGAAACTTTATCTTGCAGCTGGAGCTTACCCTGTTACACTCCTGTAACAGTTTCACATGCTCCCTCTAGAGGGAAACAGTCTCAACTTGTATCAATTCTTTCAAGCACAGAAACAGTTTCGATTTTCAGTTATTTTTTTCCTCCCTTTGATAAACTCAGAAGAGATCAATGGAAACAGTATCTTTCCAATTTTAAGTAACTGTCAAATCCGTTCTGTCAATGAATCTTCCCCAAACGTCATCAGGCAGACCGTTCCCAGGTTCAGAGCAGTGCTAGTTTGCTTTTCACTCTCTCCTGCAGGTTCTCACTAGGTTCACGACTTCCCCCCTCTTCTCCTGCTTCCAAGGGGGTTTTGTATTTTTAACCGATGGAATTTTAATCCTTTATCAAAACCTTTCAGAGACTTTAGTTTGTAACGTCTTTGCTTCAGTCTGTTTACAAAAGCGGAAGGCGGACTTCCTGTTTAGAGCCTTCCCGCTTCGTTGCCAAATTAAAATATTTGAAAATCCAAATTTTCCAGTCTACTCACGGGTAGTTGTTTAAGGAAAAAGTCAGCGCTCTCCGGCAGCAGCAATGTGGCTTCACTCCATGAAAGAAGCGGTCGATTCAAAGCACCGCACCACTCACCCCACGTAGCTCCGGATCCCCAAAACAGGGTTTCCCCGCGAGTAGGGGAGGCGCAAAAGGTGCCAGCCGAATCCCAAGTTCACCGGCTTCTCCCACTTGTGATTTCTATGGGTCTCCGCCGTGGCGGTTAGACCCTGCTTTTCACGGAGCAAGTCTCTCCCGATCGGAGGAGCTCTGCCATTGCCGGAGGCGCCAACCCGGAAGTGCAATGCAGGAATCCAAGGAGTCCAAGCTGTTTTCCTCTTGCCATGCTCCTTACCAAGCTCTTTAGCGATAGATTGGAGCATGTGGCAATCCGGGGGGGGGGAGACCCAAATTGCCGTTTGCTCTGATTGAGCCAAAAAAAGAGTGGTTTTCCCTGGGGGAAAGCCGTGAGACAAGAGGAACTGTGAATAAGCAAGTTACACCAGCGTAATTTACCCTTGTGTAAATCGCACTCGCTTCCTTTAGTTTGGATCGCCCAAAGAGGCTTGAGACATCCTCATCAAAGATCTCCTTTATCTAAGACCTGAGAAGACTTAAATTAAAGCTGTATTATAAAACAATGCGATCCGAAGATTAATTAACTAAGCTCTTTGTTAATAGTTCTTTACTTAATTTAGTGAATTTAGCTAGCTAAACTATTGTGTTTGCCCAACATAAAGGGATCACGAAGCTTGTGGATTGCAACTTGTTCACGTCAAGGGTTGGACTGATTAAGAGAGGCACAAAACACACATAAAACTTCATTTCCCCACTTGAACCACATTCCCATAACTGCCAACTGCAAGATGGTGTTTCAGCGCATCCTTTCGTAATTATCTTTTCGTGATTTCTTTTAATAGCAAATTCACATTACGGCTATATTTCTTTGCACCAGAACAAAATTGGAGGTGGGGGCTGCGTAACCCAGTTGGAGGGGAAGGGAGACTTCAGGAGCTAATGTATTATTGTGTCCACTCCCCTTTCCTTTTCTTAATGAGCCAATTTGGTAAAAAAGAATGTTTTAAGGCATCCAGAAAAGCTTTAAAAACAGCGGGACCTCTTGTATGTATCCCAAGATGCAGCCAAGAGTGAAATTTTATAGACCCCCTGAAAAAATCAGATCCCTATTATGGAAAGTCTGACACACCCTTAATTATAACAGCATGAGCGAACCTATTAAAATATAATACATCAGAGGCACAGAAGGGCTCTCTACAATGTGGTGTCAGATCAATGCAATTGGTATATGGTTTTGGAGTTCCAGGAACCAACATTTTCCCCAGGCTGAATGATGCAATGATAGCGGAAATAGCGCTGGTTGAGAACAGCAATGTTGCAGAGCAGGTCTGCTAAGGAAGACTTCGAAAATTAAAGAGCGATGCAGCTGAAAGTGGAGGTTTTGCTCATAGGAGCTGATGAGATGGGCAATTCTATAATGATCAGTGCACCACCACGTTCCGCAGCAATTTAAAGACTACACATACGTACATACCAGGGGTATGTGCAAGGTTCAAGTTTCACCTTGCATTTTGGTGCTTTAAAAACATTCTAGCCTGTTTCTGAGGTGTTCTGTGCACTCTCTGCTTTGCTCTGCAATCAGCTCCCAAGATGCTCTGTGTAGAAAATGAAGCTCTGAGTCCCCTGATTCACTACAATGGGGAATCTAAAAAAAATTGTTGGAATGCCTTTTCCCTTTCTTTTTGCCAAAATAGATGAAATTTACTCACATGGCTGTGTGGATTAAGCCTCTAGAACATGGGTAGGCAAACTAAGGCCCGAGGATCCGGCCCAATCGCCTTCTAAATCGGAATCAGCGTGTTTTTACATGAGTACAATGGGTCCTTTTATTTAAAATGCATCTCTGGGTTATTTGTGGTGCATAGGAATTTGTTCTTTTTTCCTTCCCCCCCCCCCAAATATAGTCCAACCCCCCACAAGGTCTGAGGGACAGTGAACCAGCCCCCTGCTGAAAAAGTTTGCTGACCCCTGCTCTAGAATGAATGAAGCTTGGGAAATTGCAGACAAATAGGTCCAGGGGCTTTTTTGTGAGGGAAGTAAAATGGATTCACTTTCTTCCACATCCCTTATGGCAGGGATCTTTAATAAGTCTTATTATGTGAGGCTTTCTCGATCAGATCACCGCCTGCAGAGTTCTGAAAAGCTGTGGCGTGTGTGTCTGTGTGTTTGTGCAGACGCACGCATGTGTGGTATAGCAGAGCAACACAGGATTTAAAAACGAACTCTTAAAAAATCTAACTCAGGCGAGAGGAGCTACTGATGTCTCCCTTCAACTTAGGGGAAGGGTAACCTCAAAGCACCTCTATTTGCTTTGTTCCTTGGCATCCCATTCAGAGCCAATGTATACCCCTGATATATGCAAACACACAGGTCTGGTAAAATAGGAAGAACTGTTGTTCAATCACAGTGCCGAAGAAAATGCAACCATGGGTGTAGCCAGCTGCCCCATCCCCAATCAAGTAAATAAATAAAAATACTTAACTAACTGACCAATTGCATTGCAGACAACTCGGTTCTGCTTCCCCTAACATAAAGCCTGCACCGCTAAAATAAATCCCAGCTATGCCCATGTGAGCAACCCTGAATACTTACTGCCACCACCTCACTGCTTGTACTCTTTATCCCATTTACTTTAGAGTAGTCCTGTTAAAGTCACCTCCATTAAGGTCAATATCAGTAGACAACAGTTTTGCTGCCTTCCTTTATAGCGCAATAAAAAAATAAGGTCATATATATATATATATATATATATATATATATATATATAATGTTCATAAATGTACCAACCAAGCACGTACATAGATATATGGACCACATGTCTGGAGCAGCACAGGAAGACCTCCCTGAAACCATTTTGACTCCCAAACTGACCAAATGTTTTCTCTGCAAGGAGGGAGGGGGTGAGGAAACCTTCCCATTGTCTCAGGAATTGGCATAGCTCTCAACTTTTCACTTTTCTTGCGAGGAATCCTATTTGGAATAAGGGAATTTCCCTTTAAAAAGGGGAAAAGTTGATAGCTATGGGAATTGGGTAATCAACATCTCAAAGGAATGGGCAGACTACCAGGAAAGGCAATCAGATAAGGCATTATCAGATAACCTGGCAGACAGGAAAAACAACAACATTCAAATTTCTGTTGTAGACCGCCTTTTCTGTGAAGTAGGTATGATGTTTGTGGGGGGTGGTCTTGGGTTACACCCCTTCTGTGATGTATGTATGATGTATGGAGGGATGGTCTTGAGCTCCAGGGCAGGGAATTTAAAATGTCTATATATGGGCAGGCACACCTTTTTTCTGGGTCCTCCTCCGTCCTCCTGTGTGTGAGGGAAGTATCCTGTTGCAACAGCTTTAATAAAGATCAGGCTTACTAGCTGCTTTGCTTCTCAATATTCTCTGGTTGGCCTCTGTTATTTTCTCCTACTGATAGGGAACCCACTTAAGGACTCTATACGGGCTCTTGAATACCCCATAAGGGAAGAAGGGCAGATTTTGTTTACAACAATAGTCTGTGTTTTATGTTGCCGATACCGGTTTTCTTGGATGGGTCATCCATTTCAGCAACTCCTAATTAGCAAAATGCCTTTGAACAACAGCAAAAGAGATGAGCTCCTAGCAGGGGGTCAAGAGATATGTTGGCCTTCCAAAAGCGCTACTTTCTAGTTTTCACATGATTTAACGAAATTTTTTGCCAGCTTTGGAAACACGTGTGAAACATTTTCATTTCAGAACATGGAAACCGCAGCAAAACTGAGATGCTAAAGAAAGGTTTCCATGTTGGGGATAATAATCACTTGCAGCAGGCACCTTTTCAACGGGAATGCCAAAGTGTTTTTAAGCCAAAACAGCCTTTCTCATCATCCTGGTGCCATTCAGATGAAGTCATTCCAGCACCCATCAGCCAGGAACGATGGGTGCTAGCAAAATCCGGAGGGCACCAGGTTGCCAAAGGCTGTCTCACAGCATTTCGCCCAGGGAAGGCCCCCCCCCATTCACAAAATCCTGCCAGACCACGATCTATCAACAGCAGCTCCACCAGAGAGCTCCAGCATGGCCCGAAGCTCTAGACTGAGTGTAATGCGTTCTGCTGTTTCAGCGCTCTTTATCTCTGCTCGCTATCCCTGCAAAGCTGGAAATGATTGCCATGACAGAAGGTATTTGTTGCCTGACTTTTGAGACGTGCTGTGCCTAGCTCTTTTCTGCCCTCTAGTGGCAATATCTGCTCATCTAGTTAAAAACAACAACAAAATGAAATTCCCTCCCTAACAAAACCGTTTGCCAATTTTAAAAGGCAAGTACGGTACACAGCAAAGAAACTACAGTGGTACCTCAGATTAAGAACTTAATTCGTTCTGGAGCACAGTTCTTAACCTGGAACTGTTCTTAACCACTTTAGTTAATGGGGCCTCCTGCTGCCGCCGCTCTGCAATTTCTGTTCTCATCCTGAAGCAAAATTCTTAACCCAAGGTACTATTTCTGGGTTAGCGGAGTCTGTAACCTGAAGTGTCTGTAACCTGAAGAGTATGTAACCCAAGGTACCACTGTAATTTCCATAGACCACAACCAAGTCCTTTGGATTAAAAAGAGCCATTGTAAATATTGGTTGAGAAGGCGACGCAGTACTATGTTAATGGGATTTTGGTCAAGTAAAATATCATGTTAGCTCTAGATCATGGGTAGGCAAACTAAGGCCTGGGGGCCAGATCCGGCCCAATCACCTTCTAAATCCAGCCGGTGGATGGTCCGGGAATCAGCGTGTTTTTACTTGAGAAGAATGTGTCTTTTTATTTAAAATGCATCTCTGGGTTATTTTGGGGGCCTCCCTGGTGTTTTTACATGAGTAGAATGTGTGCTTTTATTTAAAATGCATCTCTGGGTTGTTTGTGGGGCATAGGAATTCGTTCATTATTTTTTTTCCAAAATATAGTCTGGTCCCCCGCAAGGTCTGAGGGACAGTGAACCGGCCCCCTGCTAAAAAGGCTTGCTGACCCCTGCTCTAGATGCACAAGTTAGTGATGCTTTAGCCCAAAGGCCCCCTGGTGGGCCCCAGGATATTCCAAGGGGCCACAGGTGAAAATGCATAAATGGGGGGCCACAGCACAAGGATAGGCGGCCACAGAGGGAAGTGATAAGTGAAAAAAAACTCCTTAGAGCAGTGGCGTAGCGTGGGGGGTGCAGGGGGGGCGGGCCGCACCGGGCGCAACATCTGGGGTTAGGGCAAATCCATGGGTTAGGGGGCGCAAATCCACGGGTTAGGGGGCGCAAATTACTTGCCTTGCCCCGGGTGCTGACAACCCACGCTACACCACTGCCTTAGAGTATTAATCTTATTTTTTTCTCTTCAATTTTAGTGAATTGAAATATGCATTAAAATCACAAAAATCCGCTGGTTAACATTTTGAGGCTATCTTTCAATTTATAGCACCAAGCAATTTGAAATATGAACATCCCTCTTCGTGGAAATGCATCTTCAAGCATCTATTAATGACTACTAAAAGTCATGATGGCAACTACACAGAGTTCTTTTTAGGTTATCATGTTGTTGCCCTGAATGAGTAGTCTGGTTTATTTTATATGCACACGCATAACCACACAGACAACAGGTGCACAGCCAAAGTTTTGCAAGAGAAATGACATTTTTAATCCGTGCAAGATACATTACTTCTCCTGTTAAAATGCAGGACAGTGACAAATTCAGCTGATTAAAACATGAGAAGTGGGAGAGTAAACTGGCTCATTTAAGTGAAAACTAGAGACCCTTCGGCTCTACCCACTACAAGTCAAAGTTTTGGATTACTTTCCTACATAGAGCTTGCTTGAAGAGACATGAATCTTCTTCTTCTGCAATAGTTCAGATATCAGCCACTCCCAAGGATCACTGCTAATATAGGCCAAAACTAAAAGTTTAGATCTAAACAATATCCCTTACAATCTTTTGCTGAAGCCAAAATCCAGCCCAGCAGGCTACGCATAAAAACTCCTGTTTCCCCAATTCCTTTTTTTAAAACAGTGAGCTGCACCTCTCTTTGCTGCCACTTGAGTGTGCCAAAAAAAAGGGAAGGAAGGAAAAATGAAGTTGAGTGGTGTGAGTTACTTCGTAAGCCACAGAAAAGCAGCAGTGTGGCACGAAAGGACTTGCACATCCACCATTCCGTGCTGCCCCCCAGCGCAGAATTATATCTCTAATTATCAGAGTAATCAGCTCTCAGGACATTATTTTACATTTTTATGGACTATGACTCACTGGGCAGATTGACTCCACAAAAGCGCATTAGTGTTATAATGGCTTAATTGTCATAACCTTCCTGCAAAGAATTGTCACTGAAGTTTGGTGAGAGTTGGGAATTCTGTGAACATTTTCCAAGCGGAAGGGTGTGTGTGTGTGTGGAATTCATGATCACCACATTTTTACCTTTTTGGTGTACTGCTTTGCAACTTTTCAGAAATGCTGTCTTCCCTAACCCACAGTTCCAGCTCCATATTTTTTTATTAAATGGGCTAGCGAAAGCGGAATCATGTAGGCAGCATGAGTTCGCTAAATTAAGTAACCCATCAGGTTTGGTCATGTGATATTGTCACAAAGCCAAGTCAGAGAAAGAGCATGAAGCATTGCCCTCACTCTTGTAGTCCCCTGAAAAACTGGGGAAATCAACAACAACAACAACAACAAATAATAATTTTATTTATACCCCGCCCTCCCCAGCCAGAGCCAGGCTCAGGGTGGCTAACACCAATAAAATCACAGTAAAAACATAATAGGGGAAAAGAAAAGAAACCAATTTAAAATACAGGTGAAAATGAGAGGGAGGGCAATAAATCCCTCCCCCCCCCAAACATATACCCCTGATTTGCCTCTGGTTCTACTGAGATTTCTGTTACAAATCCTTGGTGCTCATCAGCAAACTATAATTGACAGGATTTTTGGCTAACCCACGACAATGTGGCATCCGTCCCATATAATCCAATATGCTTCTCACTCTTTGAGAAAATGAAGTTGTTAACACTCCTACTCAACACTTATCTGCTGGGAAGTTTGGGGGCAACCCCTTTTGTGCCAAAGCAGCCTGGCACATTCGCAACCAATTATGGTAAATGACACTGGTTTTTAACTAGGTGCAGAACAGCTTTGAGAACCTCTTCTCTAGAGGGACTGGCGTCAACTGGTTGACACGTCGGATTCTCCATCCTTCTGTAAGATTCTTCAACTCTGTCAGAAAAGAGTAAGGAAGAGTACAAATTTAACCCACACATAAAAGTCAGTCACAATGTTTCCATTGCAGTGCTACTCAGTTCGCTCCTTAGGAACCTACTCCCAAGACGATGTATTTAGGATTGACCCCCGTAACAGATTTCAGCTATCCACTGATATGTTTATAGTACTATCCTCCCAGGATGGTGGCATGGTCGGAGCCATGTAAGTGCACCAGCAGGGATGCCTGATTGGCTCTGCCACTGTGCGTCTTCAGCTCCAACCTCACCATGCCACTCTCACACCATCCCAGCAACAGTGTTGGTATCAAATGGGTGGCTCCATGGCACCACCCCACCTGTGTTTACCTAACATGAATCACACCAAGCTGAACAGGCCTTTCACACTAGAAAGTTTGTTTAGGATTGTAGCCTTAATTGTTTGGGAGGAAATAAGACGGTAAATAACAAATAAACTAAATATTGATGTATGTAATTTTTATTCTTTAATTATATTTAGTGGTAGTATGGCTGTATTGTTTTTTGTAACATAAAACCATTCAATAAAAATTATTTTATTTTTTTTAAAAAAAGGATTGTAGCCTTAATTGAGCTGTTTTAGATGCATATCCCACTTTCCAACTGGAGTCAAAAGACTTCACGACACATCTGAAGTACAGCCATAATTAAAACATTGAAAGAAATGGATTCCTAAGGAGAACTAAAGGACAGTGTGGCAGGGTGGAGAGAAGAGGGGAGCAGGATGAAAAACAGCTCAGAAAATGGGCAGGGGGTGTCATTGCCATATTGGTGGAGGGGTCAAGTGATCTGGTTCAGGAGCAAGTGGGTAGCGTAGCAGGATGTTTGCATGCCTGCCTCCTTCTCCAGGCTATCTCGCCTGGAACAGGTGGCCTTATCCAAGTCTTTAAAAATGCCACATGGTGTATGCCATGGGTAGGCAACCTAAGGCCTGGGGGCCAGATCCGGCCCAATCGCCTTCTAAATCTGGCCCGCAGATGGTCTGGGAATCAGCGTGTTTTTATATGAGTAGAATGTGTCCTTTTATTTAGAATGCATCTCTGGGTTATTTGTGGGGCCTGCCTGGTGTTTTTACATGAGTAGAATGTGTGCTTTTATTTAGAATGCATCTCTGGGTTATTTGTGGGGCATAGGAATTCATTCATTCCCCCCCCCCAAATATAGTCTGCCCCCTCCACAAGGTCTGAGGGACAGTGGATCGGCCCCCTACTGAAAAAGCTTGCTGACCTCTGGTGTAAGCCATGAAGTGGGAACCTATGACCTCCAGATGTTGTTGGACTACAACTCTCATCATCCCTGAATATTTGCCGCACAGGCTGGGGCTGAAGGGAATTGCAGCCCAACAACTTCTGGAGAGCCACAGTTAAAACAACTCTTTAAAAAAATGTCCAGTTCAATTCTTCTCTTTTTCCTTCTCTGTTCAGGGTGTGGCTCCCCTCTGACAGCTCTGCTTTCTCTATACAGGCATTCCTCCTCAACCAACACCTAAACCTTCTTCGGCCATCTTGGTTCCCAGGCAACACATCATCAGGTTGTTGACCTAACAAAGCAATATGCCGGGATAGAGCTGACCGACTGGTTTGTCCATTTTAGCAGTACCTTGCAATCATAGAATCAAGAGTTGAAAGGGGCCCTTGAGTTCATCCGCTCCAATTCTCTGGCCAAGCTTACAACAATATTATGGGTTTAATACATACTTTTGACGGAAACAAGTATTAGCTTCTAGCTCAGTCTCCTCCTCTGTTTTCTCCATCCCTCGTCCCTTCAGTCTCCGGATTCTTTCCTCAGGACTAACAGTTAGCAGTAGAACAACATCTGGTTTTAGGAGGTCTTCGGGCCAGTGGTATACTTCATGACGTAGAGGAGGGAGATTCTGCACTTTCCCAATTATTTCGGTGGCAACTGCATACGCGGCAGTGCTGTGCCAATACCTATCAAATTACGGGTGTGGGTGAAACTCGAGGCATTTGAAGGTTTCAAGAAAATTCAACACTAGGTGCATAGAATGAGCTGTGCAAATAGGCGACTCTGCATCTAACTAAAATCTGTTATGTGGCCTTCATTCTCATTTTGGACTACATCTCTTCTCAAGAGGCATTTAAAGCAGTCTATACGAAGGGCTAGCCTCACAAGAACCATGTGTGAGGTAGGTTAGTTTAAGCCTGCAGGGATGTCCAACAAGTCGATCGCGATCTACTGGTAGATCCCTGCGAGGTTTTGGTAGATCGCGGGTCGATCTGTGGCTCCCTTTCCTCAGCAGCATTGAAACTGACTCCTGCCCCGCCTCCTCGCCCTGCCCTCCACTGTTGTCTGATCAGTGGAAGGGAAGACGGAGCTTTCTCCCTGTGGCTGTTAAAAGTGATATTATTGTGAGCGGCTTTTTTCCTTAGACCCTTGCCTTTAACCCCCCCCCCCCAAAATGGAACTGCCGTCCTAAGAAATGGGGCTTTCATCCTCCCTTAAGAAAAGGTCAACAACTTTGCCCTGAACCCCAAAAAGCAGGGGTAGATCATTGTCAGATTTTAATTTTGAAAGTAGATTGCAGTCTCTCAGAAGTTGGCCACCCCTGGTTTAAGGGATGGTGACACTGGTCACATCTATGCTATGTGCATTTAAAATACGTCTGAACCACTTTGACAGTCATGGCTTCCTCCAGAGAATCCTGGAAAGGGTAGCTGCTGTTGGACAAACACACGTTCAATCTTCCTTGAGTACAAGCAACAAGTTCTCTGGATTCAGGCCTGTTAACTTCGGGGAAGAGTGAGGTCCAGCCAATCAAAACAAGGGGTGATTGACTGGTTATATTATACATGCTTCTGCTTTCTAAGACTCTAAAGCAGAATGATGGCAAGTAGGGCAAAAATAATGCCAGTGGTGGCCCCATACAGGAAACAGGTAATGTAATTATATACAGTGGTACCTCGGGGTTACATACGCTTCAGGTTACATATGCTTCAGGTTACAGCCTCCGCTAACCCAGAAATAGTACCTCGGGTTAAGAACTTTGCTTCAGGATGAGAACAAAATTGTGCAGTGCCGGCGCAGCAGCAGCAGGAGGCCCCATTAGCTAAAGTAGTGCTTAAGGTTAAGAACAGTTTCAGGTTAAGAACAGACCTCCAGAACGAATTAAGTTCTTAACCCAAGGTACTACTGTACAGACAGAAAAAGGGCTCCCAAGTTCTTTTTGATAATGTACAATGAAGAGGATATTTCTTTTTTACCAACCTGTCTACGATCACTGGTGACTTAGACGATGCTTTCGCTATTTCGGAAGCAAGGATGTAATTGGTCAGAGCATAAAATGCCCTCCGTATGAGTGTTGGTTCATCATCAAATACCTTTCTCCACTGGCTGACGCTAGGCGGAGGAGACCTCAAGAGAACAGCATTCAGCGAATCCTTCACAGCTTGCGTCAATGTTGTTTTGCCTATATATGATACAAGGAAGAGCATGTCCTTTATTCATGGCACAGTGCAAGAGCTGATCTAAGAAGTTCAACAGAGACAAAAGCATCCTCTGAAAGCCTCTTGAATTTTGTAGCATCTGTGTAAGTACTTAAAAAAATGCATACTGTTCAGCCAGAAATTACAGGATGTAATGTATTATCATCATCATCATCATCATCATCATCATTTAATTGATTGATTAAATTTGTATACCGCCCTTCATCCAAAGATTCCAGGGTGGTTCACAACAGAAAAATACAAAATAGGAACACAAAATACATAATAAAACAAAACTAACCAATAAGTCCCCTCCCACACATTTAAATAGCCACAGAATGCCTGGTTGGAGAGAAACGTTATTGCCTGGTGCCTAAGAATATGTAAGAAGATTCCAGGTGAGCTTCCCTGGGGAAAGCATTCTACAGATGGCAAAGGGACGTGGGTGGCGCTGTGGCCTAAACCACTGAGCTTCTTGGGCTTGCCGATCAAAAGGTCAGTGGTTCGAATCCCTGCGACGTGGTGAGCTCCTGTTGCTCTGTCCCAGCTTCTGCCAACCTAGCAGTTTGGAAGCACACCAGTGTAAGTAGATAAATAGGTATCACTGCAGCTGGAAGGTAAACAGCGTTTCCATGCACTCTAGCACTCGTCACGGTGTTCCATTGTGCCAGAAGCAGTTTCGTCATGCTGGTCACATGACCCAGAAAGCTGTCTGCGGACGAACGCCGGCTCCCTCGGCCTGAAAGTGAGATGAGCGCCGCAACCCCACAGTTGCTTTTGACTGGACTTAACCGTCCAGGGGCCCTTGACCTTTACCTTTTTACCTCTACAGATGGGGAACCACTGCAGAAAAGGCCCGTTCTTGTGTTGCCACCCTCCAGAACTTCTTGTGCAGGAGGCACACAATGTAAATGTGCCTGAGTGAATTTAACAGCCTGTTTTTCCCTCCTTCCTGACACTTCCTGGTTCTTTTGGTGAGACAAAGACGTGATCATTCCTTCCTTCACCCTCTAGACATGTTTTGTGGCCTGTGCTCTTGCTGCTCTTCTCCCACGCCTGACGAGCTAGGGTCATCTTGAGTGTGTGAATAGGACTGCAGGTTTAGCATCATCACCAGAGAGACCCAACTTTCTTGAAGCAGCCCTATCAAGGGGCAGCCCCAAGAACCATCCAATGAAGACCAAATGTGCTCAGTGGGCACTGAAAGTTGACTGTTGGGGATGGACAGAAACCTGGGTGCAGCAGCTGAAGCCCTGAATCCCTTCTCACTGCAACATTCTGTTGCAGAGCTCACAGGTTTATTCACGCCTTTTGAGTTTTGCCTTAAACTCTTACCTGTTGCATCCAGACCCTCGATAACTATCACCGGAAAATCGCCCTTCTTTGGATGCTGAGGGCACTGATCCACCAGATCAAGGACTGTTTTGGCTTCAGGAATGAGAGAAGTGCACTGTAAGGAAAACAGCAATGCAGTAAGGAAAACTGCAAGAAGCAGTTGCTTATCAGTAACTCGGGGAAACATTTAAAGGGCTGTCACAAAAGCCTTGCGAGAATTCTGAGAGGTAGCCTTTGTTTCCTGGGGTTCTTTGAAATGCCCCAATGACAGCCTGCCCAGTCCCCTTGCTGGGAGGCCAAGATATGTTTGAATTCCCTGAAACAGGGACACTGCAGAGAGAGATTCATTTGGGCATTAAAGGAAACAGAGAGGGAAGAAACAATGCTACTACAGTGGTACCTCGCAAGACGAATGCCTCGTAAGACGAAAAACTCGCAAGACAAAAGAGTTTTTCGTTTTTTGCATTGCTTCGCAAGACGAATTTCCCTATGGGCTTGCTTCGCAAGACGAAAACGTCTTGCGAGTTTGTTTCCTTTTTCTTAAAACCGTTAACACCCAGGGAATCCGTGCTTCGCAAGACGAAAAATTCGCAAGACGAAAAAACTCGCAGAACGAATTAATTTCGTCTTGCGAGGTACCACTGTATAGCAGCTGCTGGACAGCTCCGTCAGTGAAGCATGAGACTCTTAATAATCTCAGGGTTGTGGGTTTGAGCCTCATGTTGGGCAAAAGTATTCCTCCATTACAGGGGTTGGACTAGATGACCCTCAGGGTGCCTCTTTGATTCTATACTTTTCCAGCAGGTGAAGAAGACCTTGTTCCAACAGGCATTTTGGAACTGACTGCTTTTAACAAGGGAGGTGGTGCCATGCTGCTTTTGTTGTGATTGTATGTTTTCGATAGATAAAGAGAGGGGGATTTAATTCTACTAATTCATTATTTTTTTTAAAAAATGAATGGTTTCTTTTTACACTTTTCAGCTGTTTTTAGCTGTAAGCTGTCTTGTGCCCCTCTCTCGGGGGGGGGGGGGGACAGCAGGAACCTCTTTTTTGTTGTTGTTAAAAATGTGGCGTTTACTGTAACAGCTTGATGGTGAGTACTGGCACCTGAAGGCTGCCCATTCTGCCAATACTTCATTCGCCTAAGCAAGAGACCATAAAGAAGGCTGATCACAAAAGAATTGATGCTTTTGAATTATGGTGCTGGAGGAGACTCTTGAGGGTCCCATGGACTGCAAGCAGATCGCACCTATCCATTCTTAAGGAAATCAGCCCTGAGTGCTCACTGGAAGGACACATCCTGAAGCTGAGGCTCCAATACTTTGGCCACCTCATGAGAAGAGAAGACCCTGATGTTGGGAAAGATGGGGGGGCACAAGGAGAAGGGGACGACAGAGGAGATGGTTGGACAGTGTTCTCGAAGCTACCAGCATGAGTTTGACCAAACTGCGGGAGCCAGTGAAAGACAGAAGTGCCTGGCGTGCTCTGGTCCATGGGGTCACGAAGAGTCGGACACAAGTAAACGACTAAACAACAACAACAACAAGCAAGAGATGCACATGAGAAGCAACACTCACCTCCTCCAGGACCCTCCGAGCAGCTCCCCGAGAGCGGAACACGGCGTTGTCCAGAAGGTGCGCGCAGGCAGGATGCAGCGCCGGCTCCTCCTCGGCGACCACGCGCGCCCTGCGCACCAGCTGCCTGCCCTGCGCCGCCCCGTCAAGGCGCCACAGTGCGCAGCGCACCTCGCCGCCTTCCAGCACCTCGTATACCGCGAGGTGGACCGGCGCCGGCAGCAGGTGGCGAAGCAGCTCTTCGAGGGAGCGCTCGGTCTCCGGCGCCCGCCGCTCGTCCTGCACCAGGAAGCCTCTCTCCAGCGCAGCCTCGCGGCTGGGGCTGTAGGAGAGGAGCGCCAGCGCTGCGCTCCCGGCCCCGAAGGGCTGCTCCTGGCTCAGCCTCCGTTGCAGAAGCCGGTGCAGCCGGGCAGCCCGGACTCGCTCCCGGGAGCTCCCCGCCGCCGGGAGGCAGAAGGAGTAGCATCTCCCCGGACGGGGCAGGAAGCACCGAGGAGGCGCACGGTTGTTGTTGTTGTCGTCGTCGCTCAGGGTGAAATGGACCAGCTCCGAGCCCGCGAGTTCCACCACGAAGCGGCGATCGGGAGGCGTCGCCATGGCGGAGCGGCGTCTGAGCGGCACCAGCAAAGCAAGGGCGCCCCGTCGTAGCATCGCTTCGCCGCAGAGAATCGAAACTTACCGAGCGGGGCGCGCAACAGGCAGGGACGCGAAAGTGATCGAGGAGGAGTGGGGGCGGTTTCAGCGAGGCGGCGCATGCGCTTTCTCTCTATAGTGCATTTGCTCCGGGGGGGACGAGTTGCTTTCTGCAACTTTTCATTGGGCTTCTGTTTAAAAGCAGGTTCGCTTCATCACCAGCCGCTCCTGCAGAGGGAGAAACGAACCTGAACTTTGGCAGGGAGCGTTTTGCATGTCCTGATTAGGCGGGAGTTGAGGAAAGGGGGCGGGGGTGTGCAGGCGCTTCTTTGCCAAGCGGAGCAAGAATCGGATCCAGAAAACGAAATGGAAACTGACGCGAAGGGAAAGTGAAGCCGACCCTTCCCCTGGGCATTCTCGATTGCTGGGGCGACGCAGCCAGAGGGCTAATAATAATAATAAAGGGACAGCCGCATTGGTCTCGTAACGAAAACCACGGCGCTTTCGCAGATATGTTTTGGAATAAGCTTTCATCAGCTCACATTCGCGGGTATAGGGAAACGGAAACGAGGACCCCACAAAGACCCCCAAAAGCTAGGAGAGAAGCCTGGGACGTTTCTAATACAGAGCTCAAACGTGCACACTATGAACGGAGCGGCCGTTCCCTGCGTTGGTTAATGATGTTTATTTTAGTGATTTTTATTGAGTTTTCCATATTTCATTTCATTTTATCATACATATCTCGAGCTTACATCACTACTCCAAACGAGCAACGACTTCCTTCCGTCACTCTTTCTGACTTTCCTACTATTTTAACATATTTATCACATTTCTGTAATCACTTATTTACCAACTTCCTAATATCATGACTTGATCCAAGGTTTTTTTTGTTTTGTTTTTTTTTAAGCGTGCAGTTGGTGACAAAACATGGACTTGGTGTGGGGGAATGTGCGCTTGGAAAGAGGATACTGTAATGCGCAGTTTTAAAAATGGGGGGGGGGGATTGAGCATTCAAATGATAGACAGTATCAGCAGGGGCACAAATTATTTAAGGGTGGAATGTGCTCCATTTCTAGACTTCCAAATCATATTAAACGCCAGCTTCACTTGCGCAGTCGGGACAGGTAAGATTCCGCATGAAAAGTTAGGCTCCCTTTTGCACAGAAGTAGAGTCATGAATGAATCACGGCTGTATACTAACTAAAAAGGAAAGACTCCTGCTAGGTGTGTTCTCTGGGTGTGTTGTGTGCGCGTGGGGGCTGCTAGTGGGTGCGCCTTTGCATAGGCAGCCGAGCGAGTCCTCGCGCCCTTGGCAACCCCGAGCCAATTTTAGTTTCTCGGGAAATGGAAACCGAAACTCCCCTCCTCCTGCTCGCAGCCCCGCCGTCCCGTTATCTGCTAGCTAAAAAGCCGCCGGCTCGCTCCCCGCCGCGCACTGAAGCCTCGGAGAGGAGCGCCTGTGTGCGTAACGAGGATGATGCTCTCGCCTCCCCGCCACCTGCTCGGCCTCCTGCTCCGCGCTCTGGCCGCGCTCTGGAGCAGCCTGGCGCCCCTCTGGCTCTGGGGGGCTCCCGGGCGCCGCCTGCCCGCCCCGGAGAAAGGGAGCCCCTCTGGGACGCCGGTGCCGCTCAGCGTCAACTACCACTTCACCCGGCAGTGCAACTACAAGTGCGGCTTCTGCTTCCACACAGCCAAGACCTCCTTCGTGTTGCCCCTGCAGGAAGCCAAGAGAGGGCTCAGCTTGCTCAAGCAGGCGGGTGAGTGAGTGGGTGGGTGGGTGACCCGGGGCTGTCTGGCTAGCTAGCAGGGCTGCCCACCTGAATAAAACATTGGGGGCACCCAAGTAATCGATCACAAGATGCTATTTGAATAGCAATGCCCATCAACTTTGGGCAGGGTGGGTGGGTGAGCCAACATCTCAAATATTTTATGGGGGACTGGAAGGGACCTCAGCCCCTAGGAGTTGGCTCCTGTACTAGCTAGATAGCTGGTGCTTTTCCTCCAGGAGGGAGTCCTGCTGTTTGTTGTTTAGGCACACAGTAGTTCAACCGTGCAAAAGGGCAGCGGTGATGGGACCTCTTGATGTTTGTCTCCCTCGCAAGTTCAAGTGGATTTATCCCGGTGTGAATATGTATAAGATTGCAGCCTAGATTAATTGCACACGGCCTTTCGTTTGCAATAATCAAGACAAAACGATTGCATTCCAAGACTCCAAACTCTTCTTTTGTATATAATTTTATTAAGCTTTCTGTTTTACAATTTAAAATACTCATTTTACATCCTTAAGATATCACTGACTTCCATTCTTCTCTTTCCGTGGTTCATTTTACATATCATAAATCCCTGCATATTTTACCAAAAAAACCCTGTGCCATTGAGTACAGTCTTCCATTATTGCATCCATCAAAACCATTTTATACTGATGAATTTGTCTTAATGCTGCCGGCATGTTCAGCTGTACACAATTATTTTCCATATATTCAATAAACTTTAAACATATGTTCTTCTTGTTCTCTTATTCTATATGTTAAGTCTGTGAGTTGTGCAGAAGCACGACTCTGGCCTCTTCTTGACCTGCAGGGGCCCAGCACTTTTCTGTCAGCCCTCGTGACAATACACACAAACACATACACGCTGCATGTGCAATTGTCAGAATATGCTTTCGACTTACTCTCCCCCCCCCCACCTACTTCTGCATCCTAGGCATGGAGAAAATAAACTTTTCAGGAGGGGAGCCGTTTCTGCACGAGAGAGGAGAATTTGTTGGGAAGCTGGTCCAGTTCTGCAAGGAAGACCTTCAGCTGCCGAGCGTTAGCATCGTGAGCAATGGAAGTATGATTAAGGAAAGATGGTTCAGATGCTATGGTAAGAGAGAGTGCAGGAGAATCATAGAGTTGGAAGGGGCTGTGAGGGTCATCTAGACCAACCCTCCCTGCTGGGCAGGAATCTTCCTCCTAATGTAGGGCTCAAACCCACGACCCTGAGATCAAAAGTCTTGTGCTGTACCTACTGAGCTAGCTGGGCATAGGTGCTTTACTTTACAAGTAAAAGAAATAATCTCCCATTTACCACAAAATGATAAACACTAATACAGTGGTACCTCAGGTTACAGACGCTTCAGATTACAGACTCCGCTAACCCAGAAATGGTACCTCGGGTTAAGAACTTTGCCTCAGGATGAGAACAGAAATCGCACGGTGGCAGCAGGAGGCCCCATTAGCTAAAGTGGTACCTCAGGTTAAGAACAGTTTCAGATTAAGAACGGACCTCTGGAACGAATTAAGTTCTTAACCCGAGGTAACACTGTACTAATAGGGACCCTGTTCTCTGAATGTAAATGGAGCCAACGGAGACAGTCTAACCATGCACAACAGGACAATGACTATATCCCTACAACAGCTTTGGGACACGGGTGGCGCTGTGGGTTAAACCACAGAGCCTAGGACTTGCTGATCAGAAGGTTGGTGGTTCGAATCCCTACGATGGGGTGAGCTCCCGTTGCTCGGTCCCTGTTCCTGCCAACCTAGCAGTTCAAAAGCACATCAAAGTGCAAGTAGATAAATAGGTACCGCTCCAGCGGGAAGGTAAACGGCATTTCCGTGCACTGCTCTGGTTTGCCAGGAGAGGCTTAGTCATGCTGGCCACATGACCCGGAAGCTGTACGCCGGCTCCCTCGGCCAATAAAGCAAGATGAGCGCCGCAACCCCAGAGTCGGCCACGACTGGACCTAATGGTCAGGGGTCCCTTTACCTTTTACTCTTGTCTGCTTTTGCTCAATAGCATTTGATGCTGAATGCACGACTACTCACATAAATTGAATTTTTAGTGCAGCCTTTTCGTGTGCGTTTTGGTTTTTTTGTGTGCATTTTGGTAGTCAAGACATTAATTGGTAGTTGCTGGAAGAATGAGCCCGTTTATTCACGTGCTTTGATGCTGTGCTTATCTGCGGACCTTGGGTTGCTGGGCTCTTGGCCCAGAGAGAGAAACTTATCTGTAAGCTCTGAATAGTTGCCACCTATGGCCTCACTAGGCAGGTGAATGGGTGGAAGGGTCTGGCATGGTGCTTTGTGTATAAGGAATGTGTAAAAGTTTGCTTGGGTACGGACAAGTCACGGTGACCTCCCACATTTGTGGTGTTTGTCCCGTTTCTCCAAAGGCAGTAGAGTTCCAAAGGTTGGGCTGTAAGTTCACTCTTTCCTATAATAGAGCACTAGAATTGACCACACTGGCGTTTTTGACATCCACCTTTGGTATCCCTGCACCAAACCACTCCAATGAGCTGGTGGATCAGGACAGCCGTTCCTCAAGAGGCGTGAACAGCTCAAGGCTGCTGCTCCAGACATTCTGAAACCTTGAACAGGAATCTTTCTCTAGGGTAGCAGAGATACAAGACGTTTTGTTTCAAGGCCCATTCTTTTTCATCTGTTTGAAAATGTGTTATTAGTCCTTTATCCTGCTTAACCTTCATCTACTGGCTGGGGGCAAAAAAAAAGATCACATTGTTGATTTGGGGGGTGTTTTTCTGCTCCGGTGAGATTTCCCAGGTTTTCTCATACCAGGGATGCTCTGAAAAGGGGAAGGCATGAGAAAATCTGGATTGAGGGACAAGGAAGTATGAGGAGGATGTGTGAACAGTGGAGAATTAATGGAGGCACCAAAGCTTGTTGTCTGCATTACCCAGCAGTATGGATGATCCCTAATTTATTTCTGCTTGTTTTTGGCCTCAGCTATAAGTTGCTTTGTTTGGACAATTGGATACCTGTTCAATTAATTAATTAAAAACATCTGAGTTTATTAGTATTTTAGTAAAACTCCCATCATTTTGCCTGTTCCAGGGCAACCAGCAAGAGGGGCAGTAATGTTGAATGAATTAATTCATGGTTGTCACAATAATGTTGAGCTCGATTGACGCTTTGGTAAGGAATTTATAGGTAAATGGAAGAACAGTTAATTACAATCCAGAAGCACATTGTGTGTTATTTTCTGGTACGGCCTGTGAAAATAATCCCATACTTGGGATTGAATAGGATGTGAGTCATTGACCCCTAGTGTGGATCAGGGCTGCCCCAAGACATTTTGCCACCTGAGGCGGACCCCAAAGTAGCCCCAGGAAACAAGGGGTGAGGGTAAGATCTATGTCATGAACAAGGAGGGAAGAAAGATCAACTTCAGGAATTGCTGCCCTGGTGGATCCTGCTGCCTGAGGCATTCACCTCACCTTGCCTCATGGGTGGGCCAGCCCTGAAGAAAGATCTGCATTGGGATCTGCTGCCCCTGGGGCTCTTGCCTCACCTTGCCTCATGGTGTTCATGGGTGAACATTGTCTCTTTCAGGGAAATACCTAGACATACTTGCAGTGTCTTGTGACAGCTTTTGTGAGGAAGTCAATGTTTTGATTGGCCGTGGGCAAGGGAGGAAAAGCCATGTTGAGAATCTCCAAAAATTGAAGAAGTGGTGTCAAGATTACGGCGTCGCTTTCAAAATAAACTCCGTGATTAACAGATTCAACATGGAAGAGGATATGAATGAGCACATTAAAGCTCTAAATCCTGTCCGTTGGAAGGTAAGAACTTCTTCTTTTCAGCAAAATGCTTTCATTTCATTATAAGATTTCTTACTTGCCCTTCACCATGAGGTCCCAGGGCACATTAGAACGTAACGGCTGTGTTCTACCTCCATTGTTTGGGGCAGCATATCCCTAAATACCAGCTGCTGTGAATCCAGCAGAAGCAAAAAATACATGGTATATACAGACCAAAAGTAAAGTAAGAAGAAAGGATAATGTGCTCAGTGGTAGGTTTATATCTCCCTGTCTCTGAGCACCGATCTTGAGTTTTCACATGGTTCACGGGAGAAAAACACCAGCTGCGGTCATGTTTGACTAGAAAGCACAATAATGTTCTTGTGAATCCAGGAAGATTCTGCACCAATAAAACTCCATCCCTGACAGAGGATTGCTGCAATGCACTCAGGTTCTGCTTACAAGCTTCCTGGTTGACGACTGAGAGCAGAGTTCTGGACTAAATGAAGGTTTGGCCCTAGAAAAATAGCACTGGTTGTGTGGCTCCTCCCAGTTCTCAATTGGGCCAGGAGCTTCCATTGGTAAAGCAGACTCATTGCTTCAGAATTTATGCCCAACACAGTGGTGATGATGAGATACAGCTGCACAGCCCCTTTCACCACATTCATTCTCTTCACACACATAACCCCAGAAGAGACTAGTGATTTTGCTGCTGCTCTAGGAGGATCATGGACCTACTGGCTGGTGTGGGTGGCAAAATACTGTGGGTGTGTTTTCTCATAGGTGACAGTAAGTGAGCCTCCAGTCACTATCGTATAGTTTACCCATGGTCTATTACTGTGTAAAAAGAGACTACCGAGAGTCTCTCCATCAGATCATTGTTTTGCTGCGGTGGTTGTGTGACCGACAAACATCTTCTCTTAATCATACACTCGGTTGTCTCACAGGTATTTCAGTGCCTGCTCATCGAAGGAGAAAATACAGGGGAAGAGGCTCTGAGAGAAGCAGAGAGATTTGTCATCAGCGACGAAGATTTTGAACGATTCCTGCATCGCCATAAAGATGTCTCGTGCTTGGTGCCCGAATCTAATCAAAAGGTGAAGTTCTTCTAATGCGGACTATTCATCAACTCTGAGAAAAGACCTTTTTATCTTGAAAACTAGAAATGCTAATGGTTTGGTTTTGTATTTTGAAAGGAGCTTGCTAGCAGAAAAATGCAGGCACAAAGTTCTTGCTTTCCCCGGTTGGAAATAGGGGCCACGTTGGCTAGAATTCTTGTAAGCTTGCAGCGCTGTATGATAAACACTCCAGATGGGTAGGGCTTGGACGGATAGGTCTATCAGTGGAAAACATTAAGCCTTAACAATATGCTGGCATTGCAGCAGTGTTAAAGCAGCTTCTGATGCAGTCTGTTTCATCAGAGAGGGTAAAAGGTAAAGGAACCCTGGACGGTTAAGTCCAGTCGAATTCGACTATGGGGTGTGGTGCTCATCTTGGCTTTCAGGGAGCTGGCATTTGTCCGCAGATAGCTTTTCCAGGTCACATGGCCAGCATGACTAAACCGCTTCTGGCGCACGGAGCCCTGTGACGAGTGCCAGAGCACATGGAAAAGCCATTTAGCTTCCTGCTGCAGCGGTACCTATTTATCTACTTGCGCTGGTGTGCTTTCGAACTGCTAGGTTGGCAGAGAGGGTAGCTTTGTAGGTTTACTCACTTCTTAAACATTAGCTCATTTTTTTCAAAATAGTTAAGAAGACAAAATTGCCGTAGTAATAGAGCTGTTGCTGATGAATGCTCTCACCAGGGCCACGTAAGAGGTGTAAGAGAAGAAACTGGGACTGGGTGTAGAATTCAGCATTCTGAAAATCTTAGGGGGTTCCTAATGTTTGAAGATAGACCATCCCCTTTATGTTTCCTCTCTGTGAATTTTAGATTGAAAGCACTTTAAGACAGAGAGCTGTCCTCTTACACCCAATGAAGTTGTTTTTTGTCTTAAAGCATAGATCAGTTCCATGTAATTTATATACAGGTTTAAGTTATTAGAAATACAACAATCCTAAAGCTATAACAAATTATTAGGTAAAATCTGTCATTATTACTGTTCACCAATATTCAAACCTACAGCTATATTTTAATATTATTTTTTTTCTCCACCCCCCTTTTTATTTAACAGATGAGAGATTCATACTTAATTCTGGATGAATATGTAAGTTGTTTTCTTTTGTTGTTTTATTTACCCCACAACCACAACTTGAAATGTTCATTCCATCTATGGGGCAAAATATCAGCTTTGCCCTGCATTTACTTGGTTGGACGAGTCTCACTTAAATCAGTGGGGATTGTTCTTTCGCAGCCCCATCTTTACCTGTCACATATGAAATCTGCAGTGTGGTCTGGGGGAAACTGCCTCACAGGCCAAATTAGGAGACCCACCTTGCCACTGTTCAAGATTAACCACATTTTCGGGTTTGAACTAGGGTTACCAGATGTTCCCGGTTCCCGGGGACAGTCCCTGGATTTGCAAATCTGTCCCTGGACAAATTCCGTCCCTAGAATGTCTCCAGATTTGCAAATCTGTCCCCGGGAAATGTGGCAGCGGCAGCCTCAGCAGCCCAGAGCCAATCTGGTAGTGCAGTTGGCTCTGGATGGCTTCAGGAGATGCTTGCTGCCGTGGCGCCCACCATTTTTCCTCACCGGAAGTCCCCATATGATGTGTCTTGTGCTCATATGATGTGTCTTGTGAAATCTCCTGCCCCCTTCCCCTTTGTTTTGACTGATCGGGGGGAAGCTCGGGAGTCGCGGGCGGGTGGCTGTTGCCCAGTTTTTTAAAAAACTCAGTGCATTTATGTTTCACAGGGTGCAAAAGAAGGGCTTTGCACCTTTATACAATATGCATGTATGCTTGGATCTATGGTCTTTTGCCTCAGCATCCCCACTACTGACTCCCTACTCCCTACTCAGCTTCAAAAAAAAAAGGGGGGGGTATGTCCCCGGATTCATTGAAAAAAAATCTGGTAACCCACAGTAAACTGTGGTTAATCCAAAACAGAAGTGATAGTTTTTGATTTTCTTGTGACTGTGCTGGTGGAGAGGAAAGGCAGGCTTACTGAAGCTTATCCCTGTAATGTGCGAATGGCACCGATGCAAGTATTTACAATTCTAGTTTATATTTCATTATGATAAAATTAAAGTAAAAAGAGGGAATGGTACATCCTGTGGGGGAACCCAAGGAAGTGCAACAAAACAAAACAATATTGGGATACTGCACAGATACCCGCCATGTTTTTTTCACACTTGGATACCGGAAGTATTTATTCATTTATTGAATTTATATCCCACCTTTTTCTCCGTGGAGTTCAAGATGGCTTATATAGTTCCCCCACTCTTCATTTAATCCCCACAAGAACCCTGTGAGGTAGGTTAGACTTAAAGGGAATGACTGGCCGAAGGTCACCCAGCGAGCTTCATGGTTGAGTGGGGAATCAAACCCTGGAGTCTCCCAGCTCCTAGTCCAACATTCTAACCATTGCACCACCAGCTTTTCGATGGGGTTCGTGAACAGATGACTGTGCTTGGCTGTGCAGTTCTGGAATATAAGTTGATTCAGCTTGAGCCTTCCTGTATTTTGATGGAATACAACACCTATACCTGAGAGGATGGGTAGAGCCCCTGTCCCTGAACATTTCCCAGTGTGTGTCTAGTGTAAGCTTACCAGATTTTTTTTTCAATGAATCCGGGGACACTTTTCAGCTTCAATGGATTTTGCATGGGGACTGATTTGTAAATCCGGGGACTTTCCCCGGGAAATGGGGACGTCTGGTAACCTTAGTCTAGTGGTTAAGATTTGTGCTGTCAGCATCCTGAGGTTTTAATTCCTGACCACACCAATGTATCAATTCGTTATTATTATTATTATTATTATTTACCCTACCTAGGAAACCTGCAGCCCAAACTGCTCAACCATAAATGCTTTCTGAAAGTGTTTTTTTTTTTGGGGGGGGGGGGACAGTTGCACATCTCATTAAAAGTGCATGGTTGTAATGTGACAGCAAATTCTGTTATTGGCTGGAATGTACATTTCTATTACCTGTTCTATTTCACCTGCATACACAAGTAGTGCAAGGCGGTCTCAAAGGGTTGTGTAAAAATACAGTGTGGCAGGGTAGGAAATGCATTTATTTAAAATGTTCCTCTGTGGAGCTTCACTGCATACTTTACATACATTTGGAGTTAGGCACCAGGGGTGTCCCAACAACTTTAATCTCAAGTGATTGGGATGTGGGTATTTGTTTTGTGGGATCTGCTATATATGTTCTTAATTCTCCTCTCTGTCTGCCCCCCTCCACCCAGATGCGTTTTCTAAACTGTGCAAATGGCCGGAAAGAGCCTTCCCGATCTATCCTGGATGTAGGTGTAGAAGACGCAATAAAATTCAGTGGATTTGATGAAAATATGTTTTTCAAGCGAGGAGGAAAATATGTCTGGAGCAAAGCAGATATGGCACTAGAATGGTGACCAAACCTGTCTGTTTACCACATGTGCACTGAAACCATGAACAGTATCCATTTCCTCCACCCTGGAGAGAGAATGATATGTATTTTAGCTTCTTTGGGTGTGCGGCAGGATTTTAATGACTGTGGACTGCTGCAAGCAAAATAGGTGTACATTTCCCCACAAGTGGGAATTAGCTTTCAGTCACTGTATATTTAAATAATGGCTTGCACCAGCAACAAAAGCAGCACGGTTTATACATCGGCTTGGATAAAACATCTCCCCAAAGACTCAAACACAGAAGAAGATTTGAACTGCCACACCAAGTCTTCCTAAGTCTTTGGGTTTGTAGAGGACGACTACATATTAACCAGCAATACCTAACGTCAGTGAGGCTTAAATGTATAAAGAGGAAGGCCCACGGTGTCAAGGACACAAGCGCTCAGATACTTATTTACCTGCACGGAGGCAGCTGTCATCAACACTTTCAGATAATTGCTGTTTAAGTCGAAGATATAGCTGGGCATCAAGCAGACACAGACATCACTGGAGCATTACTAAATTACCAAGAGTGAAAAGATTGTCTTTGGCAAAGACTTTAGCAATACATAGAAAACTAAATATAAATGTTCATTCCGCCAAAAAACCAGGGGAACTCTCAAACAGACTAATGGCCCAGCAGTGGCTAATGTGGCATTGGAACACAACAGAACAAATAAAATGGCACAAGCTTTTAAGAAAATATATATAGGTGTGATGGCCATTTATTCCATACACCAGCAATGATCCATTAACTCTGGCTGGACACACGTAGCATTATTATTTTGTAAAAGGAAACTATAATTCATAGAATTGCAGAGTTGGAAAGGACCTTGAGGATTGTCTAGTTCAACCCTCTGCAATTGCAGGAATAGGCAGCTGTCCCATGCAGGGATCGAACCTGCCGCGTTGGTGTTAGAACCGCCCTACTGAGCTATCTGGTAACTTCTAGATACTGTGCTGTGTTGCACCTGATCCAGTTGCTTCAGCTGTTGAGAGCGCAGCAGCTAGACTACTGATGGGGGCAGAGAGGGCTGGCAGTGTGTGACCACTCTGCTAGATCACCTGCACTGGCTGCCCAGGTTCAAATCTCTTGTATTAATATACAAAGCCCTTGAACTACTTGTGTCCAGGATACCTTAAGGGCTGCCTGAGTCCTTATATCTCAGCTCCATCACTGAGATCATGTGGAGGAGCAGGATTTGTCCCCCGTGTTTCAGAGGTCCAACTGGTCTGGGCTAGAAGCCAGGTGTTTAGTGAGGCTAAATGTGTGGTGTGTGTTTTTTTTTTGGGGGGGGCTATTGGGTTGTTTTTATTTTTATTATGTCTTTTGTGGTTTTATATCTTGATTTTATTCTGTGTAGACCCCCGGGTATAGGGCGGTATATAAATTCAATAAATAATGCTATGGAAAAGATGTGCCTATTTGGTTTAAGTTTTATTAAGATTAGGCAGGCATCTTGAAGATTATTTTGTATTGTTTCGTTCTGTATATATTGCCGTACACCACCTTGATGTTTCTGATGTGACATATAAATACTTTTGTAAACTAATACAGGCGAACGGTCATAAAACTGGAAAAACCATTGCTTGTTTCTAGTGATTATGTATTTTTTGTGTTTTTATATTGTGATTTTATGTTGAAGCCACCCTGAGAACTGTGGGTATAGGGAAGTACACAAATTTAATAAATAAAAAACAAAGAAAGAAAGAAACAAACAGTAGTGTTGTTTTTCTTAATAAGATGGGGGATTACATGCGCTTGTGTGTTTGTGTGAGGGATGGAAGTAAAAGCAATAAATAAAAATGGCTGTTAAAAGAGCATGTGGTGCCATGTGCCTTGCGAAATGTAAGCCTCCTTACGCAACATAATATTCTCTCCCTCTCACCCCACAGCCCCTAAACCAAGGAAGGAGGGTCCACCACAGAACAGATGCCAAGCACCTCCACACTCATGCTTAGAAACATGGGGTGCAGGAAGGTTCCTTATACCGAGACAAACCATTGGTCCACCTAGTTCAGTATTTCTTGCATTGGATAGCCGTGGCTCTCCAGGGTTCCAGGTAGGGACACCTCCCATCCCTACCTGGAGATGTCGGGGACTGAACCTGGGACCTTCTGCATGCAAAGCAGATGCTGTACCATTGAGCTACGGCCATTCTCTCCTCCCCGCCAAGGCCCCATGTCCCTCAACTTCCATAACCCTTGGCAAACTAGCTTGGAAATAGGACTTTGCCAAAATGATGAAGCAGATGGTAGCCCCAGTTCATCTGGGTGGGAAAACTGGATACCTACAAGACCAGGGACTCAAGGGACACTGGGAGGCTGATGCTCCCCTGCACTATTTCCACCCAAAAGCTAGGGCTGGGCGATACTTGGTTTTCAACATCGCAATATGTATCACCAGTTAAACATTGCAATATAGCCGAGATAACACAACGTCCAAAATGAGGATGGAGCTGATTTTCAACATTGTGATGTACCGCCAGCCAAACATCACAATATACTGATACACAATGTCTGAAACAAGGATGGAGCTATGGAACGGCATCTGCTGGCTTCACAGTTTTCCCCACATTGTTATTTTTGCATAGCACACACACACACACACACACACACACACACACCATGAATGTAATATATTGCCAGGTCAAAAATTATGAAAGCAACATCATGGTATGGACTTCAAACCAGTTTTGGATGATATATCGCCCAGCCCTAAAACATATCCTGATTCACGATATATGGCCAGGTCAAAAACAATGAAATGGATATCACAATATGGACTTCAAACTGATTATTTTGAATGATATATTGTTAGAGCGCCCAGTCTTATCCAGGTCAAACATCATGACATGGGGGAGACCAGCCTCATCCATTAGTCAGTGAAGGAGCCGCTGTAGGGTGCTTGCTCCCCTCCTCTCCCACCACCAGAAAGAACACTGGACTCTCCTTCCTTGAGATTCCTGCATTGCAGGGGGCTGGACTAGATGACCCTCAGAGGTCCCTTCCCACTCTACAAGTCTATGATTCTATGGATAGCAACTGCCAGAGACCGTGAGATTGCAGGCCCCAAGCACGGAGCATGCTCTGACCATCAACAGGGCTGTTGGCCTGCATGTGAGTTTTGAGCTTGTTATTGCTGCTGTCAACAACTTGTAAGCTGGCCTGAGAATAACTACATTTCAAAGACAGGCCTAAAATCCTCAAAATAAGTCATCATTTTTTATTTGCATGCCACTTTTCCACAGTTAAAAACTATGCCCTAGGCGGCTTACAACATGACAAGATTTACATAATTACAAAAGTCATAAACAATAAATGAACCACATGAAAAAAATACACAACCAAATGGAAAACAATTTCCACATAAATCAAAAATACAGCATTAATATCGCAGTTCAAAATGACATAGGTAAAAAATAACAGCAATTTAAAATTTAATAAATATTCCAAACGACAATGAACCTGGGAAGGTACTGTAATGCACCGTTATGCTACAATCCTTTCCATTTGAGAGGGATTTTATTTTGTCCCTTTAACCACACAGCCTAGTAATATTTTGAAAGATGAATTTTAAGCTGGTTACGATGACCCGCGTTACATCGGCAAGACACCAATTTAGACCAAACCACAGGCTCTATATAAAGATGTATCGTTTGCTGCCGGGACAAAATAAATATGTAAAAAAAAGAACTTCTTGAATAGTAATTCTCTGAATCACTATTTTTATTGCCATAACCATAATCATATACAACAAAGTGTGTCCAGAAATTCTCTCATCCTTATTATTTCTTTTATGTAGGCCTTTGACATTAGTTTTCCCCCTCCCCGCCTTCAAAATATGTAAGAAGAAATTATGGGGCTTGATTCCACAGCAGTTTAGCCAAATCTGCCCTCTCTTCAGATGGAATCTTGCCTAAATAAAGTTTGCAAGTCTACACCCAAACCACATATATTTCATTATGGATTGCATTGAGCCTTAAAACCTCAAAGCCACCAGCACACATGTTGCAAGAAATGTGATGGTGTCTGTTCCAGCCTTACTAGCAATGCTACTCTACCATTACAACCGCTGCCTGCTGTTCATCCAGAATATCTGCTACTTAGCAGCTGAATGTATTACAACAGCCTGTAGAACTGAATCTCCTAGCTCAGTTAGCCAGCAATGTAGTTTTCCTGGGCAATTCTGCACAGAGATTCTTCCTGATGCCCCAGAGAATGATCTAATTAGTGTGTTGATCTTGCTCATAATTAGTAAATTTTTTTTTTAAAAAAAGCTATACGCTTTGAAACTGCCAGGCTTCCATTTGCAACGGGCATTCATTGTTATGAACAGATAACCCATTCAGATCATCATCAGCAGTTCAAAAATGCTGCCCACTTGATTGTGCTTGATGGGAGTGTGAGGGGAGAGTTAGTACCTCTGGTGGGGGAGACATGTTGTGGTCCTCCTGGAGTAGTTTGCTCACTTTTGGTCCCGCCTCCCCCCCTGCACTCAGCTCTCACCTGTGGCTCCTATAAGCTGTCAGAATGTGACAGCAGCCATACCCAGGGAATGGCTTCAATTGGCTGGCTAAACCAAGCGAGGGCAGCTGATAGGTATCAAAACCTTAATGAGTGAAGGCAGGCTCTGGAGGATTGAGCAGACAGACCAATAGCGGGTCCAACAGCCGAGAAGGCAGTTTCTGCACATGCTGTAGAGCAGGCATCCCCAACCTGCGGCCCTCCAGATGTTTTGGTCTACAACTCCCATGATCCCTAGCTAACAGATCAGGTTGATGGGAATTGTAGTACAAAACATCCGGAGGGCCAAAGGTTGGGGATGCCTGCTGTAGAAGGAAGCGAGGAGCAGATATGGGTCATCAACTTGGGAAGGTAGCCCATCTAGAAGAAACGACCGTAAACCTGAACTGCCTTGTGGGATATCTTCAGGAGAAGAAAAGTCTACACAAATCCCTAAGGCGGTTGATGGCACCTTGTACACCTCCTTCCGGCAACTCCAGCAGCCAAACTGGTGCCAAACGTATTGCTCTGCTTTTCTTCGGACCACATCAGCGAGGCTTGTCATCCGGGCAGCCCAGGTGCTCTATACACACTGCCCAGGTGAAGCAATGAATGCCTATTACCTTTCTCCATCTCGGATTCCCAGATGTTGTTGTACTACAAACCCCAACCATCCCTGGCCTGCAGAGACCAGCAGTCAGAGATGACAGGAGTTGTAGTCCAACCCCACAGCAGACTAGTTTCTACTCACACTCATCCTACCTATATTGGCCAGGGAGGACACAATCTCTCCTCGCTTTCTGTCACGGGTCGACGGCAGGCATTCGCACTGCCGCACAACCCACCCAGAGGCGCTTTTTCGCAACGGGTGAAGAAACCGCGCTCCAGCTCCTGGAGCGCCATCCGGAGGCCTATCCCGACCACGGGGCGCTGTGAGGGGCTGCTACCCCCCAGCCAGCCCTCTTCTCCGGAGGCGCTTCTCCTTCCCAAGCCGGAGAAAGGAGACCCCCACCACGCCGAGCCTCCGCCCCGTCTGAGCGAGGCGCGAACTGGGGAGTCCGGCAGGGGGCGCGTCCTCCCCGCGCGCGCGCCGCGCCCCGACTTGAGCGGCGCGCTTCAAAGCCCAGCCGCCGCGGCTGCAAAGCCGCCGGAGCTTAATGGCGTCCTTGCGCTCAGATTAGCTGCTCCCTTTTCCTTCCTTCCTTCCTCCTCCTCCTCCTCCTCCTCCCCTTCCTTCGGGGAGGCGGGCAGCGGGCAGGAGGAGAAGAAAAGGAGCGGCGGGAGAGGGAGAGGCAGAAGCGCCCAGGCGCGCGGGCAAGACTTCGCCGGGAAGGCAGCCGCACACAATGCGCCAAGAGGCAACACCCGGGCAAGGCAGCGCGGGAGACTGAGGCGCGGCGGTCCAGGCGAGCGGGAGGAGGAGGAGCAGCAGCAGCAGCAGCAGAGCAGGAGGGAAGAGGCAGCGGCGGCCCCAGTCCCCCCTTCTTCCCGCGCGGCGGCGGCGGCAGGAGGGTAAGGCGGCGCGGCGCTCTCGGCTTTGTGTCTGCTTGCATCCGACGGGGATGGCGCGCTCGCTACGCCGCTCGCTCGGGGATTGGCGAGGCGGCTCCTTCGCCGAGGCGTCCGCACCGACACGCGCCTTTGTGTTTCCTTCCCGGTGACGAAGATGCGGGCATAGGAGCCCCTTCCTAGGGCCGAGGTCTCCCTTCGCCCCCCTCCCCCAAATAAAATATTGGAGGGGGCTCCCCCCCCCACAGTTTATGGACATTGCCGTTCAAATGGCTTGTGCGCACCGCCACGTCTTGTGATGGATTACGCGGGGCGGAGCTTACCTGGTCCCCCATCCCCAATATTTTGTTCAAGTTGGTACCCCTGTGCAGGGTTAGGTTTTAGCCCCACTCCCCCCAAGAAGCTGAGGCGGTGGCGCCTTGGAGAAGTTCACTTTGCCCCCCAGGGCAGCTGGGAATGCGGATTCCAGGTTCTCGCCTGTCCCTCTGGCTGGGTCGGTGGGTGTGCCTCTTGGGTGGTGGGCATCCTTGTCTATTCTCCTCATTCTTCTCCACCAGGCAAATGAGTGTAGGAAGTTGGATCGGGCACCTCTTAACGCTTCTTGATTTATAAAGTGCTATATAGGTAGCATCTCCCTGAAACAAAAAAAAATATCCACGCAAGTCGTTGTTCGCCAAGAGGCGCAAATTGATTTTGTGTTGGTTATTTATCTCTCTTGGAATTGGTTTTCACGTCAGTTATTTATTCCCCTTAGCTGGCCTGCACGCTGGCCAATAAATGAGGGTGTATGGGGGAAGACCTCCTTGATTGGCACCCGTGGCAGGTACAGATGGCTGTGGAAGTACTTTATTGCATAGCTATGGGGCATCTTGTGGCACAATGGGTCATTGCATCTGGCTGTTGACCCCAAAGCCTGGTGGTCTGAGCCCACCAAGGCACAGCTGTGGGCAGGATTGCAAGGGGTTGGACTAGATGACCCTTGGGTCCCTTCCGACTCTACGATTCTTTGTACGCACACAATTTAATATAATCATGGGCTTCTCTCCTGCTGTCCTTCTGCCGCATTTGGCATCCATCCTGACGTGACCCTCCATTTATAAAGCCCTCTGCACCCATGGGACACTTTTTGTTTTTTTTTGTTTAGTTTCCCCCACCCTGCCCTAGCCAGGGTAGAAGCAGGTTTGTAGAGACAGTACAAAAAGGCAGAGAGATGCAGCCAGCATCCACAGTCTCCACTGACATTAATACTCAGGCAGCCTTGGAATCCCTTCGCATGGAGAAGCAGCAGCAGGGACAGCAATCTCCCAACTTAATCCTTTCCACTGGCAGATTTTCTGCAGGGGGAAAAAGGGTGAGATCTGACAACCTTTGGCCGCACTTGAAGGTCTGAGTATGTGGGGAGGGCTGCCAGAACAGAGGGGAAAGCGTTGGGAGAGTATTTAAGAAGCTTTCAGAGGATTTAGGCCTGGGATGGTGCTATGTGTGTATGGATGGATGGATGTGATTATAACGCCCAGATTCCCCTTTGCTGGTTCTCTGATTTGTTGAGACATATTATATCCCGCTGTGGGTTAAACCACAGAGCCTAGGACTTGCCGATCAGAAGGTCAGCGGTTCGAATCCCCGCAACGGGGTGAGCTCCCGTTGCTCGGTCCCTGCTCCTGCCAACCTAGCAGTTCGAAAGCACATCAACGTGCAAGTAGATAAATAGGCACTGCTCCGGTGGGAAGGTAAACAGCGTTTGCATGTGCTGCTCTGGTTTGCCAGAAGTGGCTTAGTCATGCTGGCCACATGACCCAGAAGCTGTATGCTGGCTCCCTCGGCCAATAAAGCGAGATTGTGCGCTGCAACCCCAAAGTCGGTCACGACTGGACCTAATGGTCAGGGGTCCCTTTACCTTTACCTATTATGTCCCCCGGGAAGGTCAAGGCTGTAAGGCTGCGATGGGGAACCTGTGGGTCCCCCAGATGGGTTTTTTAGGACTCCTAATTCCCATCATTCGAGAGCATTGGCCATTCTGCCTGGGGCTGATGGGAGTTGAATTCCAACAGCATCTGGAAGGTGTTAGGTTCTCCATCCCTGCTCTTGGGTAATTGACTTTATTCTTATACCTGTGAACATTTACAGATGAGCAGTCTCTTCAGGATACATTGTTGGGAGCAGCTGCACCTGTAGTCACTTCATCCATCTCACACTTATTGGTTCTGCCTTGTGTTGCAAGAGTGCTATCCAGCCATGTCCATCCCCTGTTGGAAAGCCATTTCATCCAGTGGAGGCTTCCATTAGAGCAGGGTTTCCCACACTTGGCTCTCCACCTGCTTTTGGACTACACTTCCCATTATACCTGACCAGTGGTCCTGCTAGCTAGGGATGATGGGAGTGGTAGTCCAAAAGCAGCTGGAGACACCCAAGTTTGGGAAGCACTGGTTTGCATACACTGGTGAGGTGCTTCCACCTCTTTCCTTGAACCCATTGGGCTCACCACTTCTTGTTATGGAGATATTCTGTGTGAAATCACTGCAATCACTCCAGCTAGAAAAGCACTGGCATTGCTGCTGGCTATTGCCACCTGAAGTCATTGTGGTTGTCTGTGCAACCCTATAACCAGGAAGGTTGCTTGAGAGATGGGTGGGGGAGAGAAAGTGGCCGGCTCGCATGTGTGAACCAGTTCCTTGTGATCATAAGGAAACAGATGGTGGAGCTTGCCTGGACCAATTCATGGACTACATAAGGGGGCAATCTGGTTTATGGAGTACCTGGTTCACAATCCGGGAACGCTTTGTACCTCCTGTTCACATGTTTAGCAAACGTCCTGATGATAATAATAATAATTCTTTTGCAACACATTCTTTGGGCACTTCACAAGTGGGTTTTTCAAAATGCAAGTGTGGAAGTGTTGAGGCTTAGAGTGCAAGCGCCTTTCTCCCATTCCCTCTGTCCGCTGGAGGAGCCAGAGTTGCGTGAATGTCAAGTCAGTCTGTCTCTCTTGTGTTGCTACTGGCAGATGCCTTGCTCTTGGAAGTTCAGATCTGCTAAAATGGCTGAAAGATGGTGAGTTCCTAAAATTTGCCTCAGAAGAAGCAGCAGAATTGTGCAAATACCAAGTGTTGTTGTTGTTGTTTAGTCGTTTAGTCATGTCCAACTCTTCATGACCCCATGGACCAGAGCACGCCAGGCACTCCTGTCTTCCACTGCCTCCCGCAGTTTGGTCAGACTCATGCTGGTAGCTTTGAGGACACTGCCCAACCATCTCGTCTTCTGTCGCCCCCTTCTCCTTGTGCCCTCCATCTTTCCCAACATGAGGGTCCTTTCCAGGGAGTCTTCTCTTCTCATGAGGTGACCAAAGTATTGGAGTCTCAGTTTCAGGATCTGTCCTTCCAGTGAGCACTCAGGGCTGATTTCCTTCAGAATGGATAGGTTTGATCTTCTTGCAGTCCATGGGACTCTCAAGAGTCTCCTCCAGCACCATCATTCAAAAGCATCAATTCTTTGGCGATCAGCCTTCTTTATGGTCCAGCTCTCACTTCCATACATCACTACTGGGAAAACCATAGCTTTAACTATACGGTCCTTTGTCGGCAAGGTGATGTCTCTGCTTTTTAAGATGCTGTCTAGGTTTGTCATTGCTTTTCTCCCAAGAAGCAGGCATCTTTTAATTTCGTGGCTGCTGTCACCATCTGCAGTGATCATGGAGCCCAACAAAGTAAAATCTCTCACTGCCTCCATTTCTTCCCCTTCTATTTGCCAGGGGGTGATGGGCCCAGTGGCCATGATCTTCGTTTTTTTGATGTTGAGCTTCAGACCATATTTTGCGCTCTCCTCTTTCACCCTCATTAAAAGGTTCTTTAATTCCTCCTCACTTTCTGCCATCAATGTTGTGTCATCTGCATATCTGAGGTTGTTGATATTTCTTCCGGCAATCTTAATCTTAAAAATACCAAGTGTAGGAGGAGCTATATGTTGCATCCCGCCACTTCGAGACCGCAGAACTGCACAGAGGCCTCCTTACGTGTTTTCTAAAGGAGCTCCGGTCATCTCATCCATAGGCTGGCTTGGCGAATATTCCACTCCCTCCAACTCTGCTGCCTGGAGAGGCTCATGTGCTATTCTTGGTATGTTTTTTAAAGCGAGCCTTGCTAAAGCCGCTGGCAGGAAACCCACACAAATTGACTCAGAATACTCATCATTTGCTGCAGGGAAACATGAAGGAGATAGATGGGGGCAGGGGGGGGGAATAGTGCCCTCAAGTATGCTGTCAACGCAGCGTCACTGGGCATTTATCCATAACCTTGCTTCACAATAAAGAGGCTCAGAGTGAGATCGAAGTGTAAGAAATAGAACACGGAGAAAGAAAGGCAATAAGTATTGTTTGGCCGAGTCGTCGTTCAGAATTGCTGTATGCAAGCTTTCAGGTGACGCAGGTTTCATCCCTGTGTAAATCAAAATTTAGGAATGTATGTGTATGTGTTGCATCGTGTCTGGGCTGTACTTATTTACTTATAAACTTGTTTATAAGCTGTCTTTATGGGCATAGACCTTACAAGGCAGCTTACCTATCATAAAAACACAATACCATTTAAAGCCAAACTAGACCGTTTTAAATGCTAGCAGCACAAAATTACCCGAAACATAGACCAGTTAAAAATAAATGGAACAGCAGCATGAATTCCAGAAGCTAAAAAAGCTATGCATTCCAAAACAGCTATTTAATTTTAGCTCCTAAAATTAAGGCCTAAATTTAAAAACTGGTGTTGGGTTTTTTTTTTAAGCCTGTAGATTTTAAAATTTGCAAAGTTGAAGCCATCTGCTGTTGGGGATGAAATCTGGAATTTTAATTTTTGAGTAACTGCAACGGATGAATTAACTGGGTGGCTTATCATGAGGGAGTCCATCCTTTGCTAACGAAACACTGACAGCATGAAAACTTCTCAGTTGTTGCTGTTTCGCCTGCATTTTCCATAATTCATTGGAGTTCTCTGCGTCCTTCCCATCTTGGCTTATATTTTGGGGCAGATTTCATTAATGTCATGAGTCACCCCAGGCTATTTCAAATCTAGTTACATCATAGGAATCTTATTTTATTCCAGCAGATCTTCTGGTCTAATTATATGAGCCTCCGTCGCTGACCTTTGACCTCTTCACATCCTTCAGAATTCTTGTTCTCTTCTGCTCCCCGGCCATTTCTTCTCTGTAGCTGCACACCAAGCCTTTATGGGGAGTTATGAGGATCCTATGGTTTCTCTTCAAGAGGTCTCTCCATCCCCTTACCTTTTTTGCTTGTCAGTTTAAACATGAATATTTACTGAGGGTTTCCTTATTATCTATAAGAGGGGAAATTTATTATTATTATTATTATTATTATTATTATTATTATTATTTATACCCCACCTATCTGGCTGGGTTTCCCCAGAAACAGAAGGCGGGTGGGAAGGAACATTGCTGTAAATATTTACAGCACCATGGAGTTAAATCTGCAAAAGAAGGAACCCTTACAAAGGCTTGCTCTTGCCCCATTGTGCAAAATTACCTGCAGTTTCTCAGCACAACAGTGGAATAGCTATACCTTCCAGCACAGGGGTCGAAACAGCTCTTTTATAGAGAGGAAAAATAATGAGAGAGAAAGCATCCTGCAGTGTAAGCTGATTAGAAATAAAGGCTAACAACTTTCTCTTCTTCTTCTTTTGCCATGGCAAGTTCCTTTGCCTTTTTTTTACAGCTGTCTGACAGGCAGAAATATAGCAGATGAAGCTTTTCCTGCCATGAAGACAAATGGATGGCTAAAGCTGCACCTGCTACATTTCTGCACGCCAGGTAGGTGTTAAAGACCCAGGAGTCCTGCCAGGAAACATTTGGCAACCTTAGCTGGGGTGGGGGTGGGAATAGTACTAATTGTGCTGCTCCCTCGCTAATCGCTTATGCTGGTGTGATCGCAATGTCTTTTTTTTCTTCCTTTTAATGGGGCACCAGTGTTTGGTTAATTGTACCCTTAGGTCAGGGGTCAGCAAACTTTTTCAGCAGGGGGCCAGTCCACTGTCCCTCAGACCTTGTGGGGGGCCGGGCTATATTTTTTTTGGGTAAGGGGAATGAACAAATTCCTATGCCCTGCAAATAACCCAGAGATGCATTTTAAATAAAATGACACATTCTACTCATGTAAAAACATGCTGATTCCCGGACCGTCTGCGGGCCGGATTTAGAAGGCGATTGGGCCAGATCCGGCCCCCAGGGCCTTAGTTTGCATACCCATGCACACTGTACTTCTGAATCACAAATGAGAAACTGGCTATTTTGAGGGGGTTGGGAATAGTGTTAGAAACTCAGATATATAAGCTAGGTACCAAATGGCTCCTTAAACCAGGGTTGCAGTCGCCAAAACAGAATGTCTGTTTGCCATTTTGGGGCAAGACAGCTCTAAAGTCTTAGTTTGCAAATGATGGACTGACTCTGTTTATCACTTAAACACCAGGCTAGTGCAGAAGACAACCTTGAGCTTGGTTAAGAACTTTGAGAAGAAAAGTCACTTGATCCAGAGACAGTGCACGTAGATATTGGCCTATTCCTACCTCTTTTTCTTCATGGTGACACGGTGCCCTGAGCAGGGCAGTGGGGTAGGGTAAGTGGAGACAAGCTACAACAATTAGCTATAACGTTGTTCCCTGCACAGAAAAAGCCAAGTTTGGTTCCTGAAATTTGTTCCGATTCTGCAGATAAAATATAACTGATAGAATTCTGCAGGATGTGAAATTAGTGTGTGGAAACAGTCAAGATCCAATGATCCCCAGGCATTCACCTCCAGATGGTGGAGATGTCAGGCGCCATCTTGGCACCCAGGAATCTTCCGTTGGTCGCAAGTGGCCAATAAAGGTAAAGGTAAAGGGACCCCTGACCATTAGGTCCAGTCGTGTCCGACTCTGGGGTTGTGGCACTCATCTCGCTTTATTGGCCGAGGGAGCCAGCGTACAGCTTCTGGGTCATGTGGCCAGCATGACTAAGCTGCTTCTGGCGAACCAGAGCAGCGCACAGAAACGCTGTTTACCTTCCCGCTGGAGCTGTACCTATTTATCTACTTGAACTTTGACGTGCTTTCAAACTGCTAGGTGGGCAGGAGCAGGGACCGAGCAACGGGAGCTCACCCCGTCGCGGGGATTCGAACCACAGACCTTCCGATCGGCAAGTCCTAGGCTCTGTGGTTTAACCCACAGCGCCACCCTTGTCCCTTAAGTGGCCAATAGCCAGGTGCAAAAAGCGCCTGGCACCTGGCTGATTTTGAACACTGGTTGGGAAGGCCCTCCAACACCCAAGTGTGCATCTGTTGAGCAGTAGTTACTTTGTTCTGTTTTAAGGACTACGTTATCTAACACCACCCGCCATGCAGATAAGTAGCTAGCATAAAGCACAGCATGGGCATGGCTTTATAGAAAAGGCTGCTGGTATCCCTGCCTCAACAATTTTTTAGAATTCTTTGACACTGTCAGCACACATGGAGGAAGTCACCCATTGGACTTCCAAAACGGTTTCAGCATTTCTCTTCATTAGCTCTTGGGTAAATTTAGCAGGCTGGGTGGGGGGGGGAGGGTGGATTCTCGCGTGGTTCAGGAACGGATTAAAGAAAGCAAAGAATCTATGTGACATTTTAACAAATAGCAAGTTTACTGTGGCATTAGCTTTCATGGACTGAAGTCTACTTCATCAGATGGGTGAAAGGGTTATCTTAAGAGGCACATTTATACATGGGTGGAAGAAACAGTGGGGGTCAGATGGCAGCGGAATGGCTAGTGAAAGGCAATTTAATTATGTAGAGTAAGCTAAGGGAGGGATTCACAACAACAGTAGCCAGTGAAAACTAAATAATCTTAGATTTTCTAGGTTGCTTGGCACTAAATTTGTAGGCTTTTGAACTCAGGAGTTCTGGGCCTCAGGGATCTATCCATTCTTAAAAATGCCTGGAAGTTAAATGTTTTGAGAATGCTTGGCCGCATGTTTCTGTCCAGGGTAACTCCAACAGCAGAGGTGTCAGCGGATGATATCGGTCGTGTGGCTATCCCTCCAAATATTTTAGGGAAATGTTTTAGGGGACCGTCATCTGACACATTTCCCCAGTTGGTGCAGATGATGACTTCTTGCTGTTGGTGTCTGTTGGTGTTGCAGAATGTGTTGAACTCTCAGTGCAATTCATTTCCCCCCCGCATAGCCCTGAGGCATAGTTTGTGGAAATGTTTTGGCAGTGCGTTTAAAGGGCTGTTTGTTCAGAGTTCCACTCAGCACCAATGGCCTGTGCCCCCACCCTCAATTTAAGGAAGGTGGAAAGTTGTTTCAGCCTAACTGAGTTGTCCTTCGATGCCGTCACTCGCCGACACGCCTCAGGTTATTTTATGAGCAGATTGCCATCCTGTGTAATATAGAACATCCATCCATCTTTGTTTTGGCTGCTTGTACTTCTGGACTGCCCGTTAAATGCAGAGGCCAGCTTCTCCAGCATAGTTTGGTTCAGTAAAAAGACTGACCTATGCATCTGAGAACACCTGAGTAGTGTTTAAGAAATGCTGCTTTATTGTATGATCTGAAGTAAACTGCTTTTTATGGAAGGTATGTGGCATTTTTGCTTTGCAGTACTTTGGGGGGAAATGCTCAAGAGCCACCAATTAAATAGGACTATTCTTGGATTTTCCAAAATTAACTGGTTTGAAAATTCTATCTGTTTACTAGAACTAAGAGTACAGTATCATTCCTAGATTTTTATAGGGAAGTAATAAGAAGCAGCAGTCAGAGTTCTTTTTATCTATTTAGGTCTTTCGGCGCATTATGTTCCAGACATTTAAAAAACAATTGCAACCATAATTGGCTCAGTTGCTCCCTCGAAAGCCTCTAGATAATGTCTCATTCAGGAGCTGCCCATGTAATCCATTCTTGCTGTCTTCTCCAGAAGGATGTGAAAGAGGAAGAAATAAAGCAGCATATTAGCAGGATATTTCCAAGCTCCAGTACACTAAAGCAGAACACTAGGTCTTTTTGGGTCCAGACTTTTGAGATACAGTGGTACCTCGGGTTACATACGCTTCAGGTTACATACGCTTCAGGTTACAGACTCCGCTAACCCAGAAATAGTGCTTCAGGTTAAGAACTTTGCTTCAGGATGAGAACAGAAATCGTGCTCCGGCGGCGCGGCAGCAGCAGGAGGCCCCATTAGCTAAAGTGGTGCTTCAGGTTAAGAACAGTTTCAGGTTAAGAACAGACCTCCGCAACGAATTAAGTTCTTAACCCAAGGTACCACTGTATAGGAACTCCAGCCCAGGTAGACATTTAGCTAATATTTTGAAAGGGTAGCTTTTGGTGGTATGAGCTTTCAACAGAAAACTGCACTCAAGATAATATCCTTTAAATTCTGCTCCAATTTCTAGATAGCTTTCCGGTGCTCATGCGGGAATTCTTTGAACCTGAGGTGCAAAACTCTCATCTGAGGCCTGTTTCACGCATGATTCACATGCATCCCTTGATCTTTCTGTCAGCTCTTACTTGATTGACTGTTAAATGTGTCAGCTACTAAAAAGCTCTGTTTGTGATGGCAACTCTTTGCTGCCTGTGGTGACGATCCATTATGAAGTCTGACAGTCATGAAGTAGGGAAGAGCATGCATGTATGTATGGATCAGCCTGGAGATAGGTGTGACTCCAGCTAGATATCCAACTTTTAGAAAATACTTCCGTCTCAGCTACTTAGTTCCTGGCTGTCACATATGTCTATGGGTTAGACTCAATCTGGTTCTCTGTGCACAGTGACTCTGTTTCAGGAGCAACTCGAACCGTGGCTTGGAGTATCTTCCCACAGCCGTGGTTGTACTGGTCTAGCACATTTTTGTTTGCTCGGACTCCAAGCTTTGACTTCTGGCTAAAGTGTCTCCCTCGCCCCACTAAAAAACACCTCCCACAGCTGACCACTGTCTCATTCCATGACCCAACTACTGAGCTCTGGTTCCCATCTCCTGATTTCCCTCTGACAGCTGGTTGTGGCTTAGCTCTGATACAGAGCTGGGTACAGTGTGGTGGTTCTTAACACACACACTGAGAACTGAGTATTTCCAGAGCCATACTTGACCTTGGATAAGCTGGCAGCACAGATGAACATTGAATTGGGTACCACATAGCAAGGGGCTCTTGGGCAAGCTGTGTACAGCAGCTTGCAAGTGATGTGCAGGTGTCCTGGCATGTGCTTTTCCTGCCATTAAAGGCTTTCCAGTGTGGAGAGAGTCAGTGTGGTGTAGTGGTTAAGAGCGGTGGACTCGTAATCTGGTGAACCGGGTTCGATTCCCTGTTCCTCCACATGCAGCTGCTGGGTGACCTTGGGCCAGTCACACTTCTCTGAAGTCTCTCAGCCTCACTCACCTCACAGAGTGTTTGTTGTGGGGGAGGATGGGAAAGGAGAATATTAGCCGCTTTGAGACTCCTTCGGGTAGTGATAAAGCGGGATATCAAATCCAAACTCTTCTTCTTCCCTGGGCTGGACAGGCAGGAAGTTATTTGTAGCCCATTTGAGGTGCCAGCCTCCCAGCAAAGCCATGGAACTCCTCACCCAAGAAGCACTTGTGAGAGGTACATCCAAGCCAAAGTAGCTGCCTTGGAGGAAGCAGAGGTTAGTAAAGGTAAAGGGACCCCTGACCATTGGGTCCAGTCGTGGCCGACTCGGGGGTTGCAGTGCTCATCTCGCTTTACTGGCCGAGGGAGCCGGCTTACAGCTTCCGGGTCATGTGGCCAGCATGACTAAGCCACTTCTGGCGAACCAGAGCAGTGCACGGAAACGCCACTTACCTTCCCGCCAGAGTGGTACCTATTTATCTACTTGCACTTTGACGTGCTTTCGAACTGCTAGGTTGGCAGGAGCAGGGACTGAACAACGGGAGCTAACTCCGTCGCGGGGATTCGAACTGCCAACCTTCTGATCAGCAAGTCCTAGGCTCTGTGGTTGAAGCAGAGGTAAAGTACCACCAAAAAGCTTCTTCCCATCTGGAGAGAACTGTGGCTCCTGGTAGCTGCTGCTAGACTGCATCTGTGCCCTCCGAGGCACCATGAGATGTGATGGCAGGGTGATCCTTACCCTGGATCTCTAAACCTTTGTTCATGGGCACCTAATCCTAGCCATAAGGGCCCACTTTGGGTATTCCCAGTGCTGCTGACAACTGAATGTTCTTCAAGCTGAGAGCAAAACAACAATCCCGTTGGGATGGTGTGAACTAGTCACCGTCTCCTCCAGTGATTCGGTAGGGGAGGGAGCAGGAGGCAAAGGAAACAAACACATCAGCCTAGAAAAAGAAAGCATCGTTTATTATTTAGAGGGACTCGATATGTTTGGAGATGCTGAGAAATGCTACAAAAGTGACTTGCACTTTCTGATCCTGCACTTCCTCAGTGCATCTAAACTGGAACTTTTGCATCTTTCCCCACACTAAGATGCTCAAGAAGATGCCTTTCTATTCTGTGGGGAGATTGATCATCCTGAATCTTTGTGTTATGTAAAGGTGATTTCTTTAAATATTTTTTTAATTTGGATTGATTTTAAAAAATAGACAAAGATTATTATCAAATAGCTTTTTTTTTGTCCAAACTAAAACAATAATCTAAAGGGGGGGGGGGAGAGAAAGGAAAGAGGGTAAAGGAAAAAAGAAAGAAAGAGGAAGAGATAGAGAAAAAGGAATAGAAAAAGATTTCAGAGGGAGAAGTAAAGAAGCTAAAGAAATTTTGATTCTTCGTCTGACTTCTGTATATAATTATTTACTTCATCCATTCCAGTATAATTTCAGTTTTTCTCTCATTTCATTCTGTTTGAAATCCATAGCCCAATTCAGTCATTTGATTTCTCTCCCCATTTCCATGTATGCTGGATACATTTGAGGAGGACGGATCGTGCCCAATAGCTCTGTCTTCCAAACTTTTTGTGTTCAGTGCAAACATGGAAAGGGGTTTTTCTGTGTGTATACAGCTGTACATACATTGGCTTCTCCAAATGGTTGGACACCCAGATTTCATGAAGAACCTTTGTTAGCTTCCAGATGTTCCTAACTACAACTTGCATCATCCGTGGCCATTGTTGGGGCTGATGGAAGCTGTAGGTCAGTAACATCTGGAGCTCCAAAGGTTGTCACCCCTGGCAAGGCACACAGATCTCCTTTCAACTTGCACAGAACCATGGAAATCTGATGGATACATATAGTTTGTGAGAGAATGAGTGAAGCACTAATACTTGCTGTCAGTGATATCCTGTTGGAACAGATGAGACTTCCCATCTGAAGAAGTCTGAAGCTCATTATGTGTGGTGCCTCCTGTACTGGACAAAGAAGAGCATTTCAGAGGGTGGGTAATACCACAGAAGAGACCCACATCTGAGAAACTGTCAAACAACAGTTTGCCAATAATGGTATGGTTAGCAATGCCCCCTCTGAAGATCTTATGGTTCAGCTGGGTATACAACAGAGTGGCCGTGTTTTGTAACTTCTGAGAGACTTCTGTTGTGTTTTTCTTTCTTGTATCTCCCTTTAAATTTTGCGTTAGCAAACCTTTATGGCCCCGGATCATGTGCTTGGTCCACTAAGTGTTACATACGTAGTGTTTTGAACCACAGGGGGAATTTGAAGTAAAGGGCATTTTGACAAGTGTGGTCTCATTTTATCTAGTAGTGTACTTCTTGTGGTTTTCATTATGCTCAAGATGAGATGAATGGGATACTGTTTTAATGTGCCTTGGAACATTATTTCTGAACTGTCACTGCCAGATACTTTCTGCAGCCTTGGATGGATGCAGACCAAAGTTGGTGTATGTGTGTGTACAGGAAGCTTTCCAGTACAAATGATTCAGTGCCAAACTGCTCTACACAGGGTTTTAAAAGTGATTTGGCTTCAGTGAATTGATAAAATCTCAAGAACGTTTTGAGCACTACATCATGAATGGGAACTCTGTGGCCCTCTGGATTTTGATGAGCTACAGCTCATCATCAGCTCTGACCATTGACCATGCTGCTTGAGGCTGATGGGAGCTGGAATACATTAACATAAGAGGGCCACAGGTTCCCTGTCCTATGCATACACACTAACTTTTACACATATGCTGGTGGCTTCTGTGAATCGGTGTGGCCAGCCCCACTTAGACAACACATAGCGGATTTTGAAATAAATCTAATCCAAGACAAAGAAAGGTGGAATTCCAGACTGTTAGAGCCACATCCCATAGCTGAACATTTTTTTGGGGGGGTCATTCACATGCAGTCACATTCACTCAATTCTGCATACAGTAACTGCCCTGTTATTGGAAGAATCAATAGTAACTGCCCTGTTACTGGAGTTACTTCTCATGGGGTGAATATTTCATTTTAATATGCCTGTTTATGATTCAGAGCAGATATTTTCACCATGGGGGGGGGGAGCCCAACAAAATATAATTTGCCCTGATAGGTAAGTGCCAACCTTTGCCAACAAACAGGGCATACAAACAAAGTAACCCCAAATATGGTGAAATTGCTGTATGTTGACCTTTCTGTATCAAAAACAATGGGTGGAACTGGGCATTGTTTTAAGACCATTGAGAAAAATGAAGAGTCCATCATTCCTCCAGGGGTTGTTGATCCTCTCCTGATTTCATCCTCTAATTTTAGTAGAAGAGCTAAAAGCACGCATGTACAAAAGAAATGAATAGCAAATCATGAAAGCAGAAATACATACGTTGCTGATAAGGAGAGGAGCTGCTATTTGGCAAACTGTAAAAGACTAGGTAAATAAAAAGGTTTTCAATTGGTGCCTGAAACTTAACCATGTGGGAGACAGACACGCCTGAGTCAAGGCCACACCACAGAGAAGGCTGCCCCGTGTATCCCCTCACCCTGAATCTTGGCAGGGTCTGCAAGCAGATTTAGTTGTCTGATGTTGCAGAGATTTGGGTCCCAAGCTGTTTAGGACTTGTATCCGCCACTAGCACTTTAAATCAGATCTTGAATCTGAAGCCTTGAATTGAGGTTAGAATAATATACATGCAACTGTTGCCTCAGCAGCTCAAGGAAATCGGCATTTGCTACAGCCAGCTAATCTTCTCTGTCCTGCTGTTCCCCGGAATCGTTTTTTTATTTTTTTTATTACTAAGGAAAACAAGTGGCTTAAATTTGGCACAGTTCCTCCATCCCCACCAACAGTGCACGAGGCATTTCCTCGGATTAATCCTGCTGCAACAGAACCTCAGCTTCCCTCTCTGGTTTCTAGCAAACCTTTTATTGATTATAACGAAAGCTGTGCAGCAGAATAGTACAGTGGTATAGGATCTGCTTAGTTTTCAGTAGAGATAGTAGGAAGAATGGTCAAGTCTGCTACCTAGTCTGGAATGTCCTTGTATCTTTGATGACTGAGGAACAACGAACATGTTGCACTGCTGAACATTGGAGTGTTAGGCCTTCCATCTTGTAATGTTCCCTCCCTTCAGCCTGACAATTTCCCAGCATTTAAAGGTGAGACAGGCTTGTTTTTACCAGCCCGCAAGACATCTACAACAGAATTATACTTCACTTTTCCTCTGAGGAGGTTAAGGTCAGGTACATAGTTCAGAGCAGCCCCTATGAGGCTGAGAGATGGTGACTTGCCCAGGGTCACCCAGTGAGTATATCCTCGCCCATTTATGTTAGCTAATTACCTGTGGCATATTGATGACTTGAAAGGAAGGGGAAACTGTTTTTACTCATCACATACAACCAGAATAGTAGCTCTTAATAAGCCTGAAGAGAAGTGGGCAAAAAAAAATGAGAGGCACAAATACAAGATGGGTGACACCTGGCTTGAGAGCAGTACATGTGAAAAGGATCTAGGAGTCTTGGTTGACCACAAACTTGACATGAACCAACAGTGTGACGCGGCAGCTAAAAAGCCAATGCAATTCTGGGCTGCATCAATAGTATAGCATCTAGATCAAGGGAAGTAATAGTGTCACTGTATTCTGCTCTGGTCAGACCTCACCTGGAGTACTGTGTCCAGTTCTGGGCACCACAGTTCAAGAAGGACACTGACAAACTGGAACGTGTCCAGAGGAGGGCAACCAAAATGGTCAAAGGCCTGGAAACGATGCCTTATGAGGAACGGCTAAGGGAGCTGGGCATGTTTAGCCTGGAGAAGAGGAGGTTAAGGGGTGATATGATAGCCATGTTCAAATATATAAAAGGATGTCACATAGAGGAGGGAGAAAGGTTGTTTTCTGCTGCTCCAGAGAAGCGGACACGGAGCAATGGATCCAAACTACAAGAAAGAAGATTCTACCTAAACATTAGGAAGAACTTCCTGACAGTAAGAGCTGTTTGACAGTGGAATTTGCTGCCAAGGAGTGTGGTGGAGTCTCCTTCTTTGGAGGTCTTTAAGCAGAGGCTTGACAACCATATGTCAGGAGTGCTCTGATGGTGTTTCCTGCTTGGCAGGGGGTTGGACTCGATGGCCCTTGTGGTCTCTTCCAACTCTATGATTCTATGGATAAAGAGGCAAGGAATTTTAAAGCCTTAACACCCCATGATGGGGTCCATTTGTCCAGGAGATGTTGTTTCCTGGCAGGGGGTTGTTTAGTTGTTGTTTTGCCATTACTGTGATAACAAGTGGCTATCAAGTGAGATGGTTTCTGATTTCAGAAGCTGACAAATCTAAAACCAGCCAGGGCAAGTTTAGGACAGTGGTATCTCGAGGTGGTGATCTGTTTGGCTTAAGATCTGTGTTTTCTCACTTGACATCCAGTCTGGTGGGCTACCTAATAACACATTTTCAAACTGCTCAGTTCTAATCTGCTTTAAACTTTCACAGTAGGTACATTTCCCCTCTTAGCCTCTAAAATAGACTTTCGTTCTTTCTTTCTTTCTGGCGTGCATTGCATTTTCCCGAAGTAGCTGTCAATTGGATAAGGAAACTACCAGTGTTCAAAGCCTTTCTCTCACATTTTTAACTTCTCACCATATTAAGTCATCAGCAGGGTTTCTGCCTTCTGTAGATAGGTTTTGGCAAGAGATTCTGCATTTTTTTTTTAAAAAAAAATAATAATCTTGGGATATAGTTTACTTGCCTGAGTCACCACATCTTTCTTGCCAAAACTAAAACTGCCATCTTGGGGACGGACGGCACGTTCTGCCTCAGCCTCATGTCTTCAACACCCTGCTACCGTTTCTCCTCTGCAAGTTGGGGTGGGGGTTCCAGAAGGTGTTGATACATTTATTGAGGTGGCGGAGAAGTGGGCAAAGGGGGCTTAACCCACCTACCCACCCCCAGCTGCTTCCTTCTGCAGCCCAGATTACAGGCCCATGTTTCTGTGTCAAAGGCAGGTTGCAGCAGGATTAAACTCTTTGCTTGCCTGCCCACCTCCTCTAGGAAGACGTATCACACCTTCTGAATTCCCCCGCACCCCGCTCCTACTTTCAGATGAGAATGGGAGCTGAGTGTGGAAGACATGAATGTGCCTTCCCCAGGGCAGTTTTAATTTTGGAAGGAAAAATGGTGGAGGGGCCCCCTTGGAAGAAAACCAGTGAGCAGGAGAAGAGTTAAATACTTCTCCCACGTATTGCTCCCCCCCCAATGCAAATTAAGCCCTTCTTGCAGAGGGGAAGGTAAAGGTAAAGGGACCCCTGACCATTAGGTCCAGTCGTGACCAACTCTGGGGTTGCGGCACTCATCTTGCTTTATTGGCCGAGGGAGCCAGTGTTTGACCACAGACAGCTTCCGGGTCATGTGTCCAGCATGACTAAGCCGCTTCTGGTGAACCAGAGCAGCGCACGGAAACACCGTTTACCTTCCCGCTGGAGCGGTACCTATTTATCTACTTGCACTTTGATGTGCTTTCAAACTGCTAGGTTGGCAGGAGCAGGGACCGAGCAATGGGAGCTCACCCCGTCGTGGGGATTCGAACCACTGACCTTCTGATCAGCAAGTCCTAGGCTCTGTGGTTTAACCCACAGTGCCACCCGTGCCCCATTGCAGAGGGGAAGCAATGGCCAAAACATATTGACTAGACTAGGGTGAAATAGAAGGCAGTTCCTCCCTTGGAAAGTTAACGTTGTGCTTCCTGTCCTTTGTTCATGTTAGACTAGCTACATTTTTGTTGTTTTTGAAGTTATTTATTTGTTAATTTATTCCATAAACTTTATACAATTCTTTATTGCAACTAGCTACATTTTTGTAAAGGTTCTCCTTATTCTTAGTAACAATGGGGATGCTCTTAGGACTGCCACGTTTTGTTCCAGCGTGGTTCTTGTGCTTTTAATTTTGGTGTAACAGTCTGAAATCCAACAGGCACACATACAGTCGTACCTTGGTTGTCGAACTTAATCTGTTCGACTCCCGAAATGGTTCGAAAACCAAGGTGCTGCTTCCAATTGGCTGCAGGAGCTTCCTGCACTCAATCGGAAGCTGCAGGAGCCTCATCGGACATTCAGCTTCCGAAAAATTTTCTCAAACCAGAACACTCACTTCCGGGTTTGCAGCGTTCAGGAACCCAAACGTCCCAAGTACCAAGGCGTTTGACAACCAAGGTACAGTACGACTGTACAGTGATAACTCACTTAGTTTTAGTTTTAAAGACAACCATAGGTATTATAAAAGGGCTGTAGAACAGGATCTAGCAACACTCCATCACAGGCTAAGGCTGAATCCTGCACACCTTTACCTGGAATTCACCTTGAACTCAAGTGTGACTTACTTCTGAGTAGACATGGGATTGTGTTGTTAGTGCATGGACCTCATGCCTCAAAAGTCTTCATTTCATATAAATTCTTCTGATGTGTATTTTTTGAAGTTCAAATGGCTTTAAGAAAAATAAATGGCTAAAAATACATAAATTGCTAACAACTTAAAAAGTGCTAGCTGGCAAGTTGACGCCAGCTGTTTGCCAAGTTTGGAAAGAAAAGCTATATATGCAGAAGTTCATTCAGCAGTAATGTAACGATAGAGCTTGGTATTTTTGTCATTTATTTTAACCTTGCACCTGCAATGCACAAGTGCTTCTGGGTTGAGAGAATAGAGTTACAAATAAATTAAGTACAAATAGGTACAAATAATAACGTTGTTGTTGTTGTTTATTGATGTTGTTGTTATCAACTCCAGTTCAATAAAACAACAGCCTAGCTGATAAAATACAACAGATAAAGATTTTTAAAACTGTGTCTACTCAGAGGTAGGGATGGCAGACAAATTAGATTTAATTCACATTGAAAGGCAAGCTTACCTAACTACAAAACATTACACAAACTGAAATTCAGGCATTGTTTGAATTCACACTTCAGAATTTTCTTTGCAGTTCTCCAGCCAAGCAGTGTGTAGTAACATACGTATGCTAGGTCCAAGTGCTCATACAAATGTATTTATTAGTGGAAGCAACATTGGAAAGGCATTGAATTAGGGAAAATTGCTTTACAAAAATGTGTAGATTATGCAAAACTGCATAAAAAGCCTATGTAGTAGTATAAATTTGCTGATGAATTTTCATGAGGACTTAAAAATAATAAACACAAACTTTTGTGGGATTGTGGAGAACTGAACTAAACATTAGAAAAATGAGAAACTGAGTTTGACCAAATTGCCAGTCCCTACTCAGAAATCAGGGACATGGGTGGTGCTGTGGTCTAAACCACTGAGCCTTGGGCTTGCCGATCGGAAGGTTGGCGGTTCGAATCCCCACGACGGGGTGAGCTCCCGTTGCTCGGTCCCTGCTCCTGCCAACCGAGCAGTTCGAAAGCACGTCAAAGTGCAAGTAGATAAATAGGTACCGCTCCGGTGGAAAGGTAAATGGCGTTTTTGTGCCCTGCTCTGGTTCACCAGAAGTGGCTTAGTCATGCTGGCCACATGACCTGGAAGCTGTACGCTGGCTCCCTTGGCCAGTAAAGCAAGATGAGCACCGCAACCCCAGAGTTGTCCGCGACTGGACCTAACGGTCAGGGATCCCTTTACTTTTACCTTACTCAGAAATCAACTCCATACTTTCAGGCCTATAGGTATACATTTGCAGCTTATATTCCTGGCAGATATTTTTGTGCCCCCTCCAACTTTTCTCCAACAGGTCCCTCATACCCTGGCTGCTATGGGGTAAAACCCAGAGTCCTGCCTGCTTCAACAAGCGAAAAGGGACTGTCATCAAGAACCAGCTTTTCAGTCTGCCTCTGCAGCTATGCCTTTTAATAGCTGCACAAAAGGCAAGAATTAGCCAGCAAAACTTTTCTCCTGTACAGAGATGAACATTATCACATGCAAATTGCAATAGGTCACACTGTTGGAGCTTTGTTTTTTAAAGACATCGTTACAGGTGCTAGTTGCAAAGTTGGCAGCCTTAGACAGACAAGAATCTGGCAACCTTACAGTTGGGTTTCATAACTGTAAGTGATGATTTGCAGCCACTTTATAAAAATTGAGGCTTTTTATTTATCCAGGTTTATAACGGGCTCATAATTGCTGCCCTTTGCTGGGTTAGGATTTTATTTATTTTTTTGCCATTGAGAAGCAGGATACTGAGGTTTGCAGAGGTTATTATTATTATTATTCCAGGGATCTAGAACATGGATGTTGGGCAGGGAAGGACAGAGGAGAAGAGGCTGACTTGCAGTCTTGGGATGGGGCTGTATTAGGTGTTCCCTCTCTTGCCTTTATGTTACTTCAACTTGTTTGATCTAATTTTTAACTACATGCACCAGGTTGCACAAACAGTGTCGTTTGTCATTTTTGTTGGTTATTTTCATGCACTGCTAATTGTTCCTTAAAACCAAGGAATCTTCACTGTTTTTACACACCCACACACAGACACACTCCTCTGCGAGAGTTGCCAGTCCTTTCCCTGGCAGACATTCCATGCCTTTAAATAGCTCTTTGGCTTTCAGAAATTTAGCAGGGGAAGCTTTTTCCCATGACTTCTTCTCCAGGCCTAGAAAAGTTTCCTCTGCGGAAATGCTGCACATCAGGCAGTTCTCCCTTAAAGGCAGAGGATCACTGCCACCCATGTAGAACTCGGTGCTCCCTCCCTCTTTCCTGCCCAAACAAATGCCATAGATTTATTCCTACAATTGCCTTCTTTTCCTTGCAGGTGTCTTTTTTAAAAAAACAACAACAGAACAATACTTTATTTAGAATTCAACAATAACAAAGGGAAAACAGTAGTTGTTACCGTATTTTTCGCTCTATAAGACACACTTTTTTCCTCCTAAAAAGTAAGGGGAAATGTGAGTGCGTCTTATGGAGCAAATGGCACAGCGCTGAGAGGTAGAGCTGTGTGCAGTGCCCCTTCAGCGAAGCAGCAGGAGAAATGGAGCCCCTTCTGTTCCTCCTCCCGCTTCGCTGAAGGGGCGCTGCGCAGTTCTCCCTCTCAGAGCGGGAGGACTGCGCAGCGCCCCTTCAGCAAGAAGAAGAAGAAGAAGAAGAGTTTGGATTTGATATCCCGCCTTTCACTCCCTTTTAAGGAGTCTCAAAGCGGCTAACATTCTCCTTTCCCTTCCTCCCCCACAACAAACACTCTGTGAGGTGAGTGGGGCTGAGAGACTTCAAAGAAGTGTGACTGGCCCAAGGTCACCCAGCAGCTGCATGTGGAGGAGCGGAGACTCAAACCCGGTTCCCCAGATTACGAGACTACCGCTCTTAACCACTACACCACACTGGTACTCAACGTGCCTGTCCTGGCTTCTGCCTTAGCCGTGCGCAGCCTCTTTGGGCAGGGGGAGCCTTCATCCCACTGCCCTGAAGAGGCTTGGCGTGGTTATCCCAGAAGCCAGAACAGCCACACGGTATCCCAGAAGCCAGATCCCTCTTGCTGTTCTGGCTTCTGGGATTCAGAATAATTTTTTCTTGTTTTCCTCCTTCCAAAACTAGGTACGCCTTATGGTCTGGTGTGTCTTATGGAGCGAAAAATATGGTACATCAAATCATTACAATTAACCAATTACACGACATCACTTTTAACTTACTGAGGTTTTCCTATTACACTTTTCTCTCTTTATCTTTTTCTTAACATATCAAAAGGAGAAAGACCAAGAAAGGAGACACAAAAAGGAAAAGAGAAGAGAAAGAAGAAGGAGGGGAGGAGTGAAGGGAAGGGGGGGGGAGGAAAAAGAAAACAAAGCAAAACAAACACATTTGGCTTCCGATTAGACTCACTGTATTATTATTTCTACAGTTTTTTCACACACAGTTCCAAGTTATTGTATTCTTTCTTTGTTTTCGTCAGATATCAAAAAACATATTTGTTGCTTTCCTTGCAGGTGTCAGGTGCCTTGAGAAATGGGTGGCAAGCAAGGTTTCAGCTAATGCAGCTTTTCCAGATTAGAGGAGCAGCGATAGCAGAAAGTTTTGCTTCCTGCACACATGCCAACCATGCGGCTGCAGGCATTGGAGTGCTTTCAGAAAACATGGTTGCAAGCAGGGCCTTTGTTGTGTTGACTGGTGGGAGCACTTGCAGTTTGCTTGTCTCCATATCCTATCATATCAGGCATCCCCAACCTGCGGTCCTCCAGATGTTTTGGCCTACAACTCCCATGATCCCTAGCTAAGAGGACCAGTGGTCAGGGATGGTGGGAATTGTAGTCTGAAACATCTGGAGGGCCGAAGGTTGGGGATTCCTGTCCTATATGTTGTTACGGGTTTTCTCTACCTGTGTTGTAACACATCTAATACAGAAATGTGTAACATCCCGCCTCCCTATATATATATGCACTTACATTTAATGCCTTATTTGTAAATAAATAAGTAAATAAATTGCAGTTCCACACAAATTATGTTTCCATTGCCTCATCTGTGTGTACAGGCAACCCCTGATTTGTGTGGGGGTCACGAGCCTGGTCATCGTGTGTGAAGGCCACTTCCGAGTCACTGCGATGCCTGTGGGGGCGTCAATTGGACGTGCATAAATCTGTCATTGCCTCTATGGAAAAAAGGGAGGCAGCGCAATACCTACTGGTACTCAAAGTCTGTCAGCAAAATCAGGCCGCTTGGCGCAGTTTCTTCCCGTTTAACCTCCGTCTTTTGTTTCAAGATGGGAGCTCCATTTTAGAACTCCCAATGTGGAAGACAGATTTCACAGGGAAGAGGAAAATTAATTTTAACTGCAGTTTGTGTTGGAGGTTTATCTTGAAACGAGGCTTTGACAAAATACCTCAAAGACTTGCAGAATCAAAGCACTTGGATGTCTCTTTGCAGACTGTCAGCTGGTGCTAAAATATTTTCACCAGCCATTTCACATTTCATTTAAATCATCAAACAGCTCCAGTTCACAGTTGTACATAAAGCCTAACACTTCCCTCTTGTTCCTTACTTTTGATCATGTATTAGCCCTGGTTGTATTGTCACGCAAAGTTTTCACCCGGTGTTGCTGTTGTTTTTTAATTGCCTGTCTCTCTAACTACCAGACAGTTGCTCTTTTGAAATAGCGCAGGCTGCTCTTCCTTTCATTCCTCTGCCCTGTTCTTTGCTAAGGCTGTTTGTGCTGAACAATTCACTTCGATTTTGCAAAGTGTTCCAGTATGTTTTAGCTCCTATTATTGCTGAGAGATAACCCCAAGGAAGGATTGTCATGAGTTTGAGAGTGGGGAGGAAGCAAGATGCATTTGAGATCCTTCTAACCTCTGGATCCAGCAAATTCCAAAGGAAGAATACAATTACAAGATAATAAATGAATAATCATAGAAAGTTTTAAAAACTTTCGTAAAATATATTCCATATTGAAATACACGGTTTATATTTGTACATGAATGTTGCCAAATAGACTCATATTTAGTGGTAATGGGCCAAGCCAAACTCTGTTTTAAAGGCTTTCCTCCCCTTTGCCAGGCTTAGGTCAGCTCAGCCAGAACTTGTGATGTAGCAGAGTTTGTCTTTTCTGAAAATGCGTCACATATGCAGGGGGCATAAATGCAAAAAGGAACGGCTTCAGGGTAATCTCTCTCAAGGCACAGAGGAATGATGGCAAGCCATGCATGCAGAGAACCCATGTTCCTTATCAAAGTCACAAGGATTTGACAGACATATAAATAGAAACGCCCTTAAAAAAAAAAAAGGCTCCAGAAAGCAAAAAATGCTGAATGACAGGAAGGCTGTGACTTTTGATAGGTAATCTTTCTCTCTCTCAATGCATGGCACCAGAGGGCTTCTAGCATTGCTTGTGGTGAGAGCCGATTCCTACAAAATTGCTTTTAGATGCTTTGTTTATATGCTAGAACTCAGCATAACCTGCTTTGGCAAATCCAGGAGGTATGTGGAAGAAGAGAGAATTATGAAGACATCAATGTGTTCAACCACATCAGCTTGAAAGGGCACTACTAGCATTCCTGGTGAAGGCATGTATTTCTTGAATTTCTTTGGTAATACAAAATACCTGCGTTTTTAAAAATTGAAATATTAAAAGTATATTCACTAATAGTTAAATGGTGGTACGTTGCTCCGTTATGGGAAGAAGGGAACTGTGTGCCTTTCTTTTTCCAAGTGCAGTGGTACCTCAGGTTAAGTACTTAATTCGTTCCGGAGGTCCATTCTTAACCTGAAACTGTTCTTAACCTGAAGCACCACTTTAGCTAATGGGGCCTCCTGCTGCCGCCACGCCACAGGAGCACAATTTCTGTTCTCATCCTGAAGCAAAGTTCTTAACCTGAAGCACTATTTATGGGTTAGCGGAGTCTGTAACCTGAAGCGTATGTAACCTGAAGCGTATGTAACCTGAGGTACCACTGTATACTTGCAAAGTGATGTAAAAATTCAGCTCTTTAAGAAATGAAGCTTTTCTCCCAATGGGAAAAAAGTGGTGGTACGTTAAGAAAATGGAGATAACAACACAATAAGCCACATTTTGTCCACAGGGGCATCTGATAACTTTGGCCTGGTTTCGACAAGCCTCAGGTCATGTGATAAAAGCTGTTCCTGGCTCTGTTATTTGGACTAGCAGCAGAGGATTTGCATGTTTGAATGTTTGGGAAGGGAGGGGGGGAGAAATAGCGTGTCAGTGAATACTAGGCTGGAACCCTGTTCTTCAACCTCCAGTTCTTTATGAGTAGAGAGTTTCTTTAAATACAGGAAGATTCAGTCATGCTGCTGCTCCCTCCTGCAGTCTTTCGATAGCTCTGTCGGTAGAGCGTGAGATTCTTCATCTCAGAGTTGTGTGTTCAAGTCCCGCATTGGGCAAAAGATTCCTGCATTGCTGGGGTTGGACAAAATGACCCTTGTGGTCCCTTCCAACTCTTATGATTCTATTATCTGTGGAGAAGGTGCCGTCCATGTGATTTGCTCTTTGCCCATGTGACCTGTCATCAGCACTGTATTCGCCAGTTAGGGCCAAACCGAGATGTAGTTGCAGCATATCCAGATGTTTTAAAGCCTGGATTTGCCCAAACTGCATACAAAGGGGTGGAGGGAATATGGTTTTTAAAAGCAAAAGTGTTACGTAGGCAGAGACCGCTGAAGGTGGCAGTTCATCTACCCAGACTCAGTTTCCCCCCCTCCTTTACTTGAGCTGTGCAAAGGAAAGCTCTTAGGCAAATGCGTCTAAGAACAGCAGTGGGGAGCAGCCAGAAAGCAGGGGTCAGCAAGCCTTTTCAGCAGGGGGCCGGTCCACTGTCCCTCAGACCTTGTGGGGGGGCCGGACTATATTTTGAAAAAAAACAATGAATGAATTCCTATGCCCCACAACTAACCCAGATATGCATTTTAAATAAAAACACACATTCTACTCATGTAAAAACACCAGGCAGGCCCCACAAATAACCCAGAGATGCATGTTCAATAAAAAGACACATTCTACTCATGTAAAAACATGCTGATTCCCGGACCGTCCAGGGGCTGGATTTAGAAGGCGATTAGGCCGGATCCATCCTCCAGGCCTTAGTTTGCCTACCTATGACCTATGGCAACAGAGACGGCGTACGTAACCAGCAACACGGAAAAATGTTACACCGTTTGCCATCACCAGCAATAGGAAACAAGTCATTGAATCATAGACCCTGAGGATCATCTGGTCCAATTCCCATCACCCTAAACCATCACTAGTCTTGCTGGCTAGGGATGATGGGAGTTGTAGTCCAAAAACAGCTGGAGGACCAATTTTTGGAAGCCCTGATTTAGTCCAACCCTTCAGTGCAAGATCATGCAGCTGTCCCATACAGGGATCAAACCTGCGATCTTTGCATTATGAGTACCACACTCTAACCAGCTGAGCTATTTCCTCAATCCTCAAAGGTATGAATTGAGGGCTGAGGTGGGCAGAGAACAGCGATTGCTTCTGAAGTTCAGATTATGCCCAGGGAGACAGATCCAGAGCCTTGAGGTTTCAAGCATTAAGAGTTAAATTTGGGTCTTTCCTGAAAGCAGCGTGCACAGCCTAGTTCCATTTCCACCTAATGTATTCAGTGGCAGCGGACAGTTGCCCTTTCTTCCCATTCAAAAGAGGCTCGCTATTCAGAAAACCTGCGACAGCTCATTTAGCTCTTTAGTTACCAGCCTCATAAAGCCCGAGGTATAAAAGAGTGACCTTCAGACACGAATAATGGTGGTTCCATGACTCCACGCTTTTTGTGCCTCTGTTTTAGTTTAGTAATCTAGATAAGGTTTGGTCCTCCAACTAGTTCCTCTGTTAGATATTTGGCTCACAGTATTCTAACGTTCCCCCTGCTGCCCTTCTCGTGGGATAGGCAGTGCAGACAAAAGGGACATTGTTGTGCTGGACTTTGCATTAGCTGTCTTGACAACAGTTGGCCTCTGCACACGGTTTTCACTTTTTATCCTTTTATTGTCGTCCGGTGCCAAGAAGAACCTGGATTTTACTTTGCTTAAAAATAAAGAAATATTATGGCAAGTTCCTTTGAACAAATCTGAGATACAGTGCAACTTTCTATTTATATATCCCCCCCCCATACCAACCATGAAAATAATTCAATTGCTTTTAAAAAAAAGAAAGAACCAGAAAGATATATATGATAAAATGAGTGCTCATTACTGAACTCTTGGCAACAAATTTCAGCGCAAAAGAAAGGACAGAGTTGACAAGATTTTTGGCAGTGTGCTAAACAGGACCAGGGTAAATTGCTTTTTAAAGTGATTTTGGGTGGCTTTTTGTCATTTTAGCTGGAATCCCTCCCCTCCCCCGTGTAAAATACTTAGCTTGATGTACTTTATCAGTTTAATATATTATTTTAGTGTTGCATGAGAAATGCATTTTCAGTTTTAAATACAGCTAGAATGGCTGCTATCCAAATAATGAATTAGTGAAGCAAAATGCCAAATTTCCTTTCATACTGGAGAAGCTCTGTGCATTATATCAATCAAAGAGAATCCTATAATGCAGTGATTCCCAGTTAGCTAAGGAAGGCAGACCCCCCTGTTTTTCAAAAGCCAAAGCATGGACCTCCTACTTTGGAAAATTTTGATATCTCTGTGGTAATTTTTGTTATTTTAATGGTGCCACAGACCCCCTGGGTGGGTTACATGGAGCTTCTGTGGTCTGTGGACCACCAGTTGGGAACCACTGCTGGTATGTTTATGACTTAAGGCAACATGGCTTTTGTGAACTGCTATTTTTTTCTGGCGGTATGGCCACCACTTGGGATGATTCCTAAACCGCTTCCAGATTAAAACTCAACTCCTTCAGCACTCCAGTTCAGCTGTATTGTATACTTTGAGCAAGAGAATAAATCTGTAGGGTCAACTAGTGTGCTCCTTCATTCTACATACAAAGTAGACCTTAGTTGTGCTGTTGTGCCAGAGATAAGTAAATGTCCTTTCTGGGAGCTTCAGATTTAGCCGCAGTATGTTTTAGGTCTGTTAAGGGAAGAAACGATGCTGTCCAGGGTTGTAAAGACTGCGGAGAGAATAATTGGGTTCACTCTTCCCACCTTGGATCAAATCTATGCTTCCAGGTGTCATAAGAAAGCTGCAGAGATAGTGCAGGATAGTGCGCACCCCGGAAATGATCTCTTTCAGCTTCTGCCTTCTGGAAGAAGGTACAGGGTTATAAAGACTAGGACTAGCCACCTGAGAAACAGTTTCTATCCAAATGCATTTCTGGTTTTAAACGCAGTGTAAGGTAGTCTCTATGGGAGTATATGGTATTTAATTATGGGGTATCAGAGTTTTTAGGGGGTTAACCAGGCTGGGATAGCTGGGATAGCAGGCTTGTTGGTTTTTGAATGTCTGATGTAGATTTTTTCAATTTCGTTGTTCTGTATGGGACAATGACAATAAAGATTATCATAGCGTATATTGTGTAGACTAGGGATCTAACAGCAAGCCTAGGCTCTGTTCTTGTCTGAATTTGCCCATGGCCAGATTACAGGTGCCCAATTGCTGCCTACCTTTTCTGACCCTGTTGAGTCCCACGAGCAGATTTGTGTGTTAAGTAGATCAATTGAGTTCAAAAGACGGAATTGCAGAGTACTCTCAAAAGCACTGCACCACACAAAATGGCTGCAAGTGCATTGAACAGGGGCAGATAAACACGGGTTGAGTTATTAAGGGGCATGTGCTAAATCAGTAGCCAAGTGTTATAATCCATTAGAGCAGCTTAGAAAGCTAATTTCCTGGATTCTGAATCACAAAAGGAGACTCTGAGTACAGGGTGCTCCTAACTTCAGAAGTTCACCACCCAGTTTGCGGAGCAGGGTGGTGACAGAAGGGAACGTTCTCCCTCTCAAGATGGTACTCGTGTAGCGGGCTGTAACGCCTGTAGAGGCCTAATCAAATCGCCCGGTGCCAAAACTCAGATGCCCTTGACCTAAACACTTGTGACCAACCCCACTTAGGGTCACATGAATTGGCCACAACTCCCTCTTGTTTCACCTTTTGAGTTTTCCTTCATAGTTAGATTTGGCCAGTGTCGGAAGCAACTGCATAACTCATTCCTTCCACCCAAACGGACTCGCGCTTCCAAAACCGCAGCCTTCCCCGCCATCCCATGACTGTGCCAAATAGCTTTTAAAAATGAGCGAAGCTTCAAAAGCAATTTATGATATAGCCCAGACGGAGGTTGCTCTAAGTATGACTGACAACTGAACAGTGGCTTCTTGGATCCTGGCCGTTTCACGTGCTCTCCCTTTTCTGCTCACATTTCTGGTGCAATTGTGATGAATGTGCCACTTGTTGCTACTTTGTCCTAGTTAGATGGAGCCATTTCTTTTAACGCAGAGAGGGCCGCTATAACAATAGTTTTCTATGAGGGCAAGCGTAACCTTGCCTACACAGGTCAAGCGGTTGTTTGTTTTCTTTAAACTGCCTCTAAAGGGAAGGAAGAGCTCTATCATAGGAATGTGGTGAAAGCTAAAGTACATTTTAATTGTGTTCTGTGGTCGGGAATGGGCAAATTTAGAACTGTACGCAGCAGGTCTCCCACTGATAAAAAAAACCCAGGACTTGGATGGGTGGTATCGGAACAATGCACAGCTAACTTCATTTCCGATTATGCAAGGTCTTTTGAGAACCATCAGTCCTTCGGTTTTGTTTGTTAGGAAGCTTGACTAATCATGCCGGCATGGTGCCGCAGCCGCAGCCACTTCCTGAAAGTTGTATTGAAATAGTATGGACTTAAAAGGTAAAGGGACCCCTGACCATTAGGTCCAGTCGTGACCGACTCTGGGGTTGTGGCGCTCATCTCGCTTTATTGGCCGAGGGAACCGGCATACAGCTTCTGGGTCATGTGGCCAGCATAACTAAGCCGCTTCTGGCGAACCAGAGCAGCGCACGGAAACGCCGTTTACCTTCCCGCTGGAGCGGTACCTATTTATCTACTTGCACTTTGACATGCTTTCGAACTGTTAGGTTGGCAGGAGTAGTATGGACTTAATTTCTAGTAATTAATTCCGTTTGGGTGTCAAGCAAATACTAACGTGGGACGTTGCTACTCATGGCTTTGAAAGTCCTGACCTGTAAAACCCTAAAAATTGCCAGATGCATTGAGAAGAATAGATCACATTGCTGATTTGATCCCCATTTGGAAGGTTTCGTCAAGTCACGGTTCACAGGTTTAGACGTAAAGGCGTTTCCGTTGTTTTATTCTTTGTGTAAACTGTCCTGGGAATACAACTGAAGGATGGTAACAGAAATACTTACAATGCATAACACAGTATACGAAGCTGAAAGCAGAGAGGGAATGTGGAGACGCAGGGCTTGTTCCAGATCGCCCAACCCAGGACATCTGAATCTCACCAATGGGACTTAAGCCAACTTGCAACTGAGATTGGTTCCATTGGTTTTGGTGAGACTTTATAGCTCAGTGCCAGCCATGTTTGCACAGTGGACATAAGTCCTATTGAATTCATTTGGACTTACTCCCAGGTCAGTAGGGTTAGAACTGCAGCCTTAGTCATGACTGACGACTTTTGATGTGTTGGTGACTCACACTAATGTTTTTGCATCAAGAAACCCTGTGCAAGTACCGTATTTTTCTCTCTATAAGACGCACCAGACCACAAGATGCACCTAGTTTTTGGAGGAGGAAAACAAGAAAAAAAAATATTCTGAATCTCAGAAGCCAGAACAGCAAGAGGGATCACTGCGCAGTGAAAGCAGCAATCCCTCTTGCTGTTCTGGCTTCTGGGATAGCTGCACAGCCTGCATTTGCTCCATAAGACACACACACATTTCCCCTTACTTTTTAGGAGGGAAAAAGTGAGTCTTATAGAGCAAAAAATACGGTACTTCTGCCTGCACAGCAAGGACCCCCCCCCCCATATTGGCTCAAGGGGCTGTCAGGAGAACCCCAGAACAGCAGGGGGGGGATTATTATTATTATTATTATTATTATTATTATTATTATTATTATTTACATCTGACAAGCTGGAATGCTTGCACAAGTAGAACCGTTGGAAAAGCGCAATGTTGAATTCCACCCAGAACCACTTTTAAGAGCATTTTTCTACAAGGCTCCTCTTCAAGGCTGAGATGTGCTATTCCAAAATGTTTGATCCCAGCGAGCAACTAGCCCAGCCCAGGCCAGCTAGATAATATAACACAGGGGTCAGCAACCTTTTCCAGCTGTGGGCCGGTCCACCGTCCCTCAGACCATGTGGTGGGCCAGACTATATTTTGAAAATAATAATAAAAATGAACGAATTCCTATGCCCCACAAATAACCCGGAGATGCATTTTAAACAAAAGGACACATTCTACTCATGTAAAAACATGCTGATTCCAGGACCATTCGTGGGCTGGATTTAGAAGGCAATTGGGCCGCATCCAGCCCACAGGCATTAGGTTGCCTACCCGTGGTATAACAGACCAAGGGTGTGGGGCTGTTCCTTCGGAGGCCTACATTTCAGTTCACTATTTGCAGTTGCAGTGGTACCTCGGGTTAAGTACTTAATTCATTCCGGAGGTCCGTTCTTAACCTGAAACTGTTCTTAACCTGAAGCACCACTTTAGCTAATGGGGCCTCCCGCTGCCACCACACCGCTGCTGCACGATTTCTATTCTCATCCTGAAGCAAAGTTCTTAACCCGAGGTACTATTTCTGGGTTAGTGGAGTCTGTAACCTGAAGCGTCTGTAACCTGAAGTGTATGTAACCCGAGGTACCACTGTATTCCTATTCTCCCCACCTCGACCTCCACCAAAGGCATGGATTGCCCTCTGAAGTATTTTCTGCTTTCATTTTCTTACCATCTGAGGACTGCATTTGGTTAGTACAAGTGTTGTCATAGAATCATAGGACTGTAGAGCTGGGAGGATCATCTAACCAGTCCAACCTCCTGCAATGTAGGGGAATGAACCTGCAACCTTGGTGTTATCGGCACCGAGCTCTTACCAAATGAGCTATCCAAGCTCTGGAAATATACACTCTGCTCAAGCGCAGACCTCTTTGGTACGCATTTGCAGTAGCATGTGAAACAACAACAAAAACAACCTCCCCTGAAAAAAGTTTATGACTTATTAAGATTTAATCTGTTACTGGAAATGTCCGAAAACAGCTTGGAAGTCCTAATTTAAGCATTCCGATGTAATTTAGGGTGTTCAGTTTTAAAATAGGAAAACCCGAGGTAGTGCCCTCTTAGAACCCAGATCCTATTTTTGTATCTGAGATGGTAATTCTGGACTATAAGGCTGCCCTTAAGGAAAGAGCGGTCATTAAAGTAAATAGGAAAGGACAATAATGAAAGAGACTGACCCAGAAAAAGATTCACTGTTGGAACAGTGGTATTGCTTTAAATAGACATGTATGTCCCAGGAGCTGATTTTCTTTTACCACATGACTCAACTGGGCTACTGTGGAGGGATCTTCATCTACGATCGTCCCAGAAGCTTTAACAGAGGGCAGGGCCCTGTGGGTTTTGGACTGGTTTGATCTCTGTCAGCATAAGTTCAGTTTTGAGATTCCTACCTTCTAAAATATTCAGCAAACACTCTTTTTGGAAACTTTAGGACAGGCTTCTTCCTCTTTAATCACAGTCTCTTTAATAATAACTTGATTTTTCCAGCGAAGCTTTTTATAAGAATTTATTTGAAGCGTTTACTTTTTGGGCATGAGGAAAAAGCAGGTCTTCTAAGCGTATCCCAAGAACTCTTTGAGAGAACAGTTTGCAGAGCAAAGCCCGATTCAAGCATTCCTTTTGCTGTTTTTAACCACCATAGTTAAATGGATCATATTACTGCAAGGATAAAGATTATTGCAAGAATACAAAATGCTTATTTATAAAAATGGTGTGAAGGGAAAGGGGGGGGTCTGTACTTTTCATTTAATTTTAAATTTACAGTATATACTGTTTTTGATCATCACTGTACACAAGGCAGTTTTTCAATTGATAAATGAGTATGCATTAGATTTGTTTAGTATTCTGCAGGGCAGTATTCTGAATTGGCAAATCCCCCCAAATTTTACCCAAGTCCTGCTTTGGGTATACAGTGGTACCTCGGGTTACATACTCTTCAGGTTACAGACTCCGCTAACCCAGAAATAGTGCTTCCGGTTAAGAACTTTGCTTCAGGATGAGAACAGAAATCATGTTCTGGCGGCGCAGCGGCAGCAGGAGGCCCCATTAGCTAAAGTGGTGCTTCAGGTTAAGAACAGTTTCAGGTTAAGTACGGACCTCCGGAACGAATTAAGTACTTAACCCAAGGTACCACTGTACTTCAGTAGCAGTGATGTGCCTTTCTCTTGCTTTCTTCTCCTTTCCTTGCCAGTTTCAGAGCCAAATCACATGAGCCTTTGTGCACATGGTTAGTGCTGGTGGTTGTCATTTATTTCCTTCCTTCCTTTCTTTTTGCCAGTTCAAGCTAATTTCAAGCCACAATGCTCAATGCCAAAAGGGTCACACAACTGCCACACATTAAAATTGCACAGCTAGACTTTTAGGACCCTTCCACAACAGAAGCTTCTCAAGGGTTTGCTGCAATGTGCACATATTCACACAACCCTGCTCCGTGCAGGCAAAGCCAATCCAAGCAAAATGAACAGTGTGGCTGTTGAGCACAGATGGATTTGTTAGAATGGGTCCCTTAATCCTGCGAGGAAGCTAAAGCCTTTCCTTCCCGGTTGCATTGTGTGGTTCTGGGCAGGTTGACTCTGAACTACTGTACCTCCTCCCCCACAATCCCTTTTGTGTTGTGTCTTTTAGATTGTAAGACTAAGGGCAGGAACTATGTTTGTAAGCCGCTCCAGAAGCCCTCTTTAGCTGAAGGTTGAGATTTCTTTTAAAAAGCTTTAAATAAGTCTTTAGAGCAGCTTGCACCTTGATAAGTGTGTTTAGGAGGATTGCAGCCTTATGAAGGAGTCCCATGCCTGGTTACTCACAGGTAAAACTTATCCACACTTACTTTTTGCACCGCCCCGCTCTTATTTTTTGCCCCAAGCTTTCCTTGCAAAAACCTGCTCTTTAAAGCTGAATCGGTGCAAATGTCAGCTCGAGTTTCTCTGTGGATTGACGTTTGCTCCAATTGAGCTTTAAAGAGCAGGTTTTTGCAGGAAATGCAAAACAACAACCCCAGGCACTCAGACATGAGAGCTTTAAATCGCAAACTGTGCCAGGAAAGAGCAGAGGAAAGGTAAGTGTGGATAAGCCCCCCGTTGAGCTGAATGGGACTTAGTGCTATGTAAATATGGACAGAATTGGTTGGAATTTGTAGGCACTAAGCTTTTTATGGAGCAGGAAAAAGCATTGAAATCCTCAGCTTCGAAAGATTGCAAGCAAACCAGAGGTTTGTTTTTGTTTTCTTTTTACAGCCCTTAATTCCCCGTTTCTTTCTTGCATGATGGAATCCTCACAAGGTAAAAGGAATAAAGCAGTTTCTCTCTTCTGATAACCACTCATGGCTAGCAGCTTCTCCTCAAGCAGGGACATGTTGGGTGTCACATCAGGACATGGCTGAAGGAGGATTTTGTTTGATGTTCTACCAAAACCACTTCACTGCTTGGAATGTGCAGTTCTGAGAGGCACAAGCAGATGCTTTGTAATGAGCACTAGGATTTATTCAAGACGTCTCTATGTTTGAGCCCTTCACGGAGCCCTGGATATTATTAACACCGACATAGGTAGGCTCGCAAAGGTAAAATAGCCCGAAAGGAAAATTCCTCCCAGAATAGTTTCCTGGCAGGACAACCCGTACTCCTTCGTGGAGTATGGTCAGCACAATATGGCATGTGTTGTCTACTGCCTGGTGTATGCAGTCACAGATGCCAGCGGGCACACAATCCATTGGGAGGTTTTCCAGCAAAAGCCCCATTGTAGTGAATGGAAGCTGTACAAGATTCCACGGCGGGCAAAAAGATGGCAGGCATTATTTCTGGGTGAAGTGAAAGTCTGTAATAGCATTTTCATAGCTTCTGCCCATTCACCTGTAGGTAAGGTAAAAGGTAAAGGACACCTGGACGGTTAAGTCCAGTCAAAGGCAACTATGGGGTTGCGGCGCTCATCTCACTTTCAGGTCGAGGGAGCCGGTGTTTGTCCACAAACAGCTTTCTGGGTCATGTGGCCAGCATGACTAAACAGCTTCTGGCGCAACAGAACACTGTGACAGAAACCAGAGTGCACGGAAACACCGTTTACCTTCCTGCCACAGCAGTACCTGTTTATCTACTTGCACTGGTATGCTTTCAGACTGCTAGGTTGGCAGGAGCTGGGACAGAGCAACAGGAGCTCACTCCGTTGCGGGGATTCGAACCGCCGACCTTCTGATCGGCAAGCCCAAGAGGCTCAGTGGTTTAGACCACAGGCTCTAACAATAAGCACCACTTGTTTAACTCTTCCCCACCAAGGGAGAGGTGCCCCTTCTTCCCCCTCAACCTCCTATGGTTGGATGTCTGTTGGAGACAACCCAATCCCCTCCCCCCAATGCACCTTATAACTTAGTCGCAATCTGGAAGTTAAAAATAAAACTTGCAGTTCTGAGTGTGCTTACTTGAAAATCAATTCCATCGAAATCATTAGGACTGGTGTTTTCAGAAGAATTTTTAGCATAGTATAAGAGAAGTATATTATTATTATTTCTCTTTCTGAAATCTGATAGGACGAAGGAAGCTTCTCCTGACCCCTGCAGTCCACTTAGCTTCTTTGCTTCTCTGTGCTGTGTTCCACCACACAAGTTATTTGTGGCCTCATTGCTGTCCATGCCAGCCATCAGGTACTTGACAAGTTGGGAGAGCCAGACCATTATGGATCCCTGCGTGCCCAGCTTGATGTGGCATTGTAGTATCTACTTAGTTGGTTTATGCAATGGCCATATGGTACACGGCTGCATAGACAAGCAGGCTGCGCATAAATCACCCCTCTTCAATTAGTGCAACTTCATTGGGAGCAGGGGCTTATGATGGGAAGTGTGGAAAGTATTGCTGGCTCTAGTATCTTGAGATACATTCAATTCTTCATTCAGTTTTTATGTTCAAGCTATCAAGGTTATGAGTTATAGTACGTGTTTATGCACACCACCCAACATTTCTCTGATCAAAATAGGGGTGTCCTATTCCATACCTGCCAACACTTCTCTGATGAATATAGGGGCATCCTACCACGCCCTCGAACATTTCTGCGGTGAAAATAGGAAAAGCGGGACATTCTGGGATCAAATCAGAAATCAGGACAGCTTCTGTAAATCTGGGACTGTCTCTGGAAAATAGGGACACTTGGAGGATCTGATTTATGTAAAAGTACAAATGTTTGGTGTCTTTTTGTGTATTTCTTGCTTGCTGTCTGCCCACTCTTGGTCCAAGGGCCACTAATTACCTTTGAAAACTCTTAATGGCTTTGGACCCTGGTACTTAGAGAACTGCCCCCAGGCGGTAGAATCCTCCTCAGAGGCCCTGTTCTGTATCCTGTTGCCCTCTGAAGGTGGGTGGATGGTGACCAAAGAGAAACTTTTAAGTAGTGTTGCTTGCTTAAGAAGCGCAGAACCATCTGTAAGGGGAACACAAATTTGTTTTAGCTCCAACTGAAACGGAAAGTTAATTTCTAAATCTGGCATTCCCCTTCCTTAATTTGCTTAGCTTGCTAGAATTGCTAAACCACTTTCAGAGAAGCAGCTGAGACATGGAGGGAATTAATCAGTTTACTAACTCAGAAGTTAGTTTTCGGTTTCTGCTTGAGACGGACATGGCAACAATAATTATCTTCTAGTTAAGATGCTTCCTTCACCCCCCCCCCTTTTTTAACATTTAGTTTTAAATAAGCGGACCATAAAAAATTCACAAAAATGCTTCCTCAATTACAAAGTACGTTGTAATTTTCATTGGTATATTAGTAACAGACGCATTTTCATATTTTTCAAGTAATTGCCAAAGGGGGCAGAAATTGCCTGACCAGAATTAGGGTTTGCCTTGCAATTCACACCTGTGGTACCAGCAACCTTCCACCTGGAAGGAAGGTCCAACGCACATGCCTTTTGTCCCGAAGAAGGAAGACTATTACGCTGGGAGTACCGTATTTTTCGCTCTATAGGACGCACCTGACCATAGGACACACCTTGTTTTAGAAGGGGAGAACAAGAAAAAAAAAATTCTCTCCCTCTTTGCGCAGCGCCCCTTCAGCGAAGCGGCAGGAGAAATGGAGCCCCTTCCATTTCTCCTCCCGCTTTGCTGAAGGGGCGCTGAGCAGAGAGGGAAAGCTGCGCAGGGCCTCTCCAGCAAAGCAAAGCCAGGAGAGCAAGAGGGATCGGTGCACACTGACCCCTCTCACTCTCCAGGCTTCAGCGAAAGCAACGCAAAGCCTCCGGAGCGCAATTGGAGTTCCTGCCACGCTCCGGAGGCTTCGGGTTCCTTTCGCTGAAACCGAGAGTGTCTTGCTCTCCTGGCTTCAGCGAAAGGAACCTGAAGCCTGGAGAGCGAGAGGGGCCGGTGCGCACCAACCCCTCTTGCTCTCCAGGCTTAGCGAAAGCAATGCGAAGCCTCCAGAGCGCGATGGGAGCGCTCCCACTGTGCTGCGGAGGCTTCGTGTTGCTATCGCTGAAGCCATGGAGCCTGCATTTGCTCCATAAGACGCACACACATTTCCCCTTAATTTTTGGAGGGGGAAAAGTGCATCTTATAGAGTGAAAAATACGGTATATTTTTTTTCAGTGGCTCCCTCACATTGTCTGTCACACTGTAAAATGTAGCATCTAAGGCTCTACCATGATTCATTGCTATTATGGGTGGACTTGTGCATGCTGGGAACAATAATTTACCACAGTGAAATATCCCTCAGGAAGCCTGTGGGATGTTTATGTTGCTTCCATCTTTTGTAAGCTGTGCCTCATGATATTATTTTCATCGTTTCTCTGGGATGGTGCTCCTGTTCTTAACACAGGTTAACACTTTGCTGAATGGGACTCGCTCCCAGTTAAGTTTGTCCAGCTCTCCCACGTGCACCCTCATTGGAGCAGCCTAGGTTGACTTGATTCAACACATACACACACACTTCATAATCTTTCCCCTTAGGAACAACGTTTCCTCATTCAGCCTCCCAAATAATATATATGCAGGCCTCTGTTGATCACCTGGCTTGGGGATTAATTACTTACTACAAGCGGCAGCTGCATATGATGGGACTCTTCAACAGCATAAGGCTCTGAAACTACTCGGCCAAACAGCATCATGTCTGAGTAAGGGTAGTCCATTGCTTTTGGACCTAAGACACTTTAAGGCAGGTCCAAGAACCCTTTGGCCTTCCAGATGTTACTGACCTACAGCTCCCATCAGCCACAGCAGACGTAGCCAGTGGCCAGGGATGTTGGGAGTGTTATTACAACCACATCCGAAGGGCTAGCGCTTCCCCACACTCGCTCAAAGGCAATCCGGTGCCCCTCCAGATGTTTTGAACTCCAACTCCTATTGGCTTAGCCAGCATAGCCAATGGGAGTTAGAAGAATAGAACTGGACCCTAGTTGGACTTGGGTCATCTGGTCCAACACCCTGCAATGTAGGAATCTTTTGCCCCACGTGGGGCTCATACCCACAGCCCTGAGATTAAGCTAACTGAGCTATCCAGTGAGACTTCATAGTTGTATAGTCCAAAACATCTGGAGGGCACGAGATTGAGGAGGGCTGTTCTAAGGCACTCGGGTCCAGTTAAAAAAATCATTACAATGGAGCTATGCTGCTTGCCCCTTTTGAAACATATTTGGGAAGGGGAAGCTTGTAGCAAAAAAGGGGGCAGAATGGGAAGAGGCTAGGGTCTATCATTAGTGGACTATTTTCTCTTGACACCGTCCTAAGCTGTCTCCCCACTCCCCGCCCTGCAGGGTTCCCGACTCATATTTAACGAGGGTTCCTTTACAAGGGAGAAACATTTACTGGACTGGCATTACTCATGATGTGTAGCTTTGCTCAGCGTGTGAGTTATTTGCAGCTGAGCTAATGGCAGCCAGAGTGCCTGTGATGTCATGCTGCTTTGCAGCCGCAGGTGACATCAGAGTAGATCTTCCGGTGTACCAAGAGGGCAGTTAGCGAGGGCAGAGTTGGAGGATGAGGCTGCAAGAGGGATGAGGTCAGCAGAGACAGAAGAGATTTTATGGGATGGTGGATATTATACTGATGGGATTTTTTTTTAAAAAAAAATACAATTAGTTAACGGTACAAATCAATGTTGTCTTGCTTGCTTCTGCATGAGGCCCAGCCTCTTCGAAAGCTTCTCTCAGAGATGATGTCTCTCCTGTGTACCATCCCTGACAATAACAGAAGAGATGGACACCCTTTTCTTCCCTGGACGGACTCTGCGCCTTTAACGGTTCTGTGGCCTGCACACAGCCTGGCCCTATAGCACTTCCCAACAGGAAATAACACAACCCTGGATTTCAAAATATTAAGTGTTCTACTCCCACTTGGCTCCCGACAAGTAAACAGGCCTCTTTGTTCTCTGCTTCGCACCAACCAAGTGCCTGCGTTTTTCTCACCCACAGACAACAGACTTCCTCTCTAAGGGCAGCTTGTTGTGTTGTGTTTTGTAATTGGATAGGGAGCACAGCAAGTAGAAAACACACTTGCCTCCACATCACTTGTGAGAGTGCACATATGTATAAACAGCCACTTTCTCCTTTAAAATCCACAGACTTGGCAACTGGGGAAGGCTCTTCTCTGCTACTTGTGTGTATCTTGAGAGGAAAATAGCACAGTTGAGCCACCCTGGCATATTGAAAACAGAGCAGCTCCTTGAGTAGTCATAGATGAAATGGCAACTCTTGATGTTCCCATTTTCGGTGTTGTTTTTGTTTTCGTAATGCAGCAGTAAGTGGTACACCCAATGCATCGCAATGCTTAAAAATGTACTGGTAAGCAAATTTCATTCCCGCATAAACTCAGGTAGTTCAGTGTCTCTCAGTTTGGAAGCAAAAAATGGAACCATCTAAAAATAAAGTGGTTTCTACATATTCCAGGAAATCTGTAGAGACACATTTGTATGAACGTTTTTCAAAACCAGCCCTGGGTTGATTGGTGGGGGGGAGGGGAGTGAACCCCAGTAAACCAAAACCAACAAAAAGTGTGGTTTAATATACACACAAATATCTCTACCCTCCTCCTTCTGCCTGGTTCACACACTCTTGCACACCCTTAGAACTTCACACAAGGAAAATAATTTGTTCCGAGGTCCACTGTATCTCTGTAACAACATGATTTAGAGCTAATATCCGGTTCAGTACCTTTTTCTATCCCCTCGCCGCGAGCAAAGTTCATGCCGTGGATTTTCAGAAGAAATGATCTGGGACGCCCACCCCAATATATGATTGCTTGATCTTTTCTTGCTTTTCTCTCTCTCAACCAATTCTTGCCAGTTCAATGTTAGCTTTGCCCAATACTGCTTTGTGGCGAAGATCTGAAATATTTTGTTTGTTTGTTTGTTTCCTTGGAGACCTGAAGGCCAAACTGTAAAGCGATTTTTCGTAACCGTTGGAGGGCTTCAAGTCCGCAAATCGATAGTTACAGGAAAATTCAGCCTTTTGAGCTGAGATATGAATTACGAAAAAAGCTAAAACGGTAGCTCGATATAGGGATGAATCTATGTAATTACATTGTTTGTTAGACTGGCGGGAGTGCGTGGGCTTTTATCCCTTTTAGTTTTAAGGTGCAGGTGTGTGTTTGGGCATTTAAAAGAATGGGGGAGCTATATGTTATGGATTATGTAGCCTGTGGCAGAAAGCTCATGCTCTGTTGCTCTGCTCCCCACCTCAGTAGAACAGAACTAAAAACACACCAAGGCTCAGGATTCACTAGCATGGCACAGTCTGAAGCTTGGACTCAGCTTACAGTATATTTGCCAGCAAGGCTGGCCATTGCTGAATATAAACATCCTCTTTGGCCTGTGCATATGAGTTATGTGATAACATAAAACCATTTCTCCTCAACAAGATTACGTCTTAAGTGTCCACTCTATGCATCATTACACTCTGCAGTTTGAAACGGGACTAGTGATTGAGCCCATTAGCGCTGTGATGGAAGTGACGAATAGCCTGATGCGATAAACTGACCTGTGGCGCGAACGCTGTGGGCAGAACACCCAGTCAAGTAGGGTGGCCAGGCTGTCCCCTTTCTATGCACATTTCGGGAGGGAAAAATAAGGCTATGCTCAGCTCTGCATCGAGGCCAGGCGACAGAAGATGGACCAGGTGTCTGATAAAGTTCTCTTTCTTTCACTGAAGCATCTCTTCTCTCTCATTTCAGGTTATTCTGCAATGACTACAGCAAGATACAGACCTACTTGGGACTTGGTGCTCGATCCTCTCGTGTCGTGCAAACTCTGCCTTGGAGAATTTCCAGTGGAGCAGATGACAACAATCGCACAATGCCAGTGCATCTTCTGTACTTTGGTTAGTAAGCTTCAAACAATGTATGCGCCTCGGCTGGAATCGGTTCTGTTGTCCACACCACACCGCCAAGATCTGTGCAAAGCCAACAAAAGTTATGCTTGAGGATTTGTGGGTTGTACATAGTTAATGCAGGCTTGCGGGCATAGTCCCAGGGTTGTTGTGGTGCTTTTACACCTCCTGTTGTATTACCCTGGTACTTAATACCACACATACAGACCTGTGGGAAAATTCTGGGCTGCTTCAGGGAAGATGGGAGTGGTGAGGTTTATTGGACAGAAGCTCCCAAGATGCACCTTGCTGGTTCATTCGCTGGCGTTTGGCCTAATCTCACTTGCAGCGCCTGTGAGAGGATAAAATGGAGGTAATCCTTATAGGTGCCGCTTTTGCAGAGGGATAAAAATATTATAATGATAATAATGTGCCCATTTATGGATGAGCGGGCACCTGGGGCTTATTCAGACCCATATTGTTATGATCCGTTACCGGATTGTGAGGTTGTGTTTATTAAGTTGTGTGCCTTTCTTCATAAAAAAGCACATCTGAAAGAAAGAGGGGAACGGAATGTGTGTGTTTGTGTGTGTGTGAGGAGGGTGTCTTTGTGCTACATCAGCGACATTTCAAACAGAGAAGCCAAAGAGCAATCTCCTGAACGGCTGTGTGGAGCTTTTGACGTCTGGGTTTTGAAAAGCAGCGTGCCACAGAAAAGAAAGAGCCAGCTGGTTAAGGTCATAAGTGTATTGAGAATGGCATGGGCGGGAAGCGAGTGGGCGTCGAGCTTCATCCATCTCCAGTTAAAAACAAAAGCCTAAAGTAGCTTCAGTATGTATTTACACAGGGAGAACTTGGCCGGGTCGGGTCTAGAAGGGTAGCAAGGAAGAAGACTAGTTTCAGTCAAAGAACACCACCCACTTCTACAGGTTTTCCCCCCCTTAAAAAAGAAATTAATAGGACTGAGTCTAAGCAACAGCCAAGCAGAAAATTCTTCGGAAATTCTTGGGGGTGGGTAGAGGGTGCAAAACTCCTCCCTTGGCTTAAACAAAAAGTGCAACCCTAAATGACTTTCAGCTTCATTCTTCTGCAGCTACATTCTTCTTGCCCAAGTGATGGGGACTCTTTATTTCCTTCAGGCACTGCACTTCGCAGCACAGGAAGGCTTAAGGGCAACTCCATGTTCCCTGGGCAGTGAGGTAGTTTCCCCACATTTGCATATACAGTGGTACCTCGGGTTAAGAAGTTAATTTGTTCTGGAGGTCCGTTCTTAACCTGAAACTGTTCTTAACCTGAGGTACCACTTTAGCTAATGGGGCCTCCTGCTGCCACCACGCGATTTCTGTTCTCATCCTGAAGCAAAGTTCTTAACACGAGGTACTATTTCTGGGTTAATGGAGTCTGTAACCTGAAGCGTCTGTCACCTGAAGCATCTGTAACCCAAGGTACCACCGTACAGTATTTCATTCACCAAAAAGCAACATTTTAGCACCATAGCATCTAGATCAATTATGCAAAGTTTTACAACAGCAACAAAACCCTTAGCTTGCAGTTTTGTGCTCTCTACAGCTTGTTGCAGCAGGAATTTGTGCACGCATACAAATTGCTGGTGACAAGCAGCAATCATCCCTTATAGAGCAGGTAACTGGCAAAGTTTAACTATTTTCTGGACCTTCCCGCGGTGCGCCTTTCCCTTCTTACCCACTTGGTTGTGGCTGCTTGAGGTACCTGTTCCAAGCTTTTCAAATCCACAACTGGCAGCGTGACTTGCCCCACACTTCGGTTTTCAGCCTGAAAGACAGCACTGTCCACACAGTCCTTTTGCTAAAGCAAGGTTGGGGAATTTTTTTCAGTGCCATGTTCTGTTCTGAGTAACCTTCCAAGGGGCAGGGGAGGGGGCAAACGAGAGCAGAGCAGCAACTGTTAATTGACTCAGGCAGCGCTTCCTTGGCAAGCAAGGCCTATTCTCAGTTCACGGACACATTCTAGCTCCAGGAGGAGGCAAAGCAGGGTTGGTGAGCGGTGTGGCCTGGAGACAAGAGGTGGCTGCAGAGAGTTCTGAAAGCCAGTCAGAGAGGCCTGGAGCACTGCCCTGCTGAGGTTCCCCATTGCCTGATTTTTAACTATCCAGATAGTCAACAATTCTGCGGCTACACTCATTCCACATTTGGCTGTTTTTGAGGTTCTCTTCCCTCCCACTTTCTCTGAAGCTTGCATTGTACTTCCATAAACCTCTGGGTTGCCCCAAGCTGGCTGACATCTCCCTTTTGTGTGTGCATGGGAGCATTTTGGCTACATAAACAATGGTACTGAAAGCCTGAATGTTGTAAATAAAGGGAATGATGGCAAGGGCCCTTTAAGGCAGGGTTTCTAGGAGCAATTGAGCCTAGGTACAAACCTGACTGTTCTAGACTCTTTGTTGTTGTTGTTGTTGTTGTTGTTTTGTTGAAATCACTGGGTTTGGCTTTACTTCAAACTTTTTTTATAGAATTGCAGCTCTGAGCAGCTCCCTTAAACTGGGGAGGACTAAATGCAGCTGTTCAGAGATCTGGCATTTATTACAGTTCAGTACGTTGGTAGGAACTGCTGGAAGATCTCTTTCATTTTTGTGGGTGGAAAAATGAATGGAAAAAGAGCCACACAGAGATCTTTCAGAACTACATAGTCGGAACGAAGTACACATCCTACGCCAACGTTTTAGTCTGCACTAGTAAAGGACCATTATATCACTGAATAGCCCTCACTACATTGGCAACCCCTGAAGTGTTGCTGGAAAGGAGCTCATAAAGGATAATCTCCTTGACACATTAGCAGAATGTTGTCGTTTTTTGGTGGTGGGGGGAGGAAATAGATTGGTCAGCTTAATTCACTATGTTATGTTTTGGAACAGTTTCTATTACAAACCACCCCAATCGCCGCTAAGCAATAGCAAGAGATTCCCGGGGTGTGTGGGTGGGTGTTTGAGCGCTTAACCAGGGTTTGTGTTTCCTTGTTGTGTCCCGCACCCATGCCTCTCCCTGATTGCTAATTATGTGAGGGTGAGCGGCTGTTGGGGAATCAAACCATCTTTAAATTAAAACACAGTTCACGAGCTGAGAAGCACCTAAGAGTACTGCTAATTAATCCTTTCGGCAACAATTTCTGAAACTGCTTTCCTATAATATATTCCAGTTTCTCGGCTATTAATCTCACCGTCTACAGCCAGTCACTTCCCCTAGTCCTGCTTATCCCAGCTTCTTTTAATGGGTAGCCAGCGCTGTGGTCTCTCTCGGGGCAGCTTTGCGAGAGCATCTGCTGCCAGTGCCCTTTGACATGTTCTCCAGCAAACATGTAGCCCTGTGTCCTTTTTTAAGGAAGAATCTCTCTCAGCTCCATCTGAGGCCTTGTATAAGCCACAGCCGTGATTAAAAATGCACTGATGCTTTGCAGGGGAATTACTTGCCAGCCGAGCAGGATTAGTGCGGTACGAAGGTTGCAGAAAAGGACCCGTTTCCTCAGCCCACGTTTCACCGCTGTGTGGGCGGGAAGAGCTTTCCAAGGTTGTCAAGCTGCCTGTTATCTTCTGGTGCAGAGGGGAAAAAAACCACACACATAGTGCTGGCCCTGGCTTAGTTGTGCAGCCTTGCTTGTAGAAGAAATGCAGTTGAAACGAGTTTGCAAAGAGGCAGGTAGAAGAGGCAGGTAGAACAGGAGCTCCTGTTCACAGAAGGGCTGTAGCTCAGCAGTACAACACCTGCTTTGCATGCAGAAGACCCTAGATTCAATCCCTGGCATCTCCAGGAAGGGCTAGAGAACCACTGCTGGTCATTGTAGACAATATGGAGCTAGAGAGACGATTGTAGATAATATGGAGCTAGAGAGACGATTGTAGATAATATGGAGCTAGAGAGACGATTGTAGATAATATGGAGCTAGAGAGACGATTGTAGATAATATGGAGCTAGAGAGACAAATGTCTCTCTAGTACAAGGCAGCTTCCCATGAAGAAGAAGAAGAGATTTGGATTTGATATCCTGCTTTATCACTACCCTAAGGAGTCTCAAAGCGGCTCACGATCTCCTTTCCCTTCCTCCCCCACAACAAACACTCTGTGAGGTGAGTGAGGCTGAGAGACTTCAGAGAAGTGTGACTAGCCCAAGGTCACCCAGCAGCTGCATGTGGAGGAGCGGGGAAGCGAACCCAGTTCACCAGATTACGAGTCCACCGCTCTTAACCACTACACCACACTGGCTCCTTGAATGAACTGGTCCCCTGCTCCCTTGCATTTGGAAGTGGAATGAGCAGTGACACCCATGTATGGATGTTGTTCCTCTGTACTCAATTGTATACACATCCTCATGCAAGGGAATTATTATCGTTGTTATTGCTGCTGCTGCTGCAGTTTATACACCACCCTTTATCAAAAGATCCCTGGCAGTGTACAGCATTAAAAACAAATTACAGAACATCGATGATAAAATCATAATAGAAAGCATACTGTCAGACAGCCTAATAATAAAATAATCATCATAATAACAGCCGTCTCCCTTCACCCCCCTACTTTCACAGGCCATAGATTATTTAATAGCCATAGGCTTGGGTAAAGAGGAATGTTTTTGCCTGGCACCTAAAGACATGTAATGATGGCCAGCCAGGCGAGCCTCTCTGGAGAGAGCATTCCACAATCAGGGAGCCACCACAGAAAAGGCCCACTCTCTTGTTGCCACCCTCCGAACCTCTCTGGGATGGGGGACATAGAGAAGGGCCTCAGATGACAAGCAGGCTGGGTTTGTATGGGGAGAGGTGATCCTTAAGGTATTGAGGTCCTGAGCTGTGTAAGGCTTTATAGGTCAACACCAGCACTTTGAAGTGGGCCCGGAAACTAATCAGCAGTTGCGCTGGGATTGGAGTTACATGCTCAAATGATGTCCTAGTTACTTTGGCAATAGAGACAAGGGTGCCCTCTTTCCCTGCCCCAAGCAGAGAGGATTGGAAAAACATCAGCACTAAGTGGACACCCCTCCAAAAAAAAGTGTAAAGGGGTGCTAAGCAATGTGAACATCTGCTGTGCAATATTCTGCGCAACAACACTAAAAGAGATGTTATTTGTACAGAGATAAAACAGCCCTCAGCGACATCTATCATCTTTATATAAAAATGCTTTAGCCCAAATGAATTATCAAGTAATTATTCTGATTATGAGAGCTCATGAGTGGTGTGTTTCATCAGTGCAAAGCATGGGTTTTGCATTTCTTGTACTATATATTGCTAGCTTTGATGTATGGATATGTTGTACGCCACCGTACAAGCATGCTACCTCTGGCTATTTATGTGTAGCAACAGCTCATTGTGTTATGCGTTGTGACACAGCTGCCATCCTTGCCCACTTAGCAGTTTATCTCTGCACTAAAAAAACAAACAAACCTGGTTATAGTGGGAATGAACCTGAGTTGTTGTTATTTATTTGTTAAATTTGTATACCTACTTGTAGATCTCAGAATAATGCATGGGTAGACCTGTATTAACACAACTGGACTGCCTGCCATGTATCGCAGGGGGATCTTCTGTATCCTCTTTTGTTTGGAAGATGTTCGGAAAATAAAATAAAATTCCAGCTAACCTTGGTGGGAAGAAGCCCTTTTGTTTTAAATGAATCATAGAATCATAGAATCATAGAATCATAGAGTTGGAAGAGACCACAAGGGCCATCGAGTCCAACCCCCTGCCAAGCAGGAAATCATTCACAAAGTATACTCATCTCTAGATGTGGCTCTCTGAGGGCTAAATGTTGTCATCAGATATGCACGCAGTCTCATTTTAATACACATTTCTCATGTGCAAGTGGGGTAGCATTCTCGATTGCACTTACAGCGCCGTGTCGGAAATCTCACTGTCCCTGCCTAGCCGGGTTCCAGTACTGTGTGGTGTGTGGCTGATGATCATTAATGGTGCGCCTGTTGAAGAAAGATGTGCTTCTTTCTGTGATCTTCTGTGAGCGCACAGAGCTGTGATGTGCACAAAGTTCCCCTGCCCATATTTATTTCGCTGCAGAAGGCTGCTCTGCTTACACAAGGCAATTTGTGTGTGTGTGTGTGTGTGTGTGTGTGTGTGTGTGTGTGTATATATATATATATATATATATATATATATATATATATTTCTTTGTTCGTTCCGAATATTTATATCCCGCTGTTCAGCATGCAAGATGATCCCACAGTGGGTTGCCAGTAAAATACCTAACCCAACAACCCAACCCGCAGGGAACACATCAACAAACTCTAAAAATATAAAATAGCAGCAAGATAAATAAACTACACAGCAGCAGGCATAGAGGCCAATAAATCACCCACAGGGCTGTGCAAATAAATAAGTGTTTAATTGATGCCAGCAACTTAAGAGTTGGCATTGTTTGGGTTTGCGAGGGAAGTTGAGGTGCCTGAGTGTTGTGTACTGAAGTTCTCACCCTGGGCCAGCAGGGGGATACTGTAGATAGTTCAGGTCCACATATGCAAATAAGGGTTCGAAAGTGACATTCAGTGATTGGATAGTTACAGAAAGTTGTTACAGTTACGTTGTACTGGAGCTCTATATAAGCAGGCTGGCTGAACCCTTCAGTTCAGTTCTGTTCTGATCTGTGAATAAACAAGAGCTGTTTGGAGAATTGCTGTGTCGTCTGATATGTTCACCCACAACTTAACACTGAGAATAGCCTTTCCCGGGTCACTGTATGTCTCATTGGAGGAAGAAGAGGGACCATCAAATGAGCAGCGCTTTCTGTGAAAGCGGATGGGAGAGCCTAGTCTCATTTAGTAATTTGTAATAGGACTGGAATCCCTCAGAGCAGATCCAGTCACCTGAACAGACTATGAAATAGGCCCGTTCTGCTTTAGGGTGTCTTGGGAGGAAAGATATCTACAGCTTCCATCATCCCTATCTAATAGAACCCGTGGTCAGGGATGTTGGGAACTGTAGTCCAGAAACACCTAGAGGCACAAGTTTGGGAGACACTGCCTTAGTTCCCTCCCCTGAAGCCAAAGTGAAATTGAAATGACCACCTGCCTATCTGTGCCTCTCCTGCCTAGCTGTGCCTCTTATTCCCACCACTCCATTCTCTTTAGAGTCTGCAGTTCTTAGCCATTGGGAACATGGGAGAAAGAGAAGGAAGTTGGCCTCAGAGGTACTATAAAAGGAAAAAGAGAGCACAGCACCAGGTTGCCACATGTGTACATATGTGTACAAGTTTTGCTTACAGTCCCATTCAGCGCACCCATTCCCTCCCATCGAGAGAGGCTGAGTGTGAGCAGAACACAAACCTATATGCTTTCCATTTTTTCTGCAACCGTTACTCTCCCAAAACCTGGATTCTCACCTAAAACCTATTAAACGCCATATGAAAGAAAGCTATGGCAACTGGGGGGTGGGCGGGTATCTGCTGGTGTGAATGGAGGCTGCCTGAGCATGCATATATGTGTGTGTGTTTTAAAAAGCATGGGTTCGTTTATGTAAAGCACCGTGGGTGGAAACAGCTATATAAAGAAAACGATTATAGCAAAATGCTCTAGTATTGTATCCTTGAAGATGGGAACGGCTTGGTAGTTGCTAAGAGCATTGTGGAAAGAGCTGTGGGAATCCACAGTTCACACCACGAAGGATGAAAACATGTTACCGGTCTTAGAAAATGAAGCTGCCGCAAACTTGGTTTTAAATGTAACTGTCAATAGGCCCTGTGTGCTGGGAAGGGACCATAGAAGTGTACAAAGAGTTCCAAGGATTGTATGAATGAACTTAGTCCATAGCAGCCCCCCATGCCACAGTTGTTTCTGGTCATGTGACAGGCTGCTGTTGAAAGGGAAAGAGTTCAACACATCCCACTGGGCGAGCTGAGCTGTAGCCCTTAGGCTATCCCAAAATAGCCCTTTGGATCCCTGGTGTCTGATTCTGTAACCCATCAACCTTCTCTTGAGTCTGGTCAAGTCTGAGTCTGGTTCAGTCATTCCTGTCAAACTATAGCTTGGTCATCAGGAACATGTTGTATAGACTTGCATCCTGGGGGTGGGGGAGGAAAAAACCCTCATACACTTTCTGCTTCATAAATGAATATAGTTTGACATGAGGTCTGAATCGGGTAACCAATCACCATTGTTTTCCCCCAAACCAGAAATGGAAAGCACTTCAAACCATGGTTCTGATCCTGGTTTGGAAGCCAACTATAGCCAGTTACAACCATAGTTACTGGTCTGTCATGAAGGTAACAGCAAACTGTGGTTTACCCTGAACCAGGGATGTGCAGGAGGGCATTATTACAGAATGATGCTTACTCTAGTAGGCTAGTGACTTGTTCACGAAATGAAGGTTGGCTTTCCTTTTAAGATGAAGGGTTCGCCAATCCTCACATGGCAAACCAAGCTCTAAATAAACTATTCATAGTTTCCCAGCTGGTGTCCAGGAAGTTGGGAGTCTAACCAACCACATGACTGTTTACATCCAATATATTACCAGCCTGGTTAAAAAAGGAATGCACATGTGCAGAGGAAAGGCGCATGATTTCCCCACTGCATGCTTGGTATCAAAACTGTGGGTCAGCCATAACATCTCAACTGGGCCATGGCCAGGTCAGATTTTGTAGGAGCCGTCCGATGAGTGCAAATAGACATTCAAACTGGGGAGCAGAGGCAGGGGTCTTCTTTGGTGAGCAGCCAGGTATTGGAGAAGGAAGATTAATAGCATGGAAAATGCTCGAGGAAGATCTGAAATAACGCTGCTCACATGAGTAGACCCATCGGGATTTGCACCTTTTGGATGACAGAACAACTGTTATTGTTGAAGCATATATTTCAATGGTGAATAATATTGACAGCCACTGGGTCTGACTTTCTTACAGTGCCTGAAACAGTATGTGGAGATTTTGATCAAGGAAGGCTTAGAAACAGCCATTAGCTGCCCTGATGCCTCCTGCCCGAAGCGAGGTCATCTTCAAGAAAATGAAGTACGTTTCCTGACACGAATTTGTCTTACGTAAAAGTTCAGCTCAGTTGTTATTGCAGATATTTGTGCGTGTTGCCGTTATGTAACTTCTGCTCCAAGCTCATTGTCTATCTTTGCCTGTTATCCCTTTAGTTATCGCTATCATTAATCGGATGCTTGTATCTCTCTCTCTCTCGTTCCCTCTCTCTCTTTAAAACAGATTGAGTGTATGGTTGCATCAGAAATCATGCAGAAGTATAAGAAGCTACAGTTTGAAAGAGGTATACAGCAGACATCCCAGGTGGCCCCAAACTGGGGGTTGTAGCCAACTAAATTCCACTCACAGTAGACCCACTGAAATTAATGTACCCATGTTCATTAACTTCAAAGGGTCATCTCTGAGCATGACTAACATTGGATTCAATCTCGTGTGTGGAAAATACATTTCCAAACCACGAGGAAAAGGCGCTTTATTTTTATTTTTTTTAACCATGTGGGATAGTCTCCCCACGGAAATTCGAAATGTGCTGTCAATATTGTATTTCCAACAGATGTTAAAAACTTACCTGTTCATCCAGGCATTTATTGATTTTGATTACATGTATTAGCACCTATTGTAGACTCTGTTTTAATGAGGCTACAGATACTATTTAACAAGGTTCTTATTTATTTTTCTTATGTCTTCGTTATACGGTTGTACATCACTTGGAACATTTTATAAACAAATGGTATTTAAATTTATTTATTTATTAAACTTCCTGCTTCCCGTTGATATTCCACAGCCATACCAAATAATAAGATATTGGATATGATCAGGAATTGGCATTCCACTGTGTGTGGCTTGATTCAAGATCAATTCTGCATCTTAAAAACGTTTGCCTTATGCTTGAGTCAGACCATTATCTTCCAAGGACAGGGATTTTCCAGCCCTACCTTGAGATGCTGTGGAATTGAACCCATGCAAAAGCATATTATATACATGCTCCTTCACTGAGCTGTGGCCTTTTCCCAATTGCAGTTTGTTTCCCCCGCAGAAGTGCTTTTGGATCCTTGTCGGACTTGGTGCCCATCCTCTTCCTGCCAAGCGGTTTGTCAGCTTCAGGAATCAGGCCCCCAGAACCCCCAGCTGGTACAATGCAAATCTTGCGACATAGAATTTTGCTCGGCGTGCAAATCGAATTGGCATCCAGGACAAGGCTGTCAAGAAAATATGCCAATCAGCTACCTTCCAGGAGAAACAAGGTATAGAACTGTACATTACCAATTGATGTTGGCATAGTTCTTAACACATTAACAGCTTCGCTCAGCAGTTGTTTTTTTTAAAAAAAGACTGATTTTCATTGTGATAGCCTCAGGTGTCTCCTTATTCACCTGTTATTTGAAGCCCTTTCTCCCTCCCATCACAAGACTGAAGCAGAAAAAGCCAACTCTGGCAGATAGATTGCCCTACTTCTGAAACCAGGTATATGCTAGGAATTCCTCAAGGTTCTGGAAGTTATAGGATGTCACCTTGTCTATGTGGGTTACCTTTTGGACTGTGGCTCTATGCCCTGCTGTTTGGTAAGAAGTCCATGTTCTGATGGAAATATTCCACACCGTGGCTTTATCAGCACACCTGTGTTACTCAGTTTCCCTACGGAATTCTAATGCTGCTGATCAGCATTAAAAAAAAATAAGGAGCAGTCCACCATCGCAATGTTGGAAGGAGCCCATAATTGTGTGCACAACTTAGCTCCCCGCCCCCAATTCCTGGGTTTATACAAATCAATTTTATACAAGCAATATGGGCAGACGTATTGCTAGTCAACCTGACTTATTTGAGGTTTGTAGAAGCTATTAAAACTGAATGACAAAGATGAAGGATGTGTTGTTTCAGTGGAAACGAAAACCTGCCTTTGGTCTTGTGGCTGTGTGACAAATCCATGCAGACATAGGAATAGCTTCAGTCTGCGAAAGGGTCAGAGTGTTTTAAGAAATGCACCTTTTAAAAATGAAGAGCATTTTGTCAAGAATGAGCCAGTTCCCAGTGAAGGTTTGCAGCCAACTGCAGAAAGCAGCCAGGAACAGAGAGGCTTAGATCAGTGGTGGCCAAATGCAGCCCTCCAGCTGTTTGTGGGATACAGTTCCCATCATCCCTGACCGCTGGTCCTATTAGCTAGGGGTGAGGGGAGTTGTAGTCCAAAAACAGCTGGAGGGGCTGAGTTTGGTCACCACTGGCTTAGATTGTACTTAGGCTGAGCAAAGACCACAGCAGACAAGGGTAAATCTTCTGGACATTGGAATGCCGGTTGCCAAGGGAACGACAGAGCAGGCTGGAACACAACCAAAGCTCTCAGAAAGCTCAAACAGCCGCAAACAGAGACGGAAGCAGTCTGTCAGAACGGGAAGAGGTTGGAGCTGATCCAATCTCTCCTAAGAGTCGTCAAATGGGAGGGCTGCTAGACAGGAAACAAAACGAGACAAGGTATGAAAGTTCAATATCTTCTGTAGAAACCGGAAGGAGTCTTCAGAAGGGTCATCTTGATTGATGATGCTTTGTTAGAGCCGTTCGGAGCTATCTGTTTGTTTTTGCAATAAATCCTCCTTTTTAATTAACGACGCTTACCGTGTTACCAAGCCGGGAACCTGGACTCATGACGCATTTCTCCCGTAAAATTCCAAAACGTCTCTTCCAGCTCTGCTTATAAAATGGAAGAAGATGATGCACCCATCAAACGCTGCCCGAAATGCAAAGTTTACATTGAACGGGATGAAGGCTGTGCCCAAATGATGTGCAAAAACTGTAAACATGCCTTTTGCTGGTACTGTTTGGAATCACTTGACGTAAGTATATGTAGTTGAGTTTAAGATTGGAAGATGAAATTCCTTGATGCTATCCCTGTAATAAATTCCTGTTAATAAAACATTCAAAATGTCCATTGATATAATATTCAAAAACTGTAAAGGGAAGCATTGAAATGTTAAAAGTCCCAGAGAATTAGGTTTCCTCTGTAGACATAAATACAGACTGTGGCATACATTTAGCTGTACTGCAGTAAACAATTAGCAAGATACCATTGCATGAACTAACATTGTTACAAAAAGTTAGAGTTTGTATATATTTATGGCATAAAAAGCCCCATCATCTGGGACAGAAGTGCCATTTAGGTTAGAGTTACTTTGGCTGTATCAGAGTTTAGGCTTTGGCTTAGCTGCTGTTGAAAGCAAATTTAGCTTTGTTTTAGAGATACATTTTTTGTTGCTAAATTTAGGGCTGTTTCTGGGTGGTGGTGGTTTTGTGAATTCTTCTGAATATGATGGGCTGTTTAATCTTTAAGTTTTGGTACTGAATGTTTCGATGCGGGGTGTTTTTGAATCGGCCTGTTAAATGATGATTCTCTGCTGCTGTAAACTTCGTTGGTATGGTTTTTGTGTTTTTAAGCAATTAACTGTTTTGAAAAGTTAGGGTTACATTTTTTGTTACATAATATTGTTTTGCTGTTATACCAATGATGACACTTTGGGCATGGTTTAACTGCAGAAAAAGAGCACAAGAACAAACCCTCAAATGGGATAAACTGGGGAAGGGGTCTTATTTGTACTATCTCAGGTTGGGCATACAGTGGTACCTCTAGTTACGAACTTAATTTGTTCCGGAGGTTCATTCTTAACCTGAAACTGTTCTTAACTAGAGGCATTCTTTCGCTAATGGAGCCTCTTGCTGCTGCTGTGCCGCCGGCACACGATTTCCGTTCTCATCCTGGGGCAAAGTTCTCAACTCAAGGTAACTCTTCCAGGTTAGCGGAGTTTGTAACCTGAAGCATTTGTAACCTGAGGTGTTTGTAACCCGAGGTACCACTGTATTACCTTTTCCTTCTCTTGTCTTTCTTTAAGTTTTTTTTGTTTTTGTCTTTTAAACTCCTCCTGGCATTAACTCACAGCCCTGAAAGGGCTGCTGCCAATTTTGTAGATTGCACAGTGGCCCACTTCGGCCTAAACCTGTGAAATATGCGTTATTGGGTTCCACGGGGCCCTTTCTGCAGTTAATATTGACTTTGCGCTCCGTGCCATAGAGGTGAGTGGTCTGACTCATTTATGCTGGCTGTTAGCTGCTCTCTGTTCCAAAGGAGCCAACTCAGTGATGTCATTCCACTTGGCACAGCAGCGAAATCCATAGCTTGTGACGTTGCTATTGCATTGTGAAATGTGGCTGATGTGCCAAAAGTAGATAGGGGGAAAAATGAAAATTGACCTCTGCAGTTGGGGGCGGAAAAACAGGGAGAAGTACCATTCACTCCTCTCTCTCTCTAGCCTGTGGCAGGATCCTAGAACTGCAGTCCTCTGCACATTTACTTGGGAGTAAGCTCTGCTTGCTAAACCCAGTAGGACTTATTTCTGAGTACGCAGTTGGACTCCCAATCGAAATTATTCAGCCCTCATCGCAAATCAGGTTTATTATCAAAATTTGCAGACTTTCAGCTGTTTGCTGAAAACAAGAAGCAATTGAAATAGCTCAACCCAACGGGTGCTTCAAGTAGTTTCCGAAAATTCAGCTGAAATTGCAACCATACCTGCTAAGTGAAAAGGTTTTGTAACCAAAAGGTTTGGTAACCTTTTGACTGCTTGTCAAGAGTCAAGTTCTCAACCACGGCTGAAATAATATATATGCATATTTCCCCCTCTCCTTTTATTGACACTTTACAGGATGACTTCCTTCTTATACATTATGACAAGGGACCTTGCCGAAATAAGCTTGGTCATTCCAGGGCATCAGTTATTTGGCACAGAACGCAGGTAGGTGTCGATGTGACTTTGCGTATCTGCTGCCCCCCCCCCCAATTTTCATCTTATTCATGAAAAAAGTGAATGTGGGGAATTGTGAGTTAGAGGAGGGAAAATGGCATGAGGAAAATGGGAAGTTTTTAAAAAGCAATGTTAGCTGGCTTGCCTCGCATACAAGTATTGCTGATGAAAGCTGATCTGAGGTGCAGAAACAATAGTTCCTCTTCAAGGTGGAGAGACTACAGAGTCACGTTCCAGGAAAATAGAGGCAGTTACCCAACTTGCAATGAGGTGGAGAGTAAGGTAAAATTGGGGTCTCAGTCAGTTATTCTCTGTAGTTTCTGTGGGTCTGTAGCTGCTAGATTTCTGCTGGGCAGAAACAAAACACCCCTGAGAGCTGTTGCAGGATTTACAGACATTAGTCCACAAACCCAAGATGATATAATTTGATCGAGGTGGCCCACAAGACAGATTGATAGCCGTTAAAACCTACCATGTTTATTTTGACATAGAAGAACCTTGGAAGAATAATATTAAAAGAGCAACTGAGCTTTTATTACTACAGCAGGCAATGTGTTGCTCATGCCAAAACTACACTTCAGAGACGATGTATAGCAGGAGATTGCAGAGAGGGAAGCAGACATATTTTTCAGGGGATTCGGGGGAAGCCCATGTTAAGCACAATAATAAATTCGCCGCTCCACAAAAATATAAATATTTGAGGAATTATTGGGGGGTGGGAAGGGAAATGAAATGAAAACCTCCAAATATACTATTATATAATACAGTAAGTAATGCATGCCATTCCTTATTTTGAATGTTGTTCAACAGTACCACCTGCTGGCCAAAAACAAATTGACTTTTTCAAGACCAATAAAGAGAAAGTTAAGTAATCTGAATCTGAAGCAAAAGGAAAGAAAGAAAGATTATTATAAAGTGGCTTTTTTTAAATAAGAAAAACCCTCCACCCAAATCATCCCTGTTTAACTTTAAGACAGTTATGTTAGGGGATGTATTACGTCAAACGCTAAAGGCTGCACCTGTTGTACTTTCCTTTAGCTGGACAATTTTATAAATCATTGGAACCATACTTTTCAAGTAGGTCAGCAATTTGGAGATTTTGATCCTCCATGAAACTGAATCCTTAGATGCATATTGAACAGTACCCTTCTGAACCCCATACCTCCTCATTGGCTACCCTGGGGAGTGCGTAATTCCATGGATAAGCTCAGGGCCTTTCATGAGACAGGTGACAGGAGTGCAAAACAGTTGAAACTGCAGTTGCCAGCCCTTTATTCTGTGTCTCTCTGTGTGTGTTGCAACAGTGTGCAACCCCTTGCCACTGAACAGTTTGGAAGGGGGTGGGGAGAACTCTCCCCCAGTCCCCCTTCAAGCAGATTATTTGAGAACAACCACTGGCATACGTGATCTTCTTTCTTTTTCTTTTTTATCCAGGTCGTGGGGATCTTTGCAGGGTTTGGTCTGTTACTGTTAGTGGCCTCCCCTTTCCTTCTGCTTGCTACCCCATTCGTGCTTTGCTGCAAGTGCAAGTGTAGTAAAGGAGACGACGACCCCCTCCCGACTTAAAGTGGAGTGAAAGTGGGACTGGCTCACCATCACAGTGCATTTCCTACCCACCCACCCCCTTCTTGCACTTGACATTGCGTTGGCCTTACTCACCCTGATTCCCGACATTGCAGGAGACAGGAGGCGCCACGATTCCCAGCGACCTTGCCCGCAAGTCGGTTTACAGAGTGCAAGGCATATCCTGGTGTGTTTTAGGGGGGCCAGCGCGAATCAAGCTGGGACGTCGGAAGTATCATGTGTCAGTAACGCAAGGCTACGTTGGCCGATTTGGAACTGAGACGCTACGGTGTCGAAACAAAGCCCGTTCAGCATATCTATTTGCATCAAATTGAGGTGTTAGACATGTGTGTTTTAAGAATCGCTTACCATTAAAAAAAAAAGAAAAATCAGCCCATTTTAAAGTGTGACTTTAAATATCTTGTCTAATGAAACTGAAGTCTCTGCTAATATTTGCCCTGGGAAAATATTGAGCATCTACACACCCCTGAAGCTGTTCCCCATGCAACATTACAAGAACAATCTGGCCACGTACGTATAGACCAGGAATGTTTGAGGGTGGGGGCTGATGCAGCCCTCCAAGCAAATGTTTCTGCATCCCCCATGCCACCAAATTTGGTAGTGACACTAAAAAAGTAGACACAGCCTGGGGGGGGGGGTTGAAACCTCTCTGCCCACCCCAGCACCAGCTAGGGATGCCCTTTTCCCCATAATGGGGAATTGGATAGGATTGGGCTGTAGCCCCCGCTTCTCAGCTGATCTGCATGCGTATGTGTGTTGTCCGTGAGCATGTGAGAGTAGGGGGGGGGGGCGAGTTGCACCCGCCGCTGGCATGGAGGGTTAGCAAAGTGTGAATGCATCTATTAAAAAAAGTTAGCCACCCCTGACATAGGGCATCCTATGCCTATATCTTTTCAGTAGGATGCCTCCTAACATTTTGGGAAATGTGAACTATTTGTGTGGATGCACATTTGTTCTTTGGAACAGAAAAAGAAATTGCAAACCATTGAGGCTGAGATACACAACCCAGACCTGCTATTATTATCAAAGCTCTTAAAAAAAAAAAAAAAGATGTTGGTATTCCTTTTCTTTGAAAGTCTGTCCGACATTCTTTTCTCCATCTCTCTCACCCGTTACGTGGCTACGTATTGCATAAATAGGGCTACCTCTGGTCAGGTATCTTTTTATGTACCTATATGTCATTTTAAGCCAAATAGATCTTCTCCTGAATAGAATGAAGAGGGAAGGAAAGAGTGTAGTATTGAGCCTTACATCCTTCTCAGTGCATGAGATGTAAATTTATTTGTACAATCATTTCCACCCTATAGAGTATGCAGATTTTTAGGCTCTCTTGAGTTTGCTTTGTTTTCACTTTTCTTTAATTAATGCAAGCCCCCGCAGTTGTAATAATATAAAGGGTCCATTGAGATTGATAGGTTTTCCAGTCCATTTTTAAAACGGTTATATCTCGTGCTGTATGATACTGTGACAAAAAACATTTTGTTCTGTTTGTTTTTAAGCAGCCCTCCCCCCACCTTCGTTTTTCTTTGTTTATCATTTTGCTGCTCTGTTTGTTGTCCCGGGTCTTGCCTAAATTGAGGTGCTGCCATTATCCTGAAGGAGAATGATGTGGACATCAACTTACTATATCGATAGGCTACTCTATTTGAGTCTTTCGTGCTGCTTTAGTTGAGAACTGTAAACACTCTCTCAAAAGCACGTAGGTTTCCATAGTAGGAAAAAGTATGAGTTGAAAATGTATATAATCAAAATGAAACGTGATCCCGAAGAATGAAGAGAATGGGAAATATTTTGATGCCTGTGCAATGACAGTGAACAGGAGCTAGGCCTACATCTGAGGTAGGTGACAACCAAAAATTTCCAGGCATTAAGTACACAGCAGTGGGGATTGAGCAGGTAGCTTGTGAATCTAATGTACACCTGGTTCATGCTGTTCCCCACATTCCAAATAATCGATCCATTGATTGCAGGAGGGAAAGCAACCTGTTCTGTCTATCTTTGGACCTTGTTTTATATACTAATTCGCCCAATCAACAGCATCATATGTTGCTGTGGATGTACCCCCTCAGACATCAAAGTGAGGATGGTTTGCCTGCTCCTGTCAAGTTGCACAGGCCGTCTTGTATGGAAACACTTAGTCCTCTGCTGTGTTTTCAGCTATTCCGCTTACGAAGTTAACAAATTCACTGCCTGGCTCTCCCATTTCTCACCCTTTCAAATAACGATGGAGCTGAGGCAGTGAGCAACTGTTAAAAGTAGAAGAGACCTGCTAAGGTGGGCACTCGCTTTTGTTCTCTCTGGTTACCTCAGGTTGATTACTGCGACTTTGTTTTGTGTGTGCTTGCATGTGGGTGAGTACAGAACCTCCAGAGGTGTTCTGTCCATCTGATACCATCAGACGACAAAAAAATCCAAAGTTGCATCACACTAGAAGCAAAATGGCGTTAGAGGCACACTTCTTTACTTGCCTTCAGGTTGAAGCCTCCATCTTATCTTTGGAAGCCATGCTCTTCCTGACATATCACGTCCTCAAAGAATACTTCAACGAGGGGGGGTGGGAACCTCCTTTAACATGAACCCAGATACTGAAATTGCTTTTGCATCCTGCATATCAGAAACATCACACTGTGTTTTAAGTTTGGGTCCTTGCTTTGAATCAAGTAGTTGCCATTTGTTAGGAATCACATATTTTGACTATCAGTATTTCTTTGAAATGGGGGGGGGGCATGATGTAACATGAACTTACTTAAACTTTAAAATTCAAGCCTCTGTAGAGGAACATCGGATATTAGCATTTTTATTGTCATTCTAATGAAGGGTGGACCTCATCTCCTGGTATCACTTGTATTTTATTTCTGTACTGTTGCTGCTTTTAGTGCATTGCCTTAAATCCCTTTTTAATGGACATAATGTGTTTTCTTTTGGACAATACTGATGTAAAGCTCATTCCATGGCCTAGGACGTTCCAACCCCTACCAGATGTCCTGGGTTATACTTCTACACATGCTAAAATGAGAGCAGCAACTAGCAAAATGTTCTGCCACACCTGGTCCCTAAACTTTAGACCAAACTCCAGTGTATGCCAAATTGAGCTTCACCCATGTGGGGCAAGTCATTTTGACTGCATCTTTCCTTGCCCACCTATAAACAAACCTCATTTTGCAGGTGTCTTGTGTCTTTCAAGCTTCTTTGGGAAGCACTTGGGGTACAATTCTAGTTGTCTTCACCGTCAACCCTTGTACCATACAAAGTCATCGTTTTTCTAATGTTGGGCATGGCAGTGTTTTAGATAATGTTTTATTCTGTGTACCTTTGGGCTGCAAAAAAATAAATAAAAACTATTTAGACCAATTCTTCGTATGCAACGAATGGTCTAGTATAGTTGGCACAATATCTTTTTGTCTGAAGCAGAGCGACAGAAATTTTGGACATATGAACCATGTTAAGAAATATATACATACAAATACTTGTTTGCAATTGTAAATATTTGGCTGGGAGAGAAAGTAATAGTTTATTTCCTAGAGCTGCTTCCTCTATGGGTTTGGGTTTCTGAATTACTTGATCTTCTTTGCAATATCGCACCAATGCATTAGGAATCCATCATTGTTCCATTTTTGATTTTCAGACTTTGTTCATGCTGCTATACATGCACACAATGTGTCACAGTTTTCAGTTCCTGCTCATTTGTTTTTAATGAACATGGGTGCATATACATGCTTGTTGTTGTTGTTTTTTTTAAGTCCACGTGAGGCAATGCTATGATTGCACCAAGATCCTTTGAAGGCCTTTTTTTTAAAATCCATAGTTCAATTTAAGTTCCTGCACATCAGTGACCTGTAGGAGAGAGGGTGGTACAAAAAAAGTGAACTGAAAACTGCAGTAAATTCCAAAAATAATGTTGAAAAAAGTCTTAAGTTGAACAAGAAAAAAAGGGTGAGGGAATGCAGGACAGAGCCAACCCATGGAACTCATCTCTGGTTTTGTGTGTGTGTATCAAAGCTCTTTGGCCTGGTTAGCTTTACAAAGAGATTTCTCCCAGGGACTCTACTGAAGATGGACAATAATGGATTTAGTTGATGGTGATGGCATTAGGGATTTCCAAACAGCTTGTAATCATGCTTACTTACTAATACTCTTCCATAAAGTAAATGCCTGTCATTTGTGTTTAAGGCCCCATGATGGTTCTGGCTTTGTTAATGTGTGTATCTTTCTTAACAAAGATGAGGAACCTTTGGTACAGGTATAGGTATGTGCCCTATAAACAAATCCTTCCCTTACTCATTTTACCATGGATGTATTTTTAACCTTGTATAGAGAAGCACGGAGGAGTCATGCATATGTATAAATGATGTATTTGACTAGTGTAAAAAGAATTTTTGTTTTCTGTATTTGAAATGTAACTACATTTCGTGCCACTAACACTGTGATGTATAAAAGAGCTGTTGAATGCCTTTGAATGTTGTTTTGTACTTCGAATCATATTGAAGAGTTTTATTTGTAATTTCAATAGATATTTTAAATGAACCTGTCTCCTGTCAGAAGTTTGTTTGTTTATTCCCCCCTTCCCTCTCAGCATAATAGCCTTCTCATGGGCTTGCTCTCAATGAGAAGTCAACACAAAGTGATTATTTTTTCAGGGCTATGCATTGGATGTTTTCAACTGCAAGAAAAAAACCACATTTAAGATTTGCATCTTGGTCAGCAATAAGCCACAGGGACTACTGGTTTGTTTCAGCTAAACTATTTTCTTCCGTCACATGCAATATGTGCTTCGTCTGTCTGGCTGCTTGCAAGAACAGTACAAAGAACCATCCACCTCACTCCATGGAACTGAGCAATGATAGCTGATAGAGATTCTGGTGGCTCCAGTCTTTTCTGTTGTTCCCAGTCAACCCATATCAGAGTGACAAGATTTCAGTCTTGCCCAATGTTTCACTAACATCCTATTTGCTACTTCTGCTCCACATAACCCAACCATCTCAAGATGGTGAAGAAATAATAATATTTCAATGTCAAGCCTGTCCACAGTCCTGTGGCTGTCAAAAGGCCCGGTTTAAACTGAAAAGCCTGGGGTGTTTCCAATGGCATTTTGTCCCAAACTAATCCCATGCCAGAGGGACGCGGGTGGCGCTGTGGGTTAAACCACAGAGCCTAGGACTTGCTGATCAGAAGGTCGGTGGTTTGAATCCCCGTGACGGGGTGAGCTCCCATTGCTCGGTCCCTGCTCCTGCCAACCTAGCAGTTCGAAAGCACGTCTAAGTGCAAGTAGATAAATAGGTACCACTCCAGCGGGAAGGTAAACGGCATATCTGTGCGCTGCTTTGGTTTGCCAGAAGCGGCTTAGTCATGCCGACCACATGACCCGAAAGCTGTACGCCGGCTCCCTCGGCCAATAAAGCGAGATGAGCGCCGTAACCCGAGTCGGCCACAACTGGACCTAATGGTCAGAGGTCCCTTTACCTTTACCTAACCCCCTGCCTGTAAGCAGAGCCTGGTTGCCCCCTCCCCAACCTGGCATGCTTTCTCCCTGTCCTTCTATACAGGCTGATTTTGTATGTGTCATCCCCACTGCTATATTTATTTATTTTTAGAAAAAGAGGTGCCGAAACTCACCATGAATGCCTCCCTTGTTCTCTTATAATGGCAATGGTGCCCACCTGAGAGGAGCCAGAACTGAGTTCCGGCTGTAAAAAAAAAAAAGCTGGTCATCACCATGTTTAATCCTCAATCACTCAGTTGATTTTCCATTGGGAAATAAGCTTTATCTTTGAAGTTTGCATGCACTGGATTATTTGTGTGCAGGATCACATTTTGACAAGAAGGTGAGCATGGGCACAGTGATGACAAGTGTGACTTAACTTTGATCTGCCAAATTGAGATGAAATTATCATCTGAACTCACTCTGTCCTTTTTTCTCCTTCCTGGAATCAAAACACAACCATTACTGCTTTCCCCCCATTAACGAATCTCTGCACAAGAGGCACTGCAAAGCAACTTGAAAGGAAGAACCCTTAGGATCGTGTGATGACTTTTGTATAGTAAATTGAGAGTTCAACCTGTGCCTTTGGAGATGTAAACAGAAACGAGGTCAAAATGCCAGGATGCTCAAGACAGCCATAAGATTGGCAGACATCTCCCTGGAAAACGCTTCGGGTGATATCTAACCCAAGGAAGAATTCCTAGCTTCCCTTGCCTGTCACTCCAGCCTTCTCTCCCAAAACACATTTCGCCCCATGCATTCATATATCTGGTAAGCTGGAATGATAGTGGCCAGGCACACAAGGTTTTCCCCTCCCTCCTCCATCACTTGGTAGCAGTGTGCCAGCATCTAAAGCCCAAGTGACGGTCAGAAATGTACCCAGGAGAGCTGGGAAAGTGTCATTGCTAAGTATGCTGAGGAGCGAGAAAGGGAGGGGAAAGAAGAAGAAGACTTTAATGAGAACCTCACCTCTGTTGTGATCCCTTGACCCTGTCACTTATGGAGGAAAGGAGAAGAAGTTGGACTTTTGTTTTGGTGGATTGCGGGTGAAGGCACTGGCAGAGATGTTTTTTTTGGTATGGGCAAGGGTAGATTTCCAAACCCCTATATTGGCTTAGAAAAATTATTAGATTTCCTTGTTTCCCCAGGGAAATTCATCATTTCCACAACAGCACCTTTGAGAAGTGATTCAATCTGTTATTTGTGTACACTTATTTGTGAAGATGAATTGACCACTCTAGTGCTATATCAGGTTTAATTTAAAATAAGAAGAATAAAGAAAGATGCGAAAAGAACAGCCTTTTTGTTTTCAAGCTATGGATAAATAAGGCCTGCCTAGTTTTCACCTCTCTAAACAGAATGCAGCCTATCAGCCATATATTCACACTGTAAACATTTTTTTAAAAATCTGCTTTGCAATCTCAGGCAAGCCACTAAAAGCAAGTTTATTGAACCGCTAATAGCCCCCAGTTTTGATATGAGTTGTATTCAGCCTGGTTGGGCAACTGTTGAACAGGTCTCAGTTAAATCAAACCCAATAGATACACAATGAGGGGATTTTTTTTAATGAATATTTGGCAAGTAAAGTGTAAAAAAATATATCAAAAAATGTGCAGTTATTACCATGAGAGTGTCATTTTTGTCATTATAATAAATGCTTTGTCTAGCCATGCTAGAAATGTGAGCTACCAACATAAAGATTTCCAGGCAAAGACCACCATGCATACATTTTATGCTTCAGTAAATGTTGGTTGTTCATCCTGAAAACTGAATGGCTAAAGGCCCCACAATTGTTACTTTAATGATGCAATTCTGCCCGTTTCTTTTACAAGCAAGTGGGTTTTTAAGCATCTCATATTTTCACTTATTTTGCTAGGAAACCAGCAGGGCGCACTCTTTACACACATTAAAGTATGTCAAACAGCTTCCTTGATCAAATATTTAGCATGCATCACATAAGAAATAAATTCATTGTAGTGCCGATCCACTAAACATTATTTTGTGTGATAAACATTATCAGCGATCACTTAATCCTTGCTGACAATGAGGCACGCACATGCTTAGGCCGCTGCAGAACATTGTTAACCCGTCTTTTATTGCATATTAGCATGCTCTGTTTTAGAAAAAAATACACAAATGAAAGCGAGCGGGATATTACTTTAACTGAGGTCAAGCACACAAGCACTTTTTGCTTAAGCTGAAAGTGTCCCAAGATGAGAAAATATTTTTTGGAATAGAAGGCGATAAGTATACCCTTTAGAAAACATCCGAAGGCAGCAGGGAAGGGTGTTTTTAAAAAATATTTAATGTTTTACTGTATATAGGAAGCTGCCCAGAATGGCAGGGGCAACCTAGTCAGATGAGTGGGGTACAAATAATAAAATTAATATTAATTATTATAAGGCTGGCTGGTGATGGTCTAAAATAGATTCATTGTAGGGGAAATTGGGAGCAGGGTTTTTACAAACACAACTATAATGGAGCAACAAGATTTAAAATGGAACGTGCAGCCACAGCAGAAGCAGATTCAGGGGACAAAAAATGTGTGTGTGTGTGTGTGTTTTTCTTTCTGAGGTAAAACATTTGACTGTTAGTATGTAAAGAATGGCAACCTTCTGAGGTGAAATATTGGACCATGAAGCATGACAATAATGGGAGTTACCACAGTGAAACCTTCTTTTAGTACTACTTTCCACCAGGTAACAAATTCCCAAACCCCAGTAATCCATTAATTTGACTTTGTGGTGCTGCATCCACAGCCAAAGGAGATGCGTGAGGACACCCATCTCTTTCCATATCTGCCGCTCCTCCCAGCCCTCCCAAGCCTGCTGTTTGAGGCAACTGCCTCAGCGAGACAAATGGTCAGGCCAGCCCTGAAGGGATGGAGACTTGTGGCCCTCCTGATGTTGTGGGACTCCATCTCCCCACAGCTTCAGCCAGAATGGTCGGGGGGATGGGAGTTGTAGTCCAGCAACATTTGGAGGGCTACAGGTTCTCAAAACATAGTCTATGCTAAGAGGTTTTTGTTGCTCTCCTCAAATGGAAAAGAAGAAATGGCTGGGTATGCTTCAAGAACCAAACAAGTTACTAACTGGGCACAGAATTGAAAAGACAAACATGGTAGAAACAATATGCCTGCTTTAAAATTGGGAGTGGTAATGGAATAATTCCAGCCTTCTCCTACCAAAACACAGTGAAGCACCTTTCATTCTTTGCTCATTGCCCATCAGGTATACATTTGCTACATTTCCTCCCCTAGGCTCAGAATTTACAGATGAGATCCAAATGTGCACATGGACACTCAAATCAATAACATTTTATACATATTCCGCCTAATATTTCATGTCCGTGGGTTAAAGCCAGGCTTCCAACCTGTAGCAGAGACATAAAAAGAAGCCATATGTCTGCACTTTGAATATTTGTAAGTGCTCAATCACCCCTTTGTTCTTACGGTTCTGGGTGATCTTTATTATTTTAAGAGCAATTAATCACGTTAAATGTAAAGTAATGCCTTCGATTCGAGCATCAGGATGAGTGCTTTGATGATGGCCTTGTACTCAAGTTGTGCCTGCTAATAATTTTCTCTCAGCTGTCGCTGTGTAAGAATTATTGCTGGCACTTATCTCTTCCTGAACATTTCCACAGACTGAGCTGGTATTTTATTAGCGTACAGGGAGGGGATGATCACGCTGTCAGCATTAACACATTTTTGGTAAAGCACTTGCTCTCCAAGGTATTTCAAGATAAAAGCCTCAGTTTATTCTTGTATTTAAGTTTCTGCTTTTTGTCTGAAATGCAAACTGCTAATTAGAGAAACTCTTCAAGAGCGAGAGTTGTGAGATTGAGGAAAAGCCCGAAGGAAAGGAACATAGATAGGGTTTTTTTTAAAAAAAATAAATACATAAATTGGGCATGATCCAAACTCTGCAGGCTTAGACGCAAACATGGGATTCCTCCTATATAGGAAGTGCCTGTTTGCATCTGCGGTGAGCAATACTCTATGCATTCAATGTGAAATCTCTGTACAGACATGTGTGCAAGACTCTTTAATAGTATATTGTCTCTTAAAGAGAAATGTGTTTGATGGCACCTTGAGACCGATTTTTAATATGCTTCTATTACAAATTGGCATGACAGGCAACCACCTGCTTCTTCAGATGCTGAATTGGAAATGGGGAAACTAAAAAAAAAAGCCAGTTAAAAACAAATCCAGATAAAGCATTCAAAAGTTCTTAAAGGGACAATACTAAATACAGTGGTACCTCGGGTTACAAACACTTCAGGTTACAGACTCCGCTAACCCAGAAGTAGTACCTCAGGTTAAGAACTTTACCTCAGGATGAGAAAAGAAATCATGCGGCGGTGGTGCAGTGGCGGTGGGAGGCCCCATTAGCTAAGGTGGTACCTCAGGTTAAGAACAGTTTCAGGTTAAGAATGGAGTTCTTAAGAATTAAGTTCTTAAGAATTAAGTTCGTAACCAGAGGTACCACTGTAGTGCAAATTATGCCACATCTTTATAGTGTGGAAAGAAACCATAATCTCTGTTAAACCCAACAGATTAATATAGTTCCATTTCTGGATGAACTCCTGTCCACATATTTTTGCATTTGATGTGCCCACATGGTTTTTGCCTTCTTAAGAGTAGCTCTGAAATCTGCAACACTGTGTTTGGGTTCGTTTTGTTTTGAGTGCCCTCTGTATTTATATCTGACTTTGGTCCTTGAGTCTTTGCCTTCAGGTTAGGCCCACTTGCCCAATGTCAATTGCTGGTGTACATTTAATGCATGTAATTAAGTACACAACACTGGCAGACATTAAGGTATAAGTCCTATGCAGTGCAATTTTCCAGAGAAAGAGGTGCCTGAGCTCACCATGAACTTCTCCTTTGTTCCCTTAGAACAGCAATGGCACCCACCTGAGAGGTGCCAGAGCTGAGCACCGATAAACTCTGGCTGGGAAAAAAAGCTGTAATTGTCTTTTGAGATGATGTGCTGTTTCCTATTTCTGTGTTAACTCCAGTTGTAACTAGGTTGGTTTGGTTTGCCTTCCGTCCTGGTGCAGCTGCATAACTAGATGCAAATAGCTAAACTCCTTAACTCGAGAAAAGTTAGACAAGTCGTCTTACATATGAATCTTCTAGGCTGCTTTAGAAACCCCACAGAATTGTGCCTCAAACTCCTATCTGATGCTTCTCTCGTGATGAAAGAGTTGTGTTGGCTGCTTTTCACCCAATTCTCTAGTGAAAATTTGTACAGTGGTACCTCAGGTTACAGATGCTTCAGGTTACAGACTCTGCTAACCCAGAAATAGTACCTTGGGTTAAGAACTTTGCTTCAGGATGAGAACAGAAATCGTGCTCCGGCGGCACAGCGGCAGTGGGAGGCCCCATTAGCTAAAGTGGTACCTCAGGTTAAGAACAGACCTCCAGAACGAATTAAATTCTTAACCCAAGGTACCACTTTACTGTTGAAGTCATCCATCATCTTCAGCAGCAAGTGAGAAGGTGTGTAGGTGAAGCACAAAATGTAACGCTGCAAACTGACCTCTGGAAAAAGACAAATTTGCTGGAAAGTTTATTCTAATTGGATGGTTTTGCATTAATCTCTCCTCATCTTGCCCCTATCCTTTCCCATCAACATAATAAAGCCCCCTCTGTGCCTAGCTATGTTGTGCTGGAAGTATATCCCTGGCTAACTCAAATATTAATGAACATTCTGTGACAACACAGCAGGTAGCCAGTGGCTGAGAATTGGTGCTCATTTCAATAAACTTGAAGGTAGAGCTCTGGCACCTCTTGACTTTCAAGTTTGCAGCTGAGAGGCAACTGCAAGCTGAGTTTACCTCACATTTGTCTTAGTTTTCAACAGTCCCTGTGACATTTTTTGGTAAATTGCTACTAGTTTTCAGGAAATATACATTTCCGATACTTTAATTCGACGCCTCATTCATATATCTTGAATATTTTGGAAGGGAAGATTTTTGCTTTTTTAAAAGAATTTTTTCTTGGCAGGCTTTTAAGTATCTCCTGGTGTCTTTGCATGTTTTATTGCTGCCTTTCTCATTGTTTTATGGATAGCAATCCTCGATTATTGTTGTATGTTGCTTTGGAAAATAGCACACAAATGGAAATGTGTATATTGATATGTAACATGCATAACGAAAGTACATAATCTTTGACCAAAGATATGCATATTTCCGTTATGCATATTACATATCTATATGCACATTTCCATCTGTCTGCTATTTTCCAAAGCAACATACAACAATAATCAAGGATTATTATTTTATTGAGTTGACATCCTGGGATTTTTCACTGAAAGACGGCAGTATTTGAAATAAAACAAACCAACTGTGCCCTTGCAGCGCCATATTGCAAGAGGCAGCATGGCATGCTAGATTTGACACAAACTCATTTGAATTGAATTGAGCGCAGGTATATTAATCTGGTAAGCTCATAAAAAATCGCTGCCTTCTGAGATACCAGATTTAAGGCATTTTTTTTTCCTGTTACAGGAATGGAAACATCAGTATGTCAAACACTTGACTGGTTCTGTGGCAGGAGGAGATTTTTATTCTGCTTGTCATCTCGGGAAAGCGAGTGGGGGTTGAGTCTCGAAAATCATGCCACACTGTGATGCTTTGAGACAATCTCATCTGAGTATGAATTGTGTTCCCTGCTTATGGTTGGGAGAAGATCAAAGCTAAGATGGCATCCATATGGGTATATTGGCAAGCCACTGTTTTCCAGGTGTGTGTTCTATTCTCTTCTGGTTCCTTGGAGCTCCCTGTGAGCTAGATAATTATACAACAGAACAATGAAGACTCTTGAGGACCAGTAGCCAAGGGCAACAATGCTTATGCAAATCTTATCCACTCTGATCACACTCCTGCTGCACTGGCTTCATGAACCAGCTGGACCTAAAGTTTTCCTTACAAAGGAAGGAAACAGGACCCTGCTAATTTAAATCTGAGGTTCCAAAAGGGAGTGTCAGCTGCGTTTTAATTTTCAATGCACTCTTCTTTAAAAAGAAAGAAGGAAAGAAAGTCGCTAGCAGAATTAACAGAGAAGAGACAAAAGGACACCTCACAGAAGAAACACACCCAATAATTTTAAATGAATGGTTTGTGGGCATTGTTAAGTTATTTTAAATTCCTGCCTCTAAAGAAAACATTTTTGTATACCAGCATATGACAAAAATGATGCAACAGTACATCTTCAGTTTAAAACCACATTGAAACTTGCATAAATACAGTAGCATGACATGTAATATGTAAAACCAGCATAACATTCACTCATTAAATAAAGCTTGCACTGTTTTTCAAAAGGTGTAATAAAAAGTTTGTTTAGGTGTGCAAATTATTATTCTTAAATTGTGCCCCAAAGAAAATTAGAAACAGTAAGGTATTTTAGGTGGATTGAACTATTTATACTTTAAAATATATACTTTGGAAAGATAGAATTTTGATCCAAATTATAGCATTTCAATGATCTGAATGTGAAAACTAAATATTTTGCAAAACAACAACAACAACAACAACAACTTTAGTGGATGTGTGTATCTCTCCCCCCCCCCCCCCGGATATATACACAGAGTAATGCAAACAATAAAGTTTGGCAAAAACATCCATTTTAGCATTGTAGTTTTGTACTGGTGCTACTACAGTAAAAATGCAGTCCTGACCTACAGCATGACAAATGCTACCTTAACCATCTGTTGATAAACTCTGACTGTTGTCAATGACACATACTAATAGTCTTCCATCATCTCAGACCAGGACCCACTTTTAACCTCATCCTGCAACATGTGCCCCACTTTTCACTGTTTAGTATAGGTCTGTCCCTCCATTTTCCTCAGCAAAAGTAGATCAAGACAGAGGATCAGAGTGAAGCCATGCTATCATTCACCAGCATCTGTGTGGTGTAGTGGTTAAGAGCGGTAGTCTCGTAATCTGGGGAACCGGGTTCGTGTCTCCACTCCTCCACATGCAGCTGCTGGGTGACCTTGGGCCAGTCACACTTCTTTGAAGTCTCTCAGCCCCACTCACCTCACAGAGTGTTTGTTGTGGGGGAGGAAGGGAAAGGAGATTGTTAGCCGTTTTGAGACTCCTGAAGGGGAGTGAAAGGCGGGATATCAAGTCCAAACTCTTCTTCTTCTTCTTCATCTGATTGCATTCTACCTGTACAATGAATAAAACATTGTTACAGGGTTTTTTTTTAAAGTAGAGGCTAGATGGCCATGATCGGGGATGCTATAGTAGTGAATTTCCTGCATCACCAGGGTTGGCGTGTTAGGGGTTTTGGGGGAGAGGTAGTACTTCTGGTGGGGGACACGCTGTGGTCCTTCTGGGGTAGGTTGTCCACCTTTGATCCCAATCCTGCACTCAGCTCTCACCTGTGGCTCATAGAAGCTGTTAGTAAGTGACAGAGATATACCCCAGGAAATAGCTTTGATTGGCTGGCTAAACCAGGTGAGGGTAGCTGATGGGTCTCAAACCCTCAGTGAGTTAGGGACTTCCCTATGTGTGAAGACAGGCTCTAGAGAATTGAGCCGATGAGACCAATAGTGGGTCTAATGCTCAAGAAGGCCTTTCTGCATGCTTTGTGGAGAGAAGTGAGGGGCAGATAGGGCTCATCATCCTGGGAAGGTAGACCATCTAGAAGAAGGAAAACTCTGATCCTAAACTTCTGCTGCTTTCTGGGATATCTTTGGGAAAACAAAAAGCAAAGGAATAAACCCTACACAAATCTGGAGTGGAGTCCCTGCTGCCAAGATGGTGCCAAGAATATTGCACTGCTTTTCTTTGGACCACATCAGTGAGGCTGAGAGGGGATCCTGTTGTCTGTGCAGGACCTCCATATGCTCTTCCCAGGCTTGCACCCCAGAGGTGCACTCCATTGTGTCTCAAGATGCCAGCAACAATCAGGGTTAGACAAGATCAGCCTTTCGCAATCTGCTGCCCTCTGGATGTTTTGGACTATGAGCCCCATCAGACCCAGCCAACATGGCCAATGGTCAGGGGTGATGGCCAGTTGAAAACAACTGGAGGGTGCCAGGTTGAAGAAGACTGGATTAGATGTCTTTTGTGTTCCCTTCCAATCCTATGACTTCTTTTGGTGCTCAGATTTGTTTAATAAAAGCATGCACCAATCTCTGTCATCTCCAGGCAGGGCTGAGAAGGACGTCCACATGAAACTATGGAGAGCTGCTGCCTGCAAGTGTAGACAATACTGATCTAGATGGATCAATGACTTGACCCAGTATAAGGCAGCTTCCAAGTTCCTATGGTGACAGTACTGTGACTCCTGAATGTTTTCTGAAGGACAAGTGCCCCTGCAGTCTCCATAACAACATCCTCCCCCCTCACACACACACACACACACACACACACACACACACGATAGATAGATAGAGATAGATTAGATAGATATAGATATAGATATAGATATAGATATAGATATAGATATAGATATAGATGATATAGATATATAGATATAGATATATAGATATAGATATAGATATAGATATAGATTATAGATATAGATATGGGATTACAGTGGTCCCTCAGGTTAAATACTTAATTCGTTCTGGAGGTCCGTACTTAACCTGAAACTGTTCTTAACCTGAAGCACCACTTTAGCTAATGGGGCCTCCTGCTGCTGCCGCGCCAACAGAGCACAAGTTCTGTTCTCATCCTGAAGCAAAGTTCTTAACCCGAGGTAATATTTCTGGGTTAGTGGAGTCTGTAACCTGAAGCGTATGTAACCCGAGGTACCAATGTATGCAGCTTGTAATTGTGGTGTCCAGAATTATCCTGGAAACTGAAGTGAATTTAAGTGATTTTTATTTATTGTTGTTGTGTGTCCCTACTCCTTCCCTCATTTCTCTGAAATGATCCACGTACAATATGTATGACAGGCAGGTTTACAACAGGGATAGCTCTTCTGTCCATAAACAACAGCATCCAATATATTAAAGCCTACTTCACCGTTCCCCTAAGGAGCCAGAGATGGCAGCTTTCGCCTTATTTTTAAACCTCAGTGTGTTCGTTGATGTACAGGAAATCCAAGACTATGGACATCTGGCTTTCCTTCCCCGCTTTGCCACAAAGGTCCATTATGGTCTGTGATGAGCACAGCCTCTTCTTTATATGTCTCCATTTCCCACAGAAGTTGAGGTGCCCCCGCTTTTTTTCTAACAGGGATTTGTTTCAGAACAGACAATTGCAAACCATTTTTAATATTAAAAAGAAAACGTGTTTTGTGGAATGGCAGCGAGTGTGTGGGAGGGAGGGAGAGCGAGACGAGGGTACTAGTCTTTAAAGCAATCTCTTCTAATGGGGAATCCTAATGAGAAATGTAGCAAGCAGGAATGCTAACACAATTTCAGAGGAGTTGTGGGAGTGAGGGATCAGTCCCAGCTAGTTGCAAGAAGTATCGCTAGCAAACATCTCTTTTGATTGTGTTGCCTCACCTTTCCTCACTTACCTGGGTGTTAATCCAGGGCTCCGTTCTGGTTGCTGTTGCCAACTCCTTCTTTCCTAACAAAAGAGGTTTAAAGACTGTCTCAAGGCAAATCTAAAAAAAATGTAGTATAAACACTGGGAAACACTGGCCTGCAAGTGCTCCAGTTGGAGAACAGCCTTTACCAAAGGTGTCATGGCCTCTGAAGACACTCGAACTCAGAACACAAGGGAGAAACGCGCTAAGAGGAAGGCACGCTTGCCAAATCCACACCGTGATGAACTCCCACCCGGGAACCAATGTCCCCACTGTGGAAGGATGTGCGGATCCAGAATTGGCCTCCACAGTCACGTACGGACTCACTGTTAAAACCGTGTTTATGGAAGACAATCTTACTCGGCTATGAGTGATTGCCAAAGAAGAAGAGTCCAGGGCTGGCTCCAGACCTGGACAAGTGCTTGGCATAGTGTTTTCAATGTTCCCTCTCCATATGAACTATCTCTTGCCATGTCTCCCCCTTGTGGTACTTACACCATTTCTCCCAGCTTCTGGCACTGCATTGTGTGACACAAAATGGCAGCTACCTGGTTTATTTCTTGCCCTTCTTTTGTTGCACGATAGCCCCTCCATACTACAATAATATAGTATCATTGGGAAGCATCACAGAACAACTGATAAAGCAGAAGAATTCCACCACTCATGCACTATTATTGTGTCAAGAACACATTGCAGAAAAAGCTGGTGCTAAAACTCAGGTCTGAAGGGGGCTTTCACTTCCAGACTGAGCAGAAATTGCTAGAAGTTGCTGCCAGCTCCTCCTGGGTAACTTACCTACAGCAGAATTGGTCCCTACATAAATTTAATTTAGTTTTAGTTTTAAGAGTCAGCAACCCAGCTTTCAGGATGGCTCTCACTACTGTTTGAAAAGGCAAGGTTATCTTTGAATCTGAACTCAGTTCCGGCACCTCTCAGGTGGGAGCCATTGCCATTCAAAGTGAACAAGCGAGATGTGCATGGTGAGTTCCGGCACCTCTTTTTCTAGAAAAATAGCACTGCCTTCAATGTTGGTGTACCTATCACACCACTGTCCAGTGGACAGCAGGAAGAAACATCCTAGTGCTTAATTAAATTAAACAAAGCCAACACCACTGTAGTCCAGGAACAATAACCCCACAAAATGTAGTAGATATAGAAGGAATTCCAAAAAAGTTGAAGTACATTACAGTGGTACCTCAGGTTACATACGCTTCAGGTTACAGACTCCGCTAACCCAGAAATAGTACCTTGGGTACTATTTGCTTCAGGATGAGAACAGAAATCGTGTTCCGGAGGCGCAGTGGCAGTGGGAGGCCCCATTAGCTAAAGTGGTGCTTCAGGTTAAGAACAGTTTCAGGTTAAGAACGGACCTCCGGAACGAATTAAGTACTTAACCTGAGGTACCACTGTACTGCAGTTTGACTTCCTGAACAACATGCTAAAAATCCCAAGCAATTCCACTTTAGCAACTCCCGCCATCTTGGAAAAATGGTGACCATTCTATGAAAATGGAACGTACCATTTCATTGGTTCTGTAGTACCTAGAATTGTGATTTTGGAGTCTAGAGCCAGGATGTCTTTCATGGGTGCAGTCAGATGACATTATAGATGGCAGCAGTCTTCAAGAGCACAGTGATGCACATGCTTAGTGGTCATGCTTATTCTGGACTATTACAGACATATATCTTGATAGAGGAAATTACTGCAAAGTTACTGAAAATCGTAAGCAAGATATCACAGCTTGCAGCTATGCACTTACTGCCTCGCTGGTTGTATGACAGGCTAATCAGGTGGGTTTAATCCTATATGAACCTATCTGGGAATAAGCCCCACTGAAATTAACAGGACTTTGGAGTAGACCTACTGATTCCCACATAAACCAGCAAGTCTGGATCACAGTCTAAATGCAACGATTACAGTTCTAGCAGCAGGCCCAGCCTCAGCCCCACATCCGAATCTATTAAGAGAGACACTGGCACCTTTGTGGAATTCTGCTGCCGGAGTCAGCTGCAGATCTTGGAATAATCATCCGCAAATATTTGAGAACAGCCTTAGCCAACAGGCTGCACAGAAGAGACTAACAGTAGGAAAGTGATTAGGGATTATTACCTTTTGTTGTTTGCTTTTTGAGATGCTGAAGTTAGAGCTCATTGCCACTGAATAAACAGTATATTTAGGCCTATTATTTCCCTTCATTATTGCCGAGCGGCTCAATAAAACCAAATGTGTTATTTGTCCAGCACAGTAACAGTGTATTTCCTTAATGACACAACATCATTGTGTGCCTTAGGAAACAGCTGCACAAGCCAGGAAAGTGATGACACATACTTGGAATTTTCTCCATCTCTCAACCATGTTTTTGATGACTATCCCATGAAATGAATAAAAGCTATCCGGTGCAAATGTTAGGCAGGTGCTGTCCAGCTGCACAACAAACACGGAAAGTGTCGTTCATGAGAACATTATCTATCTTCTCTCCCTCAACCCCTCCGGTCGCTCCCCCCCTCCCCCGCTCCCTTCCTCACCCAGGCATTGGAACGTATTGCAATGTTTTTTTTTTTCTGTTGAGTGCTTAAAAATGTGGTTTTGCCAACCCTTTTGCTCCAGATAATTTCTTCGATTTCTTTCCTTCCATAAGGTGGTTCTGTGTGTGGGTTATCTGTGCTTCATTCTCTTCACGATGCTTCTGCATCATTGCAGACTGATTTCCTCTTTGTGGCATCTTACGTCATGGATGGCAGCTGCTATGCTTCTTAAGTATTTCTTGATAGGGACAGTGATATACGCTCATCCATTGGAAATCTATATGGCAGAAATCCATATAACTCAGTGGTAATGGTTCCTTCTCAGATTCAGTGCTAGGAAATGGCTGCAAACACATACCCTCCAACATTTATCCGAAGAAAATAGGTACGTTCTATTTAAATAATAATAATAATAATTATTATTTTATCAATTATACCCCGACCATCTGACTTGGTTACCCCAGCCACTCTGGGCAGCTTCCAACATATATAAAAACAGACTAAAACATTAAATATTTTTTAAAAATCCCTGTACAGGGCTGTCTTCAGGTGTCTTGTAAAACTTGTATAGTTACTTATCTCCTTAGCTGGGGGGTGGGTCGCATAACTCCATACCCTCCAACATTTCTCTGATGAAAATAAAGTTGTTCTGAGGAAAAGCGGGACATTTCAGGATCAAGTCAGAAACTGGGATGGCTTCTTTAAATCCAGGACTGTCTATGGAAAATAGGGGCACTGGGAGGGTCTGCAAGCAGAGTTTTCCATAAACAAAGCTCCACATTCAATTTTTTGGCATCTCCAGGTAGGGCTGAGAAATCCTGGAAGAAGGATCCTCGACTGAATCCCTGGAGATCCAGTGTAGATCAGGTATGGGGAACCACCAACCCAGCTTCAAAGTGTTCAAGTGGCCCATGGGGGTAGGAAACCCAACAGAATCCAGCCTACTGCCTGGAAAAGGTCCCCTACTCCTTATGTATGTAATGTTGATCTAGGAGGACCAATGACAGCTGCCTAATAGAGCAATCCTAACTACTATGGTTTTCCCAGTAGTGATGCATGGAAGTGAGAGCTGGACCACAAAGAAGGCTGATCGCCAAAGAATTGATGCTTTTGAATTATGGTGCTGGAGGAGACTCGAGAGTCCCATGGACTGCAAGAAGATCTAACCTATCCATTCTGAAGGAAATCAGCCCTGAGTGCTCACTGGAAGGACAGATCCTGAAACTGAGGCTCCAATACTTTGGCCACCTCATGAGAAGAGAAGACTCCCTGGAAAAGACCCTGATGTTGGGAAAGATGGAGGGCACAAGGAGAAGGGGACGACAGAGGACGAGATGGTTGGACAGTGTTCTCAAAGCTACCAGCATGAGTTTGACCAAACTGCGGGAGGCAGTGGAAGACAGGAGTGCCTGGCGTGCTCTGGTCCATGGGGTCACGAAGAGTCGGACTCGACTAAATGACTAAACAACAACTACTGTGGTACCTTGGTCCTCGAACTTAATCTGTTCCGGGAGCCCGTTTGACTCCTGAAACCAAGGCACAGCTTCTGATTGGCTGCAGGAGCTTCCTGCACTCAAACCGAAGCCATGTTGGATGTTTGGCTTCCAAAAAACGTTCACAAACCGGAACACTTACTTCCGGGTTTGTGGTGTTCAGAAGCCGATTTGTTTGGGAGCCAAGTTGTTCAAGTACCAAGGTACCTCTGTATAGGAAGCTGGCGTGACTTATCCCTATATCAAACCCAGCTTGGATGGTGAAACTTTTAAAATTTCACAGTTGTAAGACATATGTGTCATTTTGTATTTTTTACTATAGAGAGTTTGTGGATATAGTTTGAAATACACATTCATGGTGTATTTTTTAAAGATTCTATAGTTAAATGGTATGATATCATTTATCATGCTGTGATATTTATCTTAACTGTATTAAACTATAGGCAGTTTTGTAATGTTATAAGAGTTGTTCTATACATTCATTTGTGAACTTATAATAATTTTATAATAATTTTATTATAATAATTCCCTGCACTTCTGGCTGGGTTCCAACTCTGGGCAGGTTCCAACACTTATAAAAACATAATGAAACATCAAACATTAAAAACCTCCCAATACAGGGCTGCCTTCGGATGTCTTCTGAAAGTGGTATAGTTATTTATCTCCTTGACATCTGATGGGAGGGCGTTCCACAGGGTGGGTGCCACTGCTGAGAAGGCCCTCTTTGAAACACAATGCGATTTATGAACATTTTGAATAAATAAACGTTTTTTAACACTTGCATTTTTTTTCATTGCGTTGAATCTTCAATTGTAATTCTCTCCCTCCTATTTGTTAGTTTCATGCTGCCCCTTCTGCTTATTTACCAAGAGAAGTGCAATTTGTGTTAAAACGCCACTTTTATATCAAAATCGTAATTTCAAATGCGACTGTGGGAATTAAATCACTGTTAAAAGCTTAAATCAGGGTGCAACTTTATATATATATATAATTCAAAGTTATTTTAGCTTTGCGTGTGACCGTGCTTTTTGCAAACAGAGAGCTAGTAACTGTTAGGTACCCCTTAAAATGAAGGATGTGAATGAGTCGGAAATGCAAATTCTTTTAGATCACTAGTGCCATCCTGAAAGTATAGGAGAGCAGAAAAGAGACCCTGAATACTTCCTATTCATTCAGTCCATCTGTGACCTGATTTGAACCTATATATCCAGATGTCAGAGGCTTGTGAATAAGTATATTGTACAAACGTTGTTCCTTTCTTGCCCTTTCACTGTCAAGGACTGCTTGCCCAGAACTGGTGTTTTTAAAACTTCAAGAGTCGGCTATTTAGAATAAAGATTCATCTTTTCAAATAATCCCATTACTCTGATCATTGTGAGTCACTTTCATCCTCAGAAAGTGAACAACTGCTTCAAATAAGTTCTCGCTGATAACTCTAGTACAGAGCTGGCACCAACATTTATGGCAAATATAAAATCAGAATTCAGGAAAAAAATTGCCTTTCAAGTCAGGTTCCGTTTTCAACATTTAGTTATGTCATACTAATATCCACCTTGTCCTCAGCGAATCTCTTATATGTTCATCCCAGACAAGGAGAACTTTATTTTTTCTGTTTGCTCAAATGCCCACTCTTTCCTTTCAAACTATGTATCTATCCGATTAGGGCTCATGCAAAACTCTTTCAAGCCAAGGCCAGATACAGTGGCGAATGAATGAAAGTTGCACAGTTTAAAGATGCAGCGCAATATTAAGCATCAGAAGAAAATGGCATTGATGAAGACTATAAAATCCATTATGCTTTGCAACTGCCAGGAAAACAAACTTGTGTGATACCATCTGGGGCAAGCTGATAGATAGCACTGAGAAGTGAATTATTGGAACACACATGGAACTTTATTTCCATGGAGTTGAGCGGTGGATTTTCCATGGAAACTGCAAAACAGCTGTAATATCTGCTGGTTATTATCATGCTGAGCTTTTTTCTTTTCTTCTTTTTTTGGAATGGCTGCAATTTTGTAGGAATGCATTCCCTCCCTCCATCCCAGTTATCTACAGGAAGGAGACTACATTTAATGATTTGAACCTGCCCGCCCCTATAATGTCATGTAAACTGCAAGCACCTGTTACTTCAAATACCATTACGAAGGCTTTCCTCATTAAAATAAGGCCATGGAAAAGCAACAGGCTGATGTATCCTCAAGGGAGTCAGATATCTGTTGAACACAGCTTGCCTATCAGCATTCGAGTGATTGCTAAATTGCCATTGTCTGCTCTACAACAGCACATGACTGGGAGAAAGAGAAGATTTTTCTGGACTAAAGAACCCATAAACTGAATTTATTATGATCTCGAGTGAATACGGCTTATGTTAAATAATAAATCTGATGTCTGCATAATTCATCGGTTTTCTTTTCTTTATTGTAGTTAGAGACACAGGCAAAGATTCCATTTTCAGCAGAAAACGGGGTTGCAGTGGTAGTTTTCTGCATTACACAGAAAACTGTACAATAGACAAGATTCTTGATATGTTAGATCTTTGAGATACTGAAGTCTGGTTCCCACGTGGTCCCACAGTTTCACGTGTGCTGGGAGTCGGGTGGTACGAAGCCCGACCCACATGTGTGTAGAACTATCCCTGCGAAGCAGAGCTCACCTTTTTTAGGAACAAAGGAAGCTGCCTTATACTGAGTCACACCATTGGTCCATCTAGCTCAGTATTGTCTCCACTGATTGGCCACCAGTCTTCAGGGCTTCAGAGAAGGTTCTCTCCTAGCCCTATCTGGGACTGAACCTGGGATCTTCTGGGACGCGGGTGGCGCTGTGGGTAAAAGCCTCAGCACCTAGGGCTTGCCGATCAAAAGGTCGGCGGTTCAAATCCCCGCGGCGGGGTGCGCTCCCGTTGCTCGGTCCCAGCGCCTGCCAAACTAGCAGTTCAAAAGCACCCCCGGGTGCAAGTAGATAAATAGGGACCACTTACTGGCGGGAAGGTAAACGGTGTTTCCGTGTGCTGCGCTGGCTCACCAGATGCAGCTTTGTCACGCTGGCCACGTGACCCGGAAGTGTCTCCGGACAGCGCTGGCCCCAGGCCTCTTGAGTGAGATGGGCGCACAACCCTAGAGTCTGTCAAGACTGGCCCGTACGGGCAGGGGTGTCGTAATCTTCAAAGCCATGTCAGAGGAATTTGGCACTCTCCAGGTGCCCGGCTTTGATTCCCTGTTGACCTCCCCGTCAGCGGCTCCCGGCAAGACAAGGCGAGGTCTCTATCGGCCGATCCTCCTCACGAACGTGAGAAGAACACAACCACTCCTCCCCTCTTCCCTGCCATCCCCAGGGAGGGAAAAGAGACAGACAGAAATGTCTTTACATGCCTTTATTTCTGTCTTTCCAGCAGTGCAGAAAAGAACATGTCTGCACTCCTCAGCAGCCACAGCAGAGAGGGAATACTCCACCCATGTACTTCTGGTACAGGGTCATGTGACACTCTGAGCTAACATCCGGTGCTCAGTGCACATAATAGACTGTCCCTTGTTCCCACGGTACAGTCCCATAACATCAACATCCTGTTTGGCTTTCCAGCCACCTGGAGCACTCAGCAGCATTGCTCCTTTTTCGTAACAAGGGGTACCTTTACCTTTTACCTTTACTTCACATAGGGTTCCCATAGGAATGGGCTGGCTTGCATGAAGCCTTCCCACTTTTTGCTGTCAACAAATACTGCATTTTTATCCTACTCTTTCTCCAAGATTCTCAAGATGATGCACATGATTCACCCAGTTCTCATTCCACCGCTTTCTCTGACAAAAAGTTTCTGTGCCATCAACAGCAGAAAAATTAATAGGAGATAAAGACTAACTCATCATTACTCGGTGAGCTTTCTGAGTGTGGAATATTAACCTGGGTTTCTTTGGTTCAAGTCCCAGAATGCCTTGCTACAAGTATGTCATGGAATTTTACTCAGTATTGATCCAGAGTAGAATCCCAATGTATACTTAGCAGAGTAAAAATTTAAATGTGTTGCAGGATTCCCAAAGAATTGACCAGAGGCAATTAATATTTCATCCAGCAGACCTTTACTCACCGCTACTGAAGGCAAATGAGCATAATGGTCACAAATTCAATACATTCAGGATTGGCACTGTCCATAAGAAATCCAGTTGCAGCGGACTTAACTTAAACTTACAATAACTTATATATAAGTCTAAACCTACAGAACACCACACCAGGAAGAAAGAGAGATAGAAAGAGAAAGTGAAAGCTAGGCTCCTTCTGGTCCTACTTTTATACTCAGCATGACCTTGACAGAAAGAGATAAGAAAACCAGCTTAAGCCAGCTGTACTCAGCTTCTCTGAAGGAATAACCCAAACTTCATGAACCTCCTGCTTGTTTCTTTCACACAGAGAAGCTTCCAGAACCCTCTTGAATTAAATAGAATAGGAAAGATCTCTACACATCAGATCAATACTTTCTGCACTAAGAAATGCAAATTAAGTATTCCACCCCTTGATATTTTGCCTTCTCCTGTGACCATAGCATGGATCTAAGAAGGCACCAGTTCCTATGTCCATTGCATCCGGTGCTTTTGCTGCAGTTCAGTTTCCCCCAAAATGAAAACAAAAACCTATGTTTTTCATCTTGATGTCCACTGTGGCAGAATTTTTACAGAATCAGTTGTGTAACTAATTACATTATTGTGGGTATATAGCTCAGTTGGTAGAGCATGAGACTCTTAATCAGAGGGTTTTGGTTCGAGTCACATGTTGGGCAAAGATTCCTGCATTTCAGGGGGTTGGACTAGATAGCCCTCATGGTCCCTTCCAACTTTACAATTCTATAATTTAAAATAAAAAGAATTGAGTGAATCCTAAAAAAACCCAAAAACCCTCTCTCAGGTATCAAAGGAAATGACATATAATGTGTAAGCCTGTAAGGTATTCCACATCATAGATTTCAATGCAAAGGAAACACATTGAAAATGCAGGGAAAGTCATATATTTGCAGACTGAGAATAACAGCAACCATGTCTACTGATCATATTCACTGGGTGGATTTCCAGTTCAGACATGGTACAAATAAGCAAACATTGGCTATTTCCACTCTAGTTTCATTTCCACTGGAATTTGCTGACATCCTTAGTCCACAGCGATGCATGTGCTAATGGCTCCATTTCCTAGCTTATAATTGCTTGTAAGATGGCCCAAGAACCATATATTACAATTAACATTGGAACTTATTACAGAGTCTTCCAAAGTATGTTGGAGAAGACTCCCAAGATATTTCCAGGGATGCATGCCGTAATAAGAAGCGGCTGCAAAATGGCACCAGTCCTGCATAGATGTCAAATCTCATAGCAATTTCTTGTTTGGCTCACGCTTCGGTCAGGATGATCCGGCCTTTGCAAATGTGCTTCGTCCTTATCCACGCGCATTTCTCTGGTGGCAAACTATGCATACAGATAATCCGTTGTGCACGGGCAGCCGTCCATATTCATATAGTTTTTGCAAGGTATTAAAGCTGTGAAAACAGAGGTATGAGCGACAGATGAAGCATAATAATTTTAAGAATGAATTATTAAAACAGCCAGGCATGTAAACTACAAATCATTGCGAAACCCAGGCCTCTACCTCGAAAGACGGGGAGTTATGTGGCTAAGTGCCATGCAACTGTAAATCCAAAAGGACACTTTCTACCTTCTGTATCTTGCACTTCAGTACGATGTGCATTCAGACATAATTCATTACCTTCATGATGGGTATTAGAGAGATTTACAGGATGCAATTTCGGTTGTCATGAGGTAATGGCAACAGTTAAAGGAACATCTATCCAGGTGGTTTTGATATATAAAACGTGCAGAGGTTCAAAAAATTCCTTGCACTGGAATTTGACAGAGAATCATCTAAAGCACAATCTACAACTGTACAGACATGTGCATTGCAATTAGTCATGGTTATGTTGCAATTTCAGCTCGGTGAAGCTTTGTTCTCCTTCCCAGGTGTTTTCTGGCTTCTCATGACATTATTTACAGGCTAGCAATATGGAATCTCCTTGTGCATATGAAATATTCTTTGAGTTCATTTCTTTTGCAAGAATATATATTTAGAAGGGAAGGCTTTCATTTGTTTTGCGTAGGATTAAGAGAGCCACTTAAAATGAGACCTTTCAAAGAAATGTTTGTCAGAGTGCTTCTTCCCTAGTCTTGTTCTTGTGATTGTCGATAGGAGGGGCTCCTTGTTGTCCCAGCGATGGGTTTGGCAACACAAGGTAGGACCTTCTCTGTAGTGGCTCCCGGTCTCTGGAATTCTTCCCCCCTGTAGGAAGAGATAGCAATTACAGCTTGGAGGTTCTGTTCCTAGTTAAAACTTGCATATTTTCTTCCTTTGGAGGAAATTGATTTGGTGGTGAGGGCCCTAGGTACTGCTGATTTTTAAAAAAATATTTAGTGAAAAAATATTTTTATTTATTACAAATGCTAAATGTGTTTTAAGATTTTTTAAATAATATGTTAGAAGATTGAGATTGATATGTGTGATGAAGGGCAGTCTGGAAATTCAGTCTCTCTTTCATTTTTACTCTCTCTGCCACCCACTGACTCGATGGGGTGTGCATTTTAGTAGCTACTTCCCAGAGATGCTTGGATCACCTTTGGGAAGAGGCATGCAACAGCTTGATCTTCCTGTCTCATGTGGTTCAGGAACCCTGTTGTGGGCTGCATTAATTTTAGTTCCCATGTCCTGCAGGTTCCCCATTACTGGCCTAGATATGCAGCTTAAAGAAATGGCTGGGATGGAGGGAGAAACCACCTTTCCCCTCATCAACAATACATATTCCAGCTAGATTCCCCACTCCACAACTCAATTGAAAACCTACACTCGTGGCCAAAATTGTGGAAACCTTTTGGGGAAAGTGTATTTCCGAGGTTTGATGGCTCATAACACTACTTTTCTTTTGGAGTAATACCATAAAATTATATATCAATGGAAAAATAATTTAATGAAGAATGTAATGCAACAAAGTTTGCTCAGTTATCTGTAGTCTATCAAAGGTTATAGCCAACTAACCAGAAAAAGGAAGCACAACTTGCTTAGATTGATATGCAGTAGCTTTCCTTAATTTGAATGTAGCCAATGAGCATGAGTGTTTAGAACATAGTAGGCAAACTAAGGCCCAGGGGCCGGATCCAGCCCAATCGCCTTCTAAATCCGGGCCTCGGACAGTCTGGGAATCAGCATGTATTTACATGAGTAGAATGTGCCCTTTTATTTAAAATGCATTTCTGGGTTATTTGTGGGGCCTGCCTGGTGTTTTTACATGAGTGGAATGTGTGCTTTTATTTAAAATGCATCTCTGGATTATTTGTGGGGCACAGGAATTGGTTAATTCCCCCCAAAAATATATATATAGTCTGGCCCCCCACAAGGTCTGCGGGACAGTGGACTGGCCCCCTGCTGAAAAAGTTTGCTGACCTCTGGTTTAGAGAGTCAATCAGGTTTCCTCTTGCTTTGACACTGATTCAATCAGGTCACAGTAGGATTCAGCTACTGATGTTCTGGAGCTGAGAGGAAGACATTTGTCAGTGTGTTATGTGATTTCTAGCAAGTTGGTTGGTATTTTGTGTTCTTTTATTTAATAAGATTGCAAGATGTAATAAAATTACACAAAACAAAAAAAAATTTTTTTCTGCCAGTAGCACCTTAAAGACCAACTAAGTTAGTTCTTGGTATGAGCTTTCGTGTGCATGCACACTTCTTCAGATACACAGGTGAGGTTGATGGACTTCCATTTCATGTGGCTCAATGTGGTGCCTTCCATAGTTCCAGTTACAGATAGGTAGCCGTGTTGGTCTGCCATAGTCAAAACAAAAAAAATTTTTTTTCTGCCAGTAGCACCTTAAAGACCAACTAAGTTAGTTCTTGGTATGAGCTTTTCGTGTATCTGAAGAAGTGTGCATGCACACGAAAGCTCATACCAAGAACTAACTTAGTTAGTTAGTTAACTTAGTTTTTTGTTTTGACTATGGCAGACCAACACGGCTACCTATCTGTAACTAAAATTACACAGATATTCAGCATGTCAATGAGGCTGGACAAGCAATGGGATAAGGAAGGTGTTTAGAGAAATTAGGTGGGTTTGAGAAGGGTAGAATTTGTCTGATGGAGATTTATGCTTTCTAGGGGAGAAGCATGTCCTCTTTTTCCAGAACTTCCCCATCAGTGATGGGAACTTCACCTGGAGTGAACTGGAAACAAACAAACAAACAAAACTTCCTTCCAGTAGCACCTTAGAGACCAACTAAGTTTGTTACTGGTATGAGCTTTTGTGTGCATGCACACTTCTTCAGATACCTGTATGCATGCACACGAAAGCTCATACCAATAACAAACGTAGTTGGTCTCTAAGGTGCTACTGGAAGGAATTCTTTGTTGTGGTTGTTTCGACTACGGCAGACCAACACGGCTACCTACCTGTAACTGGAGTGAACTGGGAAACCCCTCCACTTTCAGAGCATCAGAGCTCTGCACTCACAAAGGATCACTGCCTCAGACAAGCGTCTCTAATTTGGATCTTAAAATAGAAGCATCCACATCTAAAATTGAAACCTACATACAGTACAAACATTTGTGATTTTGTCAATGATGTAATTGTGTTCCTGCAATGGTGCATATTTGCCAGAAGATGGAGTCACAGCACTTTCTTGCTTATGTTTCCTTGGAAATTGGAACTAGCGTGTTAAGACTGCAGTGATGGTCCATGCTGCTTACTTTCCTGTACATTCTCTGAATTCCCTCCAAACTTTGAATTAAAAAAAAAAAAGTTTTTGTTTTTAAGCACTCAAGCCAGCAAAGTGCAGAGCAATGCTACACTACATTCATGGGTGGGTGAATGGATTGTGGGTAGGTCACACCTAGATACACACACAGCTGAGTAAATTGAGCTTGAATTCTACAAGCATAGATTAATGTTTCTGTGACTGGCTACTTGATTCAAGTGTACAGGGAGAAGAGAACTCCTAAAGACCAAAATCATTTCCTCTAATAGCAAACTTTCAGATTCAAAATGAAATAAGACCACTTCGGAATAAGGTTGTCATTTCTATTTTCTACTTCAGACAGTCTCCTAACTGAATATATTGCACGATCCGCTTCATGTTTCATGTTTGGGAAAGTGTGTGTGTGTGAGAGACATCAAGAAAAATTAAATGGGTAAGCATTTAGCAATCACAAATTCTGTCCTTTAAGAAAGGGACATCACTCGGTATTAGAGTGCAAGCCGTGCATGCAAGAGGCTTCAGGCGGAAACATCGACATCTCCAGGTAAAGCTTAGAAAGACATGGCTGGATCAAAAGCAGGGTTGCATGCCTGTGCAAATCCATCTACCAAGCACAGAGTTTTGCAAACCTGAACAATCAGCGCTGTGTACACTATACTATAGAGTAGGCTTGCCACACGTCAGTGAAATTCCTGACATGTCTTGGTTTTCGGGTGTAAAAATGGCGTTGAAGGGAATGTTGCCGAATTAGCAAAACGTCAGGGAAAACCCGAATGTATGGCAACACGATGGAAAAAAGCAGCTGAAACAGCTCCGAAAGCTGAAAATCACTTTTTTGGGGTTAGGTTTCCCCCAAAAAGCTCAGCAATTTAGATGTCAGGATGTCAAATTGTGGATGTCAGGAATTTTACTTCTTAAAATATGGAAACCATAACTATAGAGTGACAATGGTCTATCCAGTGGCAGAGCTTCATGCTCCGGCACCGGGGGGTGGAGAGCAGGTGGGGGCGGGGCTGGTGAGTGCCCCGGGGGCGTGGCACATCGCAATGGCACCCCACCGGGATTGCGCTGCTGGGGGTGGTGCGCTCCCCCCGCACTCCTCTTTCTCCGCCAGTGGGTCTGGCTCACTATAAGGCAGCAACAATGGAAGACGAGAGCAGGTGCTGAATTTTGGCATTGCCCAGGGTGCCGCTGAAATTTTTAAAGCCCCAAGTCCACCACAGCTGAAGCTCACTGTGTAACTTTGAGCCAGTCACTCTCTCTCTCTCTGCCTAGCCTACATCTCAGGGTTGTTGGGAGGATAAAATTGGAGTGTGGGGAGGGAATAACCAATCTGAGCTACTTGGAAGGAAGACCAGGTATAAACAAAACAAGTAAATGAAACATTTCCTATCAGTGTACCAATCAGATCTACATTTACCTTTTGCTGCAGCACATCCCTTTATGCTTCCTGTTCAGATAAACAGAACTAGTCTAGTCTGAACAGAAAATAGTATTTAAATGCACCTGGTTTTTTTTGTTTTTTTTTTTGGTCCAGTGTAAGGAAAGGGAACATAATGTGATGAGCACATGCTTATATGTACAGTACACAGAGGTGCACTGAGCCTTGGTTACAGTAAATTAAGTCTATGTAAACATAGCGAAATGATCTGCAACTCCCTCAAAGTTCAAGGTCAATGATAAATGAAGGTACTGAATGCACGTCTGGTGACAGCCAGTGTGGTGTTGGGGTGAGAGACCAGGCCTCAACTCCCCACTCAGCCTCATTGAGTGGGCCTGTCACCATCTCTCAGCCTAACAGACTTTAAAGGGTTGTTGTGAAGATGAAAGGGACAAAGGGAGAACCACAGGTGCTACCTTGACCTCCACGGAGGAAAGGAAGGTTATACATGTTCTAATAAAAAGAAGACCAAGGATTTCCAGGGACAACATGGGTCATAAACCTGTCATGTATTCTGTGTGAAATCAGTCAGTCTTCTTCTTCTTTGGTGATCACTTGTAGCCGAGTAAGATTGTCTTCCATAAACACAGTTTTAACAGGGAGTCCATAAGTGACTGTGGAGGCCAGTTCTGTATCCACATATCCTTCCACAGTGGGGACATAGGTTTCTGGGTAGGCACTGATCATGGTGAGGGTTTACCAAGGGTGTCTTCCTCTTAGCACGTTTCTCCCTTTTGTCCTGAGTTCGAGTGTCTTCAAAGCCCATGCCATCTTTGGTAAAGGATGTTCTCCGATTGGAACGCTCGCAGGCCAGTGTTTCCCGATTGTCAGTGTTTATACTACTTTTTTTAGATTTGCCTTGAGAGAGTCTTTAAACCTCTTTTGTTGACCACCAGCATTACGCTTTCCATTTTTAAGCTCGGAATAGAGTAGTTGCTTTGGAAGACAATAATCAGGCATCCGCACAACATGATCAGTCCAATGAAGTTGATGTTGAAGAATCATCGCTTTGACACTGGTGATCTTTGCTTCTTCCAGAACACTGGCATTAGTTCGCCTGTCTTCCCAAGTGATGTGTATAAATTTTCAGAGACACTGTTGATTGAATCAAATCAGCCAGTGCTGGGAAGGAAACCTGCCTAGTTCCTATGAAGTGGGATTTGGAGGTCCAGAATTTTTCCCTGCAGGAAAAGGATGATTTCAGAAGTCTGAATTTTTGCTCTGTGCTTGTTTCTCTCCCTCCCCCCCTCCTGACCCTGTCTTTAAGAGCAGCTTGATATGCCGAGGAGAATCTTTTCCTGTATAATGGGTATAACAATACCACGGAAAACATCCCTTGGTTGTTTTCTGAGAGTTAAACTCTTGTTAAAATTGACGGCGCACAGGTGATAGATAGATCAACCTTAAAGGTCCAAGAGGTTCATTCCACTAAAGGGAATCACTGAAGTGGCTGCAAAGAGAGAGAGTTGGCTGCAAAGGAATCTTTTATGCTACCTAGAATAAAAGGTAAAGGGTCCAGTCGTGGCCGACTCTGGGGTTGCGGCGCTCATCTCGCTTTATTGGCTGAGGGAGCCAGCGTACAGCTTCCGGGTCATGTGGCCAGCATGACTAAGCGCTTCTGGCGAACCAGAGCAGCGCACGGAAACGCCGTTTACCTTCCCTCCAGAGCGGTACCTATTTATCTACTTGCACTTTGACGTGCTTTTGAACTGCCAGGTTGACAGGAGCAGGGACCGAGCAACGGGAGCTCATCCTGTTGCGGGGATTCGAACCGCCGACCTTCTGATCAGCAAGCCCTAGGCTCTGTGGTTTAATCCACAGCGCCACCCGCGCTACCTAGAATAGTGCTTCTCATTTTCTGTATTCCAGTGTTTTCCATGCTTGGCCCAAGGATGTGACTCCTAACTGTGAAGTAAAATAGTTGAGTTGTCTCCAGCAGGCAGGCAGGCAGGGCAGGCAGGGCAGGCCTTACTTATGGGTAAACAGGGAACAGAAGACAGCAAGAAACATTTTTTTTTGTGAGTGGGAGAGGTTCTTAGTTTCTATATACTCTGTTCACATCTGCCAAGTTCCTAAAAACCCACTGTTATTAGTTCCCCAAAGACATCCCTTTTGGGGGGTGAAAAGTTTGGGTCATGATTTTTAAATTTATTTAGAGGTCAGGGATGTGTGATTGGTAAGAGAAACTGTGAAGGGTAGAAATTAGGACATCTGCATTCTGGAACTTTCCATATACCGTATTTTTTGCTCTATAAGACTCACTTTTTCCCTCCTAAAAAGTAAGGGGAAATGTGTGTGCGTCTTATGGAGCGAATGTAGGCTGCGCAGCTATCCCAGAAGCTGGAACAGCAATAGGGATTGCTGCTTTCACTGCGCAGTGATCCCTCTTGCTGTTTTGGCTTCTGAAATTCAGAATATTTTTTTTTCTTGTTTTCCTCCTCCAAAAACTAGGTGCGTCTTGTGGTCTGGTGCGTCTTATAGAGCGAAAAATACGGTATATAATGTTAATAGCAGCTGTCAGGGGACTCAACCTGTGACCACAGTGCTGAGGGATCAGCCACAGGGCCAGCCATTCTTCTGCTCAGGAAGGACACCTTCTGGCTTCAGCAGGGGTGGGGCAGCTGCTGCCAGTGGCATAGCATGGGGGTGCTGGGGCAGTTACCCCAGGTGCAAAATTGTTAAGGAGTGTAAAATTTCAACACCTGGATGGTGCTGTCTAAATATAGCTCCACGCTTCCATTGCTGGGCTCTGTTGAAAATGGCTTCTGCATGTGAACCAGGAAGTGACCACTCCAGACAACAGAAGGACTCTTCTTTTCTTATCTCTGCGGCTGTGGTGTCCTGGGTGACATGGACACCATTAAGCAGTTGAATATGCAAGCGCACTCTGTCCATTTCCCTCCCTCTCTCCCACCCATCCCTCTGCATGGCCCCGGGTTCTGGCAACCCACGCTACACCAATGGCTGCTTCAGTATCTGTCCCCTGATCAGGATCCATGATGCCCAGCCTAGGGAGACACTGCGTAACTGCTGGGCAAAATGATCTGCAGCTTGGCCAAGGATAAAGGAAACCACTGGATGCAAATATTCCAGCTTCCCAATGCTTTCTTATAATCAGCATAACTTAGAGTGAGTCCAGAGCTGACTGGTAGCAGGTTGCATGCTTTTTTGTGTGGGTGGGCTCAGGTGCAACTCTTGCTATTTCCAGTTTAAAAAAATATCTCAGACAGCAAAGCTAGAAATGACCTCTGCCTTAATCTTGGTGAGATGCTGCCGGTCAGAGTAGGCCATGCTAGATATAAATGGGCCTGTGGTTTTGAGTCAGTACAAGGCGGCTCCATGTGACCCAAAGTGGCCAAGATAATGTGCAAAGCAAGGGAAGACATTGTGGTGGTGCTCTCTGGATTCTGATGGGCTACAACTCCCATTAGCCCTAGTCAACACGGTCAGTGATCAGGGATGAAGGGACCTGTACCCCAAAGACAGCTGGATGGCAGCACATTGACTGCCTCTGGACAGAAGGAATATGCTTGATATCATTTTCCCCATTAGTATTATTGTGGTGGCATTGTTGCTGAGTATGCACCAATAGCATGAACAAGTTTCCTTGTGTTCTAAGAACATGGCAGTGAATGACTTTTAATTGATCTGACTATTGCAGGGATGGGTAGCTTTGCCAATGGAGGGTCCCTAGTTCCCCATTCCTGGGCTCCTGGAAGGGATTAACTCCAAAGTAGAAAACACCTTTCTTCTGCAAGGAGAACTTACACTTCCCACAGTGAATGCCCCCAGTCCATTGAACAGTTAGTGTCAGGTAAAGGATCTCAAGTATCTGGGCTGGGGAGAGGTAAGGACCTCTGCCTTAGACAAGGAGACCTGCTGCCTATCAGAACAGACAGTAAGATCAAGAGTTGCCTCTAACATAAATGTACACATAGTTATTTCGCTCTTTAAAATAAAATACGAAGGGGGGAAAAATCTCCTTTGCTGTCGCCTTCCTCCGAAACTGCTAAAATTGTGACATTTTTCTTTTCAAGTGCTTTCCTAGCTGCACACTTTTCTTCACATGCCTTTAGGTGACAATCACACTGTTGCATTGTGGGTAGGCTGCCTTTTTTCCCCAGCTGGCCCACTTTCTTTTTGTTGAGATGTTACCCTCCTCAGCAGTCTGTTCGCTGATGGCCGCTGTACTTGTTTCTGTTCCCTCACCCCTGAAATGACATCTAAGCAATTCTTCAGACAACATACCAATTACGCGGGAAGAGATTGTTACCTGATAGGTAGATGTTGACCTTTGGTGTGTGTGTGAGAGAGAGAGAGTGAAGGTTTCTCCTTAGTAGCCATTGGTTAGTTGATGATTTTATAAGGATTTGCTTTACTAAACAGGTTCTCCTTACTAAGCAGTTGTTAGTAGTCCTGCATGTTGCAGAAAGTTCCAGGATGCTGCAATAGCTGGTTAAGAGATACTGCACGCAAACATCCCAACTGCTCCAACCTCAACAGCCTTTGACCCCTGAGACTTTCTCCATTCAGATTGCATTCCTTTTATTGCGCTCTCTCTCTCTCTCTCTCTTTCTCTCTCTCTCTCTCTGTGTTAAATTGATTGAAGAGTAGGCTGTCAACAGAAGTAAATAAATGATCCCAATAATTCAGCAACATTTCCTATTGCTTGCTAAATCAAATTCTCTCGTTGAGAGGACTTCACACCTTTGACAATGCTGGGTCTTTTGTTTGTTTTGTTGTAATGTAACCATAACTTCCCTGACCTATTGACACCACCCTTGGCTCTGTAGTGGAGAGGGACAGGAGAAACAAATAACTAGAGCTATGCACAGCCATTTCAGTTTTCGGACCCAGTCACCCACATTGTATGAGTGCAGACTTTCATGTAGTGCAAAACCACCACCGGGTACAGTGAAATACCCTTTATAAGAACATAGAAGAACCTGCTGCATCAGGCCAATGGCCCATCTAGTCCAACATCCTGTTCTCACTGTGGCCAACCAGATGCCTGAAGGAAGTCCAAATACAGGACCCCTGTATTTTCCAGCAACTGGCATTTGGGAGCATTTCTGCCACCTTCCATTTCCCCCCTTCTCTTGACTACCTCACTAGCTTGTTTGAGTGAGGAAGGCTGAGGAGCCATATATGCTGCCCTGAGCTCATTGGTGGAAAGGTAGGGTATAAACGTCATAAACAAACATTTATGGTAATGCAAATCAGCACAGATTATCATAGCAATGGAGCCAGAGAAATAGCAGGAAGTGTGGGACTGTTGGTGTTTGACAAATGCCATGTTTGTATAAGGCTGGATGGTCCAGTGGTCTGGCTAAGGCAGCTTCCTCTCCTCCTCTGAGTTGATGCTACATCATGGACTTAGAGGCCTTCCAGAAGAGAGCCAGTGTGGTATAGTGGTTAAGAGTGGTAGACTTGTAATCTGGGGAACCGGGTTCGCGTCTCCACTCCTCCACATGCAGCTGCTGGGTGACCTTGGGCCAGTCACACTTCTTTGAAGTCTCTCAGCCCCACTCACCTCACAGAGTGTTTGTTGTGGGGGAGGAAGGGAAAGGAGAATGTTAGCCGCTTTGAGACTCCTTAATCAAATCCAAACTCTTCCAGAAGCATTGTGAAGAACATGGCAGCAGAGCAATGAGTAAATGAAGGATAACCCTGAAGGATACATTATATCTCCAGAGTCAGAGGTCGGATGTTTCTGAATGCCAGTTTCTGGAAACTGCAGGAAGGGAGAGAGCTCAGATCCTGCTTGTGGGCTTTCCATGGGTACCGTATTTTTCGCACCATAGGACGCTCCGGACAATAGGACGCACCTTGTTTTAGAGGGGGGAGAACAAGGGAAAAAAATTATTCCGCTCTCTGCCCAGCGCCCCTTCAGCGAAGTGGCAGGAGGCGCTGCGCAGAGAGTGGGAGAATTTTCCCCCTCTTGTTTTCCCGCTCTAAAACAAGGTGCCGTTTAAGGTGCGTTCAGGCGGCTACCTTGGAAGCCTGGAGAGCGAGAGGGGTCCGTGCGCACCGACCCCTCTCGCTCTCCAGGCTTCAGGTTCCTTTCGACCTGCTCTTTGGGGCTGGCGGGGGGAAGCCCACCACCAGCCCCAAAGAGCAGGGCAGGGAGCAGCAAGGCGCAGCGGAGAGGCTGCTGCCATAGTCACGCGTCACTTCTCCAGCTGGGAGAGGGTCGTGGGGGACTGCTTTAGCCCCGCGCGCGCTCTCCCGGGTGGAGAGGTGACGCGCGCCTATGGAGGCTCCTGCCATGGGTGCGCGTCACCTCTCCAGCCGGGAGAGGGTCGCGGGGGGCTGCTTTAGCCCCGCACGCGCTCTCCCGGGTGGAGAGGTGACGCGCGCCTATGGAGGCTCCTGCCATAGGCGCGCGTCACCTCTCCAGCCGGGAGAAGGTCGCGGGGGGCTGCTTTAGCCCCGCGCGCGCTCTCCCGGGTGGAGAGGTGACGCGCGCCTATGGAGGCTCCTGCCATAGGCGCGCGTCACCTCTCCACCCGGGAGAGGGTCGCGGGGGGCTGCTTTAGCCCCGCGCGCGCTCTTCCGGGTGGAGAGGTGACGCGCGCCTATGGAGGCTCCTGCCATGGGCGCGCGTCACCTCTCCAGCTGGGAGAGGGTCGCGGGGGGCTGCTTTAGCCCCGCGCGCGCTCTCCCGGGTGGAGAGGTGACGCGCGCCTATGGAGGCTCCTGCCATAGGCGCGCGCCACCTCTCCAGCCGGGATAGGGTCGCGGGGGGCTGCTTTAGCCCCGCGCGCGCTCTCCCGGGTGGAGAGGTGACGCGTGCCTATGGAGGGCTATGGCGTCTTCGCTCCATAGGACGCACACACATTTCCCCTTCATTTTTGAAGGGGAAAAAGTGCGTCCTATAGAGCGAAAAATACGGTATCTGGTTGGCTGCTGTTGAGAACAGGATGCTGAACAAGATGAGCTACTGGCCTGATCCAGCAGGTTCTTCTTCAGGTCTTAAGAAAGGCTGCAGGTCCTGAGAATACTAGGAAGCTATTTTTTCAGCCAGAACTCACTGGAACTCATTTCTGGCACTTCTCAGGTGAGTGCCATTGCCATTCTTCAAAGAGGACGAAGGTGGTGTTCGTGGTGAGTTCTCGCACCTCTTTTTCTAGAAATAACAGCACTGACTAGGACCCACTTTTTCCTTACATGCCAAAATATCCAAGGCCTCTCGTGGGTCCTTTCTCTAGCGACTACGCTGCATTTGGAGGTTCTTGTCTCTGATGCTGCCAAGCTTGACCAATTCCTGCTGCCAAACCGATATAATTCACTGTGTGTATATGTGTGTAAGAGAGAGAGAAAAAACAGGACACATTATCCTCCCTTTCACAGGCAGTCTTGCCAGTTTCTGGTCAGCTTTATTCTTTGCAAGAGGTGTTAGCTACACTTTTGAAGTCTTAACAACAGTTCTGCACAGGAATATTCATGTATGTTTATTGAAAGTATGCCAGAGAGTGTTTTCTCTTCTCTTCACCCCCCCCCCGCCACCCATCCCTTCCTTTTGGTTGTTCTCATCTCCCCTTCTGGTAGGTGGCTCATTACTTCATAAATCTGAGTCTGAACAGGAATTGGAGCTGGGGAGCAACTGTGCTGCTTCATGCATCACAAGCCAGCGCATGTGTGTGGAAGACAGAAACAGCACCTCTTTGGACCAGCTGCTCCATCCATCTGCAGCTGGGTCTAGGTGCAGTGATCTACGGTCAAGATCTGTACTGGGAGTATTTTTATAGCAGCTTTATAGCAGCTGGTGTGACTGGCAATAGGCAGAGAGAGAGAAAGGGAGGGAAAGAGGGAGAGGGAGAGGAAAGGACGAGGAGCAGGAAGAAGAAGAAGAAGAAGAAGAAGAAGAAGAAGAAGAAGAAGAAGAAGAAGAAGAAGAAGAAGAAGAAGAAGAGGAACAACAACAACAACAACAACAACAACAACAACAACAACAACAACAACAACAACAACACGAAGAAGAAGAAGATCCCAGCCATCAGGGAAAGCTTAGAAGACACAAATAAACAGAAAAAGTATTTTTATTTGTTACCGTTTTAGGGAACAGCACTCCTTATGAGTGCCAAAACATCTCTGTGCCAAAACATGGCATAAAAGTAAAGCTAAAATGTGCTTGAGTGCAAGTGGAGTTTATAATGTTTCTGTATTTCCTTAAAAGGGGTGATATATATATGTATATATGTACACACACACACACTGGTATACCTCCTACTTTGGGAAGATTGCAAAGGAATAAAATAAGAATGGAATTCACATATGCTGGTACTGTACAGAGCTGATTGAGGCTGCTTTGCAAGTACCAAGACTTATGAGTGTAGCACATTATGATTTATGTATTACGTGAAAAGTGCCCCCTCAGAAACCCACTAGCCCATTTTTAACCGCATGAAGCACCTTGAAGGATCAGACCAAAATTCAATCCAGACTAGGAGTAGGGATTCTGTTTGCAAAAATAGCCAACCACATGCCTGAGGACATGAACATAACAACATGTGTTTCTGGCATCTGGTATGACCTGTGAAGCAGGAGGTTCTAGTTATCTCTCATGGTTAGTAACTACTGAAAAGTCTATCTATCCTCTTTAAATTAGCCTATTCTTTTGAAAAGCCTGTCTTTGGTGCCCTTCATATGTACATATCGGAGTTGTGTGGTACCCACTTCTCTATCAGTGTCTCCTGGGTGTGTGAGTAACTTTTAAGCGATCCAGTCTTATGTGAGCCAGTCAGTTGGCTCATTCCCACAAAATCAGCAGCCCAACTCTTGACAGGGTATTGATTCTGTGTTTGGGACTCACAGAAACAGAGCCCCACATAGGGTGGACATCAGAAAAGAGGACGCAGTTTTGCCAAAGATTTGCCAATGCTCATTCATACATATAGATAAACAATTTAAAAGTGCTTACTGTGATTTAAATAGAAAGACAATATATCCCACCACAGCAGCGAACAGAGAGAGACAGATGACCTATGTGCCTTCTCATTCTGCTGACCCAAAACTTTGTGGCTAATGGGCAAATTCAAGATGCCTAGACTTGGACTGGACAGCCCTTCAAATAGATTTTATTTGGTAGATGGCACTGCAAACAGAGGGCTGCCCTCTGTAAAGTAGAGCCCTCAACCACTCTCGTCCCACACAGCTGGGTCAATTAAATATTACCCAACCACAGGGAAGTTGATAATGGGAAAAAAGAAACATTTCTGTAAAGATCATCACCACATCTTGCACTAGTGAAGAAAGTTAGCTATGTTGTGAGAAGGGTACAAAAGAGGTCAACAACAACAACAACAACAAATTTCTATCCACTTTTGCTTCCACAGGTACAACACCACTGACAACTTCATCTTTTCTCTACTTTCTGCTCTCTTCAATCTTGGGAATCTAGTGGATCACCTGGCCAACGAAACCCAGATCCAAGCCAATGCTTACACCCTCAAGGAAGTGTTTGTAACAGAGATACTAACATGTCTAGAATGCAACAGAGGGCAAGTGCAGTACTGCTTTTGAAAACTTCTCAACTGTCTGTTTGGGTTTCTAAGATTTTACGTGAGTTAGGGTTGATTTAAAAATCTTGCAACTCAGTCTTGAGTCCAACAAAGTTTTGCGTAATTCCACTGGAGTTCCTGTCCAAGGATCTGTCTTTTTGAATTTCACACCAAAAGCTGTAAAGCTCTGGCCTGTATGCTGTTAATGCTAAAAACACAATGCTGTGGACTGGGGGCGGAGGGGGGGAGGTGATTGCAATATATATGTGCCAAATCCTTATATAAAGGCTTTTGAGAAAGCATTCTGGTGGCAGCCAGGCCAAAGATTCAAAATGCCACTTGCCTATTTAATAAGCGAAGGCAGTAAAGCAATATTGGTAAGCTGCAAGACTGCAAGATGTGGTTTGATAACAATTTTTTAAAGAAACACCTCCTTATTTTTCATTGCGGCGAACAATTTAGAACAGAAGAAGCTAGAAAATGCTACTGTACATTACATGGGAAAATAAGGTCCCTTTAGTGTTTCCCAGTCAGTGGTGACAGTCTGTCTTTCCCAGGCTTGGTGCAGAGGGTCAGTTTAAACCCTCCGAAGTGCCAAAAACGCCATCTGCTCTTCCATCTGAAATGGGAATATTTTTTGCTCTTTTTTGTTGTTGTTTTTAATCTTGATTTGGTCTTTTGGTGTTTGTGATGGAGCACGCAGCCCAGATGCCAATAACGAGGAAAACGTATTAAGTGATAAAAGCGGTGTGTGTGTGTGTTTGGGGGGGTGAGGATAGGAGGGATTGAGGGCGGATGGAGAAATTAAAATGAACGAGGTAGGGAAAGGGTACGGAGAGAAAAATAAAACGGAGCTGATTGCAATATTCAAACCAGGTGTGGCTGTGAATCTAAAGCACTATCTTGAGAGGCTCCAACAGATAGAGCCTATAATCCAGCACATCTGGGAAAGTGTCGGTCAAGGCAGTCCCAAGCATTGTGCCAAAAACACCTTAGAAGATATTCCGTACAAGGATCCAGCTTGCCATATTGTACAGCTGCTGTTTATTAGGGATGCTCATATTTTATATATACTAGCAGGTCGGAATTTTCTTACATGCTATGGGAAGCAGCAGGGTCATTTATTTATTATTATTATTTTTGTTTTAAACGGCTGCTCTCTCGCACACCTCCCCTTACGCAAGCCCTTCCGAGCGTTTTCATGAAACGGTGAGTCAGATTGCCGTCATTTCATTTTTGACACGATTGAATAAATCTAACCTTTAAAATACTAGGAACTCTTTACTTTTCTACAAGGAAGCTGAATGTTGGCGTGGCATACTTTATTCCCCCCCCCCCCAGACATTTTATTAGTTTTACAAATGAAAAGTACAAATAAACACACATCAATAAAGTCATACTGCGTGTGGAGATTCTCCGAATCTTGCAACTCCCCCCACCCTGTTCATGGAGTCTTATTTTAAACATCTACAACTGCATATTAGTCTGTACTCCAGTTTTTATATCAAACCATATTGTCCATAATGTGTGGTTTTTTACACTACAAGCGAGTCAAAATCCTGCTCTTGTTTCCATCTGCTTACAGTGAGCTCCTAGATAACTTATAATTCTTTCCCATTCTTTTATAAAGTTTCTTATCCTCTTGGTTTCTGAGTTTTCCCATCAGCTTTGCCATCTCGGCATAGTCCATCAACTTGGTTTGCCATTCTTCTCTGGTAGGGACTTTGTCATCTTTCCAACTCTGGGCCAATAACATCCACACAGCTGTTGTTCCATACATAAAAAGTATTTTCTGCTATTTTGGAATGTCGGTACCTGTAATTCCTAATAAAAACAGCTTCTGGTGTTGTTGTTTTTTTCAAGTTATTTAAACATTTCCCCAATTTATGTGTAGTGGATCCCACCTCTACCACCAATGCTTGGTGCACAGGTGCTTTTGCCCTTGAAATGTGACCCTGTCTCTTGCTAGACGGAGTATGCACATAAATGTGGCTGTGCTTCCCTGCCTCGTACTACAATATTAAGGGGGCGATGGGTGTCAAGCCCTGGCAGACTGTTGGATTGGACTTTGGTTGATCCCAAGTTGCACACTCCTGCCTTAAAGCAACGTCATTCAGTAATGCATTGGGGGGTTTATAGGAGCAGGTGGTGCTGTGGTCTAAACCAATGAGCCTCTTGGGCTTGCTGATCAGAAGGTCGGCGATTTGAATCTCTGCAATGGGGTGAGCTCCCGAAGCTCTGCCCCAGCTCCTGCCAGCCTAGCAGTTTGAAAGCACGCCAGTGCAAGTAGATAAATAGGTACCTCTCTGGCGTGAAGGTAAACGGCGTTTCCTTTCTCTCTGGCTTCCATCATGGTGTCCCGTTGCACTAGAAGCGGTTTAGTCATGCTGGCCACATGACCCAGAAAGCTGTCTGTGGACAAATGCCGGCTCCCTCGGCCTGAAAGCAAGATGAACGCTGCACACCATAGTCAAAACAAAAAAAATTTTTCCTTCCAGTAGCACCTTAAAGACCAACTAAGTTAGTTCTTGGTATGAGCTTTCGTGTGCATGCACACTTCTTCAGATACGACGAAAAGCTCATACCAAGAACTAACTTAGTTGGTCTTTAAGGTGCTACTGGAAGGAAAAAAATTTTTTTGTTTTGACTATGGCAGACCAACACGGCTACCTATCTGTAGCTGCACACCATAGTCACCTTTGACTGGAATTTACTGTCCAGGGGTCCTTTACCTTTTACCTTGGTAGCTTTCTTATAGCTGTGCCGCTGTTAACTTTAGCATGCTTTGAACCAAATGCATTGTGTATTTTTTGTTATACTTGCTCACTTCCTCTTCGGTTTGGACAGCTGCCTTTTCCATGCTGTCGTTCACTTTTTAATGTGTTTTGAATATCAAATATTGCTGGAGCACCTGAATGCAAAGATGGTCTGTGTTTTACTGTATGAGATGCCTAGAATGTGTTAACGCTCTGTCAAATTTTAAACGAAAACCTTCTGCCTTTTCAAGAAAAGGTTGTCCACCATTTAAGATTAATGTCAGGTGCTAAGAGTGTTTGGTTCTGCAAGATTCCTCCATAAGAAAATAAGGTTTTGCTATGTTACACATCGAACTGTATGGGAAAATAATATGGGGTTACTGGGCTATAAACACATCAGGGCCAGCCCTCCTAGGAAGCAGGGTGAAGGAGCTACTTTGGGCAACCCTCTGCCAGAGAGGCAGAGCCAGCATTGGCACCAATTTCCGGTGAGCTCTTGAGGTAAAGGGACCCCTGACCATTAGGTCCAGTTGTGGCCGACTCTGGGGTTGCGGTGCTCATCTCGATTTACTGGCCAAGGGAGCCGGCATACCGCTTCGGGTCATGTGGCCAGCATGACTAAGATGCGTCTGGCAAACCAGAGCAGCGCACAGAAACACTGTTTACCTTCCCACCGGAGTGGTACCTATTTATCTACTTGCACTTTGACGTGCTTTTGAACTGCTAGGTTGGCAGGAGCAGGGACCGAGCAACGGGAGCTCACCCCGTCGTGGGGATTTGAACCACCGACCTTCTGATTGGCAAGTCCTAGGCTCTGTGGTTTAACCCACAGCGCCACCCACATCCCAAACTCTTGAGAGCTCTTGCCAAAAAAAACCCCAAGATCTTGCTGGAACCTGCTGCTGCTTTGTGCCACCATACAACCCAGGTAAGGAATGCTTCAGCAGGGGTGGTGTGGCACGGCTGGCGCAGGGCGGAACTTCCTGTTTCATCTCAAAATGGGGCACAACACCCTGGAAACACACGGTAATTGAGGGCACTTTGCAGATATGGCATTATGCTTACTATGGGCAGCTTGTTATAATGGATAGCTACTGTATGTTCTTTGCCCACTTTTCTTTGCAAAAACAGCTTGGTCATGGTCCCAATTCCTTTTGAACGTAGGCACTCAATTGGAATAGGGTGCACCTCACAGTGTGCATACCTGGAAACCAGGGCAGTTCAAGGATGAAAAGCATTGTGTGGAATTTTGCCAGTAGAACGTATTTTAACACTAATTGGTGCAACTATTTCTATTGCACCTAATAGGATAAAAACACATATTTCCCCATAATGTTGTTTCCTTTGGTTTAAAAACAAACAAACAAAACCTCTTACCATCACCAATACTTCCAACAGAAACCAATTCTTGTTGGGAGTGACGCAGACAGAAGTTTTCAATCGTAGAAAAGAAAGGAGGACTCATTATATTTATTTTAATGTCCTCACATGTTGCCTTGTCATATTCCTTTCTTGAGATTTGTAAATCTGTCGGAGATGCTTGTGGAAAATGGTGAATAAATGGAATGCATAATCATAATAAATAATAATAATTATTATTGATTCTAATTAAATAACAATTATAAAAGAATAAGAAGAGGAAAGTTCTCCCCCCCTTGAATGAATCAAGGCTGCTATCCCCAAATTAGCATAGCTCCACTTAATCCAGTTTAGTACCAATGAAATATGTAGATTTAAACATCTTTAAACATCTGTGCTGGATTAAGTAGTTTAATTTGATTGGATTAAGTGATTTAATTTGATTGACTGCCCCAGACAGGAATATAATAATCTGTTCTATACAGAGTCAGACCATTGATCCAGCTATCCTGGCATTGTCTACAGAGAGTATGTCAGGAAAATACGCACCCCAGTTTTGGGACTCAACATGTTGGGTTGATTTGTCAGGTATTTTATTTGTAACCAGGAAAGGTGACATTAGAGTGGAGTTCAATACTCTGTTTTCCTCCATATGCATTTGACTCGTGTTAGATCCAAGCTAGTATGAAGAGCATTTGAAAAAGAAAACGGGGGGAGGGGGAGAGAATCCACCACCATAACAAATTTGGCTTTTGGCATGACATAGCCATGACACTGAAGCCATCTGGAAAGGCGTTAACATGATTTAATTAACTATCCTTTGTCCTTTCACTACAGTAGCCCTCCAGGGTGCCTTCTTCTTAATAAGAACTCTCTACTAAAATGTTAATAACCATCAGAATGGCACATCCGTTAAGGCAACTTGAAAACTTTCTCACTGAGCAATGGCATTCCAGCGAAAGTCACAAAATTCAGAAGATGTAATGCGACTGTTTGTGACCTAGTCACGACAGTGTGTGACCTTCTCACCCACAGCTAAAGGATTGGTGTTTGGAGAATTCATCTGGTCTTGGAGCCTTTGATCAGGGGAATACGTGGAAATGTTCTTCTTGATTTCAGTGGGCTTTGCTGCTGCAGAAGCTCCTTTAGCAAAAGCCACTCTGGTTTAAGGCCAGAGTTAAAGCTTTCTCGTGTTGGCTCAAGCTCCACAAAGCTGAGAAACTGGAAGCTAAGGCTGGTACCTTAACAGGTGTGCCCTTTGATTAAGGATGGGGAAGAGAGTCAGATATAAGCAGAGATGTCACTGAAGAAGAGATTCCAAAATCATCTATTCTAACTTTGATGTAGCTGACATAGAGCTTGAATCCATGCATGACACAGTGTATTGCGAAAGACCAAACCAAATCAACTTCAAACCTTATGTCGTCATAGTTAGGTGTATAATTTCAAAATAAATGGCAGAAAAGGTTCAGAGAAACTGTCCAAACTTTAGAAGGGCAGTCCATCTTTCTTAAGCTATTGTTATACCCAAATCTGACTGGTAATTTAGCAAGCACATCTGTTTCTGCTCAGACAAGTAGGCCCTGGTACATTTGTCTGTGCATTCCATACTTTGCAAAATCAGGCACATTGGTCTGACATAAAATATCTGTGTTATCCCTCCCTTAATGCCTACTGTAACAAAAGTTGCTGTTCCTTGGTGCCACATTACAGTGGTACCTCGGGTTAAGAACTTAATTCATCCTGGAGGTCCGTTCTTAACCTGAAACTGTTCTTAACCTGAGGTACCACTTTAGCTAATTGGGGCCTCCTGCTGCCACTGCGCCGTCGCCGAGCGATTTCTGTTCTCATCCTGAAGCAAAGGTCTTAACCCGAGGTACTATTTCTGGATTAGTGGAGTCTGTAACCTGAAGCATCTGTAACCTGAAGCGTCTGTAGCCCAAGGTACCACAGTACCATAGTACAGTGAATATTCATAGTACATTATGAATATTTTTATTTCTTACCACAAGATCCTGTGGTGGGTTGCAGCAATTTAAAACAAAGTGTTAAAACTAGTTTAAAACAAACAGTCTGATGAGTTGGTTCCTATAAAGGCAGGCCCTAAAAAAGATGAGATCCTAAAAATCTCAGTTGTCAAATGCCAAGGTAAAGAAGTACATATTCAGCAGGCACAGTGGTAGACTGTGTGTGTGGGGGGGGGTGTCTCAATTTTCAGCAGTGCCCTGAGTGATGCCAAAATTTGGTGCTCCCTCATCTCTTACACTCAGTTCTAAATCCTAGTTGTGTTGCTCCCTGCAGCACCCTCAAGGCTCTGTACCCACAGTGTGACCAAACCAGCCACACTCCCCTAAATCCACCTCTGGCAGGTAATAGAAACTACAAAACGAAGATACAGAAATACCTCTCTTTAGAATTTGGGCCCCCACACCAATAGTTTGGTGGGTAATCATCTGCACTATGAATTGCAGTTTCAATCCTTCCCCTTCCTACATGCTCAAAAAAAGTGAGCTCCATTGTGATCATTGCCAATCCATGTCCCTTAGCACAGGAATGGGGAGTCTGGGGCCTCCAGTTCCCATCAGCCCCAGCTAGCATGGCCAATGGTCAGGGATGATGGGAATGTAAGTCCAACATCCCCTGGAGAACCCCCTTTGTAGTGCCTACAGCCTGGCACTATGGCAATATGTGGATCCTCTCTACCCCCAAATTCAGCTCAGCTCTAGAAAATGTTCTGCTGGAAAGTATCACATTATGATTCATAGAATCATAGAATTGTACAGTTGGAAAATCCCTGAGGATAATCTAGTCCAATCCTCTGTAATGCAGGAATATGCAGCTGTCTCATATGGGCCTCGAACCTGCAGCCTTGGAGTTATCGGCACCATGCTCTAACCAACTGAGCTATCCAGGCTGTAGTATCATTGCAGAATGGGGGCCCTAGTTTCATAATTAAGCAAAGGGTTGGAGCTTCCTGGGAGGTTGACAACATCAGGCTACAAATTATTCAGCCTACCCAGCTGGAATACCTCAGAGGGAATATCAAAGAAAATTGCCTGCAGTGTCACTGTTTAAGCAAGATTGTCCCTTAGTAACAATAGCCATAATAGCATTACCTGATCTTTCACCCAGTGAGGGGATTTATCTAGCAGATTCATTAGTTCCTACGGTAGAAAGCTCACTGGCTCTAAGAGCAGGATGCTGATTAGAATAGGGAGAAGATGTCACGATTCACTGACTTTTCAAAGAGGCTGATCAGTTTCAAATACCAAAGCACACAAGGACTATTTCCAGGCAGGGTGTATATGGGTTTGTGCATGGTGCATAGCATTGGCCAACCAGTACAGCAGTGCTGATATTCTTAAAGAGATCTAAGTCACAGTATTTTGCCTCCGGGGCCATCAGAAGAAATGCTGTCTGCCAACTTATAGACCTGCCTAGTAAGAACATGATTCTCCCATTGCCATGTGTGAGCACAGAACCAAGAATGGCCAGGGCACATCTAGCCAGGTCTGTGTGAGTGTCTGTCTATGTGAGTGCAACCAAAAACACTTCATAGTTGGTCCATAGTGACCTCAGCTGTAATGAAGTTCTACCCAACATTCAGGTAAGCCTTTTTATTGAGAAATAATAATATAATAAAGAAAAAGGATTGAACAGAAACTCTCCTTTCTGACCGATGGCAGGGGCAGACTTTGGTCTTTCAGATTTCAGCAGTGCCCTGTGTGAGGTCAAAATTTGGTGCCCCCCCCCTTTCGCCTTCCATTATGCTCAATCCACTACATCATAGCTGCTATGCCCTGCAGCACCCCAACCTCAGCACCCAGTGGGGTGGAACTAGTCGTTCGGCCTCAAACCTGCCACAGATGGTGGGTCATATTTCTTTGTGCTTTTGTTGTGTGTGGGTATGGGTGAGTGCATACACACACACATACACACCATGTGTGAGATATTTTCTGAATATATAGTTGATGGAAAGGATGACTAACTTCTGGGTTCTCATGATGGGCCAGAGGTCTATTTTGCCAGGAAAATCACTTCTCCAGGTGTGGTTCGGATCCATCATAAAGCCAACTCTACCTAGTAGGCAGGGAAGTTGCATTCCAGAACATCTGGTGGGCACCAGGCTGGAAAAAATCTGCTGTATAACCCCCCACTCCTACAACTTTTATAAAAATATTTCATAATACTCTCTGCCATCCCACAGGAGGCAGTGATGGCCAACAACCCAGATGGCTTCAAAAGAGAATTGGAGAAATTCATGGAGGAAAAGGCTATCACTGGCCACCACCCATGATGGCCAAGGTCTACTTCCACCATCAGAAGTAGATATGCCTCTGAATACCAGTTGCCTGGAATCACTGGTGGAGAGAGCAGTCTTGCACTCAGTTTCTCCTTGTGGGCGTCCCATGGGCATCTGGTTGACTGCTGTGAGAAGGAGATGTTGGACTAGAAGGGCCACTGGCCTTCTCTGCAGGCCCTTGCTACGTTCTTACATTTTCCCAAAGCCAAACCCAGTATGCTATCCATGGCACCCAAGCTTTGCTAATAATGACATTACTTCTTAGTACTTCCTTTGTACAAGTGTAAAATGCGGTGCATGGTGAATGAATCCCATCCCACATCTTGAAAACATGTACTGCGACCTGGTAGACTTAGGGGTGTGTGCAGCAAGCCAATGTTTGATGAAACAAAGCGATGCCGAAGTCTGCTGTTGCTGTATTTGTGCTGTTGCCAAATGTCCAATTGTTGCTCACATGTGTTTTGAGTGTTCGAGGGCCCAGGGCATGACTGCATTCCATACAACTTGTGGAACACATTGCACTAGTATCAGCATCTGGTGCCACTGCATTCTTTATAGGACACGGACCTCTGAGCATTCAAACTGCCTTAGGTGCAGCATGCGAAAACATTCCTTATTTGGGGGGGGGGGGAGAGGCTGCCATGACTGTGAATCAAATCTAAGCCTCTTTGTTTTCCATGCAAAGTTCAGCGCATGTTTCTCCGCAGCATCAGGATGGATCGCTGTAGCATTTGCTCGTCTCTGGCAAAAACCAACAAACAGCAGCTGTCCAGAAGGAGAGGCATAACTTTAAACGGGCAGAAGACACTTGAGCAAACCTTTTGAAAGGAAACATTAATTATTATTCTGGAGTCTCTGTGCATCCAAACAAGCAAAACCATGATTAAACAATGCATATCTTAGAGCCACAAGATCTGCATTTATTTTTAATGCTGGATGTGTCCCAGGAATTGGGAGGCCTGTAGTAAAGCAGCAGAATACTCACAGAATATTCAGACTAACAGACCAATAACCCCTTATCCCAAAAGCGGATTGTGAGAAGGTCAGGGCTGGATTTAGATGAAGAAAGGCCCTAGGCTACTCCACTTGTGAGGCCCCTCCCCATCCCCCACCCTCACAACTAGAAGAAAATGGAAGAGTGTTATAAACAAAATTGAGTGAAGCCAAGGATGATGATGGGTATTTAAAATTCTGCAATTCACAATTTCTCCTCTAAAGGGCATAAGATATTGTTGTTAAATACCATGGTGATTTTAAAAAATGCATAAAATTAACACTGAAAAACTTTTGCAATAACTGAACTTTGTAAATCTTTTGTGGCCTGGGCAGCCTGGAACTACTTCCCAGGTCTTGTTCCTCTCTAAGGAATCAAGTTCAGCCTTCCTGGCATTTAACCATGGCTCAGCATCCTCTGAGGTCAAACTATGGACCTCTTGGAAGCTTGAAGGTTCCCAAATCTTCTCTGAGTTACTAACAACAGCTGTATCTGCTTTGACTGTTTTAGCAAACGCTTGACTGGCTGAACCCGGACTTTGGTGTGGCCAAGCCACCGGGCTGTACTAACACGCCACGGTCCTTTATCCCGGGGAATCAGGTTTTTGCCCATAACTTTGTGGGGGACATTCCTTGGGTGCCGGCCACGGTAGCTGGAGTCACGGGGCCCCATTCGTACCAGGTGGCACTCGAAGATGGACGCTTGTGGTGCCGGCACATAGACCAGCTAAGGCGCAGGGTTGGGGATTTGGACACCACCGCTATGCCCCCAACTGTGGCCCCAGCTCCGGAGTGCTAGCGGGTGCTAATGGAAAGCAAGGCTCCACCTACATCTTCCTTACAAACAGCTATACGCAAGTCTTGCAGTTCTCTTATATACCTGCTGGGATTGACAAGGCATCTGACCCTCATCTGAATCACATAGCTGTGCTGTAGCTGCCTCTGATTAGTTATTATGGGGAAAATAATTAGCATCACATGTCATATGCATGGAAGTTGCCAAACCAATTAAACAACTAGAAGGATTACTGTTAATAGCACCAGTTTTCCTATAACTTGATATTGCTGGATAGTTTTGATGAACTGCAAAAGCATTTTTAGTTTGCTTTCTGTTGCCACCCTGGAACTTTTCTTTATTAGTGCCACTTTGTTTTGTATGATTCCTTGCAAATGAAGGAAAACAACTTTTCTGCTTGTATATGTTGATATTTTAATTTTGGTTACTGAGGACAAACAAGATTATGCAGAAACAAGGTTGGGTGCAGGCCTGGCCAGGACATAGGCGTCCTGACTGTGACAAAGGTGACGTGTGTGCTTGCTTGCTTGCTTGCTTGATTAACAGCCGTTGGGAACTTCAAGGTCCCTGCTCTCCCTTCTTATGGTCTTTGTACTGGACCTGGAGACTCCAATAGAGAGCATTCCATGTCAAGAAGGAGGGCAAGTGGGCACTCTATCCAATGACAGGGCAGGACTTACACGGAGCAGGGCCTTTTTACTGGTGGTGCCCAGTGTAAGCCTCGCTCTTCCCAGACCTGCTCTCTTTTGGCATGTATTTTGGAGCTTTATAATTTAAGAAGACTTTGGAAGAACTGGTTGACAAGTCTTATCAGTTGCTGACATATGAGCGGATTTTATTTGCTGCTATTCTGTGCTTCTGGTGCACCACGGTTTACACCAGCGTAATAGAGTTGGCCAGGATGCCAGAAGGGATACAATTAATGAGCTTTCTCCATTATCTGCACAGCAGGGGGTGTTCAGTCAACAGTGCAAAGGCTGAGCTGAAGCATTCGCTGCTGGTTACCTGCTTTCAGCAATAGGGGTCGCTGTTTGGTAGTACCCAATTGGTTAGCTGTCAGATTCTAGAGCTCCCTATTGGTGGCTCTTAGGTAAGTCACAAAATACAGAGTCCATTCATAAAACACAGTATTCATTCATAAAGCAGCAACATAAATCTCCATTGCTACATATTGGGTGTATATTCCATGCTGTAGTGTAGTGCTTATGCGACTGTGAATAAAAGTGGCTAGGCTCATTGTCTCAGGGTTTGGGGGGGAAGAGGTGACAAAACTGATTTCCAATAAGCGCCCCCTTTATTTCCATAACAAGTCCTTGAGTCTGTACTCCGAATGGTGACACCAGGGACCCAGAAGGTGCAGGGCTTGTCAGTCCAACCCCTGCACAGTCTCATCAGGTCTGACCTTAAGGCAATTGGAGCAACTGGGCCAAACTGGGCCCTGCGGGCTGCTCCTAAGGGGCCCCCTGCACCAGGGCAATCTAGATGGATTTTATTTATAGCTATAAGATTTTGCAGACTTTGGCTGTGAACTGGGGCCCTACAAAAAAAAAAAAAATCAAGTTGCGCCCCATTGCTTCAAATTGGGCCCCACTGGCTAGCCTTGAGTCTAATAGTTGCTGGGCCTGAGTTGCCCTGCCCTTGCATGAAGTCTTGGGTTTACAATTTTGGGAGAGGGGAGGCTGCAGCACTGGGGAGCGGGCAGGCTGGCGAGGCCTCCTAGATTTACAGGCCCAAGTTGTCCTGCCCTCACCTGAAGTGTTTGGTTTGCAATTTTGGGAGAGGGGAGACTGTGGCACTGGGGAGAGGGCAGGCTGGTGAGGCCCCCTAGACTTAGAGGCCCAAGTTGCCCTGCCCTCACATGAAGTCTTGGGTTTGCAATTTTGGGAGAGGGGAGACTGCTAGATGGGGAGTGGGAGGGCTGGTGAGGCCCCCTAGATTTAGAGGCCATAGGCTTCAGCCTACTTAGCCTATACATAAATCCGGCACCGGAGAAGTTGAAGGCAGCATTATTATGAATACCTGACACAGAGCTCGAAAACAGTGATAAAATTAGTAAGGGAAGGAGGCATGGACTGCAAATGTCTATACATGTGTGTTGAAGAAACAGACACATGAGTCACAGGTCTTGAAGCAAAGCTGAGCATGATGTTTATCTCAGATCAAGGATGAACCGTTGACCTAGACTATATTACCTTATCTTGCACCAATCATAACTCTGTCATCTGCTCCGTTGCCATATAAGAACAAGTGTACATTATACAGCATACCATAGTGTGAAGTTCTCATGAAGGATGCAATTTTCAGTGGGTGTTGGGTGGGGGAGCCTCTCCACTGATGGTGTAGCCAACAAATCTTAAAACTAGGCCTGAGCTAAGATCCCCTTCTGTAACTTTTCACAGCACCATTCGGTAACTGGGAAAGTGTATGTGTGGATATTTCATGGATCCATTCTGAGGACGGGTAGCTGATGGGTTGGTGGACTACAGCTCCCATAATCCCTAGCCATAGGCCATGGAGGTGTAGCTTACGGGAATTGTAATCCAACAATGTCCAGATTGGCACCATATTGGCTATCCCTGATTAAGAGAGTAGTGGCAGAAAGAGGATAGCTATGAAAGTTACCAATATTAGTATGTGCATATAAAATGATCACATTGATTCTTGACTCTCTCGTTATTATTATTAATCCTTTTACATGGTTTGGTACGTTTCGTGGTATTTTATGCATTGTGATTTTCTGTTATTTTTATTGATTATAGACTGGTAATTCTTTATTGTGGTTGATAACTATGAACTGTTTAATTATTATTTGCTGATGTTTAATTTTACTGTTTACTACAGTGGTACCTCGGGTTAAGAACTTAATTCATTCTGGAGGTCTGTTCTTAACCTGAAACTGTTCTTAACCTGAGGTACCACTTTAGCTAATGGGGCCTCCTGCTGCCGCTGCGCCGCCAGAGCACGATTTCTGTTCTCATCCTGAAGCAAAGTTCTTAACCCGAGGTACTATTTCTGGGTTAGCAGAGTCTGTAATCTGAAGCGTCTGTAACCCGAGGTACCACTGTATTAGATTCTGATGTATTGTTGAATGTTGCTTTGTTTGATATAAGTTGTTTATTTTAAAGTTATTGAGACCTTTATATTGGATTAGATTGTTACTATTAATGTTTGATGTTTTATTATGTTTTTATGTTTTGGAAGCCGCCCTGAGTGGCCGGGGCAACCCAGACAGATGGATGGGGTATAAATAAAAGTATCAGCAGCAGCAGCTAGCCACACAGGTAAGATGAGCACCATTTATTTGGATGATACTTTTTTTTTATTGCAATATTTACTTAGCAAGAAATAATGGTCCTTATCTTAACAACTGTCCAGATCATTTGGAAGAGGAAGGCACAATATACAATATCCATTTGCTCAAGAAAAGTGAAGGAAAGTTTGGCTGCTTCTTTGCTTTTTCATATATCCACACAGGAGCAATTTGCAATCTGGCCTGAGCATGGCAGCTCTTCCTTTAGAGACAGCTCTACTCTTTTCTCACCAATGGTTTTGATCTTGCCTCGCTGGTTTCTGAAACAACAAAATGTTAGGCTTGGGGGTTCGCTTGTCGCTTTTGCGGTAATGAGCATCTACTGGGCATTTATCAGAATTCTGCCAAGGTAGCAAGCTCTGTCATCTATTACTTGCTTGCAGTTTTGCCTGGATCTCTGATTTCTTTTGAAGTGTACAAAATTTAAAAGAAAACATATTAAACATGGGTATAGTTTGAGTTCATTGGCATGTTGTGGAAAGTACGTGGTGTGTGTGTGCCTTTTACAACATGTTAATGAAGTCAAAATAGACCATTGTTTGTTTCCATATATATATGTGTGCGGCATTGTTTGTTTCCATATACATTGGTACCTCGGGTTAAGTACTTAATTCGTTCCGGAGGTCTGTACTTAACCTGAAACTGTTCTTAACCTGAAGCACCACTTTAGATAATGGGGCCTCCTGCTGTTGCCACGCCGCCGGAACACAATTTCTGTTCTCATCCTGAAGCAAAGTTCTTAACCCGAGGTAATATTTCTGGGTTAGCGGAGTCTGTAACCTGAAGCGTATGTAACCTGAAGCGTATGTAACCCAAGGTAACACTGTATATGTGTGTAGCAAAAGTTCATGCTTTGGTTCTACAGCCTCATTGCTTTTCCTCTTCAAATTCTGCCATATTTTTAGCACACTAGATATGGGATTTTGGCAAGGAAAATGGCAGATGTTCAATATGCTGCTGGTTGTAGCTGTCGCCTTGGATATGTATGGACTGATAGGCATGGAAAGCACATTTAAATGTGTTGGGAAGAAGAGGGAGAATGTGCGAAGGCCTTCCCAGGGATACGCTTTCTTTGTGGCTCATGTCACACACAGAAATTAGACCTCTGCAATCTGCTAGACTGCTTGGGAGTTAAGAGGAGAAACAAAATTGATTTAGAAATGTTACAGAAGAGCTGAACAAACTTTCCATGAGATTACCCCCAGAGCAACTTCTGTGTAGATAATAAGATGTGCTCTCAGAAGAGTATCTGAATAGTCAAGATGAAATGTGTTGAAATCAAGGGATAATTTTGGTTCAGAAAGCCCCTGAGCTATGAAATGCCACTGAGCTGTGAGTAAACATAACCAATGTCTGAATTTTTCCAAGAAGAGACTGTAGGACATGAGCACAGATAACACTCTATTATTTATGTTCTATTGGCCCATGGAAATGGTTTTGAAATTGGCAGATTGACTTGTCCTTGAAATCTGATAATTTAAGGAATGCTACCTCTTAATGGGATATTCCATTTTTCTGCTTTAGCTATCATGATTATAGTCATTGATAGACCTATTCTTCTGAATTGGTTCCATCGCTCCTCCTCCTCGTAGGAGGAGTATCCTAGTAGCCCATAGCAGATGGGTAAGTGCTGTCACTGAAATGTTAACTGTCACTGAGCTATGAATCAGGAAGTTCCTGGTTTGAATCTCACCTCTGCTGTAAAGGCACTAGGTCAGGCATGGGGGACTTTTGGACCTCCAGATGTTATTGAACTACAACTCCCATCAGCCCTAGCAAGCCTAGCCAATGGCCAGGGGTGATGGGAGTTGTAGTTTAGCAGCATTTGGAGGTCCAATGTTCCCCCACATCTGCCTTAGGCAATATGTTCTCTCTCAGGAAGCGGTTGCTTCTGGGTGACCTGTTTACTGAGGACTAGTGCCGAGTGCCCAGTGCTGCCCAGGATTTTGTTAGAAACCAAAATGTATTGTGCTGTTTGTAATTTGTGACTTTGGACCCACCACTCCATTGACTTGGTGAAGTCACACCAAACTCACCTTTCAGTTCACCATCTTGATTCAAAATGGCACCTGGCTTCCAAACGGTGATGAAGTCTGCCGCTGCAGCTCAGGAACCTTGGTGCCAAGTTAGGTGATGATATCTCCAGAGGTGGCCAAACCTGTGCTCCAAAACAGGTGAAGTCAGACCAAAGTCATTTATCAGAGCACCATCTTGATTCAAAATGGTGCCTGGTATCCAAATGTCAACAGCGACCCCCCACCCCCACCTTGGAAACCTTCATGCTGCGTTTGGTGACTATATCTCAAGAGGTGGCCAAGCCTGTGCCAAAATACGGGAATATCTAAGTGGTGTCCAAACTCACAGAGAACAAGCAGACAAATGCACAAGCCACTTTCCAAAATATATGGCAGATTTGTCCTGAGTTGTTTACACAAAGCTTGCAGGCAAGGTTAGGCAATGCTAACTATTGAGCTTTATAGTGGTACCTTGGGTTACATACGCTTCAGGTTACAGACTCTGCTAACCCAGAAATAGTGCCTTGGGGTTAAGAACTTTGCTTCCGGATGAGAACATAAATTGTGCTCCAGCAGCGCGGCAGCAGTGGGAGGCCCCATTAGCTAAAGTGGTGCTTCAGGTTAAGAACAGTTTCAGGTTAAGGACGGACCTCTAGAACGAATTAAATACTTAACCCGAGGTACCACTGTATTCTGATTTCTTTGTGGGGAAGTTATGCCATGTTGCATCAAACAGTTGCTAAACCACTTAAGTTAGAAGCTGTAGCTTTAAGGAAGCAATATAGCCCAGTGTGAAATGCTAGACGTGACCACTGCTTTCAATAGGGAATAATGAGCAAGAGACCATAAAAGTCACCCTAAAATATCCTGAGGTGCAATCTTTAGGATGTTAGCTGCAGCGGCAGGGGGGCAGATGGAAAAGTTTCATGAACCACACATTTTACACCAATGAACGTTTCACAGGAGAAAAACACACCAGGTAAAGATCTTCAGAGAACTGTAGCTAGCTGTGCAAAGCACATTTTGACAATAAAATAATTATTTGGTTGGGAAGCAATCAAGGACTCCTTAACGTGAATCACCAGAGATCTCATGTCCCCAGCGGTCAAGATGCTAAATAACAGCAGAAACTATGGCTGCATAGCCACCAGATAGTTAAAGCACATAGCTCCCCAAAAGAATCCCAGGAACTTTAGTTTACTCACCACAGAGCCAATAATTCACAGCACCTTTCGTAAACTATAGTTCCCAAGGTTTTGTGGGGAGAGGGCAGGAAAAATGCCTTAAATGTATGGTGTGCTTGCAGCCTAATTAAAGGATGAGCATTCAGCTTCAGGTCCATGGATGCAAGGAAGATCTAGATGGTAGAGGCACACTTGACCAGTCTTTCTCTCTGTGAGGCAATTGTGAATCATTAACAGCTCAGCTCCCCGTCCTTCTCAAGCCACAATTTTGCTCTCATTAGATCACATCCATTATTCATCCCTAATGAAGTGTTTGCTCAAAACTGCCGTCCTCTTAGCCTCCCCCATGAGCTCCAATTCTTAGTACTGCACTCTTGGGCTTTTATCTTTAAATGCACTGAACCTTATTACAAACCACTCTGCTGTGATTTGTTTTGCGTTATTTATTTATCCACCCCCCCCCCCCCCGCAAAAAAAAAAAATCGCGGCTATCTCCATTGTCCATTTTGTTAAATAGAGGGTAACACATTTGACAGCCATAAAGACCGGCTTTCAATAAAGGAAGAAGGGAAAGAAGCAGATTATTTCGATAATTTATTTTCATGAGAACCAGATGGGAGCACTTTTAATCAGATTGATTTGACAGTTATGGCAAGGATGGAATAATGCACAGCCTCATAAATATCATGGCTTAATAATTTGACCAGAGCTGACTGCTACAGACCTAGTTAGATGCTGAAAACAACTGTGGAAGAGCTTGCGATCTTCTGCTGGAGCTGCCCAGGAAGGAAGGCTGTGAAAACGCTTGGAGAAGTCCACCGAGATTTATGGGATGCTTCTTTGTTTTAGATGTAGCTGAGTTTGTTTGCTGGCCTCAACTGGTTAGCAAGCAATACCATGAGGCACTTTTCTGATGCACTATATTAAAAGATCTCTCAAACGGAGAGACAATAATATATCAACCCAAAGTATAAGGATGGAATACTGTTTCCCCTCCACACCCATCCCAAATGTATTCTGCCTTTCTGAAGTGAAAAACTGCTCTGAAGTGAAAAACAAACAAACAAACCTTCCTTTTCCCGACTTGGATATATTCTGCTTTTCTGAAAACTGGCACCAAACGTTCAGGACAAATTTTGCAGGTATCATCTATTTTAATAGATTTTTAAAAAAATAAATCATTTTAATTCTATTAGAGTTTAATTATTTTACAATAGCCATTTATATGTTTTTAGCTTCCAGCATTTTATCTGTGTTGTTCTAATTTGTATAAGGCACCTTGAATCCCTGTCTATGAAAATGTAGGATCATTATCCTCATCATCATCTCTAATTTCTTCAGGTGCCAGGCCTTAATGTAGCCAAAACTGCTCTGCCCATGCACAAGAAGGAGGTAGCAGCAGACATGGGGAACCATGGGATTTGCAGAAGTACAAAACTGTATTTAGAAAAGAAATCCTGGGAGGGGGGTTCCCCCAAACTTCCCAACGAGATCTGTGTGTGCCCACTAGCTATGGAATACTGACTTAGGTTGCATTCACATTGAAGTCTATTCTGCGCCACCTGCCCATGTTTTTCCATTAATTCCCAAATTATAGTTCAGCTTTCACATGATGTAAAAGCCACTTGTGGAAACCCAGTGGAATGTAGGGGAAATCTGGTGCTCACTCCAGTGTTAATTGCTTCCTGAACAAATAATAATCAGTTTGCAACTCTGTTAACCCAGAAAATTGCAGGAGCAAAGTGACAAAATGGGATGTCCTGCCTTTTGGGGGGCAGTTGACGGGCGTGTTGCATGTGCTATGCTGCGTATACCGTGGCAGTCCGCCATTTTCCAAATATGGGAAAGGTGAAATCATAACCCATGACCTGGAGATCTTGCCATGCATGGCAAAGAGCTCAGATGAGGTTCAGGCAGGGGCGTAGGAAGGGGGGTGCGGGGGTTGTGGTCCGCCCCAAGTATCATCCCTGGGGGTGACAAAATGGCACACTGAGGGGGGTGGCACTTACCGCGGGGCCTGGCCAGCAACGCGCCCAAGCCACGCGTCTCTTCTAGGAGTGACGCGGTGGCTCGGGCCCCCACGATGCCCAAAACTGCAGCGTGGGGCTTGAACCCTCCAGGCAAACTCCGTGAGCAGCTTGCCACAGTGCCCCCTTGGGTGGATCACTGTGGCGCCCCCCACCCTGGGCGGAGCATGGATCGCCACAGCGCCCCCATGCATGAATCGCTAGCTACTCCCCTGGGTTCAGGCTACTTCCTCAGGGAGAGAACAGCTAGTACCTGGGCCTCGTAGACAGAGGACACAGCCCAGCCACCATCTTCTAGCTTAGAGGATTAGTCCCTTTCTGTACTCTTCCCAGTCTTCAGAAACCAAATTCAATATAATATAAGGCAAGGTCTCTTTAGTCTTTAGCTCCTTCAGGAAGATAGAGCCCAGCACACTTCAAGCATGATCAGCATATATTGGGCTAAGTTTCTTATAGGTGCTTGGGAGCTGTCTAGATGCATTTATGGTCTCACTTTGCTTTACTGCTTTCGCTGAGAGCCCCAAGTTCCTGAAGGCTGGGCACAAAGCTCATTCAGCAACAAGCTGGCGCTCACAACTCGTTGTGCACGTTACAAAATAGCATCTCAGTGCCTTGCACTGGGATGTGTGAAATAACTAAATTTCTTGCATTTGTTAACATTATATGAGTTGTTATGAAATCTCCAGCATTTGTGCTTGACCTGAGATGGCCCATTTCATGCTTGCAAGCCATCACTTCATGCTACGGTTACAGAGTGTTGAGTATGTGGATATGAACTCTTATACCATTTCAAGCAGAGATGGGAACTTGTGACCTTACAGACATTGCTTAACTACAACTCTCATCATCCCTGACCATTGTCCATGTTTGCTGAGGCTGATGGGACCTGCAGTCCAACAAAATCTGGAGAGCCACAAGTTCCCAATCACTCCATGGATGTTTGGATGAGGAGCATTGGGGGGGGGGGGAATACATGAGAAACTGCTCAGGTACCGATATACCCTTGATGAAATGGAAATGCTGAGTTTGGGGGGAGGTGATTTGCTTTGTAGACATAGCTTCATAGAGTGGAACGGAAGAGGTTAAAGCAATGCTGCCCCTCTTGAAAGATGTGCCAGTTAAAAATGCAAAGCCAAAGAAATACAGCTGGATAAATAAAAGCTGCCCAGATGGTATAACAACAAACTTCTGGCAGATCGTGTGGCAGACAATATTCTTGCATATTTTATTTCCCAGAACTGGTACCACAAGACCAGATCACACCAGCAAATGCTCAGGTGGAAACACACAATGAAGGGTGACTGAGTTATCTCTCTCTCTGTGTGTTATCAGGTTATCATGGTTCCAGAAACACTTTCCAACTAAGTACCAGGGTGTTTAGATTCACATACCCATGAACCATCTTTTAATATTCTATACTTTCCCTCTGTAGTAAGATGGTTCCTAGCTGAGCTCTGTTATCTTCAGGGAGGCTTTGATTCATGTGTCCATGCTACTTCTAGAACCAAGAGCAGATAAATCCAAATAGAAATTTGAATGGCGAGAATTTCACAAGCACCCCTACTTATTTGGCCTGGGGAAGGGGATCAGTGGAAACTACAGATCTGATTTTTGAGCAGCAATGGTGAAATAGAGAGCTTAAGACCAACTGGCTCTTCGTGAATCCCAGCATATAAATCATTTTTTTGTGAAGAGTGAAGCATAACTTGATGGCCATATTTTGCTTCAAATTGAATTTGATGGGTGTCCCTGGATAGCTCTGCCTCCCGCTGTAACATCTGACACAGCCGAAATTTTGGGCTGCAAAGGTTTGCTTAGCCACATTCTTTGTTCCATAAGCACCTCACTCCCTTGTGCTCTCTGCTTGGGGTGCATGATAAGCAGAACGATATATAGACTGATCTGCTATGGCTGTTGGAGGAACTTGGCATCAGTACAAGTTTGGGAATATTGTGATGATCTACTGATTTCTCCCTCCCTTGCTGCCTTTCAGTTTTTTGGTTCTCTGCAAGTAAGAAATTTGCCTTTTATGACAGCAGACAAAAGAAAACTTTTGACAGCAAAATGGTATTTGCATTATGTTGAGTTTAGTAGGATTTATTCCACCCAGTTTTGATTGCCTAAGTCAGGGGTAGACAACATATTGGCTCCAGACATTGCTGGGCTCCAAGTTCCATCAGCTCTAGCAAGCGTGGTCAATGGTCAGGAATGATGGGTCTTATAGTACAACAGTTTCTGGGGGGCACCACTTGCATTCCCCCAGCTTAAGTTATGAATGATGTGGAGAAAATGGATAGAAAAAAAGTTCTCTCTCTCTCATAGTATTCCAGTGAGGTTAATGGGCAGTAGGATTCATGATACACAACAAAGCTCACACCATGAGCAGTGAACTTATGGAATGTGTTGCTGCAATATATGTGAATGCCCAACAACTTAGATGGTTTTAACAGGGAATTCTGCAGTTTCATGGAGTAGAAGACTGCAATATTAACCAGGCCTGTTCAGAAGTAAGTCCCATTGAATTTGACTACCAGCGGCTATTCACTATGCTAGTTTTGTTCAGTGGCAATGCACCTCTCAATATCAGTTGTTACCAGACCAAGAAAGGTAAATGCTTTTATGGCAAATCTGTGGTTTTTTAAAAAAATATCTATCACTTACCTTTTCATTGTTTTATTAAACACTGCTTTCATTCATTCATTTGCTCTATTATTTCTGACAAACTGCCCTTGGAAATTGATTGGGGAGCTGGGTTAGTATTAAAAAATACCTAACAATAATTATAGTACCACAGTGGATGTTATTCAGAATTTTAAATTTATTCTGATGCTACAAAATTTAATTCAGTTTTTCACAGCTTATAGTTTATTTCATTTTTAATCATTTTAATATTCATTGAGAGCAATAATGTTTCCTTTTTGAAAGGGGCAAGGTGTGATATGCCAAGGAAATCCAGCATTCTAAGTTTGTTTAGGTTGCAGTTTATCTGTGTACAAGTCAACTTCTATTTTTGACTTGTTTAGTATTGTCAAGCTTTGCTTTGCAATGGTCTAATGACTTAGAAAACAAAGGCATGAATCTGAATTCTTTTATCATTTTTTATATGGGTAGCCTTTTCTTATTTTTATTTAATCAAGCATTTTATATATGCTTTTAATTGCATTGCGAAACGACTTTGAGATGCTTCATAGGAAGCAATTCATAAATGAAATTCTATTATTATTATTATTATTATTATTATTATTATTATTATTATTATTCCATCTACAGTAAAAGCAAACTAATTCTATTTTGCCTGCTGTATCTAACACGGCTTCATTCCATGGGTGGTCTCCTTTGTGTGTCTTCACACTTCCTGAGCGAAATCCCACGCAACGTGAGTGACTTTCTGCCCTTCTTTTCCTTGCTTTGTTGTAGTCGATGTGCTGCTGCGGCAGATGTTTTATTTCCAGGATATTTTTTTCCAATCCAAATGAGCACTACTAAGTGATCCTAGGAAGCTTTGATGGCAGAGATCTGATTGAAGAGGAGCCTTCTGGCACCCTGGAAAAAGACTTCTGATATGCCGGCTGCTGCGTTGTAATAGGGACACCACTGCTCAGTCTCCTGTTTGGGATGAACTCCATTCTCAGCCTCCCATATGGCTGTGGGAGTTGCATGGACCGGTGCCTACCTTTGGAGGAGCAGAAGGCATAAATGGCTCTGAGAGGAAAAGCCCAAGATGTTGCCTTCCCTCCCTGTTACTTATCCCTCTGTCTTTTCTTCCCACCTCCCTCCGCCATTGTCTTTGATTGCCAGTCCCTGGATGCCATCCCAATCCAGGCAGAGTTTCTCCCCCCAAAGCCTAGAACTTAAAACCTAAACTACCAAGATGTACAGCACCCTCATTCCCCAAAGTGCCATCTTGCAGACTGCGTCAACATCTGTGTCACTAGCTGTGCGGTTAATAGGCTTGAGTGAAATTGTCTCTTGTCTTCTGGGGAGCACCGAACCATTTCCTTGCAAATGGAACGGCTGTGCTCCGCTGGTTCGCTCTGTGGTCGAAAGAGGGGATAGGTTCCGGTAGTTGCTGAGCAGACAGGCAGATGCTGTGCTGTGCTGTGCTCAATTTAATGACCCTAGTAGCTCAAGGTTCACAAAAGTTACCCCAGTATGGACTTTTCTTCTGAAAGAGACGCAAAATGTAAGTTTTAGCTGCGGTTAGACAATTGAACCAGTAGCTGATCCTTGAAGGGCAGCACTGAGATGGTTGGTTGCATTTACAGTGGTACCTCGGTTTAAGAACTTAATTCATTCTGGAGGTCTGTTCTTAACCTGAAACTGTTCTTAACCTGAGGCACCACTTTAGCTAATGGGGCCTCCTGCTGCTGCCATGCCGCCACCGCACGATTTCTGTTCTCATCCTGAAGCAAAGTTCTTAACCCGAGGTACTACTTCTGGGTTAGCGGAGTCTATAACCTGAAGCATCTGTAACCTGAAGTGTATGTAACCCAAGGTACAACTGTATAGCTGCCATTTTTTGCAGTGATAGAGCTCAAGGAAGAGAGTTCCTAGACTAACACACCCAGGGTTATTCAGACCAGCAATTTTCTTAGGTTAGTGAAGCAGGGGAAACATGTCTTCCAAAGACTGGATTAATTGGAGGGGGGGAGAAGAACAGTGGCGTAGCGTGGGGGGTGCAGGGGGGGCGGGCCGCACCGGGCCCAACATCTGGGGTTAGGGCAAATCCATGGGTTAGGGGGCGCAAATCCACGGGTTAGGGGGCGCAAATTACTTGCCTTGCCCCGGATGCTGACAACCCACGCTACGCCACTGGAGAAGAATCTAAGAACTGTTTGTATGTGTCTGTTTGAGGGGTCTTAACTTTAAGATGGGCCAATGACCCATCTAGTCCAACATCCTTCTCTCAAGAGTTGCCTATAGAAAGCCAGCAAGAACCATAGGAGCACAATAGCGCCCTCCCCTCCTGAGATTTTCAGCAACTGGAAGAACAAGGTGGCCAAGCAACAAGTTGCTCCCCCTGCCCCCATCTCGCCCACCCAAAAGCAGTGACTTGATGCCCTCAACAGCCTGGCAGCATTCCTGGGACATTTGGGAAGGGCACCACCATTGGCGGTAGTGCCCCTGGGAATGACATCACATCCTGTACCATCATTCCCACGGGACATCCTGTCCTCACAAAGGCCACTGTGCAGCTCAGCATAGGCAAACTAGATTCAGTGCTAAGGGTTTTGTTGTTGCTGCTGTGGAGAGAAAAAACCACACACACACAAAGCCTAATCCGTAAAAGTAAGACTTTTGCTCGAATTGTTTTTAAATTTGCCTGCTCCGTGGTGGATGAGTGTTCCACCACACTAAGTTCCCATCTGACTAGGGAAAGGCAACTTCCCCTGAACCAAGAGCCAGAGTTCACCAGCTCTCCAAGCGACCGCTGGGCATCTCCACACCCAAGAAACACAGTCCACTGATGGAGGGGTAGAACATCCTACCAGCTTACTTTCCCCTGTTCTGGAGCTTGAGCTGTAGGGGGTAGAAATGCACAGCAGGCAGAGGAACCTTATGGGAGAGGAAGAAGGGGAGATGGAGGCCGAGGAGCTGCCTTTTCCTATGCTGACAGGGCAGAATGAGTGTGGGAGGGCTTCCTTTTTCATCCAGCCTTTTACATCCATTTGTTCTCGTGGAGGGGCTCCACAATATTTCCAGGCATTCCCCAGCACATTTCCTTTTTGTCCCCTATGACATCATAGGGAGATCCAATTTTCTCTCTCTCTCTCTGGGACATCCTCCCGGGGACTATAGGATCCTTCTCTAAATTATACCACTTTGCATTTAAGATACTTCTCCTCCTAATCATCTACGGTATCTAACCAGGCTCTTTTTCTGCGCTATCATTACCTTCCCACCCGCCTCCCAAAAGCCTTTTCCTGTAAGAACCCTCCAAATTACGTCCCCTTAGCTCGCTCATCTGTTCAGTCAATAAGCAAATTTTTTTTTATTGCTTTTATGAATTAAAAGCACTTTACATCCAATCATTTCCCAAACATCTGCAGTTGAATCAGTCTAGGGAGCTTTTTTGAAAAATCAATCAGTGGGGAACAGCTTTCAGTTCAGGCGCTTTTTTTTACTTTAATAAAGTATTTACACATGTTTGCTCCGAATGAAATGAGAAAAGAACCCACTAGATTGGGTATTGCATGTGGCACAGACTGCTCCGAAACACCTCTTGCAGATGGCAATAAAAGGATTAATCTGGGTGTTCCCTGTGAGGGGCGGCATAATAGCCACCCCAATGCATATGAATAAAACCGAATGATTGTGATAGGCTTTACTTCCTAGTTCTGCAAGTGAACAAGAGTGGCATCAATTTAACTGGGTTCCAGCTGTATTGGTAGATCTTACTCTACCATTATCCTATCCATTCAAAGCCCCTAAGTTACCGTATTTTTTGCTCTATAAGACTCCCTTTTTCCCTCCTAAAAAGTAAGGGGAAATGTGTGTGCGTCTTATGGAGCGAATGCAGGCTGCGCAGCTATCCCAGAAGCCAGAACAGCAAGAGGGATTGCTGCTTTCACTGTGCAGCGATCCCTCTTGCTGTTCTGGCTTCTGAGATTCAGAATATTTTTTTTCTTGTTTTCCTCCTCCAAAAACTAGGTGCGTCTTGTGGTCCGGTGCGTCTTATAGAGCGAAAAATACGGTAACCTATAAAGAAAGATGGATCCTGCCTTTCATCCCTGTTTCTGACCTCCATGCTTTCAGCTTAAGGTACATAGATCAGAGGCGTAATGTCGGGGGGTGGGGGTCATGGCCCCAGGCGCACATTTTTGAGGGGGTTCAATCCAGCACCCCCGCAACAGCCACAGAGCCCTGGCAGCTGAGGCAGGTTGGCCTAGTGGTCAGGTGGATGGAGGCAGCAGGCGATTAGCCTGTTGGAGGAGGGCTCCATTCACTTTCCATGTGGGCTCCACCTTCGCCTCCTTGACATGTGCCCCCACCCCAGCTGTCCTGTCCACCAGGGGGCGTGATACTCTCAGTTTGCATTTCTTAGTGCAGAAGGTATTGATCTGATGTGTAGAGATATTTCCTGTTCTAATTAATTCAAGAGGGTTCTGGAAGCTTCTCTCTGTGAAAGGAACAAGCAGGTGGTTCCTGATGTTTGGGTTATTCCTTCAGAGAAGCTGAGTACAGCTGGTTCTGTTATCTCTTTCTGTCAAGGTCATGCTGACTATAAAAAGAGGCCAGAAGGAGTCTGGGTTTCACTTTCTCTTTCTGTCTCTTGTTCTTTCTGGTGTGATGTTCTGTACATAGTATGCTTAGTGTTACGGTTTAGACTTATTATAAGTTTTTGTAAGTCTTTAAGTTAAGTCTGCTGCAACTGAATTTCTTAAGGACAGCGCCAATCCTGAATGTGCACTGGTACCTCAGGTTACAGACGCTTCAGGTTACAGACTCCGCTAACCCAGAAATAGTACCTTGGGTTAAAAACTTTGCTTCAGGATGAAAACAGAAATCGTGCTCCAGCGGCGTGGCGGCAGCAGAAGGCCCCATTAGCTAAAGTGGTGCTTCAGGTTAAGAACAGTTTCAGGTTAAGAACGGACCTCCGGAACGAATTAAGTACTTAACCCGAGGTACCACTGTATTGGATTTGCGACCATTATGCTCATTTGCCTTCAGCAGCATGAAAACTCTGCTGGATGCAATACAATTGCCTCTGCTCTATTTTTGGGAATCCTGCAATGTGTTTACCGGTAAGTTTTGACTCTGCATTGGAATACATTGGAATTACATTGAATTACAATATATTGGAATTCTGCTCTGGATCAATATTGAGTAGAATTTCATGACAGATACATGTCCTGCCCCAGCTGCTGGCAACCCACGCTCTGCTGATGATGTAGACTGTATTATCAGCTCAGTTGGCAGAGCATGAAACTCTCAAGCTCACAGTCATGGGTTTCAGCCCCACACTGGGCAAAAGATTCCTGCATTACAGGGGGTTGGACTAGCTGATCCACATGGTCCCTTCCAACTCCACAATTCTATGATTCTATGAACACACATTCTGCACATGTAGGCTCTCACCACATATGCACTAAGGAGCCTCTGGGCTCATGGGCTTAATCGGGACATTTGTCCATTCCTGGCAAGCCAAATGCAATGCCAATCACTGCCTGCCAGTCACTCCCCCCTCCCCAACATGATGCTCTGCATTGCTCCGCCTGTTGCAATTACTTCCTCCCTCTTGCTGCTGCAGGTGAGAGTGTGGGCAGTGGCTACATGAGACCCTTTCCCCCAAATCAAGCCCACCTTTCCCCGACCTGATGTCATCTGCAATGTCAGGTCAGGGGCAAGTAGAGACAGCAATGGATCAGCTGCTTATGTAGTCAGTACCTGCAGAAAGCAGGACTGAATCCTTTACATACCTGTGGATGCACCTGGAGTTCAATCACGTTGCCCTAAGTCCACCTCTGGCCTGAGGAACCAAGTGAGGTGGAGAGCAAGTATGCAAGACACTTTTGGAAGAATCCCCAGATGCTACCAAGGCTGGCTAAGACATTTTGCTGCCAGAGGTGAAACGACAAATTGCAACCCAGTCCTCAGCCAAAGGGCTTAGTGCCAAAGGGTGGCCAAGTTATTTTGGTACCCGTTTGCTGAAAATCCTGCTTCTCTCCCTTGACAGGAAAAACAGGTGCCTGAGGTGGTTGTTTCATTATTTGCAACAGTTAAGTCCAGCCCCAGAATGCTGCTATTTACGTGGAAGTGCATCTTGTCTTGTCCTTATGTATGAGGTAGCAGGCTATGTCACCACATAGACATGATTCTACCCCATTTCCTTCCCCTTTCTGTCCTGTTTCATGCATTTTGCGCTCACCTCTTTATGTAAAAATGCACTTTATACATAAGATACATGCTCATTTGTATGCTTCTTTTATGTTGAATACATGCTTTTGGGTGCCCTGAAAATGTACTGCAAAACCCAGAGAAGGCTATGACTGGGATTCAGAGTTGTGCTCTGATCTACAAAAAAAGGTTTGGAAGCTTAAGCTTGGGTTGGTCCACTGGAGTCCACTTTTCGCAGAGGACTAAGTAAGTTCATCCCCATCCCTTGTCCTCATCTCTCTATTAAATAATGACTGGAACATTGGCACAATTTGCTCCTTGTGTTGAAATGATGGACATAGAGGGCACCTCAAGGCGATGTTTTGCTGTGGCTACATTATTTTGCCTTTGATAATACTGCCTTACTGTATGCAGTCTTTTCAATTTTCTTTGTTATTCTTTTTTTGTGTCTTTAATCTATTAGAGTAACCTCTCTCTTTAATTAACACAGCTAAACAAACATCACCAACCAATTTCAATTCACAAAGCACATTAGCTTTTTATTTTTAAAAAATAAGCAATGTATTACAGGTTCCTTACTATTAATGGCTGTCGCTTCTCTTTTCCCCGTGCAAGGTTATTTGAATGTTTCTTCAGAGCTATTGAACTTGGTTTTTGATGTCATAATTAATCCACATTTGCAATTACTTCTGATGTTTTTCCCTCCTCGGGTTACGTTTTCATGTCAGGGAAAGAAAAATCCCTGTCGACATGCGAATAAGAAGATGTGTTGCAGTTTCTCTATGGGTACACTTCTTTTGATTTGGGGATTTGATTACTGCCTTTTGGTATAACGTTTTCCTTTTTGTACCAAGGGACAAAGAGAAAGGACTTTTTTCATATATCATTATAGTGGCACAACTTCTCTATGTCAAGTAGTGGACAAGGAAGGAAATTCTTTCATTAAGGGAGTGTGGCACTAAATTTTAGGAATTAGCAGTTGGAAGCAAAACCAATGTGTTTCATTTGGGTAAAGCAAGGAAGATATCAAGTAAATAGATGTGAACAAGAACGAGAGCATGTTAAGAGATTTTGGAGTCCTAAATGCTGGGCGATAACAATACAATCCTATCCATGTATTCAAGTCCCAATGGGGCTTACTCCCTAGTAAATGTGTTTTCAGGATTACAGCGTAAGTGGAAATCCTTTTGGTTTATTGTAACTTAAAAAGAACAAGTAACATTTGCATTTATCAATGGTATGGCTGTACGTTATGAACACTCATAGATGGAGTTTGATGCCTTTTTATGACTAATGGAAACTAAAGTGTGTTAATATTTTGCATCTTGCCAGCATGTTTTAATGGTATTTAATATGCTTCAGGATTCTGATAGTAGTGATAATATGTGGTAATGTTTGATGTCTCAAGAAATTATTTTCTCGGTCAAATTTGTATTTGTAACTGTGATTAATTAAGTACATCTATAAAAGAAAAGAAACTGAAGATGACCAACTAATAAAATGGTTGTATGCATATGTATGTATTTGCCCCACCCCCTGCTCCTTCTAGTTCATTGGTCCTTCTGCCCAGTGACTCAGGGAGGGAATTAATCCTATGATTCTATGATCTAGTTGAGATTCCTGTGTTGGAGGGCCAATCCAACTCTACAGTTCTATGAATCATGAGTGATCCTCTTACCCTTTGGTTTTCCCCTCCCTTGGATACTCTAGCACAGAGATGGGGATCCTATGGTTCTTCAAACACTGTCAGACTTCAATTTCCATCATCCTTGACCATTGACCATGCTGACTGGGATTGATGTGGGTTGGAGTCCACAAATTCTCCATTCTTGGTCTAGCATAAAGGCTGGCATCCAGGAACACCCCTATACTACACAAAGTCTCCACAAGATGGCAGATGGTGCCTGTCGACATCATAGAATTGTCTAGTGTTCATTCCAACCTTTTCTGCCACAATGCAGGTGGCCAGGTTAGGAAGTAACATAAGAAGTGCTTCCTGGATCAGGCCAATGGTCCATCTACTCTGGCCAGTTTGAGAAGTGACCAATCAGATGCTTATGCGAAGCCAGCAAGCAGGACCTGAGGGCAACGACACTCTTCCCGCTTGTGATTCCCAACAATCTGCAACCAGAGGTGTGCTGAATCTGACAGCAGAGGTAGAACATAGCCCCCATGACTGTGATTTGCGATGATTCCAAAGGTGACATTATTCACAGTCAGCATGCCTTTATAGATCAACAGCCTGCAATTATTCATTAGGAAATCACTAGTGACTCAGCAGTACGTTCCGCTTGGTTGACTGGAATGTGTTGCTCATAGGAATTAGGGATGAGAAGAATTTCTGTTCAGTTTTGCATTTTAATGGGAGCCTGCCTAGTTTATACTTCCTGAAACAAGAGGCGAACCAAAACACTGCTATCCTTTGAAATCACACTTCTATGATTTTCTGCGACGCAATTCAAACAACGTGTAGAAAAAAAAGGTGTGCATTAGGGGAAATATGTGTGCACATCAGTGAAAATAATATACAAAAATTACATTATGTCACAAAAAATGTCTTGAAAAAATGGGTATGTCTAGGGAAATTGCATGTAAAAAATGAGTATACCACGAGAAACATACACTAAAATTGTGATGAATTTTTGTGAGAACTCTTTTTAAAAAAATAATGATGACAAAGTGATGTGGAAATGTGCCAAACTGAACTTCAAACTGGAAAAATGAGAAACTGAGAAAAACTGAAGTGGGTGGATCCATTCATCCCTACAGAGTCATGAAGCTTTAAGCAAGCATTTATTTTCAAAGGTGTAGATTTTTGCATTTTTATTTTGAAGTAGAGAAACAAGGCATATTGTAAGTAAGTTAGATTTGTTTGGTCATAAGCCAAGACAAAAACTAAAAATACCAGTAAAAGTTCAGTGCTTAGAATTAAAACACCGTAAAACACTTGGGGACTGCTGGCTAAATGTGGACAGAGTGCAGTTGCTGGAATGTAATAGAGCTTTGTCATTTGCATATCAAATTTTAATTTTTAAATTTTTTTTGTATTGCACTTTAATTCCCACCACATGGCACTTTTTGGATTGGGATATTGACTTTGGCTCCTGTGGAAAAGATGACACTCTCGTGATTTATGTGTGAGTTTTTCTGTAAATGAAAAATGAAGGAAGTGTTAGTTTTCTCCCTCAATAAAACAGTGTAGAGTCCCAAGAAACCAGTGTTAATCAAACATGTACTGAAATATTGCTTTTCTATTTCATCATTATCATCATCTTCATCAATGCACATCCTTCCAAATAAAAACATAACGGGGAACAGACACCAACAGAAAAGTCTGGAAAGCATGAAAACTGACAAAGGTCCTTGTTTGTCCTATAAAACCCATAGAGCAATTAGAGTTCTGTGTGATGTTCATGGGACAAAGACCAGGTTTGCTGAAGTACTTCAGCAAGTAAATCCTATTTGGAGAAATGACTCCCTCCAAAATGTAGGGGCATGTCCTTACCCCCGCTCTGTCCTTCTCATTTTGCTTTTAAGCAAATGGAAGCAATGGACAGTGGTACCTCGGGTTACAGACACTTCAGGTTACAGACACAGAAATAGTACCTCAGGTTAAGAACTTTGCTTCAGGATCAGAACAAAAATCATGCGGCGGCAGCGTGGCGGTAGTGGGAGGCTCCATTAGCTAAAGTGGTACCTCAGGTTAAGAACAGTTTCAGGTTAAGAACAGACCTCCAGAACGAATTAAATTCTTAACCCAATGTACCACTGTAGTAAACAGTAAAATTAAACATCAGCAAATAATAATTAAGCAGTTCATACTTATCAACCACAATAAAGAATTACCAATCTATAAAAATAACAGCACAATGCATAAAATACCACAAAATGTACAAAACCATGTAAAAGGATTTCAGGTTCAGAACAGATCTCCAGAACGAATTAAGTTCTTAACCTGAGGTACCACTGTATTCTGCATTGTGAAAGTGCTCCATTATCAGGCAGGAGTCCCTTTTCTCCAGCTATGACAGAATGGAAGCATTTCTAGCATTTGGGAAGCATTGCGGAAGGGACACCACTCTCTTCATTCAGGATAATCAACTTCCCAGAAGTGAAATGCAAGGAGGCGAGAGCTGCCCTGTGCGTTCCACGGAATCCCATGCAAATGTATGCAAATTTCTTCATATTAGAATCATTGTTTAGTTGTCATCCTCACATGGGGCACATGAAAGCCATATGACCTGATTTTGCACCTGCTGTTTAATTAAATTTACAAGGCAGACACACTCTCTACTCCTGGTGATATACAAATTCATTTTTTACTACCACCGCTTCTCATTTACAAGGTAGTTGACTGCTGTGTCTTCGCCATCGAGAGCTGCCCAACTGCTCTTTGTTAGAGAGAAGATTAAAAATGGAAAACTGGCCACAGTTTGGGCATAAGAAGTCGATGATATATTAAAAGTAATTTCCCTCTTCGCCTTAATGGGTGGTAGTGGGGAACGGGCAGGAGAGAAAGCTGTGAATATGGCAGCTAGGATTTCCTCACTCCATGCCAGAAGAAGCCTAAACGTGCCCCTTTATCGTGCTGTCCGTAGTTTTGCAAAGACATGTTAGAACAAAAGAACATATCAGCAATATCAGGTAGCTTTCCTGCAGAAATTAGGCTTAGGAAGAGTAGTTCTCCCCACCACACACACAGGGAGAAATCAGAAATAATAATAATAATAATAATAATAATAATAATAATAATAATAATAATAATAATAATAGGTAAAGGGACCCCTGACCACGACTCTGGGGTTGCGGCACTCATCTTGCTTTACTGGCCGAGGGAGCTGATGTACAGCTTCCGGGTCATGTGGCCAGCATGACTAAGCCGCTTCTGGCGAACCAGAGCAGTGCATGGAAACGCCGTTTACCTTCCCACCAGAGTGGTACCTATTTATCTACTTGTGCTTTGATGTGCTTTTGAACCGCTAGGTTGGCAGGAGCAGGGACCGAGCAACAGGAGTTCACCCCCTCGTGGGGATTCGAACCGCCGACCTTCTGATCAGCCAGTCCTAGCCTCTGTGGTTTAGACCACAGCGCCACCCGCGTCAATAATAATAATAATAATAATAATAATAATAATAATAATAATATAAAAACACTTATTCAAGCCTAACTGGACACAGGGAGGAAGGGGAATGAGTGTGCCTGCATGCACATGGATGTTACAGGTGATGTGTAAATGGCTGCAGCATGTGCATGGCACTACAGCATTTTATCCAGTTTGCAAATGTGCCTGTGGCCCCCCCCCCCCACTCAATTTGGCAACCCCTGCAATAGATAGTAAATGCATGACAATCATTCTACAAGACAAGAAAACCCCACAAGAAAATCCTACAAGACAAGAAAACCCCACAGTGGAAGGGAGTGGGGCAGTTGTGTCCCATCCCCCCATGAATCATAATCCTCAGATTCCCAGCTTTCATTTTTAAAAGTTTCTAACATTTGTAGAACCTGAGATACAAAGTAAAAGTCCTCATTTTTTTGTGAGATATTTATTAGCTTGCTCCACTCTTTTAGTATTTCATTCCCCCCACGCCCTGATAAATCTTTCCTTGCTCTTCCAAAAAATTCCTGTGGACACCCATGCAACCAGTGTCTCTGCCCAGTAGCACTAATAATAATAATAATAATAATAATAATAATAATAATAATGATAATTTATTTATACACCGCCCATCTGAGGTATAAATGAAGACAATAACAACCAGTGCTTTTTTCTGGGGGGAACGCAGGGGTATGCACACTCCTAAACATTTTGTGAATCTTTGTACTTTTGTCCATTTACTGTATTTATTTCTCCCGATTTGAACTATAAAAGGGTGATTTTCTTGAGTCAAAATGAGAGTACCCCTAAACATTTTTTATAGAAAAAAAGCACTGATAATAACCAACTAAACAACTAACCATTTGTTACATTTTCATGACACCCAAACCGACTGAGGCGCCTGCCTCACTCTGCCTAACAGTAGGACTGGCCCTTCATTGATAGCATGGATGCGTTTCCCCTTTCCCCTTATCAGAATGTTGCGCACCAAAATAAGCCAGGAGTTTTGTGCAAATATAGCAGCAATTTATTGAAGAGAACACCAATCCACGTTCCAGTTTAAAGCTCGTGACTCCATGTTCCATCTCGAATATCGACAACTCCAGGATAGCTTCCCATATTCCTAGGCATTTTGACAGACAATTTACAGGCGTGTTCTTCATTCTCTGGAGAGAAATGTAACTCTAATAGTATATAATGGAGGGGGAAAAAGTATGTTGTGCTTAAAAACAGGAAACCTAAAGAGTAATTTTATGCAATCGTCTAGAGGTGGCAGCACATGTTCATGTAAAGTCAGAAAATGTGAGCAAAAAGTTCCAAAGCGATGGTGATGTTGTGGCTCCTTTTTTTCCAGGGGGTTGTAAGTGCCCCTGCAAAGTCATAACAGAGATGAATTTGCTGACAAAATGGACAGATCATAGATTTTGTTCAAGAACTTTTATGTTCATGTCAAGACTTGTTCTGGTTGCCGACTCACGTTCCAAGGCTCCATTTGCCAACAATGAAAAAGGCCTGCATGTTTGCTTGCCTCAGCCAGGGCCTTGTGGTCACATTAATTATTGTCAGCATCCCCCGCCTCCCTCAGGTGACCCCATCAAGAGAGGAAGGTCACTTTGCCAACAGAGTAACTGGAAAGTGGTCTTGTTCGCTATAATTCTCATTTTGCTTTATGTTCCTTCTATCCTGTTTTTCAATAATATGAGCCTCCTCAGGACAGCTAGCAATTGGAATTACCGTAAATCTGTAACAATAAAGAAAAAAATAACACAAGGAAGGGAACAGCAGGATAAAGGTGCAGCATAAAAAAAGGGCTGGCCCGAGACATTTTGCCGCCTGAGGCGAAGGACATGATGTCACCCACATTTAAGATACAGAAGTTGGCAGTTGTATTTTATTTTGACGCTGCTGGTGATGGGACAGCATCATTTTGAGGGCAACAGGGTAGCTTAGGGGCCACAGGCAGGCTCTCTTAAAACACCTTGCCGCTCCGCTCTTTCTCTCTTGCACCATTCGATATCTGAGGTGGTGGCCTCACTCCGTCTAATGGTAGAGCCAGACCTGTATAATAAAGCAATACTGGCAGAGTCTAAAAGGGACTTTGCCTGCATGCCAAAAGAACGTCCGAGCAAACACCAGGTGGGCCTGCCTCGGAAGAACATTCTAGAGTCGGATCACCACAGTCTAGAAGGTAACTTGGATGTTTCTGGGTCTGACAACTGGGTCTGAATGATCTGCAATTATCAGCAGAAGTTTCTGATTCCCCGTTTCCAAACGGGTAGATACAGCAAAATCATGAAAAGCATTTTTCAACCTTAGAGGCTGAAAAATTGCAGAAACGTGCACCTGGCAAAGTGGACTTTGGTCATCGCAAAGGTGATGCCATAATATTTTTTGCTCTATAAGACTCACTTTTTCCCTCCCAAAAAGTAAGGGGAAATGTGTGTGCGTCTTATGGAGTGAATACAGGCTGCGCAGCTATCCCAGAAGCCAGAACAGCTGGCACCAAAAACTAGGTGCGTCTTATGGTCTGGTGCGTCTTATGGAGCGAAAAATACGGTATGTTAGTTATTCAAGCGGCAAGCTACTTGAAATGTGTTAGTTGTTCAAATGGCAAGCATTTCCCTTGAAATGTTCATAGCCGTGTAAGTAGCCCTAAACCAGGCATAGGAAAACTCCGGCCCTCCAGATGTTTGGGACTACAATTCCCATCATTCCTAGCTAACAGGACCAGTGGTCAGGGATGATGGGAATTGTAGTCCCAAACATCTGGAGGGCCGGAGTTTGCCTATGCCTGCCCTAAACATTTTACTTCTTGAGTTTGCATGCCCACAGACTCTGCTTAATTAAAACCATGGGTTTTTGAATGTTTGCCTCTGCTGGCTGTTGCCTTCAGCTTCTGCCCCTCCTCCAGTTTGAAATATGGGGAAGATAGCATTGACCTAGCTTAGAGGACTCCTTGAGAAAATGCATGTAAAGTGCTTTGAACACCCCAAAGCAGGGCCTCAGTCGAAGTGGTGTGGTGGTGTTCTATAGAAGTGTAATTTCAACATGAAACGGCAACATTTTCTTCTTATTCTGCTTTTATGCTGAAAGACAAAACCAGTATGCCAGTTGTTTTGTTATTCAACCTGGATTCATGCGTTTCCACACCCACCCTAAGCAATATGGGTTGAATAATTAGCGTATTCATCTGTGTGGTTCACCGCAATTAACTGGTAACGCTGTGTTGTCGAGGCTGTGGCATAACACAAGCTCTCACGGCGAACCATTAGGGCAACAGGTTCAGCATGAGGACACATTCAACCTGGGTGGCCTAGAAAAGTGAAACCACATTAGTAATTAAATGATAGGGTGTGCCAGTCTTTAGGACTTTCCCCAAGTTTGCCCACCACCACTTAATCTTACTCACTGTAATTCCCCGACTTGCAGTCGACTTCCTAGGCCTGCGTCGTGACCTAGAAAATTGTGGATATTGAACCACTAATAACTTGGGCCAGAGAGGAAGGGAGGGGCTGAGGATCTCCAGCTCTGCACCCTTTTTCCTAGATGAAAATAGGGAAACCTTTGCTCATATACCACCAAGGATCACAACTTCAGCCCACTTGCTTGGCTATTTCACATCACTGAAGGCTAATCACTTCCTGTTGTATTTCTGTGTCCGTTAGCAATCAGTTAACTTGTCCTGCACATGATCTGAAAGCCCAGAGACTGCTTGCTCTTTGGGTGAACAGCACAGTATATGTCATCAGCAATTCGAAACAAACTTCAAGAGCTGCAGGGTGTGAAGCGGCAAGCTGTGCACTAAAATTACATGGTGCTTTAATGTTTGTGCACACGCATCCTGACCCAGGCTTGACAAGCAGCAGCTGCTGAAAGCCCCCTGCTTTCATTTGCATCTGGTCACCCTAGCCTGTAGAGATTCGACTGTAAGAAAATATGAGCATCCCTCTTGGGTCAGACCAAAGACCTTCTAGTTCAGAGCTCTGTTCCCATTGTCCAACCAGGTGCTCCTGGAAAGTCCATAGGCAGAATATAAGCACAATAGCACTCTCCCTGTTGTTCCCTGTCAATTGAGATTCAAAGGGGGGCGGCGTCTGATTGCTGGAAGTAGTTGTATATGAAATGTAGGTGGGTTCCCATGAGGCAAGACACAGTGATAACAGCAAGAACCTGTATTGAACTAACAGAACTGGACAACAGGGGCAAAACAACTGCTTATTTTTGAAGGCCTGGGCCACTCCCACTCCCAGCATGATTGGCTGTCTAAACTTCCAAGCTGTGAATCATGACTCAGAATTTAAGGGCCAATGGCAGAGGACGAAATCCTGAAATGTTCTGCAATTTGATATCATGTATCGAATCAAAACACAGGAGTTCAGAATCCTTAGTCCAGACTCAAGCTCAGGCAAACACAGACCACTGAATACGTAACAGTATACCCACCATGGCTGCTTGATACCTTAGTTTTTTGTCAGGATAGTTCTTTTATTTTTCAGAAGAGGGGAGGTTGCAGGAGTTCCCTAACCTGGGGCTAGGCCCAAAGGTTGCCTTCCTACAAAGATAGGAGTCTTCCTGTGATGGAAGAATTCCTTGTTAATAGAGGCTCAGAACTTACAGGGTTAAGAGTTCTGAGTGATGACGCCTCACATTCTGAGGGCGGGCAGAGAACACGGAAGGGGCGTGGATTTCTGTGTGTGCTTCCAGTCTGTGTGTTACGCTCCACGGAGAAAGGAGCCATGAGCTGCGTCTCACCGGGAAGATTTACGATGTGTTGAACTGTACAGCAATAAAGTCTTTAAAGATAAGGATTGCTGTGTTTCAAGCCTGAGTTATTGCCACACGACTGAACGTCCAAGCTTCTACTTCTAGCTGTGTTTACTCTGCTGGAGTCAAAGGTTCCAGGGGGCAAGAGCAGAGCTGCGCGGAGGAAGCGCGCCGGACCCCCTGGTCAAATTTGACCCCCCCGCACAGGTTATGGGTATCAGCAATAAAGATAAGCAACGTTCGTGCGTGTGAGAGGGCTGCAGCAAAAGGCCAGCAAGGAGAAGCTGGTGCCAGCAGAAGCGAAGGAAGCTCGCTGGGAAGTGAAAGCTGCAGGCAGAATCGGCTGAGGAGCAGCCAAAGGCCAGCTGATGAGACGCTGGGAAAGGGAAACTGCAGCCAAAGCCAGCCAGGAGTTCGCTGGGAGGAGCTGAGATCTACCGGACCGGGAGGTACCTGTAAGTAAGCTGGGCCCCCGGGGAGAGATGGCAGACAGCCATGAATCGTACTCCGTCCCTTTTGAGAGGCTGGACGGCAAGAACTGGGAAGAGTGGAGTAGGAAGCTAAAGGCCTGGCTACAAGCCAAGGGTCTGTGGGAGGCGGTGCTACAGGCCCCATTGCCCCAGCCAGGAGCCGGAGCAACGGCAGCGGAGGTCGCAGAAGCGCATGCCTCACGCAGAAAGAACCAGAAGGCCCTGGGAGCTATAGTGCTCAGCCTGGAGGGTTCGCAACTGCCATTGGTTGAGGGACTTGAGACTGCGCAGGAGGCCTACCAAGCACTGGAGAGAGTGCATCACAGAACAACAGCTGGGGCAAAGATACACACCACCAGACGCTTGTTTGAGATGAAGCTGCGTCCTGGGGTCAGCATCAGAAAGCATGTAACTGAGATGCTTGCTGTGTTCAACCAGCTGAGATTGCTGCAAGTGAACTTCTCAGAGGAGCTGAAGGTTTATATCTTGCTCAGCTCTCTGGACAAGAGTTATGACAATTTGTGTCTAACTCTGGAGTCGATGGATCCGCAACAGCTGACGCTGGAATATGTGACCGGCCGTCTGGGGGATGAAGAAGAACGGCGTATCAGAGAGGGCAAGGCTGGCTCGGGCGGCTCCTCCAGCAGCAGGGGGGCCAGACCAGCGGAGTGCTCTGTTCAGGCTTTTTCCGTTCGTCGCTGTTTTGTTTGTAACTCCCCGGACCACTTGTGTCGCAATTGCCCACAGAGAGCGAGAGAGCCAAGGCAGGATGCGCCCAAGGTCGTTTCCCATGGGAACCAGCCCGGGAGAAGAGGCCAGCGTGGAAAGTCCCAGGGTCGGCAGGAAGGGGAGGAGAGCGTTTTTCAACTGTCTGCGTCAATGGCAGTTTTGGACAACACCACCTGCAGCGAGAGCTCCAAGGTCAAGTCAGTTGCTAAGGCAACAAAGAAGGACAACTCCAGTGGGGGGAGGGTCCTACGTTGGGTTGTTGACTCAGCTGCGAATGCCCATTTGGTAACAGCGCCACCTGATGGACAAATGTGGAACTGCAAGGCTGTTTCCACTGAGAAAACAGTTAGATTTGCTACAGGTTCACAGGGCCGTGTAACACATATTTCTAACTTGTTTGTCCCTTTTTTACAGGCTGAATTGAAGGTTTATGTTCTCCCTGAGTTAAAGCATTGCTTACTGTCTGTACCTTCTCTTTTACAGGAGGGATATTCTGTGAGTTTTGAAAAAAATGTTTGCACAATTTCCAGAGATGGGAAGGAGCTCGTAAGTGTTGGAAAGGATCAAAACAACCTCTTTGTTTTAGAATCACCTCTGGAGGGTGAGGGGAATGCCGGGAAAGCCACTGATCACACACATGTGTCGTGTGCTTGCGTGTGGCACAAGAGGATGTCACATGGGTCCTGCGAGGACGTCCAGATGTTATCAGAGTGCACCAAAGGTTGCAAGGTAAAAGAGTGTGGGAAACCTTTGAATTGCAAGGCTTGCAGGAAAGCCAGAAACAAGGGATTTGATGATCCCAGAGTGGAGAGGGTGACCACAAAGCCTTTTGAGCTTGTGCATGCAGACCTTGTAGGTATGCCACAGCCAAGTCTGGGCAAGGCCAAGTGGCTGATGGTGCTGACAGATGATTTTAGCAGGAACGCATGGGCTTTCACGCTGAAAGCTAAGGAGGAAGCAGCGCAACTGATCAAAGATTGGGTTGCAGAGGTGGAACAGAGGTTCTCCACCAAGGTGCAAGGTTTCCAGTTTGACCGTGGTTCTGAGGTCACTGGGTCTGCTCTAAAGGGTTTCTTTCGCCAGAGGGGGATACGTCACAAGGTGACTTCTCCTCAAGAGAGTGGCGTGGCAGAGCTTAGGAGTAAAGCTCTGGTTCGAGCATCCGAAATCCTACTGGATGACTCTGGTTTGCCTCACAGTTTTTGGGGGGAGGCGGTAAAAGCGGCCAATTTCTCGATGAACAGGTGCTACAATGCAGTGGTAGGTGACACCCCGTATTTCCTGCTTCATCGGCAGAAGCCGCTTGTGCATTTCTTTCGCACTTTTGGTTGCAGGGCCATGGTGCCTGTACCAAAGTGGTTGCAGCAAGAAGATGGTCCAAAGTACCAGGAAATGATCTTCTGTGGGTATGAACCCGCAACCAAGGGGTGGAGATTCGCATACCCAGAAGGTGATCAGACCAAGCTTCTGGTCAGTAAACAGGCTGAGTTCTTTGAGCAGGATGGCTGGGCAAAGCCCAAAGTGCGCTCTGACGTTCACTCAGATTGTCTGTCTGACTCTGAGGAGGAAAGAGAGCCAGAGCCTGAACCTGCTGGTGGAGACCAGGTCCCTGAACAGAGTAGGGCGTCTCCACAGGTTGTTAAGGGAGTGTCCAAGAGTGAGCCCTCATCTCCTGTGCGCATAATGGAGAAAGCTCACAGACGTGTCAAGTCAGAGGGGGAGTCTTCTGATGAGGAAGACGCACAAGCTGGCCCCAGTGGGTCAGGAGAAGAATCCCAGTTTGTGCCCAGGCGGTCTTCAAGGGCAACAAAGGGAATTCCACCTGAGAGGTTTCAGGTCACAAATGCGTGGGTTGGTTTCGCACAGTGCGAACCTGAGGTTTGTGAGGTTCAACAGGTGCCCAACAACGATGCCAGGAAGGGGCGGATGGCAATGGGGAAGGTGTTGAACACTCAGAAGTCCTCTCAGAATGTGATTCGAGAGGGGGTGTTAATAGAGGCTCAGAACTTACAGGGTTAAGAGTTCTGAGTGATGACGCCTCACATTCTGAGGGCGGGCAGAGAACACGGAAGGGGCGTGGATTTCTGTGTGTGCTTCCAGTCTGTGTGTTACGCTCCACGGAGAAAGGAGCCATGAGCTGCGTCTCACCGGGAAGATTTACGATGTGTTGAACTGTACAGCAATAAAGTCTTTAAAGATAAGGATTGCTGTGTTTCAAGCCTGAGTTATTGCCACACGACTGAACGTCCAAGCTTCTACTTCTAGCTGTGTTTACTCTGCTGGAGTCAAAGGTTCCAGGGGGCAAGAGCAGAGCTGCGCGGAGGAAGCGCGCCGGACCCCCTGGTCAAATTTGACCCCCCCGCACATTCCTTCCCCTGACAGAATGTCAGAGGAAGAAGGATGGATATGTTGACGTAGACCTGAGAGTAAATACCACTGAACTCAGTAGGACTTACTTCTAAGGACATATGCCTCTGTAGGAATGTGATTCGGGTTATTAAAAACGCCCAGATTCTCTCACACAGTATCTGGCAAGCTCAGTCATCGTAACCAATGCACTGAGGTGGTCAGGACTCTTTCAAACATTCAGCCTGAGGTGTGTGTTTATTGCCACAAGCAAATACATGAAACAGTGAAACCACCATTCAGGACCAGCCAAGTGCCTGGGTGACTGGGCTGCCTGCCTATGCCGCTGCAGAACCAGTATATAAAATTGGTAGCTTTACCACACTGAAGCCCAAAGGTAATAAAACCTATAAGAAATTAGCCAGCTTATTGGACATAGGTTCAGAGGAAAGAGCTTGGTTCCTGTAAACTTTAGAGACACCCAGCTCCCTAATGTTCCAGCATGAATTCTAAGATTGGTCCAGAGCACCCACTTGACCCATGCTCTGAGGTCAAGCCAAAAGAGTCTGTAGTGAGGTGCTCTTGATGGCTGCTCTGCTGCCTCAGCAATTCTTGGAGAGGCTCAAGTGTAAGATAGCCTGAATCCAGTTCTTGATGTGGCATTTTATAGTTTCGCTGGGAATTTTGTTACATCGTGCATTGGGAACCTGAGGATCCCTAGATGTTGTACAACTCTCATTGGACTCAGGGTTGCTCATAGGTGGGCACAAATGTACTGGGCCCATGGCCAGCAGGGTACACAGACTCAGAGCTTCAATTTTTAAAGAAACAAGTTTCTAGTCTTCCTGGAAAAGAAGTCATAAATCAAAATGTGCTGGCAATGCTGGCTGGAGTTGATGGTAGCCATAATCTAACACTATCTGGAAGGTCACAGGTTTTCCACCCCCTTCTTAGGTATTTAATGTCTCAAGGCTTTACAGATAAGAATCTAAAATATATAGATAGCCACGGTCAGAGAAAGAGGAACAGCTTCTTTCTCCTGTGGATAGCCCTGCCTGTCCTGTGACCTCTAGTCCATCAATTATTTTTGCTGGCTATTCTTATTCTTCTCTTGGATCTTTAATGCTTTGGCATCAGAGAAACCGTTCCCCATTTTGTGGAAACTACCACAACAAAGTCAGAATAATTTATGCAAAGCAATATTGGCAAAATTTTCAAAATGTGCATAATTTATTCCAAGTCTAGGATTAGATTTTTCTTCATATATGTGCAGAGTGCAATCAGTCCTGATTATATGTACATTGGCATTCCATTCCTTAATTAGGGATTTGGTTTATATTGTAGTGCTAATTATGGTAAGGAGTAAAATGGACGCCAGCAATTTTTTCCCCCATTGGCAAATTCTGTGGGCCTATGTTTGAACTACTCACTGTGTATACATTTTATCGTTCTTTGTAGTGAAGAAGACCATATGTAGGGAGGTAAACAGATAGGACAATGAAACAATTAAAGCCAACCACAGGAATGGCCAAGCATGAAACACAAACGCAGCCGAAATCCAGAAATTCAGATGTTGTTATGATTCAGCTTGTCCCAAATAATAACACACACATTAACAAGGAACATTAAACAAAAATAGCAGTTGGGGACATTTTTTCATTCAAAGCAGAGAGAGTACAGAATATTTAAGCCCCCACTGGCACATACCAACAGATGAGGTGACAGACTACAGTATGAATTAGATATTGATCCCGCATATTTGGAAGAGAACATTAAGCGAATTAGGAACGTCTCTGGGATTATGAGTCCATTGCTCTTACACTGGAGAGCTTCTCGCACAAGAAAAAGGGTTCCACAGGAAACAGGCACATTTTCAGAATCTGTTCCTATTTTGATGCACATGAAAGTTGTCAAATTTACTTTGATTTTAAAAGTCTTATTTTTTTTTAAAAAATCCACTCTTACTGTGATTTATAAAGCTTTTTTTTCCACACATCAAAACCCATTTATCTCAAGTAGCCCTATTAAGAACATGAACTGAAATAAATGGGTAGCAAATCACAGCAATAAATATTAAACTAAGAGCTTGTTAAGGCTAAGTTAAGTTCTTCCACTATTTGGGGAATGAGACCCCTCCAGACACCTTAGTTTTTATTATAATGCAATCATAATGAATTGTGCTCATGCTGACGTTGGGGTGGTTATACGCAATGCCACTTTCAATGCTGTTTGTGCCTGCAAAAGTTTCCGGGCAGACATCCTTGATCCTATCTAACCAGTGTATATCCCATTGCTTCCTGCTGTAATCCTGCAACTTTGCATTTCAGAAATCTTTCATTTCTTTTTGTCCCGTTTTTGTATAGTTTTTGTTGTGGTACGGGGCAAAAGCACCCCTCCAAGTGACAATATTGTTGTAACAATATTGTGGTAACAATGAATGGTAAGTTGATAGCCTGGTGTAAATCTACCACCAATATACTATTATCATGTCGATGACATGTTGCAGAATAGACCGAGAAACACAAAGATGAAGGGGGGGGATGCAACACCAGGATACAGGGCCTTTTATTGAAACATCTTTGTTTCAATGTCCCTTTAAACTTCTTGAAACCTCAAATTAATGAATTTCTTGCTGGGGCTAAGATTGTGATGATTTTTTTTAAAAAATTTTTTTGCTGGAACTAAGATTCTAGCCCTATAAAAATAAGCTTGATAGTTTCTGAAGAACATGCAAAGGTCTCAAATAAAACTTTAATTATTTGATGCATGAATTAAGCCCACTGAAGCTTGCTGCCCTGCAAATAATCTCTAAATTAGGTGTGCACATAGCATGGTTTATTCTATTGTCAGCAGTCTTGCAGAATTCATCTCTCAGTTTGCAGAATTTTAGGCTGAACTTGCAGCCAACTATTATCATGGCCGGACAGCGACCAATGGTTCCCTGAATCCTGACCCATGAACCCCTGGCATGTTCAATCTGGAACACATAGAGCAATCATTCTGGAATAATTAGGGCTGAATGACCGCTCCCCGCATAAAACGGGGGGTGCCCTTTGCATGGACGCGCGCAGCCCCTGGATCTGGAGCAGCTCCATCAGCATAGGCTTGGCTTTGCCTTCCCTCAGGTGGGATACCTGGAGGTCTCTGCCTAACTCAGTCAGTTGTACAATCCCACCCGGGGGAAGCGTTGCCAAGGAGACCAGGCCAGGTAGGGGAGGGATTACCTGCCCACACAATAGAGGGAGGCTCTTACCTGGGAATCCTCACTTGGCTCCAGAGCTTCTCCCACCCTACCCACCCTGAGTTAATGTCTTATTTTGCAGGTTAACTTTTCTTCACAGGTTTTGCAGGTTAACTTTTCTTCACAGGTATGCGGGCGCTGCTACGTTAAGGTCGCTGTTAAAGGGCCGGAAAGGAATTTCCCTGCATTGGCAGGTTTTGCCTTTCCTGTAGCAAAGTGTCACAACTTTGGCGGTATCAGGCCTTGGGCGGAATCCTTTAGTCCACCTTCCTCTTTGCGGCGGCGATACCAGGGTTCCCCGTTAAAGGGGTTTCTGAAGGGAGGCTTTGACCGTATGCTGAAAGGTCATCATTGCTCTCCCCTGCGGTGGTGGCGTAACAGGGGCGGCTATCTCTGCTTGAACATATGTTCTCCAGAGCCGCCCCCCCCCCACACACTGGATAACCCTGATGCTCCCTAGGTCCCCGGCTGGGGACTGGGGAGGGAGAACGCCCAATGCCTGAGCCAAGGTCTACCCACATTTGAAATTTAATAAACTTGTGGCCAATTTAATCCCATAGCACGTTGTCTTGAATTGTTATTCCACATGATGGGGGGGACCGCTCGGGATCTGGGGACTCCGCCTGTCCACGCAAATGGATGGTGTTCCACAACAAGCTCTGGCACTGTCCCCAGACAAAGACAGCAAATCTTCATTCCAGTCAAGAAACCATATCTTTTGGTGCCTTAGTAACCCAGGTACAACCATATCTTGCACTTCCTGCAACTTAAACTGAGCAGAGTTTCTTTCTCCCGCTCCCCAATTTCCCACCATAAAGCATACTATAGTGGAAGAGTAAGGACATTCAGACAAAGCAGTTTTGAAGCAACAGCAGGAATGTGTTTTCTCTTGCAGAAAACATTAAATTAAAAAACAGTGTATGAAAACAATAGGGGATTTCAGTTCATCTGAGCATTTTGGTTTTTAAGGGAGCTTCCAGCTCAGACTGTACACATTGGGGTTGCCAACTGATCGGGAACTGCTCTTGCGCCTGTCACAGCAGCTTGCTGAGCAAAATGAATAAATCAATAAAAATTGGCAGGTGAAGCTTATCGCAGCATGGAGGGAAACTTTTATCATTTGCTGGTGTCTCCACATGGCGCTTGCTGCTAAACATGCAACTACAGTGGATGTTTAGCTGGCATTTTGTTATTTAGTATTGATATCCGACTCTTCTACAGTGAGGAAATGAGAGGAGTTTACAGAAGAGAAGAAACAGAAAAGTGGATATTAAGACTCTGGTCATCCAACTTGCCCATATACACGTTACGTATTAGGGGTGTATATCACCTCTGTGTATACCCTGAATTCTAAGCCAGTTGGAGTGATTTGGGGAAATTTCTCACATATATGAGTTGGATTGCACCATTAACAAGGTATCACGAGGCAGATCAGGATATTCCTAAGATTCTGTGTGGCTCTGGGGCTTAAGCTCTCAGAAAAAAAGACACAGCCTTTTTCTCCCTGAGAAACAAAATTAAGTTGGTTGGGGAACTGCCCAAAGCTGGGAGGGGAGATATTTTGATTAGATGGATAGGTCTAGCTCTTAATCACAGTGATTTATTTCCCCAGGGTACTCCAATCCCAGTGGTTTGGGGAAGGGATTAAAAACTGTGTTTGTTTTTCATTTGGATCTATGCCTTGTATCCCCCCAAATCCATGGAGGGGGCCAAAATACTATTGGAACAGCAAGTTTCTTGCTGTGGGGTGGTATTTTACCCACCCCAGTCTTTCATGGGGATTTTTCCACCATCACCACGCACAAATTTTGGCAATTTTTTTTTTAAAGTTATAGAGTTTCCCTTGGTTTTTAAGAAATCAAACTTTAAAGGTCCCCTGAAAAAAATGGTATGTGTAATCCACTCTAGAAAGGCTACTGTGCCTGCAAATTTTATAGTCTTCTGCCAACAGGAGAACAAGTTACTGCCATTCTTAAATTCCCCATAAGAGTGAAGCTTTGTTTCATGCAGAGCATCTTGGAACATGAATTGCAGGTTGAAATGGAGAGAGCACAGAAACAGATCAGGATGTTTAAAAATGCCCCTGATACAAGGGAATATTGGGTTATTATGTGCACCTTTTTCATACTGAGAGAAACTCTTCTGTAAATGATGGAGAATATAAAGCTTATCAACACCAATTCAGTGTAATGTTTCCAAGCCTCTTCCTAGACCCCTGATTCCATGTTTTGTGGTACTTTTAACTGCAGGAGATCTAGCCAAGATTGTCCCAATTGCTCAGTCTCTCTTCACAGGATGGAGATGAGCAAGCAGTCATGTTAAATTCTGGTAGGCCAAACACTATGTTTCCATTTTGCACTTCTTTTATAATGTATGTTTTGATGGTCTTTTGGATTGATATGCAAAAGCAGAAAAATCCCAAGTGGGTGGGCAGAAAGAAAAACAAAAGATGGGGTAGTTGAAATGAGTATGATATATATATTAAAAGTAAAATAATAACACTCCAAAAACAGAACTGGAAATATAAGTTAGAGTTAGGTAGCGTGGCTTTTATTTGCATATTTTGTGATGGCATCGAAAGCTCAAATCATGCTTGTGTTCCTAAGTGCATCAGGAATATAGAGTAACAATTTATAAAGGAATGAAATCAAACGCTGTATCATGTGCATAAAGTATAAAAAAAAATATTCATCAGTTTGAACAACTTGCAATGAAACTGGAATGATCTCAACATTTAAGGTTTTATTACCATACTGCTGTGCTGAGGGAAATGAAAAAGCACTGGTATACATTTTGATTAAAGTGTAAAGTGTTAAAATTGATATTTTACTGGGTTCTTAGTCAGCACATCCGGGCATCTCTTCCATTCAAAAATGCAATTTTATTGACCCAGGAAATTTGCTTTTTTAAACAAATTGTAAAACAGTCATTTGTTTAAAATTGTTTATTAGAGAAGAAAATATGTGTGTGTGGGGGTTGTATTGTTTTTGCTTGGTGGTGGGGGGCTTCTATATAGCAGTGGTGGTCTTTTGTGTTATTTGGCGATGCTAAGCCAAATTTTGCTATTAGTTATTAAATTTCATTGCGCATTTCCTAAGTATTCAGATGTTAGTGAAACCCTACATAAACAACACTCCTGTTTATGTGAGCTCTTAATTTTTTGAAAACATTCGAAGTTCCCCATGCTAATTGTATAAATGGAATTGTACTATATACTCTCACTAACGGGGAGTGCCTGGTGCTGCCTGGGAAATTTAAGAAACCATTGTTTATGAATTTTAAATAGATAGTGTAATTTGTGGTTTTGGACCTTTCATGTCAAAAATGGGTGAAGTAAGGCCAAGTCATGTTTCAGTCCACCATCTTGTCTCAAAATGGCTCCTGGTATCCAAACATTTATGAAGGATGCCACCCCGACCTCATGCTGAGCTTGGCAAGGACTAACCTGATGAAGCAGTTGACAGGACTGTGGTTCTGAGCATCCCACTTCCTCCTAAAGGCTCCTCCCCAGGCAACTGTCTTCCCAACAGTCTCAAACTCCTTCGAGGAGAGGTTCTTTGTGCCTTTTGCTCTGCTACATGTTAACACCCTCCCCATTCTTGGAGACAGGGGAGGAGAGGAGAGGAAAACAGTGGAACTGGCAGCCTGAGGATCTGTCATATCCTCAGCCTCCTCCTCCTCCTCTTGCTTCACCCCCATTCATACCTGTTTCCTACTCAGCCTTCAACCCATCTGCTCTCCTTCCTCTGACCTGTCTTCTATATCCTACCACCATTCTCCTGGCTCAGAGTCTTTCTTCTCTGATGCTTCTCTGGGGGCTTCCCCAGCGTCAGCTTCCTACGATTCCTCCTCATCTAGCTCCTGACACTTTAGCTCAGCATTGTCTAAACTGACTGCCAGTTTCAGGGAGAGAGTCTCTCTCAGCCCTACCTGAAGATGTTGGGGGTTGAAGCTGGCTCCTTCTACATTGCCATTATTATATACCCTCGTCCACCACATCAGAATGCTAAGGCACATTGTCCTCAAAAGGATTTTCATCAAAGCACAGCAGAAGTCACCAGAGATCTTCCTTTTCACACAGGGTCAGCGGACAATGACAGTGGGCCTCAAAAACGTGTTGGGAGGGATGTTTGTCCTGATCTTCTATATGATTGCATTAATGATCATGGGAACATCTGGTGCACATATTCCAGGGACATATTTCAAACTTGGAATCTGACTCCACTTGAGGTCTGGCACCAATAAGGGTACACATCTCTGGAACGGGTGTTTTATAATGCATTTCATGAGCAGACAGTTTGGACTGAAAACACAAGAGGCTTAAACACTCCTCTGTTTTCACTTCTGACAGCGTTCTTTATGAATCATTGTTCTCATCAAACAAAGCCTGGTTTGTGTACCTGAGACTCAACCGTGAGCGTCTCATCTGTGACCTTGTATACTGTATTGAGCCAAGTCACCCAGTTCTTCGCTAATGTCATTTCTGGATGTCGCTAAGGTAGGGGAAGCAAGCTGCACACTAATGATCTCACACAGATTCTTAATGTTCCCAGCACTTGTGGTTAACATCTACGAAGTGTTAGAGGATTTGCCTGACAACAAGGTTGGAATCCATAGCTACTAGGCAAATATACATAAGGCAAGGGTATGTTGTCCAATGTTTCCTTTAGTAAGTTATTCTGTGCCTCTTGTTTGGTGTTAAGATGTGTGCTCAACCAAGAACAGACCTAAGATTTGATGATGTGACTGGTAGAAGGTTTACACTGAGAGGGACGGAAGGTGAGAGAACTTCCTAAGGAAAGGACTAGGTCTGGGCAATTCTGTCAATTTCAGTTTCTCCCAGTTCTCCATTTTCCAATATCAAGTTATCTGCATTTCTACATCAGTTATGTTTTTAAAAGTCCTCATGAAAATTTGTCACCATTGACAGCAAGACACGTGTAAAGAATCTTAATTGCATGGTTGTCTCAGAATGCTCTGATCTCAACATGCAATGTGCACAGCAAGTTCTCTTGGAAGAGAGGTTGCAGTGGTGCAGAAGCTCATTATCGGCATGTACAGCACATCTGAAATGTTTGGGGCTGTCTTGCTGCTGGGGGAGTCAGTGTGTCACCATTATCATTGAATCAGTAGGTGGCACATACAAATCATGGCGATCTGAGTTGTCAAATGCCTCCACTCCTCATTTCATCCATGATGAAGACTGCCTGGAGTACAGATGACAGAAGGACGTAAGGACATAAATGAGCCCTACTGGATCAGGCCAAAGGCGCACCTTGACCAGCATCCTGTTCTCATAGATGGCTATGAGAAGTCTGCAAGCGGGACGCAAGTGGTCCAACTGAAGAACTGTTTATGAAAGGCAAGGTCTAAGGAGGGGGGGAAACCTGTACCATGCAGAGGGGCTCGGAAGACCTGTATATTGCATGGAGACGCATTGCACCTGGCACATTGGGTCTCACCTGTAAACCTGGTGGAAGCCTGATGCCTATGACAGCAGCAAGCGCTACCAGGAGATTTCTACAGCTTTTTAAATGCATCTGCGGGAAGCGGGGTTATTCTTTTGTTGTTTTGGTTTACTTATTTACTGTGTTTTATCTTGTATTTTATTCTATGAACTGCCCTGAGATCTTTTGCTGAAGGGTGGTATAAATTTATTTATTTAATAATAATAATAATAATAATAATAATAATAATAATAGTACAGCTCTGCGCTTTTCTCCATGGCAGCCATTCCTTTATAGGAGGAGGAACAAAGAAGTGCACAGGAGCAAACTACTGAGATGTAGAAGCTCACTATACTCCTGGGCAAATGACTCCAGTCACAACGCATTGGCTCTGTCCTACAGAACCACACCAGAATGACAAAGAACAGATCTAATTTGAATAGCCCTGCCCTTCGATATGCATAGCCCCTCCCCAGGGCTCTGTTTCATCAACGTGAAAGTGGTTTCCATTGCTATCCATGAACTAGAGGAGTCGTGGGAGCCAACCCAACCCAAGGGGAAGCTCCGCTGATGGATTCTGAGCGACGGATTTTAGCTTCTGTTTCTGAATACAGCCCCGAATTGATCACAGTTGCTTTGGAAGAGTCGCAACTCAAGCTGGTGCTCATTTCCTTTGTTTGCCTTGGTGGACCGTGTGTATTCATGCAAATGAACTGTATGTAAACGCACACCTGACAGCGTATTGATGTGGAACCATTTTCAGTAGAGAGGGTTTTGGGGGAGGGGGGCAAGGAGAGAGAGAGATGAAACTGGTGAAATTCTGCCCGGCCTTATTTAGGAATTGATAGCTTTATGTTTTATTGGTGCAATGGGAACTGTCAGAATGGCCTGAGCAGAAAGCAGATGTTCGTTCTGCCTTTCTTGAGCAGAATCTTACATTGCCCTTCAGGCAAAGCAGGTGGCTGCTGCCGCCGCCGCTGCTTCTCTCCGGCACCATCTTTGCTGGAACTCTTTTTCTCTTTGCTTCGGAGCGGGCCCGTCTCACTCTCGCAGTCCCTCTCTGGGGACAGATATGATTAGCTCCAATAAGCTTGCCAAGACAACAGTTGCGGGGAAGGAAAATGGTGCCTGCCTCAAAAGTGCTTGACAAGAAAGAAAGAAAGAAAGAAAGAAAGAAAGAAAGAAAGAAAGAAAAGGGGAAAGCCAGCAACTTTGTAAGCAGCTACCCTCCAAAGAAAGCAAAGTCGTTAGGGAAGAAAAACTGTTTGGGGACGCTTGGCTGTAATATTGCAGGTGCATAGGCTGGGCGGATGCCAGGTCATGCGGAAGCCGTAGGTTGTGCATTAACATTTGTCAGGCTTGAGAAAGTTTTCCAAGAAAGAAAGAAAGAAAGAACAGAGCCATTCCCCCTCAAATCTGACAGTGTAATTCTCAGGTGGTGAGAGTTCTTCATATTGCAAAGTTAAAACCTTTGCCTTTTCTAATTTCCCCACGAGTAAATTCCATCCCCCCCCCCATTCTGCCTGGGAATGCACCCAGCAGGTATATCCAGCTAGCAATCATGACAGCAGGAGTAAATGAAACCAATGTTTATAAGCTCAGCAAAGCTGGCAATATAGACACCAGCTGAGTGGCTCTGGGGACCGTGTTTTGCAGTTGAGGTGCCATTGCTTAAAAGGCTCTAAATCTCCTCATCTCTAATGTGGCACCTGAAGCAGGGCCTCTCATGTAAATCATAAAGACCGGGCAGGTAAATAGGGAAGCAGGGGCGGTGGGGGGGGGGGGTTCCACAAGAGTCCAGTTCCTGTTTTAATAAGGCAGTGGAGGGGGACTGCAATTGATAGGCAGGCAAAATCGTTATCTCCCCCCAGTGACTAAGTTTGACAGGTGGGCAGGTGATCCATTTCTACCACCGCATGCTTTGAAACCAAACCACGCAAGCAAAGGCACAGTCCACAAAGCTTCAGCAATCACAGATGATTGTTGGGTCTTGCACAGCGTTGTACATGGGGCTTCAGAAGCTCAAAAAACCAGCTGATACTTGGGACTTCCAACATGAGGTGCACAATGGTTTGGACGGGGCTTTGCAGGTATCGCTGATCAGCTGACGCCTCTTGGCTCAGCCATAATGTTACCTGTCTCCACACCTTGCATTATCTACATCAGGGGTCAGCAACCTTTTTCAGCCATGGGCTGGTCCACCGTCCCTCAGACCATGTGGTGGGCCGGACTATATTTTTTTTATGGGGGGGGTGAGGAACGAATTCCTATGCCCCACAAATAACCCAGAGATGCATTTTAAATAAAAGCACACATTCTACTCACGTAAAAACACCAGGCAGGCCCCATAAATAACCCAGAGATGCATTTTAAATAAAAGGACACATTCTACTCATGTAAAAACACGCTGATCCCTGGACCTTCCATGGGCCAGATTGAGAAGGCGATTGGGCCGCATCTGGCCCGTGGGCCTTAGGTTGCCTGATCTACATCATCAGGTGTAGT